>NC_087082.1:7093343-8311061 GCF_026151205.1 Bolinopsis microptera | reverse complement strand
TTTTTTAAAGACCCAGGTAAATTCTAGAACATCATTGAACCAGACGGTTAGCTGAGTGGACGTCTTCAGGAAGGTCAGAACACCAGCTCGTTGGAAGAACCCTTCATTTCCACTGAAACCGTAACCACTTTTACAGTACAATGCGGTTACCTTCTTAGGCGTCCATTCCAACGAGCCTACTAATGACTTCTTGTTCATTGTCCATTTGATGGGGTTACTGTTATCTATCTTCTTGTCAATCTTCACCTGGAACTTCTTACCCTCCACTATTTCCTGTATGTACGTGTTCCTGTCTTCAGGAAGTGGAAACCACTCACTGTACTGGATACCTTGAAATGTAAGAGGGTGGTCTAAAATATCCTTTTTCAAGTCCCAAACTTCGAGGCACAATATTGTACCAGAAAAAAGGTTCAGACAATTAAAATTGAAATGAATGAACGGGATTGTCATCGGCAGGAAAAGTTGTAAGAGGAGAAAAAATCATTCCGCTGTAAATGGAAGAATAATGATAACATACCTTCAGAGAGTGGGATCAGTAGAATCAATGTTAGAAGTGTTAGACCTAACATTTTCAACTCAGCTATTGTCACAATACATTCTGCAGGCTAATTTGGTTACATTGATTAATGAAAATATAACCATGAAACATTTCTTTTTCTAATACCATTGTTTTATTCTAGTATCTACTATTATATATATAGCGATGACAGATTGGCGGGTAATAATATTGTCACATATTTAACACTTTGTTGCTACAAACTATAATTTATATGTTCCAATAACACCCCTCCAGTTTATTATCAGGGTTTAATAGGGGCAAGGTGAAATACAGAAACGAACTTTTCGGAACAGCACGAACCATACAAAAGAGAAATAAAGTGTATCTAGAATTGACCTCCCCTGTACCTTTTATGTTCGAGGTCAGAAATTTCACCAAGTTCTCCAGAAAATGTTCTATTCTAGGCTCTGTGACCGGGTCTGTTGTAATCTCGAGACGGAGAAATGAATTTATGCAAAGGTTTTAGAGTTGCTGATACACTCGCTGGTTCATTTGCAGTATAAACTATAACTGTGCATACAGGATTAACGATTAGTGTAGAATGCAGGATAAGAACAGCTATTTCATTTAAACATGAGGGAGATCAAGATAACAATTAACTAGAGATAACTAGAATATTAGAACTGGCGCCATAGCCATACGTTCTAATATTCTAGCCTCGGTTTGAGAACGGGTGAGAACGATTATGATGTTAGATAGCTGGAGGGTAGGTTCAAACTCTGATAATAATCTCTTTATTAAGATACTAGACTACCAATAGTACAAAAGGAAAAGCTGCTATTTTGTCTCACAGTGGTCAGTGCTACAGTCAATCTAAAGTTAGTAGGAGCTCGCTGTAATATATTGGTGAGTACAAAGGGGGGGGGGGGGGGGGGGGGGGGGTATTTCCGAGATCGCATTACAAGGGGGGAACCCTTGATTTCAAAATCGTATATCGAAAACCGAAAAAATATTTTCGGCTAATAATGATCAGGGTAGCATGAAACTTGAACAAGGATAGTTTCCAGAAAAACTTTGAAAAATTTGTATCGATAGAATTGTGTACCTTAATAAATCTAATCAAGAATGACGCCACAAAGGTCCCTGTGCCAAGAACAATTTTAGACAACAAAGAGCATAGTCGACTAGGCCTATATGTTATTAGTTACTGACGAAAAGATCATGGCAATTAATTTTAGTTTTAGTTTAATAAATGTTTATTTTATTAACATTTATGACCACTGACCAGCAATACTGCAACTAGTTGATGTCCCTCCCCTCGCTCACTCCCAGTGAATAAACAAACTCAAGCACCCAGAAACGAAGGAATGGAGCTCGCTCTCCAATGTTATGATAATATAGCCACTCTTATAAAATGGCTCCGGTCCTGTGACCCCACTTAAGAACTGTTTTCATTGTTCTCCAAAAGTGTTACCAATGGAGCATGAGATTCTCTAGGAAGTCCTAGTGCTGTAAATCAGTTAATTGGGACTCGATAAGTAGAGGAACATGTAATATTCCTCCTGTAATGTTACATTGCTGGATCTGTGTTCAAATAATCGCAAAAAATGAACAAAATCGCCCATATCTCAGTTCGTGATATTTGCAAAACTGATTTCGCTCAAAACAATAGAACTCGATAGGGTTTCAATATTTTTACATGAAATTTTCAGAATCAACGTAGAATCGCATTTTGACCTTTAAAAACATTTGGCGGGAAAATTCTGAATTTTGCATTGCAAATTTTGGAATTTGGCCGCCAAATTTTTTTAAAGGCCTAACTCAAAATTCTGTCCGAAAAGGTCGAAATGCGATTCTACGTTGATTTTGAAAATTTCATGTAAAAATATTGAAACCCTATTAAGTTCTATTGTTTTGAGCGAAGTCAGTTTTGCAAATATCGCGAACTGAGAAATGGGAAATTTTGTTCATTTTTGCAATTATTTGAACACAGAATCCACAGTTAGGTAGATACTGAGCTGATAATCATAGATAATGTGTAGTATAGGCTTACCTTCCATATACAGTTGGTTTCATTCAAAAATATTGATATTTGACCAATTTAAATTATGGGCCAAAATCGATCAAATTTGGTGCGTATGCCCAAATATGGTCATATGGTTTTTGGCATGTTCAGGGTATTTGGCTAAATTGGGCCTAATTTGGACCAAATATGGGCGTGGCTGCCCTGCGGGTACCGTTTGGCGGTTGGGGTCCGGGACCCCCTCAAAAGTTCGGTCACCGGTCCTAGTTTGTTGGTCTCGAAACCAAGTTTCACAAAAAAATCAGGGTGAACCCCCCCCCCCCCCCCCCCCCCTTAAGGGGTGCATGTCATGTTGCTGCTTCTGAATATGACCCATGTTCTCTTTGGAGTTGGGAGTGGTGTATAGCTGTATACGATATTATCTACTATCTAGGTTAGGAATGTCCTGCTTTGAAAATAAAAGTCTCTTTGAGACAATTAATCAAATTCAAACTGCAGCCGGGGACATACACCAAAACTGTTTAATGATTTGGTCGGGGATATAACTTCATATTCGGAAAATGTACTAGATTAAAGCAATATGTTTTGGCACTTTCAAAATGTTTTATAATGAGTATAGTCGACTAGGCCTAACTTTTAAAGTAGTTTTGTTTGGTTTGGGCTTTAGTGAAAATCAGTCTTTCTAATTATTTTCCAAAAATAAGTCCCAGGGGGCTCCAGCATTTTCCTGGTGTTAATACAAACATGCGTATTGCGGTCATTTTTAAGCTAACGTTTAAGTCTATAAAGTATAAGCCCTAATCTTTGTAGACTCAATTTCCCACTTACACACATAATATGAAATATGGGCGTGGTCGCACAGGGTTGGGACAATGGACAAGCGACACAACATGTACATGTGCAGTGTGCACCTAAGGGATTTGATGACCTATTTAAAGATTTAACATGATTCAGTGGTAAATAAACTCTATGCAGCATGTTAACGGGTCCTTCTCTTGTATTTTTGGGAACAACGGAAAACAACAGTTTAGGAGAAGTGGTTTTAAAATAAACTAAAAACTAACTTTTACAACACAAAACATCTGTATTTATATTCCCTACCTTGCAGGTCAATAACTATTTTAACGTCACACTAAAGTTAGTGCACCGTGAGCTGACCGGGGTTAAATGAGGCTTTAGTCCACCTGCTATGGTCATGTGACCTAGGTCACATGACTTACAACCAATGGACGGCTGCCCCACCTATTGTTGGACCAATCGTAAAATTCGCGAATATTCTGCACCCATATTTTAGAACAGCAATGTTTACAGGTCACGATTGACCGGTCACAATTGATGAACCACCTGTTCCCATGTTACTATCATCTAATCCTATGACCTAACATACCTCCTTTTTTTAATAATAATTTTATTCTATTTAATACTTTTTTAGATGTTTTGTGTTTAGAGGAATAAAATTATTAACTGAATCTTTACAACATGTATTTTACAATGCAACAAAATTTTAGTCTTAATACAACATTTTTAATGAAAACATATCTCTAGAGCTTTTACTTAAAGATAATTTTTAAATTCAAATTTCTAGTAAACATAAATGATTGGCTGTACTTCCTTTTCGAACTTTTCTTTCTTTTATTATTGACAATCTGGAAATTGGTAAATGTGTACAGTCAACCCTTTTAAAAATATATCAACTATTAATATATCAACATTAATATATTAACAATAATAAAACTCATCTAAAATTCTACTCTCAGTCTCTTTTTGTCCATGAATTGTCCATCATTCTCCTCCCTCCTCAAAACATTAACAATCATTTAAATCAAAGAACTAATTCTGAGAGTAAGTTAACATAATATTAGTCTAGCTAACATTTTTTTTTTATTATTTTTGTATATAAAATCTTTTTCTAATTTTCGTAGTTTTCTTTTGATCATAATTGCATTCGCGATTAAAGCTATTTAGCGTTAAACGAAATTTGCGTTATTAGAATTTCACATATTTCAACAATAAAATTAAATCTAAAATTAATCCTGATTTTTGTTTACTATATGTCATTCCAAGTTAAAGTTGTCTTAATTTCATTAGTTCAACTGTGTACTCCGTATTTTTTTTGGATTTGATACAAAACCGTATCGAAATTCGATTTTCAAAATTTTTACCACGGATAATAACTACTCCGTGTCTCAGTTTCAACGAACATGGTATGGATTAAAATACCTGACTGTAGCACAACCGTTTTGTCTGCACACTCAATTGGTAAAATTTTACAATCTGACATTATTTCACTATTTAGGCAGGCTTATTTAGCTTTATTTTCATCGGCAGCTTTTGCCGAAGCCAAATTTTGGCATCAGTGGAAAAAAACAATTTGACTAACCAAGTTAGGCCAACTCAAAATGTACAGCCAGCTTCGTTACACAATGAAGTTGACATGATGCAAAATAATTCGTAACATAAATATTTATTTGCTTAAAAATGACTTAAATTTCAATAACAATACATATATGTTCTCCTGTGCCACCTTCTAATTATACGTTGAACGTTGCATCTAGTTTAACCACGCAAGACAATCGACAAAGTCAAACATAAGAGACTGGGCTTGTTGTGCAAGGGAAGAAAAGCGGGAGAAACCATTGCAAATTAAACAATTAAATATTATAAACCTAGCAAAAAGAATTTCCAATAAGCACAATAGATACCACAGAGCGGATATGTATAGAGAGTGAGTTAAAACTCAACATACAAGATTGATTACGTATTGTTTGATAATAAAGCATCTCATGAGATTGATAAAGTAATTCAAGACATTCGAAGAAGTGGGACTCAGAGTGGGACTTGGAGCCACCAACGGGCTTCTGCAAGTTCTTATTAAGAACTTTTTAAATTGTAAGTTAATAACTATCTTTATATATTTATTTTAGACTTAAAGCTTACGATTTATTATAATTAAATTATTATAATTACGAACTATTATAATTAAAATCCTGAAAAGCTTAATGGTAATTATACCGATCACATAATAATGTCTTCTTTGTAATTGTACGTTCAGTATTAACGACTAACGTGTCGTAAAGTAGAGCATGCACTACTGTATAAATCATTACTACTCAGAAGCCTTGGCCTTGGCCTGCGAGTGCAATTCCAGATTTAACGGCTCTGCTCTAACTTGCTGTTAATACCTACCGATAAGTTTCACATTATTTCAAAAATATATTCTTAGTTGAAGGTTAAAAAAATATTCTGAATGATACTAGAGGAAAAAATTGGTTATAACTTGCTCTTAAACTTAATATTACATTTAATTACGTTCACATTGAGTTTACACGTCTATTCCTAATTTCGAATTAGGAAAATATTCCGATGAATTTTTAAAACTTAATTTCTGATAGATAACTCGGAATCATATCAATAACGTATTCTAATCCTGGTACACTCACACTCACTTGCACAGTCACATGTTCATGAGGTAAAACTTACAACACTCTATGGTGTTACATTTAAAAATAAACTCTCAATCTCTAAACTTAAAGGTATGAAGTTCTCAAAACTTGGCATTACACTGCAACACAAAACATCAGCAACTCCTAAGCCTAAATTCAGGTCGTTCACTTTATCACTAAACAACCACAAGCTGCGATCAGTTATAATGATTATAACTTTGCAACTTTGTATAAAATACAACTGGCAGTTTACCATAGTCGGCTAGTCCTAATGTACTAATGGACAAAATTCTGTCCTATCCCTAAGATTCACCATACAAACTGAGACAAGATTTCTGTTTCTACTTTCTAGATGGGCAGACTAATTTATTCAGACATAAATTAAATTGCATTAAAATGTCCCGTGCCACTCGGAAAATACTTGCCCGTAATTCACTTATACTTATTCTTACACTTTCTCACAAAGCATCTCTCACTCACACTTAGCATTTATTACACGGTCAGTAGTTTAAGTTCTCAAAACTTGGCATTCGACGGCAGCAAAAAAAAACTCTCCACAATAGCTTGCAAGCATATTATCGGTTGTCAACTTAACAACCACACGCCGTTACACAATTCTCACAACAAAAGCGCCAAGTTCCGCTTGTCTTGGCTGTTAGCTTCGCAACCAAGGACAAAGCAAATATTCATGATCATGATCTGTACATAAACTATAAACTTCAAACAAAGCAATTTCAACATTGCTAATAGGTCAACCTCCATTAAAATCAAACCGTATCAACGTCAGTCTAATTTATGACGCATACATTATTACATTACTCTCAAAAGAGAACTACTACGACCTAAAATGCATTCAAATTCATCCAGCGTGTAAGTGCAATTCCTTACTTTGAATGGTACGATTTAATACTTCAATGCTCTTACTGAAATACTTGTATCAGTAACTAAGGCTTACTCAACTGAATAATTTTCTGTCTATTATGATATATTAAACGATATTGCTATTCCATGAACGGCCGAACTTACTAACTTTCCCTAAAATAACTCAAAGTTAAAGTCGTCGGTTCGGTCTTTGTGCAAAAAGAAAGTCAGTGCCCTCTCGTCGAGGGAGTCAGTCAATTGGTCGATCCTTATTTGTCATTTAATGTCATACAATCATCATTGCACAAAATATTGTCAGGTTAATGTTTCAATAGTTTCCTGAGTTATATCAAATTTCCATGGATGTTACCATGTGAAGCACTTCTAGCCGTCATGTTTACAAGGCCAATATTATAGGTAAACTTATACTCTTATAGTAGGCTACAAGTCAATAGCAAGTTGTTATCATAAATAGCAGGACCCGCAAGTAATTCGAACCCATTCGTTTTCGGGATTTACACTAACAGCTGGCTATATTAGTATTATTCATAAACTTTTTAAAGCTGTAACAAGCCAACTCAATTGTTGGACCTTATCACTCACTATCAGACCGTCACAGCATGCGGTCACACGAGAAACACCTGTCGATATTTTTACTGCACATTTCACATACACTTACTGTGTACTTCACTTAAATTCACTGTGCATTTCACTCAAATTTACCGTGCATTTCACTGTTCATTTCACTTACACCAGACACCTACTGTGTATTTTACTTAAATCTACTGTGTCATACTGGAATCTCACTGGAACAAACGATCACACGCCTAGTTCAAAATGCTAAACGACTCTAGTTTCTAGTTATGTGATTTTAACTTTAACTTAGCTCCAAGTCAAGCATCAACATATCATTAACTTGAAATAGCACAATAATACTTGAAAAAATGACAAAAATTTGAGGTTGGGCCATGTTATACGAAAAATGTTCAAGTGATAACCTTAGTTTTTGTTCACCTACTAAGTAGATTGTTTCATTAAAATGTTGAACATTATGAAACTCGTAAACTTATCATAAAATTTTGTTAAAATTTTAGATGAATCTATTCATGATTTCGTAGCAAAAAATAAGATTGACAATTTTTTGAAATCTCCAAAATTTTCTGCTCTCGTGTTGATTTTGATAAAAAATTTTATTATTTCTTCTCAAATAGGCTTTAAAAATTAAAAGGTTTAAAAATATACCTCTTTTCATCTCAACTCTTATGTTTGTATCCAGTAGATTAAAGTAGGACTAGATTGTCCGAGTAATCAACCGTTTGTAGTCAGCTTATCCGTTCTCCACACCCCTCTGTCACTATGTTCCTATCGTAGGTTGACGCCACTATAGATACCATGGATTGAGTTCCATTTTAAGTTTACAGGATCTTGGGGAAACATCAGATCTGGGTTACCTCCCAGCAAGGACTTGATATCTGGGTTACCTCCCAGTAAAGACTAAATCTGGGTTACCTCCCAGCAAGGACTTTATCTGGGTTACCTCCCAGCAAGGACTTTATCTGGGTTACCTCCCAGCAAGGACTTTTATCTGGGTTACCTCCCAGCAAGGACTTTATCTGGGTTACCTCCCAGCAAGGACTTTTATCTGGGTTACCTCCCAGCAAGGACTTTATCTGGGTTACCTCCTAGCAAGGCCTTTTATCTGGAACCAGGATCTCAGTTGTCCGTTGTTACCTTTTCTCCATCATTTATTCTGCAGTAAGGCGTAATTGTTGTAGCCTTCAGCAGCAAGATGTCCCAACGTCGGTCGTAATCCTCGTCGCCAATGTTAACGGGTCCTTCTCTTGTATTTTTGGGAACAACGGAAAACAACAGTTTAGGAGAAGTGGTTTTAAAATAAACTAAAAACTAACTTTTACAACACAAAACATCTGTATTTATATTCCCTACCTTGCAGGTCAATAACTATTTTAACGTCACACTAAAGTTAGTGCACCGTGAGCTGACCGGGGTTAAATGAGGCTTTAGTCCACCTGCTATGGTCATGTGACCTAGGTCACATGACTTACAACCAATGGACGGCTGCCCCACCTATTGTTGGACCAATCGTAAAATTCGCGAATATTCTGCACCCATATTTTAGAACAGCAATGTTTACAGGTCACGATTGACCGGTCACAATTGATGAACCACCTGTTCCCATGTTACTATCATCTAATCCTATGACCTAACAAGCACACTCACCACCTCTATGCTACTACTGCAGTATAATAAGAAAATGAATTTTTAAAACATTTTTGACCCAGTCTCCATTGCAAAGTTTGGTACAAAAAACAATTTTTCCATCTCTGTACTACAAATAAGTGTTTTAGGGCTTTTGGAACCTTCCCATTCGATTTGTCGTACAAAAATACATAAATTTATACCCCTTACATGTCAGGAATAATATTATATATATTGTTCCCAAATCGTGCCGGAACATTTTGGTACCGATAATGGGCGTGGCCAAAAGGGCGATTTTCCCATCTAAATTTTAGGGCTCTGAAGTTTTGCGGTTCCTAAGACCTTTGAGAGACCCCAAAAACGTTTTTAGCCTACTATGAAATGCAGGTAAATATCCATAACTGACCAGACTATGTGGCTTATAAACAGACAAGATTCTGAAGAGGATTTACACAAGTACTCAATTTTCAAAGCTCCTGCTTAATAAACATTTCGTATCACTTATATGTTTTAAACAACCCCCTCAAAAATTAATTATAATCACTGACACAAAGTTGAAACAGACCATTGTATAACTTTTCCTGCCGTATGTATGTGGACTGGAGAAATCCGCCCCCTGGATAAGATTTTGTGAAGAAAGGAAACAATGTTTAGGTGGGATCATCGTTCCCCCCCTCATAATAACCAGAAATATTTTCCAAAAGGGCAAGAATTTTGGTAGGTGAATTTTTTTTTTGGTTTGAAGAACCTCCTCCGAATCAAAAATGCCCTTTAATGGAGATATTCCCCCCGTCCCATGGAAAAGGAATTAACCCCCGGAGTGCAGGGCGCTTGGCGGGGTTAAATCCAAAATTTTCTGACACCGGATTAACTCCTTAAGCAAAAACCTGTCCCCTTTATCATATTTGGAACGTATCCTACCTAAAAATCAATAATGTCCCCCTCGTATTCCCAAGGGTCCCACCCCCCGGACTCCCCTCGGCGGTGAAGGAATTTTGTCCCCGGCAAAAAACAAAAAAAAAATATAGGGTTAAGGGTTTTTTTCCTTAGGCCCCCTAAGATATCGGTTAGTTTGTAAAGGTAAAATTATTAAAAAAAATTTGGTTATACCCATGAACCCCAACATTATTCCAACTTTTTTTATAATACGGCACCTTTTTGGTTTAACCCCTATTTTAAATTTGGTTGGGTGATAGTTTGGGGTATTTTGTTTTAATTATTTTATTTTTTTGAAACTATTTAAAAACCAACTGACTCCCCCTCCCCTATTTGTTGGATCATATGTAAATATGTTTAAGAAAAGAATATATTTAGTAAATAATTCCATCAGATAGATAAAAAGGAAAACCCTAATTTGCAATAGTTTTCGATTTCATTTAATTAAAGTAATGAATAATGTTGCCCCATTTTAAACATTTATTTGTTTTCGTGTTTTGATAAATCTAGCCCCCTTTTATCTAATAAAAATTTTTTTATATATCCCCTTACACTAAAGAAAAGGTACAAAAAATCTTTATTTTTCCTTTTTCAACCTCAAAATATAATTTAATATTCCCCGTTAATATATTATTTATTTTTTTGGCAAATCAAATGAAAAAAAAGAAAATAATTTATAAACCACTTCCTTAACCGGAGGTAAAGGAAAAATTGATCGTTATTTTCCTGGGACCCCCAAAAGACGAATTTGGAACACTAATTTTAATCCTGTTCCCTAGTGAAACCTGTTAATATTTTTTTTTACTTAATTATCTTTTCCCCGCCCCGTCCCCCCCCCTACAATTTGATTGAAATTACCGTACTTTCCTTACTTTTTCAAACCTTATCGACCGTAAACCCTTCCGGCCCCCCCCTTTTTTTTAATCCGTTTGATTCCAACTGCTTTTTAAAAGGATTGAAAGCAGCTCCCCCTAATTTTAATTTTGATGGGTCCGATGATGAAAAATGCAGAAAATGAAAATTACCCCATGTGAGACCAACCGGAAAAATCTGCAAGCTGCTGAGGATGGGATACCCTTTAAACAAGAAACCTCATGTTTGGGCACACCAACTGGGAGATTACATCAAGATTTTAGGCCCGATATGCAAACCCTATCCCCCTCTGAAAAGCTGTCTGTTATTGTCCCTGGGTAAAGGAATTGAATGTTGGGAAGGGTGAATTCGTCCCCCCCCACTGGGTTTTTTTGCTTTAGGCACTAAGTGGATAAATGAATAATGGAGGTGCTTATACGGAAGAAGATGTGTTTTCCGAAACAATCACAAGGTTTGGGTTAATGGTGGGCAGATACAAAGATACCAGGCGGGAATTTCTAAACGTAAATATGGTCAATCCAATTTCTGCATGTGGTGGGAGTCTAATTCTTCCTAGAAACCCAAGCCAACCCTAATTTATACCACAAAGGTAGAAAAAAAACTGGAATTCCCTTTGAACGAACTCCTCCCAATGAAAGGACCCGAAACTAGGAACCTAAAACCGGGTTAAAAACTTTTTTGGGTTTTTTATTTGGGACAAGAAGCCCAGGAATCACACGGTGGGGGAAAGGGTATTTCCGATTTCAAGGGCACAATTATTGGTGGGTGGAAAAAAAACCTTCACAAAGCCCTTTGAACGTATTATTAATCTTCCCCCTAAAAAAACTGATTTCGATCCCAGAAAGTACGTAAATTAAAACAATTCATCAGGCCCGTTTATGTTTTCTTGATGGTAATGCAAAAAAAAGTATGGTATAAAGAACCCCAACGTTCCACCAGCTGAAATGGGAAGAACACCAATTATGGTTCCAACCCCGCAACCAAGAAAACTGGTAACGTTCAGAGTATGATATCAACACTTTGATTTGATTCCATCTTGTACGAGAAAAAAGAGCTTCCCACTTGAAAAACCGCCAAGGAAACGGCCCCATATTTGCAACAAACAGTCCAACTTGCTTTTAATTTCAGACCCCCTGGTGTTGCAGCCAGTTTTTCCTTGCCAAGTTTTCAGAAGAGCTCTTCCCTCGTACAATTTGGGGTAATCCAAACAAGTGGGTTGTGGGATAAATCAACCTCCTGACGTTTTAACCAAAAAGTTTCTTGGTTGCGCCAATAAAATGGCCCCCCCCCCCCCACACCCCCCCCCCCCCCCCCCCACGCCCATTTTTTTTCCAAGCCTGATCGTGTCCAAATCAATACCTTTTATTTTTCAACCATCCAGAAACAACGGCCCCCCCCTGAAAATAAAAATTAAAAATACTAATTCACTATAACCTTCTGGAACCTCGAATCCCCAGTATTTTTTTTTAGAGGAAAAAAAACGTTTCAGACTTAGTTGTAGGTTTTCCACCACCAAATAATTGGCTTTTGAATCGAAATCCCTTCCCACCGGTGGGGAATCCCTGCCACACCCCTTGTCCCAAAACGAAAAGAAGTAACCCGTTAAAGTCCTAGTCCCCCCCTCCCCCGATTCCCTGAAGGAGTTCAGCCAAAAGTGGATTCCAGTATTATTTTTTCTAACATTGGGTTGGTTAATTGGTTTTTTTGTGCGTTCTAGAAAGATAGACCTCCAACAACATGCAGAAAAAAGAAAATTTAACCCAAATTCCCGATTAGAAAAAAATACCCCCGCCTTGAAAATATCTTTGTATCCCAGCCACCCCAAATAAACCAAAAAACAAATTGTTGATTGGTTATTCCCCCGACCCATCATCCATGTTCGTAAATAAGCCCAACTCATTAATCCAAATCCCACTAGTGCCAATAAGCAAACCTAGTGACGGATCCACCCCTCCACTATCAAATTTCCTATAACAACCCAGGAACAAAACAGACAAGCTTTTTCCAGAAGAAAAAAGGTTTGCAGAATATTTCGGGGCCTAAATCCCTGAAAATGTACTAATCTCAGTGGGTTTGGGAGCCCAAAACATGAAGGAAATCCTTTGTTTTAAGAATCCCATTCCCTCCGCAGCTGCCAAGATCCGAAGTCCCCTCCCCCAGAATCATTCCTGCATCCAATCCCAATGACCCATCCAAATAAAAATAGGGAGCTGCACCCTTTCATCCTATAGCAAGTGGGGGGAACGATTAAAAAAGGGCGGATTTATTAACGGTCGATAAGTGAAAAAGTAAGGGAATACATAACGGGATATCACAATTTGTAGGACGGCGGAAAAAATAAAAGAATAACATGTTTTTAACTAGAACAGATTTTTAAAACATTAGTGTTACAAATCGTTCCCTAAGGCCTCCCCCGAGAAAATAACCGAATCAATATCTCAACCCGGTAAAAGAAAGTGTTATAATATTCTTATTCATTTTGAATTTTGCAAAAAAAATATAAAACGGATAATATTAATTTAATTTTTGAATTGAAAGAAAAATAAAAACCGGTTTCTTTTAAGTGGAGGGAAAATAAACAAATTTATTAAGAATAAAAGTATCATAGAAAATTTTATCACACTAAAACAAAAAAATGTATTAAAAACCTTGCCAACATTTAATCATACCCTAATAAAATGAAATACGAAACAAAATCCAAAAAGATCCCCCAATTACTCTATCTGATTTGAATATTACTAAAAATATCTTAAACAGATTAAATACAATAAGGAAAACACAAAGGAGAATTACCAGTTAATTGTAAAAGTTTTTTTTTTTCAAACAATTTTCACAAAACAACCCCAATAAATTGGGTTTAAACAAAGCACCTGTAAATTACCAATAAAAAATTTATTTTGGATAATGTTTTAGGTGTTTCAATGAAAACCAATTTATATTTTTTAAAAATAAACCTTTCCCAAACTAACCCTAAAATCCCTTAAGCCCCCCTTAAAGAACACCTTTAACCCCCTATATTTTGTGCCTGACAAATCTCACGCCACGTAAAAGTCGTGACCCCTGAAAATAAACGGAACTATTTATTATTTAGTAATGTAACGTTTCCAATATGATAACCAGGCAGTGGCCCTAGTGTTTATTAACCGTGTCAAGAAAAAATGATTTCCCTAACCGCCAAGCCGCCTTTGCACTGTCCCGGGTTATAATTTTTTATCCTTCTCCTGCGAAAATATCTCCCATAAAGGCAAATAAATTTCCGAGGAGTTTTCTTCAAAAAATTCCACCCACCTCCCAATTCATGCCTCTTATGGAAATTTTATTTTTCTTGCTTATTATTATGAAGACCGAATGAACACCCTAAATGTCCCCTTTTCCCTCCACAAATACCCAGGCGATCCTCCCCACACAATAACAACGCAAGGGAAAAGTTTAAACAGTTCCAGTCCACTTGTGCAGTGGATTATTAAATCTTGGAGGGGGGTGTATTTTTTGTTTTTAAAAACAATAAAAAGTGATACCGAAAAAAAAAAATGTTATATTATTAAGCAGTGAAGCCCTTTTGAAAATTTGAGTAAAACTTTTGTGTAAACATTCCCCTCTTTCAGAAAATCCTTTGTTCCCAGTTTTTATAAGCCACCAAAGTCTCCACTGGTCAGTTATATTATTTCAATGGAAATTATTAACCTGCAATTTTATCCCCAAATAGTTACAGTCTAAAAAAAACGATTGTTTTGGGGTCTCCTCCAAGGTCCCCCTTAGGACACCCCGCAAAAACTTCCCAGAGACCCCTAAATATTATTAGATGGGAAAAATCGCCACTGTATTTGGCCACGCCCAAAATATCGTTAACCAAAAAAAGGTTTTACCGGCACCGATTTGTAACAAATACTAAATATAATTATTAATCCTGAACCAATGTAAAGGGGTATAAAATTATGTTAAATTTTTTGTACGACCCCAAATACGAATGGGAAAAAAAAGGTTATCCCCACAAAAGCCACCTTTAAACCACTATAATTGGTAGTACAGAGGAAGGAACAAATAATGTTTTTATTTTTTAGTAAAACAAAACCCTTATTGCCAAATGGAGAAACCCTGGTCCAAAAAATGGGTTTATTTAAAAATTCAAATTATTTCCTTAATTATACTGCAAGTAAGTTTAAGCCATAGAGGGTGGTGAAGTGAGGCTTGTTATTATTTTTTATTAGGATCATTAGGGCAAAGTAGATATGAAGTAAACAATGGGGACCAGGTGGTATTTTTCCTCCCCAATTTGAGACCGGTATCCCAATTCCGTGAAACCCCTTGTAAACCAAAAATGGCCCTGTTTTTCTAAAAAAATATTGGGTGCAAAAGAATTAATAAATTTCCGCGAATTTTACGATTGGTCCCCACCCCTCCCCAAACAATAGGTGGGGCCAGCCCGTCATTGGTTGTTAAGTTCATGTTGAACCCTAGGGGTCCACCCCCCCACATGAACCATAGCCCAGGTGGACTAAAGCCTCCCAATTTAAACCCCGGTCCCCCCCCCCCCAAGCCTATCACGGGCACCTAAACTTTATGTGGACGTTACAATAGTTTAAAATGACCTGCAAGGTAAAGGAAAATTAATTAAATACAGATTGTTTTTGTGTTGTACAAGTTTTAGTTTTTTTTTTATTTTTTCAGTTTTATTTTTAAAACCCACTGTCACCCTAAACCTAGTTTTATTTATTTTGTTGTTTTTCCGTTTTGTACCCGCAAAAAATACAAAGAGAAGACCACCCGTTTAAACATAGGTCGGACGAGGATTAACGACCCCGACGTTGGGACCATCTGCCCTGGCAGAAGGCCTACAAACATTACTCCCCTTAAAACTGCAGAATAAATTGATGGAAAGAAAAGGTTATAAATAACAAAACGGAACCAACTGAAGATCCCTGGTTTCCAGATAAAAGTGCCCTTTGCCTTAGGGAAGTTAACCGATAAAGTCCCCCTAGCAGGAGGTTAACCCCAGAAATAATAAAAAAGTCCCCCTTTGCAGGGAGGTAACCCAGAATAAAAAGTTTCCCCACCCTTGGGGCTGGGAAGGATTACCCAGGAATAAAAGGTCCCCCTTGCTGGAGTTAAAACCCCAGAATAAAGATCCCTCTTGCTTTGGGAGGGTCACCACAGATAAAAAGTCCTTTGCTGGGGCAGGTAAACCAAGATTTTTTAGTCTTTACTTGTGAGTTAAAACCCCAGATAATCAAAGTTTTCCCCCCTTTGCTTGGGAAAGGTAACCCTGAATCAGGAAGTTTTCCCCAATATCCCCAGTAAAAAAACTTATAAAATGGAAACTTCAATCCCATGGTAAAAAAAAAACCCCCTTTAATAAGTTGGTGTCCCCAACCTACGATTAGGAAATAATTAACATAGTGAACCAAAGGGGGTGGTGGAGAACTAGGAAAAAGCATTGACTTACAAACGGGTTGAATTACTCGGTCCAATTCCTATTCCCTCCTATTATCATAACTGAATACAAAACATAAGAGTTGAGAATGAAAAAAAGAGGTTTTATTTTTATTAAACCTTTTTAATTTTTTAAAAGCCTTAAATTGAGAAGAAAAATAACTAAAAAAAATTTTTTTTTATCAAAAATTCCAACACGAGAAGCAGAAAAAATTTTGGGAGATTTTTCCCAAAAAAAATTATGTCCAATCTTATTTATTTGCTATACGAAAAAAATCAATGGAATAGAAATTCAATCTAAAGATTTTTTAAACAAATTTTATGATAAGTTTACGAGTTTTCCCCATAATTTCCCAACCAATTTAATGAAACAATCTTACCTTATTAAGGGTGAAACCTAAAAAAAAACTAAGGTTATCAACTAGAAACAATATTTTTTCGTAAACTCCAATGGACCCCCCATACCTCAAATTTTTTGTCATATTATTTATCCAAGGTATTTTTTATTTGGCTACTGTTTTCAAGTTTATGGAATATGTTTAGATTGCATGACTTGGAGCTAAGGATTTTGAAAAGTATAAAATCCCCCACAAGTAACTAAGAAACTAGAAGGTTCTTTTTAGCAATTTTGGAACTAGGCGTGTGAATCGTTTGTTCAGTGAGAATTTCCCCATTTAAAATGACAACAAGTAGATTATGAATAAAATACACAGTAGTGTGGTCCCAGGTGATAAAAGTGGAATGAAACAGTGGTGGGGAAATTGCCACGGTAAAATTTGAAGTGAAAAAGCAACAGTGGAAAAAATTAAAGTGAAAGTTTTTAACAACAGTAAAAGTGGTTAAGGTGAAAAATGTGGCCAGTAAAAATAATTATTCGGACAGTGGTATTGTTTTTTCCTCGTGGGGTGGACCCCGCCACCATGTTCTGGACCGTGTCCCACCGATTAGTGAAGTGAAATAAAGGTCCAACAATTTGAAGTTGGGCCCTTGTTACAGCCTTTAAAAAAGTTTAAAATGAAAAAATTAATACTAAAATATAGCCCAGCCTGTTATTAAGTGTAAATCCCCCAAAACGAAAATTGGTATCCGAATTACTTATGTCGGTTCCCACCCATCAATTATTCTGGAGTAACAACATGCCCTATTGACATGTAGCCTTACAATAAGAGTAAAAGAATAATTACCTAAAATATAGTGCCATGTAATCCATGAAAACCCCGGCTAGCAAAAGTGGGGCATCAACATGTTTAACATCCAAGGAATAATTTGGAATTATAACTCAGGAAAACTAATTTTGAAAACAATAAACCTGACAACTATTTTTTTGTGCAATGGATGGGAAATTGTAATGAACATATAAATGAACAAATATAAGGATTCGACCAATTGACTGGAACTCCACCTCACGAGAGGGTGCACCTGAAAATTCTTTGTTTTGGTTTGCACCAAAGAAGCCGAACCCGACGTACTTTTTTTAAACGTGAGGTTTTTATTTTAGGAAAAGTTAATTAGTACGTTTCCGGCCCCCCTTTCATGTGGAAATAGCCCAAGAACGTTATTTTTTAATATAAACAAATAGACAGAAAAAATTTAATTCCCAGTTTTTGATTAAGCCTTAGTTTACTGAACAAGTAATTTTCATAAGAAGCAAATTGAAAGTATTAAAAATCCCGTACCATTACCCAGTAAGGAATTGCACTTTAACACGCCTGGAAATTGAAAAATTTGAAAGCAATTAAAATGACCCCGAAAGTAGTTCATCATTTTTTGAAGAGTAATGTAAATAATGTAAGCGTTCATAAATTAAGACCAGACGTTGAAAACGGTTTTGATTTTTTAATGGAAGGTAGACCCTATTGCCAAAATGTTTTGAAATTGCTTGTTTTTGAAGTTTAATAGTTTTTTTATTTTACAGATCAAATGATCATGAAAATATGCCTTTTGTTCCCTTGGTTGCGAAAAGCCTAACCAGCCCAAGACAAAAGCGCGGAACCTTGGGGCGCATATTGGTTTGTGGGAAGAATGTGTTAAACGGGGCGTGTGGGTTGTTAAAGTTGACAATCCGATAATATGCTTTGCCAAGCTAATGATTGGAAGTATAATTATTTTGCCCCTTGCCGTCCCGAAAATGCCAAGTTTATTTTGAGAACTTTAAAACTAACTGACCCGTGTTAAAAATAAAAATTGCTAAAAAGTGTGATGTGAATAGAATTGCTTTGTGATAAAAGTGTGGTAAGAAATAAAGTTATAAGTGAAATTTCCGGGCAGTAATTTTTCCCGAGTGGGCCCACGGGAAACATTTTAATGCCCAAATATGAAATTTTAAAGTCTGAAGAAAAATTTAAAAAGTCTGCCCCCCCCATCTACAGAAAGTATAATCAAACAGAAAATTCATTTGTCTACAAAGTTATTTGTATGGTGAAATCATTAGGGTATAGGAAAAACAGAATTTTTTGTCACCCATTAGGTACATTTAGAACTAGACCCGACTATGTAAAAACTGGCCCATTTTGTAAAAAATTTTTTAAAATAAACAAAGTAGCCCAAAGTTTAAACATCCATTATAACTGTGGAACGGGCAGCTAGTTGGTTAGTTATTTAGTGATAAAAGTGAAAACGAACCCCATAATTTTTAAGGCCTTTTTAGTGATTTCTTGATATTATTTTTTGTGTTTGCAGTTGTAAAAGGCCAAGATTTTTGAGAACTATTCCAATACCTTAAGTTTTTATAAGAAGATTTTGGGAGAGTTTTTTTATTTTTTTAAAAATGGTAAACCCACCAATAAGAGTGTTTTTTTGTAAAGTTTTTTATTTATTCCTCATGAAACAATGTTAACCTGTGCTAAAAATGTGAGTGTGAAGTTGTTAAAACAAAGAATTAGAATTACGTATATGATATGAATTCCGGGAAGTTTTTATTCTTATCAGATAAATTTTAAGTTTTAAAAAATTCCTCGGAATTTTTCCTAATTCCGAAAATAGGTAATAACCCCCCGTTGGTAAAAACTCAATGTGGAACGTAAATAAAAATGTAATATTAAGTTTTAAGAAAGCCAAGTTTTATACACCAATTTTTTTCCCAGTAAAAAAAAACCAAAATTTACCAGAATATTTTTTAACCCTCAACTAAGAAAAAAATAATGTATATGAAAATAAATTGTGAACACATTAAAATCCGGTAGGTATTAAAAACAGCACAGTTTAAGAGCATTAAGCCCGTTTTAAATCTGGAAATTGGCAAACCTCGCCAGGCCAAGGCCAAGGCCCTTTTCCCTGAGTAGTAATGATTATACAAGTAGTGGGGCAATGCTCTACCTTTTACGACCCCCCACCGTTAGTCCCGTTTAATTACTGAACGTACAATCAAAGAAGACCATAATATAAAAATGTGAATACGGTAATAATACCAAAAAGCAATTCCAGGATTATTAAAATTATAAATATGGTATCCCCGTAAATTATAAAATTTATAAATTATTTATAATAAAAAACGTAAGCCCCCCTTTTTAATGTCCCCTAAAATAAAATGTATATAAAAGATAAGTTATTAACATACAAATTTAAAAAGTTATCTTAATAAGAAACCCTTGCAAGAAGCCCGTTTTTGTTGGGCACTGCCCAAGTCCCACCCCCCCATCTCCTGAAGTCCCACTTTCCTTCGAATGGTCCCCCCCCCTTGAAATTACATTTATCAATACTCATGAGGAATGCTTATTTATCCAAACAATACACGTAAATCAAATCCTTGTTAAATGTTGAGTTTTTTTTTTAAACTCACCACTCTTATACAATAATCCCCCGCCTCCCCGCTTGAGAAACTATGTGGCTTATTGGGAAAAATTTCCTTTTTGCTAGGTTTAATAATAAATTTTAATTTGGTTTTTTAAATTAGCCCAATGGTTATTTTCTCCCGCTATTCTTTCCCTTTGCCACCAACAGCCCCATTCCCCTCTATGTTTTTTTGGAACTTTGTTCCCGATTGACTGGCGTGGGTTAAACCAGATGGCACAACCGTTATTTCAAACGTAAATTTTTAAGAAAGTGGACACAGGAATATTAACCATATATGTATTGTTTATGATAAATTTAAGTCAATTTTTAAGCTAAAAAAATAAATATTTAGGGATTAAACAAATTAAAATTTTTTGCAGCATCATGTCCCAACCCTGTCGATTTGTTGGGTAACGAAGCTGGCTGGTATCAACATTTTAGAGTTGCCAAAACTATTTTGGTTTATAGATCCCCCCCCCCCAAATTGGTTTTATTTTTTTCCCACTGAATGCCCAAAAATTTTGGCCTTCCCGGCAAAAGCCAATTTGGCCCCGAATGAAAAAAATAAAAAGCCCTTAAATAAGTCCTGCCTCAAAAAATTAAGTTGAAATAATGTCAGGATTTGTTAATATTTTTAACCAATTGAGTGTTGCAAGAAACAAAACGTGTTTGAGCCCTAACCAGTTCAGGTAATTTTAAATCCAGTACCTATTTCCCCCCGGGTTTTAAACCAGGAGACACGGATTTAATGTTTTATTAATCCGTGGTAAAAACATATTATTTGAAAAATCGAAAATTTTTCGGATACGGGTTTTTTTATTGGTATCAAAAATCCCAAAAAAAAAATAACGGAGTACTAAACAACCAGTTTATGGAACAATGAAAATTAAACAACTTTTTAAACTTGGAATGACCCCATATAGTAACAAAAATCCAGATTTAATTTTTAGATTTTTTTTATTTATATGTTTTTAAATAATGGTTGAAACTTCTTATAACGCAAAATTTTTTCGTTTAACGCCCTTAAAATAGCCCTTTAATTTCCGCGGAAATGCAAATTAATGGATCCAAAAGAAAACATACCGAAAAATTAGAAAAAAGAATTTTTATATACAAAAAAATAATAAAAAAAAAAATGTTAGCTTTAGACTAAATATGTATGTTATTAACTTTAAACCCTCACTAGAATAGTTCCCCTTTTGATTTTATTTAAAATGATTTTTTGTTATATTAATGTTTTTTTATGAGTGAGGGATGAGAAATGATGGACAATTCATTGAAACAAAAAGAACCTGAAAGAGTAAAAAGAATTTAAGATGGAAGTTTTAATTATTGTATTGTTTAAATAAAATTATTTAAGGTTTGAAAATATTTTACAATATTGGGATTATTATTTTTTAAAAGGTTGACTGGTACACCCATTTTAACCCAATTTTCCAGAATTGTCCCCCAAATAATAAATAGAAAGAAAAGGTTTCGAAAGGAAAGTACAGGCCCCAATTCATTTTTATGTTATTTAACTAAGAAAAATTTGAAATTTAAAAATTAATCTTTTTTAAGGTAAAAGCTCTAGAAAAAGAAATTTTTACATTAAAATTGATTTTTGTATATTAAGAACCTAAAAATAATTTGTGTTATGCCCAAATTGTAAAATACAATGTTTTTATGTAAAACGAAATTACCAGTATAAATAATTTTTTTTTAATACCCCTCTAAAACCAACAAAAACATCTAAAAAAAGTTATTAAAATAGAATAAAAATTAATTATTTAAAAAAAAGGAGATGTGGTTTAGGTCCCCATAGGATTGTAGAATTGGATAAGTTAAAAACTGGTGAAACAGGTTGGTTTTACCATCGCAAAATTAGGTGAACCGGGTCCCCCCAATCGTGCCTGTAAAACAATGCCCTTGGGTTTTACTAAAAAAAATGGGGTGTGCAGAAATATTCCGCGAATTTTTACGAATTGGTCCCCCAACAATAGGTGTGGCCCAAAAGCCCGTCCATTGGTGGTTAAATTCCTTATGTGGTGACCTAGGTTTCCCCCACATGAACACCCAATAGCAAAAAAGGTTGGACCTCAAAGCCCACCAAATAACCCCGTATCCCCCCAGCTCAACCGGTGTGGCCACTAACTTTAGTGGTTGACGTTTTTATAAAAATAGTTTATATTGAACCTTCCCCCAAGGATTAGGGAATATAAATACAGATTTTGTTATGGTGTTTGTAAAAAAAGTTATAGTTTTTTAGTTTATTTTAAAAAAACCAACCTTCACCAAAACTGTATTGTTTTTTTCACCCCCTGTTTGTACCCAAACAAATAACAAGATAAGGAACCCCGTTATTCTCTATCTGATGATTATTACTAAAATATCTTAACATAAATACAATATGATCACAAAAGGAGGAGTCAGTTGTAAAGTTCAAACAATTCACATAACACAGATAAATTGGGTTAACAAAGCCGTATTCATAAAAAGTTGGATAATGTTGGTGTTCATGAATACCAATTTTTTAATAAATACCTTCCAACTAACATAATCTTAGACCCTAGAAACCTTAACCCTATTTTTTGTGTCGACAAATCTCACGCCGTAGAGTCCGGACCCTGAATACGACTATGATTTAGTAGGTACGTTCAATATGATACAGGCAGTGCTAGTCACCGTGTCAGACATGATTCTAACCGCCAGCGCCTGCACTCGTTTATCCTTCCTCGCGATATCTCCATAAAGGCATGATCGAGGAGGTTCTTCACAAAATCACCTCCCAATCATGCCCTTATCATGGAAATTTGCTGCTATTATGAGACGATGATCACCCTAAATGTCCTTTCTCATGAATACCAGGGCGATCTCAGCACAATACAACGCAGGAAAGTTAAACAAGTTCAGTCACTTGTGCAGTGATTATAATCTTGGAGGGGGTTGTTTAAAACATATAAGTGATACGAAATGTTTATTAAGCAGGAGCTTTGAAAATTGAGTACTTGTGTAAATCCTCTTCAGAATATTGTCTGTTTATAAGCCACATAGTCTGGTCAGTTATGGATAATTACCTGCATTTCATAGTAGGCTAAAAACGTTTTTGGGGTCTCTCAAAGGTCTTAGGAACCGTAAAAACTTCAGAGCCCTAAAATTTAGACGGGGAAAATCGCCCTTTTGGCCACGCCCATTATCGGTACCAAAATGTTCCGGCACGATTTGAGAACAATATATATAATATTATTCCTGACATGTAAGTGGTATAAATTTATGTATTTTTGTACGACAAATCGAATGGGAAGGTTCCAAAAGCCCTAAAACACTTATTTGTAGTACAGAGATGAAAAAATTGTTTTTTTGTACCAAACTTTGCAATCGCGACTGGGTCAAAAATGTTTTAAAAATTCATTTTCTTATTATACTGCAGTAGTAGCATAGAGGTGGTGAGTGTGCTGCATAGAGTTTCTTAACCACTGAATCACGTTAAATAGGTCATCAAATCCCTTAGGTGCACACTGCACATGTGCATGTTGTGTCGCTTGTCCATTGTCCCATCCCTGTGCGACCACGCCCATATTTCATATTATGTGTGTAAGTGGGAAATTGAGTCTACAAAGATTAGGGCTTATACCTTATAGACTTAAAAGTTAGCTTTAAATGACCGCAATACGCAGGTTTGTATTAACACCAGGAAAATGCTGGAGCCCCCTGGGACTTATTTTTGGAAAATAATTAGAAAGACTGATTTTCACTAAAGCCCAAAACAAACAAAACTACTTTAAAAGTTAGGCCTAGTCGACTATACTCATTATAAAACATTTTGAAAGTGCCAAAACATATAGCTTTAATCTAGTACATTTTCCGAATATGAAGTTATATCCCCGACCAAATTATTTAACAGTTTTGATGTATGTCCCCGGCTGCAGTTTGAATTTGTTTAATTGTCTCAAAGAGACTTTTATTTTCAAAGCAGGACATTCCTAACCTAGATAGTAGATAATATCGTATACAGCTATACACCACTCCCAACTCCAAAGAGAACATGGGTCATATTCAGAAGCAGCAACTCGGACATGCCATGCACCCCTTAAACCATATAATATCTACATTTTACGATCCAGCAATGTAACATTACAGGAGGAATATTACATGTTCCTCTACTTATCGAGTCCCAATTAACTGATTTACAGTTAATTAGGACTTCCTAGAGAATCTCATGCTCCATTGGTAACACTTTTGGAGAACAATGAAAACAGTTCTTAAGTGGGGTCACAGGACCGGAGCCAGTTTATAAGAGTGGCTATATTATCATAACATTGGAGAGCGAGCTCCATTCCTTCGTTTCTGGGTGCTCGTGTTTGTTTATTCAGTGGGAGTGAGCGAGGGGAGGGAAATCAACTAGTTGCAGTATTGCTGGTCAGTGGTCATAAATGTTAATAAAATAAACGTTTATTAAACTAAAACTAAAATTAATTGCCATGATCTTTTCGTCAGTAACTAATAACATATAGGCCTAGTCGACTATGCTCTTTGTTGTCTAAAATTGTTCTTGGTACAGGGTCCTTTGTGTGGTCATTCTTGACCCCTTCTTGATTAGATTTATTAAGGTATACAATTCTATCGATACAAAGTTTTTCTGGAAACTATCCTTGTTCAAGTTTCATGCTACCCTGATCATTATTAGCCGAAAATATACGATGTTGAACTCAAGGGTTCCCCCCTTGTAATGCGATCTCGGAAATACCTTTAAAACAGGATCTACAGGGTGAATCACATAAAATTTGACTTTTAAAAAAAGTATCACCCGCCTCATTAACAAATTTTAACAAAATTCAACAAATTTTGCTGTCCACTTTTGTCCGCCTATGTCCTGTCCTGTCCTGTCCTGTCCTGCCCTGTCCTGTCATGTCCTGTCCTGTCCTGTCCTGTCCTGTCCTGTCCTGTCCTGTCCTGTCCTGTCCTGTCCTGTCCTGTCCTGTCCTGTCCTGTCCTGTCCTGTCCTGTCCTGACTCCTGTCCTGTCCTGTCCTGTCCTGTCCTGTCCTGTCCTGTCCTGTCCTGTCCTGTCCTGTCCTGACTCCTGTCCTGTCCTGTCCTGTCCTGTCCTGTCCTGTCCTGTCCTGTCCTGTCCTGTCCTGTCCTGTCCTGTCCTGTCCTGTCCTGTCCTGTCCTGTCCTGTCCTGTCCTGTCCTGTCCTGTCCTGTCCTGACTCCTGTCCTGTCCTGTCCTGTCCTGTCCTGTCCTGTCCTGTCCTGTCCTGTCCTGTCCTGTCCTGTCCTGTCCTGTCCTGTCCTGTCCTGTCCTGTCCTGTCCTGTCATGTCCTGTCCTGTCCTGTCCTGTCCTGTCCTGTCCTGTCCTTTTTGGATTCTATGAGACAAGCGGGCGTAGACGGACGTGTCATTGATATAAAGGTATAAATGGTTGTCCATTACTTGAAAAGGTAATTTTAAGCATCTAAATAAATTTATTAAAATGTTTCTATAGATATGGTCATTGCGATCATCCTGAACTTATCGTATGAACATAAGTCTATTCAAAGATTGTAGATCATTTTCTCATGACAGATGTTATAGTATATTGAATACTATGATATCTTCATAAAAATTTTTACCGGTTTAAACCCACACTCCGACTATCGATCTAACATCATAATCGTTCTCATCGTTATAATATCAGCATGACAAAACCGAGGCTAGAATATCTAAACTTATGGACAGGTTTGTCGCCAAATTATCTCTAATTTATCTTTATCTTGATCTCCCTCATGGGGTCCGGATTCTACGGTGGGTTAGGGTTAGGATTAGGGTTAGGGTTAGGGTTAGGGTTAGGGGTAGAGTCTACCCCTAACCCTATTAATTAAAAGGTACAAGCTAGGTCATTTCTAGATACACTTTATTTCTCTTTTGTTTAGTTTGTGCTGTTCTGAAAAGTTCGTTATTGTATTCTACCTTACCCTTTAATAAACCTTGATAATAAACTGGATGGGTGTTCTTGGAACATATGAATTATACGAGTTTGTAGCAACATAGTGATAAATATGTGACAATTTCTTGCCAATCCGTCATCACTAGATAGTAGATACTAGAATAAAACAATGATATTAGAAAAAGAAATGTTTGATGATTATTCATGGTTATATTTTTCATTAATCAATGTAACCAAAGCCTGCAGAATGTATTGTGACAATAGCTGAGTTGAAAATGTTACGTCTAACACTTCTAACATTGATTCTACTGATCCCACTCTCTGAAGGTATATTATCATTATTCTTCCATTTACAGCGGAATGATTTTTTCTCCTCTTACAACTTTTCCTGCCGATGACAATCCCGTTCATTCATTTCAATTTTAATTGTCTGAACCTTTTTTCTGGTACAATATTGTGCCTCGAAGTTTGGGACTTGAAAAAGGATATTTTAGACCACCCTCTTACATTTCAAGGTATCCAGTACAGTGAGTGGTTTCCACTTCCCGAAGACAGGAACACGTACATACAGGAAATAGTGGAGGGTAAGAAATTCCAGGTGAAGATTGACAAGAAGATAGATAACAGTAACCCCATCAAATGGACAATGAACAAGAAGTCATTAGTAGGCTCGTTGGAATGGACGCCTAAGAAGGTAACCGCATTGTACTGTAAAAGTGGTTACGGTTTCAGTGGAAATGAAGGGTTCTTCCAACGAGCTGGTGTTCTGACCTTCCTGAAGACGTCCACTCAGCTAACCGTCTGGTTCAATGACGTTCTAGAATTTACCTGGGTCTTTAAAAATTACAGTGACAAAAAAAGGTGTTTTATGACTAAATATGTTTTGAAAGGATTGCAGTTTAAGGGAAAGACCAGTGAGGACAGCCTATCGACACACTACAGATATGAACAAGGTACGGTAACTTAAATAATAAATGAATATATTATATAATTTATATAATATATTATAAGGCATTTAACAAAAGATAATGAAAAGGATTACAAGCTTTATTTCATTCTAGACTCTGCAGTTATCGACTATTAACATTACTTAGTGCCGTAGCTAAACACCAATATACCTACATATTTGAGCGTCTACTTGGATAACAGATAAAAAGCCACATGGTTATATCAGTCAATACTCATTAAAATATTATGTTACTTTTAATGTGCTCCTCAGAGAATGCTGATCCAACTGTTCCACCCGACGCTCCATGCACCAGATTGGACCCAGCCTGGAATCATCTCACAACAGTAGAAACCTTCCCGGTAGACACAGGAACAGTGCTGACAGTATCTTGTAAAGAGGGGTTCAAACTGAGAGCAGGGAGCAACACTATCACCTGTACTGCGGGAACCACCTTCTCCAGTCACACCTCCCCTTCTTGTTTCCCTCCAGGTACGGGAGTAGCAATATATTATAAAATATTTGCAAAATACCCAAATCCCCATACACCCCGTCCCGTTCCCACCCCATACATCTCCTCCTCGCACATTTATAATTTTACCCAATCCCTGTTCCTTGGAGAAGTGATATCCATCACAACTCCCAATGTCGCGAAACAGAGGATAACACAAATCTCTCCTAACTAAGATATCATCCTGACTGAACTATAAGGATTGCGTAGTTATACAGGGTGGCCCAGAATTCACTGCCCACATGTAAGCATTAATTAACTAACATCATTCTAGTCACCAATTTCAGGGATTACTGATATGGGTTGAATTTATATTTTAAGAAAGTTTCGAACGATTTTGTCGATTATAGTGGGTGTGCAATACCATTTGTTAGATTGCTGTTGTGTAGTCCCTTCACTGGTTCCGCCGAGATCTTTCTGTTCTTATTGTCCTGCAGCATCCATCAAATTAGTTCCGCGTAGTAATCATCCTCTTTTGGACTCGATCCATGCATCACTCTTTTGGACTCTTTTGGACTCGATCCATCACTATCGTCATTCACGTATTGCTCTATGTAGTGGTGAAGTGCTCTATGTCGTCTGTCACTAGTCTAGTGATTGGCGTAAGTGATTCGAAGTTGAAACTCACTAATGATAGAATCGTGAGATTTTGCGCGGCAAAATTTCCTACTCCCGAGATTTCTATTATATACTTCGTCGTCTATCTGACTTCATATCCCTAATTCTTCTTAGGACATGCCGTGACCAAGATATATTCCATTCATGACAGTCTGACCATTTGTCAATATTTTCAGTTCTCTCTTCCGAGGTGCTATGATT
The DNA here is from genome assembly GCF_026151205.1 of Bolinopsis microptera. Taxonomy (NCBI): domain Eukaryota; kingdom Metazoa; phylum Ctenophora; class Tentaculata; order Lobata; family Bolinopsidae; genus Bolinopsis; species Bolinopsis microptera. The sequence goes on along the minus strand of NC_087082.1, from coordinate 8,282,822 downwards.
GCCAGATCAAATCTAGATGGATCTCGCTTCCATATATCTTGTTCGAATGTCTCTTTCTGGATCTTCATAACTCATATTTGAAGTGCATGTCAGGTCATGTCGAATGATTTGATTGTGATTGGTTCCGATTGAGTGATGCTAATATACACAGTCTGTCAGTGTCATCATTCCCCGACCCCTCTCTCTCTCTCTCTCTGCTGCAGGTTAGGACCGTGGGAATCTTCTCCCCCTGCTCTTGTAACAGCTACTCTATCAGTACAACAGAGCACGCTGATTGGCTGGCGTGTTTCTACCTGCTCTCTGATTGTACGGTTACCAAATAGTTCTAACGTGTGCCGGCGGGCCACCTGGACCGGCTCATCCTCGCACCTTTAATTTAATCAATGTGATCCTAGCCTGGGAAAATCTCCCTATAATTTGTTTTTGTTTAGATTTCGTACAGTGGTATTAAGAAAATTGCATCATTCTACCGGGGGGCTCCGTGACAAATGGGTCGTGGGAAAAGTTGAGGGGAGGGTGTGTTACGCGTGCCGCTACTGAGTCAGGAGAACAATGACTGGGTCCACTGATCGTGGGAATTTGTTGATGGGGGAAGTGGAGAGGCGCGTGCCGACCACTCTATTACCAGAGTAAGAGGGGGTGACCGCTTTATTACCAGAGTAAGAGGGGGTGACCACTTTATTACCAGAGTAAGAGGGGGAACCACTTCATTACCAGAGTAAGAGGGGGCCAACTTTATTATCAGAGTAAGAGGGGGAACCACTTTATAACTAGAGTAAGGGAGGGACCATTTTATTACCAGAGTAAGGGTGGAACCACTTTATTACCAGAGTAAGAGGGGGGACCACTTTATTACCAGAGTAAGAGGGGGGACCAATTTATTACCAGAGTAAGAGGGGGGACCACTTTATTACCAGAGTAAGAGGGGGAACCACTTTATAACCAGAGTAAGAGAGGGCCAACTTTATTACCAGAGTAAGAGAGGGACCAGTTTATTACCAGAGTAAGAGAGGGACCACTTTATTACCAGAGTAAGAGAGGGAACCACTTTTATTACCAGAGTTGGGGGGACCTTTTTATGACCGGGTAAGAGGGGGACCACTTTATCACTTTATTACCGAACAGTGAATATGATACCGAAGGGTTAGGTGTTGTTGCTGTAACATCAAGATTGAAAGGTCAGATTCTGGTTGTATGTAGGTTAAGGGGTATGATTCTGGTTGTATGTAAGTTAAGGGGTATGATTCTGGTTGTATGTAGGTTAAGGGGTATGGGTTAAGGTCATGAATCATGATTGTTGAGTTTTTAGCGTCTGAGGTTACGAATATCACGATGTTGATAATCATTAATCATGTACCCGAGCTGCCGTTTAAGAAAGGGAGTGGTATCTCTCTCAAAGGGCAGAGTTCAGGGTCTATGGATTCGAATTAAAGGAATTTGAGGGTTAATACTAAGCACAAGGTTGCTGGTAAAAATAGGATTTAGGTTGAGACTAAAGTTCTGCATTAAAAATAAACTTTGGTTTAAAATAGCTTAAGTACTTAAGTAATGGTATACACTCTCTGGCATCACTGCAAAAATTCCTCATTTTTCATTCAACGGAGAAATAAGAATGGATAGAAATGATGACCACTCCTTTCCTTGGTGCTTTCCTTGTGAAACATTTGTTCATCAGGTACTTCAGCATTAAATTTGTAGCGATTTAAGTCGAAAGACACGTGGTTTTGTGATCTACATGTTTAAGAAAAGGGTTTAGATTACGACTAATGCTGTTGAAATAGAAATTGTGACTAAAAATAGGAATAGTTTAAAAATAGAGTTACAGTACGCTAAACAGCAACATTTATCTCTGTTTTTAAAGTTAAACAATTATATGGGATTTACTCAAGTGACGCTATTGCAAAACTCGATCAATCAATGACATGAATGTTGTACTTATAGGTAGTGGGGGAGGTCTAAATATTTATTGTTTATCATTTTACAATTCCATTACTGAAAGGATTATACGGCATAAGATTGGTGGTTGGTGGATACGTGGAACACCTATTATAATGTAGCAATAACACATATTATGTAGCAATTAGCATTTTATAATATTCTTCATATTGGAAATATATAACATCGGAATATTATTAAATCTTAGTTTCCATTTCAACAAAGCCCGTCAAAAAGCTCCTGAGAATAGAGAGCGAGGAAGGTATACTGTGAAAGGACCATAGTTGCTGAAGTCATCTCCATCACCAGTGAAGGTTTCTCACATGTCTACAAATCGTCAGCTCCCAACCCAGTTACTCTCTGAGTCCCTCCACCTAATCTGTTTCGCGACATTGCCGCAGCCTGAGTGCTGAGGTCCTCACTGATAATCACTGAATATAGTCTATAAATCCGCGTACCTGGCAACGATTAATAAAGTGAGCATTTTCTGCAAATTGATCTGTCTTAAAGTCTTAATATGAGACGACCGGTAGCAACATATTACCCTACAATTTAACATTTTCACGTACAGGAGATTCTGAAGTTATAGTTTTTTCTCACGAATGTCAATGTAAGTCAGTCTGCCGGTTTTAAAAAGTTGAAAGTCTCCAACTAAGAATGAGCATTGAGACGTACAACCTTACAAGTCTGTTGCCACGGAAACCGTGTCTGCTTTCAACCCCACACGTGTTCTTTATGATTCACGTGCACATCTCGCACAATGATTATTCACACCTCAAATACTCCTTCCGCCGTCAATTTTCTCCGCCCCAAACAATGACTACTCAGTAATCAACCGGACCCGCGCGACCAATACAGCACGTGGCGCGATAAATAGACCACGTGGTGTTTTCTTTATTTCTATGGTAACAGACTACAACATATTGCGATCACACAGTTTGAATCACGTGACTTGTTTTCAGGTGTTTATTCACGGCGAAGTAGGAAGAAAGACGGATAAGACAGCAGAGACAATAGCTGATGGGGGAAAATAATGACAGGTATGTTGTAAACAAGACTAGATTTGAGAAAACATTTCACTGATCTGCTTTACATGCAGGCTCTCACAAACAAAATGTGCTGTCAGTTTGAGGGTCACGTGACTTTAGAAGTGTTAGATAAGCACGTTCCTGGCTGTCCAATCCATTGGTATTTAGTCTTGAGTAGTCCACTGTGCTGTCAGTTCTACTGTCATTTCTTGTTCTACGCTGATCGCAAATCACATAGTCCACATGTTTGCTATCATAGGTGTGTCTTCCTATCGTTATTTTGTAAATGGTTTTAGTTTAATTGTGTCACATTAGGTATCTTGTCGAATTTAGGCGCTGTTATGAGATACTAACGACTAACCTCCACTAACCACCAGTCGAGCCCCTGCTGCATCGTCTCCCCGTACTCTTGTCGGGGAGGCAATGCACAGCTAGTGGGGACTAGCTCGTCTCCCCGTACTCTTGTCCGTTAGCGTCGTTTTCCCACAAGACCATGCAATATAGCTGCTTGTTGTGCGACCTGTCTCGCACGCCCTTTGTGGCCACTTTCCCTGCGCGTCTGAGCTGTGTGGCAAGCTATTATAGATTTCAATAGTCTATAGACTACATTGAAGGGCGGGTGGCATTGCACTCACTTCAACTCACTTCTTATCTGTTCGTCAAAGAGTTCTGCTTGTCTTCAGCGCTCGTTTGAACGTAATTAAACAGCGCAGTACTTATCATCCTTGTCAAAAAGTGAAAAGCGGTGCTATTTTTAAAACATTCGTCCCTTGGGAGCGTGTCTTTCTGTGTCACCTCGCTATTTTTTCGGTAGCTCCTATTAATTGTAGTTAGTTGGAGGCATCGAAGTATTAATATTTAGTTTAGGATGTAATTGTGGGGTTCTCATTCTGTGCACTAGCCCCCACTCTGTGCACTGCCTCACCTCACTAGCCCCCACTCTTTGCATTGCCTCCCCTCACTAGCCCCCACTCTGTGCACTGCCCCCCACCACTAGCCCACACTAGCTGTGCAGTGTGCATTGCCTCCCCTCACTAGCCCCCACTCTGTTCACTGCCTCCCCTCACTAGCCCCCACTAGCTGTGCATTGCCTCCCCTCACTAGCCCCCACTCTGTGCACTGCGTCCCCTCACTAGCCCCCACTAACTGTGCATTGCCTCCCCTAGCTAGTCCACACTAGCTGTGCACTGCCTCCCCTTACTAGCCCCCATTAGCTGTGCAATGCCTCCCCCACTAGCCCCCACTCTGTGCACTACCTCCCCTCACTAGCCCCCACTAGCTGTGCATTGCCTCCCCTCACTAGCCCCCACTCTGTGCACTGCGTCCCCTCACTAGCCCCCACTAACTGTGCATTGCCTCCCCTAGCTAGTCCACACTAGCTGTGCACTGCCTCCCCTTACTAGCCCCCACTCTGTGCACTGCCTCCCCTCACTAGCCCCCACTAGCTGTGCATTGCCTCCCCTCACTAGCCCCCACTCTGTGCACTGCGTCCCCTCACTAGCCCCCACTAACTGTGCATTGCCTCCCCTAGCTAGTCCACACTAGCTGTGCACTGCCTCCCCTTACTAGCCCCCACTCTGTGCACTGCCTCCCCTCACTAGTCCCCACTAACTGTGCATTGCCTCCCCTAGCTAGTCCACACTAGCTGTGCACTGCCTCCCCCACTAGCCCCCACTCTGTGCACTGCCTCCCCTCACTAGTCCCCACTAGCTGTGCATTGCCTCCCCTAGCTAGTCCCCACTAGCTGTGCATTGCCTCCCCCACTAGCCCCCACTCTGTGCATTGCCTCCCCTAGCTAGTCCCCACTAACTGTGCATTGCCTCCCCTAGCTAGCTAAACTTCAGTTCACACGGCTCGCGTCCCAGTAACCTTGAGGCGGTTGATTCAAACTCCCGAAATCAGATTACCTAGTAGGAGCGTGGGAACGTACCTTGGTGAGGACTGAGTGGGGGCCTTGGAGGGCCGCCAGAGTCACTTCATCATTGTCAGCTCTATTTGGAGAGAGAGCCAGTCAATTGGTTTGTTGTTCTTTGCGGAAAACTCTTTTACAGCTGTGTTTTTGTTCTGATAATTCATAAACGTAATTGATGGTTCCAATTGAAGCGTTGATTACATTTTGACAGTGAAACTTTGAGATCGGTTTTTATTTTGTCTCACCTTTTTACCGACAGTTTAAATTGTTTTTCCGCTGATGATTTTCAATTTTTCATTTGAATTTATCAGAAATTTACGCACACTCTCCTTTACTTCGCACAAAATTTCATGGAAACAATAAATGAGCCACTCCCTCTGTTTTGATTCTCAATCCTTCAGCTGAATTTTATTTACAGCATTTAATTGTCAACATTCTTCTCGATATCAAATCCTGTCTGATATCTCGTCAAAATCTGTCTGAACAGTGTCTGAATTCTCTTCCTTTAACTACAGCTGAGTAGAGCTTATCAAATTTCGTCTTCGTTTCACCGTCTCCCTGGAATGTTAATAGTAAGTTCGTGAGGTTATGTTTTCTAGTTTCTGTTTATGGAGTCCGGAAATATTCCGACACAATGATATCGCGTGTTTAAATTCTAAATTTAACGAATACAATACGTACCTGTTTTTCGAGGAACATTCAGCTAGTATTAAATATAAAATGACGTACTTGATAATTCAGAGTTGTTTGAATTTGATCGATTTTATATTATGATTAGCGGAGAAACTGATTAGTGCGGTTGAAATGTCGTTCTTATCTGAAAGATAAAATTAGGAACAAACAACTTTTTTGGAGTATTCTCAAAGCTAAATATTTATATCCTGGTTTCCAAAAGTCAGGGGTATGGGTACCCTCACTCCCATCTCTAATCTCACTTCTGGTCTAGTTCGTGAGAAAAAATGATTGTTGGCTATTACATACCCCAGGATCGTTAAAATTAAGTATTTTATCGATGAAATTCCGGGAATTCATCGTGATAAGAATTTTGACTGGAGGAAAGCTCATAAAAGTGTTGCGCCCGGAATACAGAGGTTTTATTTGACGGATAGTTCAAGGCGTCTGAAAAGAGAATCCATAAGTAAGTCTTAGTCGTACCGATTAAAAGCGATGTGTGTCACGAACACAAAATAGATTCGTCACTTAAATCTCAAGTTTTGCCCTTATTATTTCAATATGCCCTTATTATTTCAATATGCCCTTATTACTTTAATTATTGGCCCACACTCACCGATCGTAGTGGCAATGGTGGTCAAATCCCTGGACTTCGCACAAACCATGTAGCTCTGCTCCAATTGCATATTCTTAACCGTAATCATTGGCCTCGTTAAACAAGTAGAAGTTGCACCTTTTAAATCCTGATGTGGGTTTTAGTGTTGGTTTAATGTGGGTATTAATCCTTCTCATCACCATTCTCCCTCGTCTGGTACCCAGTTCCTGTGCAGTAACGTCACTTAACAGAGCCACAACCAGTTACCTGGTAACCATGAACCACAACCTGGTAACCATGCTTCTTTCCACCAGGTCTCAAGACGCGTGTTCCACATTTTCCCATGGTTAGCAGTGATCCAGGCGCCAAGCCAGCTGATTAGAAACAGATTAGACTCCCTCTCCAAGTCCACCGTTGGAAGCCACCTGGGAACAGCTCTGTTTTGATTGATTGGTCACGTGGGCTATCTAGATTGAGGTCAATGTCACGTGACATGTGCTCTAACAATGTCACGTGACATGTGCTCTAACAATATCACATGTCCCCTGACAGTGCTGAGCTGGCTGGTTATAACAGGGCCAGCGGGTAACGTGGTTAGGGAAGGTTCGGTTTCAGCTAAGTGGTTTAGGATCAACGGTGAGCGATCAAGAGTCAACGGTTTTATGTCGGACAATGTAAGGTGTCATACTGAGCGGATTGTTTACACAGAAGTTCGGTGTTGGTTCTAGAACCTTCATTAGTTAAAGTTAAACAAGAAGAGCCACGTGTCGAAAAGCCATAAAATATGGCATATCTCTGGCAGAAATATTCCTAAAATAAAAATAACACCATTTGGTAGTGGTTTTTGGATTAAATTTATCAGCAGGAGTCACATTAGGTCTAAAAAGATAATTAGTTTTGAGGTTTAATCCATAAGTCAGGTTTAATAAAAGGGTACACAACCTGAGAAACCGTCTCTCCAGCTCAACCACCGTCCCCTCATGTTTTGGTAGTTTCCCACCGCAGAACAAACAAACGAAGAGTAATCTGTCACAGCTGTTACTCCTGTCCGCGTCCTGTATTTGTCTGTCAAACTAGCAGTAGCCGGTGTGTACCACCTCCCCTCCCTTACAGCTTCCTGAGTAGCAGGACCAGAGCCTTCTCTCTCTAGTTCCCACGGTCCCGCTTGCATATCTCTCCTAAATTAAGTTACAGTGCCCGTAATGCCGAGCACTGAGACAGCAGGAAGGCTGCCCAATCACATTGGCGCGTTCCGTTCCCGTGACTTGGGCTGGCCAGTTATCTGCTGTTATTTTGGAGACGTCACGATTTAACGGCCAATGAGATTGCAGGTGCGTTGTTTTTAGAGAGAGAGGGACCGTGCTGGTTAGGCGTTCTACTTCATCAAGTTATTCCGCCAAAGGAGAGGAAATTCCCAGGCTACCAGAAAATTACAAAATTCTCGCTCCCCGAGCCCTAATGTTGATTAAGGTAATTCAGATAAAGGGAGGTGGTAATACGTCGTGTGCTGGCTCGTGAGGCTTGTGCCGTTCATTTTAAAGCGGTCAGAAGTAGGGAAAAGGTTCAAAATCTGTCATGGGTCCTAGCTTCTGTAAATAGCTGATAAGTGATGGCAGTCCGGCATGAGTTTGAGAGAAAACTTTCTCTGGGGGACCAATAAGAGCCGGTGAAAGGAATGCTAACTGTCTGGTCAAATCGAGGGTTTTTAAACAATTGTAAACAGTATATGGTGGGTAAATAAGGCAGGTTATCTCCGTAAATTAAAATTGTTCGATTCCCGAGGATTTTGGTGACCACAATTAGATTGTTATCTGCAAGTGCAATTTGAAGACAAAATCTATATTGTATCTGCCATATTGCATCTGCCATATTGCTATTCATATATATATATAATAGCGTGAACATCGCTGAAAACATTCTGAGTTTCCTACCAGTCGTTTTTCTAGTTGCCGGGCAACTGGAAAAATGACCGTTAGGATAATTTTCAGCTATCGTTACCAATTTCTTTAAAACGGGCTGATGTCCGATAAACATAAATGAACCTTCTTTTTTTTTTCTACTTTCCTCACTCGACGATTCACGTATAATGATGAACAAGTTGAACGGCTATATATTATATAAGTTTCATTTGGGCTTGGCGTATATTTAATGTTTTCTTCGATCAAGTTCAGCCTTCTATTCATTATCAAAACTTTGATCAGAGTCACACGTCACGATAGTGCTAGGGTTAAGAAGTTGTTCAACTTCCCCGCCCACATTATCGCAGATCAATTATACCGTTACAATCAATTACTCACGACCTCACGTCACGATAGAGCTAGGGGTCGGCAGCTCAACCAAAGGAGTATCGGTAAGAACACGATACTTTACGACGCAAATGTTAGGTTACATAACGTATGAATGATTTGTGACTGCAATAACTGAAATCCGTCATGTTCATAAGATTAAGATTGAGACTGAGAGGTGCTTTCAGTATTCGTTTAATAATTCCCAGAGTTAGCTGCTGTAGACGGAAGTTTCAGTAGAATTCGCTTTGTTATGTTACATTAGGGTTACTTAGCTAATGTCTTCAAAGTCAATTAAATGTTAATTTGGCCCTGGAAATTGAAATATACTTACATCGTCATCGCTCAAATCATTAATTAAAGTTGTTAATTTCTGGGCAGTTATTTGTGGGACTTCTTCCTGATATGAAAACATCCAAAGAATTTAACTCACTCTCACTTGTCGGCTATTGTCCGGGCCCTTCAAGTTCTTGGCATTCCTCACCTGTTATCATTAGTCTTTATCACCGACATTTCACACTTGATAAGCAGCAAACCACTTCTAACCTTGTTCCGCGCGCGCCTCTCTTCAAATACTGCGCTGCTATTGGTCAGTTGACCCGCTCACGCTAGCCAGCGAGAGTCCTGGAAAAGTTCTCACGGTCGCACGACCAGAGTAATTAGGTGGAGCAAGAGCTCAGGAGTTCGTCATTAGAGATGGTGCGAACTGGACTCCGTGTCCCTGGTCGCCTGCACAATTCAGCTGCCTTCTAGGAAATCAGTGCGGTTATCCTGATCTTGCTACTTTCTATCTCTTAATGTTGGAGCCGTGGTGACGGTCCACACCTTCATCCATCGCTTAGCTCGCATTATCTTGTCTACTCTTGATAAACTGTTTACTGATATGTTTACCGTACTTATCTTGCAGTATCGCTTCATGTTTCGCTTGTCTGGCCTCCCATTAATCTTCTCGATTAGTGGTCGATTAGGATTTGAAACTAACTGCACCTGTAACATAGACGTTTCCAATGTCCATTAGGGACCGCGCCCCGGACCCCAGACGTCACTGGGAGGTCCGAGGAGCTGTAACTTGCGGAGTTATTCTCACCTGAGAGATAATAAGTAGCAACAATTCATCAACCTACAGGTGCTAATATATCTAGCAGCACCATATCCCCCAGGTTTCCAGTATTTTGTATTATCAATTCATTAGGATGGCGCGTCTCACGGCCACGATTCCCAATTTTCACTTCAGAACCTCGTCCGCCAGTCCACTTCGCCTACATCTTATTCTTTGTGCTTCTTAGTCGCATATCAACCACGTGACTTGAGTGTGTTCTTCTGATTGGACTCTTTTTGAGTTACAAGGCTGTGGTTGGTTGAGTGGAGGTGTGAATTGGCCTGCCTATGACGTGAAGTTAGTGTCTGAGTTGAATTATATAATTAAGTATCTCTAATCTATAAGAGGCAATTTATCGAAATCGATAAAGTATTAATTTGCCATTTTCCGGGGGGCTGCCCCACATTTTGAGTCATGTTAATTTGCTAGTTTAATATTGACGAATCGCACCGTTGGGAAGCTCTTTGACCCCGAGCTTGCGATATCACTAAGTGAGAAGTATTATTTGTCACAGCCCACTTCAAGGCCTAATTTACTGCGAGTAACTAAGAGCATATCAGTATCTTTTCTACGCTGTCAGCTGATTTTACCAATCCTGGTTGATTTCTAACTTTGACCACGCATGTAAGCTGTCAGGTCCTCATTATTAAATGACGGGTAATAGATTGGTCCTGATTAGGTATTGTTGACCCCAATTCACTCAACAGACTAAATCAGTGATTAGGTTGCAAGCCCTGTTGAACCCCCTTCCTATTTACTGATTGGGTTTCAGGGCTCTGAATTCTGATTCCTAATTCCTTTCCCACAAGACAGGTCTATTAATTGGGCCCCGAGGCTGTTTACAATGCAATAATTAGGGAGTATCACGTGATGATTTGCGCGCTCACGCGATTGCCTCATCACGCGTCCTATTTAGTAGTGATTGGCACGTGGGCATGAAGCATCATTCTGTCTTTCTCCTTCTCGGGTACGTGTCTCCAGAGTTGTGTTTGTTGGTGTGTTCAGGTGTTTATCGAGCTAGTTTAAAACCTCCTCTAACTCATTACTCATTAGAGAAGTTGTTCAACTTTCCCGCCTACCTTATCGCAGATCAATTATACCGTTATAGTCGGTACCACCTGCTGGAGGAGCCGCACTACCAGCTTCAGTACCACTCTTATCCTGCTTCTACTGCCGTTAATCTTCCAAGGACATTGTTTTGCTAGATATTAACTTTAACTCCATGAGCGTTAACAGTATTACGGTATGCTGTAGGGTTTCATTTGACACGCGTCCACTTACTTGTCTAGCTTCATGGCAGCTCTTTTTAACAGGGATACTATTGGGATATATATCTACCGACTGTGTTTGATGTCTTTGTCCCGCTGGGATATTATCACCCTTGTCTGAGCTCCGTTGTGTCCGTGGCAGGTGTGCAGTTGGTCGTCGGTCGTGGTACTTGACTTCGTGATGATAAAATATCCGTGTGGTATTCGCGGTTATCTCAGCGAATAGTTTGTTATCAAATGTTTATTTTAGCGGTCTTGCCCTTGTATTTTGTGCTAGGTGTTAGAGGTGTTGAGTATTTGATGTTCTATTTTGTTAAAATCTTGTCCTTTCTTTACTATGATATTTGCAGCTGCAAAAATTAGTAATAACGTTATACTTTTTGATTGAACACAGAACACTCTATTATTCATATGGTCTCGTTTAGTCGAACACCAAGAAATTATTTTCGAATCTGACCAGATTATTTGTTCCGATTTCTAACGACAATTTGTTATTTTAGTTTCAACACAACAAAATGTCGACCGAATACGATATCACGATGTCAACCAAGAATGAACCAACAACTCCAACCCCTTACTCTCTTCAACAGCCTAGCCGAGTAAGTAAAATCAGTCTTTATTTTCGAATCTATTTAAAATACGCCAATATATTCTTAACTTTAACTCTTTTCTTAAACAATATTATTGTTCTATCAGTATGCAGATTTGCATTATAAAAGTTTGTGACATTTTATTTTTACGATCGCTGGACATTTGCGGTACATATAATTACAGCATTGGCATTCATTCAGCACACACCGAATAAAACCACCTGTAATCGTAAAGCTGTTGAAAACGAGCAGTTCATTTGAGGAGCTGTTGACAGGATTGTAGGTTTTGGGAGGTTTTATTCCACAGAAAATTCAAATTATATCCCAGTCATGTAAAACAGCCTAGTTTCCAATGACTCCCTATTTACGTCTCCTCTAAGACCGGCCGTAAATTGAAGCTTCTCCCCTCGCTGCGAGCAGGAATTTTCCCACGACACATAATCTAATGAAGCCATATTGTCTCCTTATCGCGCACCCTCTGCGCCCACCGTAATATGTTCATTGGAAACATGCTATGTATGTGATGACTGCAGTGTAATAATGTGTCATCTTATGAAGCTGTCCCTATTACCTGTTATAACTAGTTTTAATAGTAATAGTGTGTGATGACTATCTGAGCAAGTTAAGACGTGTTAGAGCTCCTATAGCCTCGTTATCTAGCATGCCGTATCTTGCCCAGGCTCCCAAGCTCGGAACCTAATGTTATTCCTCCTCACCAAATCTTATTACTGGAGTTATTTTTACGAGTACCTGTGTTATCTACAATGAGGAGCAGGCTCACTCTCTCATTGGCACCCAGGCTCCTGCTGGCCCTCTTATTGGTTCTCTCGATACCTTCCCATTAGGTCACTGGTCCATGAGTTGTCGCCCTTATTTAATGAGAAAATCGAGCCATGGGAAAAGTTTTTTATCGTGTGAAAGCATGCAGCAGGGGGTTGTGTGTGGTTTAGGAGGATTCAATCTTGCCAGCATGGTCTCATGTGCTCTGGAAATGTGATTTGTCCAGGCCTGTCCTCTGCAAATGTTATACTGTGACTAATTTTAATTATCTCCAAGACTTTGACATGAAATAATGCGATTTGGACTAGGGTGTTCACCCGTCAAATTGAAATATCAGCCCCAAATTCCATCACAAGACTTGTTCACCCGTCAAATTGAAATATTAGCCTCAAATTCCATCCCAACCGTCTCCTAGGATCAAAGTCTCTACTCTCTACAAACACACTCACTTCAATAACCGTACAATATGTCAAATTAAAGCTGGCTCCTCTCCAAATCCACAATTTGCCACAATTGTAACCCACTACCTTTACAGGCTGGCAAGATCCCGAAGCCTATAATGGAGAAGAGAAGACGAGCTCGTATTAACAAGTGTTTGGAGGAGCTAAAGGTTCTGGTGCCAGATCTTACTGAGTCCGGAACCAGAGTGGACAAGGCTGATGTTCTGGAGATGACTGTAGAGCACCTTACCAGGATGAAAAACAAGAGACGAAACCTCACCTCCAACCTCTCACCGCACGGTAAGAAAATTCTCCAAATTCCATCGTTCATATTCCATCTTTACTTTCTTCTTGATCCGATATTTTCATTGATCAATGGTAATTGTATTCTGCTAGATAAAATTTCGTAAGGTGTAAATGCTCTCATCTCCACAATGGAGACACCTGGATTTAAGGGGTGTAGACTGGCTGTTAAGTAATAGTAGACAAGAAAATAGCAATGATCGAATAAAGGAAAACACGCAGTGATACGCAGAAAATTAGAACAGTTTAAACTGATACTCTCCCGTGGGAAATATAGATTTGCTGAAATCATCCCCAGCTATCAAATTTAGTGAGGTAATTATAAAATCTATCGGAACCAATAGCGAGCCTTCATGCCTGTTTGAATAATGATCGGATCAAGCCTTGCTTTGCAGTTTTAGTACCTGAAATTAGGTTTCCATGGCATCCAAAACATTCGTCTTTTAAGGATGAAATGGCACATTCTTCCCCGTGATTGTTTTGATAATCAGAGTGATTGGATCTCTATTATTAGGTGTTTTAACAGTACAGTATCATTTTCTGCGGAGATTATTTCAGAACAATTTGTCACCCCCAGAATTTCCAGCTCCTCACGTCAAATTTAATACAATAATGGAGATCCTGCTTGGTACCTTGGATATTTCAAATTAGTTCTAAATACCCCATAATCACTTGATAATGGACTTTATTGTTGAATATAGCGTCCCCGATCAAACCGTACATGTTAAAAGCAGTGGAAAGGGTAGTTAGTGAAATGGTATTTAATTATTGACTCCACGTAAGTAAACAATCAGCCGGAGAAGTCGAGAAGAGCGCCATTTTATTCACCAGTAATAGTAAGAGGACCTCTCTTCAAAGCAAGGTTGCTTGCCATTATCCAAACTCTCGGCTCGTCACCACCAACTGTGCAGAGTGGATGGAAATAGTTGTCCCACGTAGGCTTAAAACCCTCCAATCAGAAGCACTGAATCCCACCTATCAACCAATCACAGCGCTCATTTTAAACTCTTCAACTTGGAATTTGTTCCCCAGTACCGCACAATGGAGTGGTGCTAACCGTCACACGATGACATGCAACGTTAGTGTTACCAATCCATAGCTCCCAGCCGCCCACCCCTGCTCCAACCTCCTCAGTCAGACTCACCGGCTACTGGAGAGGTCGGCTTGGGAAACTACGTTCCGCTTCGCTAATCATTCCCTGTCATGTGACATGACGTCGTGTCTTCTTTTAGGTTCAACCCTGAACAGGGGTGAAAACATCTGTGTTGTAGTTGGTGGTGGCAGGATCGCTCCGATTATTTCCTAAATTTTGAACAGTAATTTTTATGGCGTGATTTTTCTGTGAGAAGCTGGTGTTCGCTAACTCAATGTTCTGAATAGCTTAATTCGTCGCTCACTTACAATAATAGCTTTAAATTTTACGTAACCATGACAATTGTATCACGGGAGTGATAATGTAAAATTCTCAGAGCTACTTTGTAAAATGTACTGATCACAAGAATTTCCTGTGGAATCTCTCTTTTAACATATAACAATTGATCAGACCGTAAAGTTGTAGTAAAGTGCTAAAATCGTAATCCATTAAGTGATGTCTGAACAATAAACTAACAGTAAACAATAACAGTAAACAAACATTAATCAGTACTTACACTAAACAGTAACAGTAATCAGTTGCAATAAACTAACAGTAAACAGTAACAATCAACTAACCCATCTTTATTTCAGTGAGCCCGTATATAGACCCACACGTGCAATTCAAGCAAGGATACCAGCAGTGCATGAACGAAGTCACTAAACTCCTTCTTTCCTCTCAAGTGGACGAGAATGTGACCCACAAACTTGTGGAACATCTTACAACCCGCACACCCAGCCCCGCACTCTCTTCTTCACCTGCAGGTTTGTTGCGGAGCGGTTATTTAGTCTTAGTGTAGTCTAGGATGAACAGGAGTTCTGTTTTTTTCTTCATAAAGTTACATTTCTTAAAGAACTATCAACTTATCTAACTATTTCAAGTTCTCTAACCAAAGTCTCTTTCAGTTCTATCAAACCGAATGTCCCCTGTTGCCAGGAGCCCACCCCTAGTGACGTCATCACATCACATGACCAGACCTAGCTCTGTTCCTCTTATCGTCCCTGAACCCGTCAGATCCTCCCACCTCCCTCACTTCGCCTTGTAAGTATACATTTTAGTTTGATGTTTATATTTGTACATTTGCGTTTTATTATGATATTTTCCTAAAAACACTCAACATCAAACTAACAGAAAATATTTTTTCAGCACACCAGCTCAGTACGCGCAACCTGTTCCCACGTACCCTTCTCCACCCAGCTCCCCAGTGGAGAGACACCACCTTTCTGAGCGACATCACCTTTCTGAGAGACAACACCTCTCTGCCCCCAACTCTCCTCCTAAACTAGCAGACAAGACCCACCTCCTGACGGAGATGATCAACAGAACTAACCTCCTCTCCGCGCTCCCCTCTATCGCGCGACGACCCCAACCCACCGCACTGGGGGACAGCATGAAGGTCTGGAGACCTTGGTGAGCACAAACTTCTGATCCTGTTGCGGGAAATTTGAGATATTGAGGCTAGATAGGCAGCTTGATGAAGAGATGCTGGGAATCGTGAGGAAGGTATCCGTACTGAACTCGGAGACGAGGACTGAACAAATTGATGAGATTTTGTTGGAAAGGGGATAAATATAAAGACTGAAACTTTGGCTGATAACGCCCATGTGATGTGTAAATTATTACTATAACTATTATTAATCATATAAAGAGTTAAGATGGAATGAATATTTTGTAATTGATGTTTTGTGTCTTTAAAATCGGACGATACTGTTTTCACGGGAACTGAACTAAACTGGTGATGATCGAAGCTATTTGAATTTCTGGCAGTGTGATTTTAAGGATGCATAGATAATTTGTGGTTTTACACAACTGATTTAAATTGTTTATTGTTGATTAACGGCTGTAGTTTTATACAAGCCTGATTCTTCTTATTACAAAACCCTGATGTTATCGTATTACTTCTTCATCGCCCCGATAATAATTCTAAAGATAAACTTAAAGCTTTACCAAGTATCTCCGAGGTTTGAATGATCCTCCGGCTTCTACCTTACATCAGTCTAATGAGTTTTCCTTGCACCCCACGGCCCACCTGCAGCATCAGATAAGCAGATAATCAAGCTACTAGATCGCTAGGACACCATCTTAAAGATCAGGTTTCCGGGTTGTATCCCCAGTAAAAGTTAGACGGATAATATCTGGAGACAGCACCACGCCCTAGTCTATTTTGGTAAAATGTAAAGTCTCCCAACCTCTCAAGTCTGGAGTCTAGACCCAAAACACCGCACAGACTGGATGTAATGTTATCTCTATTAGTCGCGACAAAAGTAGGGTGGTTACTGGTTAGAAATTGTTAGTATTGAAGTGCGATTAAGTTGTTAAATACACAGATATCTGATAATGAGGCACGACCTGGTCCGTCTATAGCTGTCACATGGCTTCTGAAATCGTACAAGTGAAGCTGGAACCCGAACATGAAGTCCAGGCCAGTTCGCACATTAGTCTTGGTTTGTAGAGGTATTGTCTGGTAAACGACAAAAATGAACTCGTCTGACCTGTGCACTGTGGTTAATTGTTGGGATTTGCAGACCCGACACACTTTCCTCTGCAGTTCTTTGACATCTGTAACCGGCATTCCTAATCCATCAGAGATCGAATAATAAATATAGGCTCGTGGGAAAGAAAGCGATTGCGAACAAACATTGGTTTTTTACGATTTGCGTGCCTTGCTCCCAGAAATTGGTGATAAATGTTATGACCAATGACGAGACCTATATCAATATGCCCATTAGCTTTAACTTTAAGTCCGGAGCTAGCTATGAATATGATAATAAAGATGATTTAATGGGTTTCCTTACTCTTAGTGACCTTACTACAAGCCAACAGATCATCGAAGGGGCCTGGGAATTTATTTTAATAAATCACGCACAAATGTTTAAACTTAAGTTCCTCCTCCTTCCTTCCTTCCACTCCTTCTCCTTCTCCTTCTCCTTCTCCTTCTCCTTCTCCTTCTCCTTCTCCTTCTCCTTCTCCTTCTCCTTCTCCTTCTCCTTCTCCTTCTCCTTCTCCTTCTCCTTCTCCTTCTCCTTCTCCTTCTCCTTCTCCTTCTCCTTCTCCTTCTCCTTCTCCTTCTCCTTCTCCTTCTCCTTCTCCTTCTCCTTCTCCTTCTCCTTCTCCTTCTCCTTCTCCTTCTCCTTCTCCTTCTCCTTCTCCTCCACCTATTTTTCTCTTCTCCCTCCTCCTCCACTTCTTCCTACCATGTGACGTATCCAAATTCTGACTGAGCTTTACTTCCACTTCCAAAATAATAACAATCATTTTGATAACTGCTACTTTAATCAGCACGCTTTGTAAACATTAAGTGCATGCTCAATTGGAACAGTTCCAACTGTATTACATCCTTGTTTGCTTGGACACGTGGTAGTAAACAGCCTATCAGGCCAGCGATCTCCACAACAAGCCACCAATCAGGAGGGAGCAGTGCTTGTTGGTTCTCTGGGAATATCCTCTCCGACAGCGCTGACAGCCTGGTCATTGGTCACACTCGCATAGCTCGGATGCTTAGCTCTCGTGGGAACATTCCGGCGTTAAGCAAACATTCCAACATCTAGCTCTTCACTGCAAGCAAGGCATCGTGTAATCTGACTCACAGACCTAGTGAGTTGCAACTCGTGTGAGACCTGCCTTAGCAAAGCTTGATTCTCCCACGGGATTCAGCGCCAGATTGATAAATCAACATCAGGTGTTACATGATGATTACTGTCTACATTCTATATAATCTACGTTACTTCCATATTTGGTATTTAAAGCTCAAACTTTAAACTTTCCCAGAGAAACTAAAAACAAAATGCAGTTTAAATAAAATCGGGAATGACATTCTGAAACGGGCTGGTCATATCACCGAAGGCTTCCTTTAACACTTTGGTATGAGGATAGCTTTATCCCTGATGTTTCTTTAATAGAATGTCTGCCGTTTACATTAAACTAGGAAAGGAATTTTATCATTGTTGATTGTGGAGTTATCGCGGGTGGATGATCTTATCGATCACTATCGAGTTGACTACATTAAGAAAGTGTAAAAGATATGTTCGGTATTCGCATTTCATCTCAACCGAATTCTGACACAACCGAAGTCAGAAATTTGACCCATCCACCCCTGTATAATAAGTGCCTAATTTTGTTTCTCAACATTATAACTTATTTTTTTAATAATTCCTAACGGTAGGCTGTAAAATGTCACTGCATGAAAATTACAATATCCATCCATTTTAAAGACATTCTGGAGCGATTTCGATGTTTTGTGTTTTACCACCAAATTGCTTGAAATATTCCATCCGGTCGGTACCATTAAACCCATTTTAGCTACGTAAACAATTTTAACTTACTTGATGGTATTCATTGCTCGATCACACCACGGCATTTCACCCAACATCCAATCAGAACACTTAGTTCGACACACGAGCCAATAGAAACGCTGAGTTAGTCACGTGATGATGTTATAAAAGGTTCACCCTCTAAAGAGCTCTGAGTCAGGTTGTGAGGACGCTTTGTCGGTCTGTACCCATCTTTATTAACTCTTTCGAGCTAAACATGACCATTCGAAAAATTAATTGGTTCTACTTTGGAGCGTATGCGGGCAGTTGGTTCAGTTTTCTCATGAGGATAAACTTGCTGTGAGCACTGAGCATGTAATGGGGATTGGGCAGGGCCGGCTACCCTGTCAAACTCAAAGCGTACTTTTAGAAAGATCCGCCAATTAAGTTTATTGGTATAAACTGATCGTGTTAAATTGCGAATCAAGTGAACAGTAGGGCCTACCACGCCTATAATTAGTTGATTTGATGTGCAGTGGAATTTGATAACGCTGAACGCTAAAACGGCTACTTTGATACAGTTTAGCATACCACAGGGCCACTCCCTTCAAACAATTTGAGGGTGACTAGTATGCATGGTCATTTGTTCCTTTATATGATCCACCGAGCAAATTAAGTAATTGAGTATTGATACCGTTGGCTATCATAGGTGTATCTGCTCGATCCATAATTCATAAACTCAACAAATTGAAGTATTTAATAGTTTCCAAAATTCTCGATATTATCTTACTTAAATTGAGATCAAACCACAAACGGTCGATATATGACACTGTCAAGGCTACAAAGTATAGCAGCGTTGACTAATGCTAAATAAAAACTGCTGTTATATAAAGATAGCTGTATAAACATAGTTAGGTTCTATTTCCTGATTCCCCTCAATACCAAACCTCAATAAATACCAAACCTCTAAACCTATAAACAGTAACACCATGTAGGTTTATAAAGGGGTTATCTCACGCCAAATACCACGATTCAATGACCAAGTTGTTGCACTTTTTACCGTTATACGTAGTGTTATTTCAACCAAAGACTCCTATTTCAATATCCCGGTTTCCAGGCCTCTCCCTCTAAAGAGATCTAATCTCTTCTAGTTACCCACCCAGGAACAGTAGCTAATAGTACGAGATATTGTTACAAGGTTTCAGACACTTTGACGCACTCTCCCTAAATTAAAGAGCTAATAGGACAGGCCCGGACCCACTAACGAGTAAACGAGGTAACGAGCCCCTTCATTAGTGTCCCCACTGTCACTGCTAGATATCTGGCACCAGCCAATCAGACCACGGTCTCACTGCTCCCCACCAATCAGACAGCTCTATTCTGGCCACGTGGTTACCGGTAAAACAAGGGGCACTGACACTGTGACACGGGGAGTACCGGCTGTGTTAAAGTTGACAAATAAAGTGCACTTTGAGGCCGCACTGTACCATCTTGAGAGAAGAGTTCAGCTCTATTGAGATATATAGTTATTAGTTATATATTAGGACGTAATGCAAAACTACCGGACCACGATGTATGGGGACTTGCCACCCCATGGCAACATTAAAATATATCGACTCTGTTACATCGTTTCCTGTTAATATAAAACTCCGTTACAAAATGAACTGTGATATATAGTAATTATAGTTACTGGTGAGAAGACAGAGTAAAGAGCTGGGAGAGTGAGAAGAGTGGGGACTACAGTTCCAGGAAGTCCAGGCATCCAGGATGTGCCCTAGGGAGGGAGAGAGAGAGAGAGAGAGAGAGAGTCCTTCAGCTTTAAGTCGTTAACACTGACGTTAATGACTGTGGATCAGACAAATACAACCACCTTAATATGGGACACGATGTTCCAAGAGCTGGCAGCCAGTGAGGGAACGTTTCTATCATTCTTGGCCAATCTGATGACATGGTTTCTATCACGCGACTACAGGTTATATTTGTTTGAACCTTATTGGAGGTACTTTACGCGAGACAGACACACGACTGATTACGACATTCCAAGTATTCCGTCGTATAGTCCCACTGTTGTCATGACAACTGTTCCTCAGTCTCCTAGGTATCGAGTTTAATGCGTGACTAATTGTAGTCGAGCACGCTTATTTAACAACTCATCTCAATCCATTTGTGGTGCTAATAATAATAAGCTTATATAATTTAGACCCTGCAAAGTTTAGCATTCATGTACTTTCTGGGGGTTTAAGTAGTTCCCGGATCAACCATTGCATCTAATTTGTTTGTCCTGACTCCTGATAATATGAACTCACTGGTGGATGATCAATGAAACAGGCTATCGACGGTAATTTTAAAGGATCGCGTGAAGCCCAACAAGTTATGTTTTTAAATGTAACTTGAATGCAAATCATCCTATCTCAGGTTGTGGATTGGAAATATTTTAAATTAATGAGCAGATACATTTTTGCCATGCTAGAATTTCGTTAAAAATAAATGGTGCTAAACACACGAATACTTTGCTTCATTATACTTCAAAGTGGTTTCAAAGACGAGCCAAGTTCGCCACGTTATTAATATTATTAGAAATTTGCTCCTCAAGTGTTACATCTAATTAGCTGTGAAATCCAAAACGTATCTAGACCATGTCCATGTTTTAATTTCATTACAAATTTATTTTAAAATAGACTTTAAATATTTTAAAAGATATATTAATTAAATACGGGTGGATTAGTCAGATCAATCATGCAACTTATTTATCGTGATTTCTATTAGACAGTCGCAGGTAGATAAACGATCATCAATACTTTAATCTTAGTTTAGCCAATCAGAAATACAGCACGGTCTAAAATGATCATTTAATTTGGCAGCAGCTAGCATGTAGCACATAGCAGGACCTTTTATTATGACAGCTTTACGCTTACAGGACACAGGTATGGAACGTCTAGACATCGTTCTACTTTGATTAATCAAATTGAAAAATAGGCTTTTCACTTTCAGTTTAAAACTTTCATTTATTCTGTCAATTTAGATCAATTCAAGCTCAAAGATGAATATCAATAACCAATTTCGTTATACCCACGGAAATGTGATTGGTGGGATCAAATAACGCAGCTGAATGAAGTACAGCTTGAGTGTTGAATAACAATAAATTTAAACTTACAAGAATAAAGCTAGTAAAGAAATTTGGACTGAAAAAATCAAGACACGATTGAGGTACTCGTTACGTAGCTAAATTTTCGGAGAGAGTTTCGACTTTTGAATAATGGAAAATCACCAAAATATACTACCGGTTGTACAAATGCAAATAAAAGCTTTTCTGGTATTATAACATAGGTATTCAAATAATAATATAAACTTTCCTGTACCAACATTTTTACGTTTAAACCGAATTTTGGGGGCTCTTACCACTTTGACTTACTTATTCGCTCACCCAAAAATTATCACGTGACTTTTGTTTTTATGGTTTTGCAGCCGAACAAAACGGTTTTACATAATATAAACCCTAATCCCTTAATCGTAACCCTAAAAGTAATCATAACCCCGAAGCTATCCATAACCCTTACCACAACCCTAACCCTAACCTGAGCACTAAACAATCGAATTCATGTTTAGCTAGCCTGTCGCATGACTGATGACAAAAACAGTTTTTTTGCCCATAACTCTCCAGGGAAGCATTTTACCCTACCACCTACGTCACCGGGGGTGATTTGGAATCAGCGTAAACTCTAAAAATACACCGATCAGGAATATTTTTATAGCCTCACTCTCAGGGCCTTTTCACAAGAAGTTTTAAAAAATTTGAACGAGCGATTAAGTGGGAGCGAATTTTGGGTGGCACAAGACACAATTAACAATTAAACTTAAAGTACTGGAACCTGAATTGTTTGAAAAATGGAAAATCACCAATTAATGGGTCAACTCCGAAATTTGACAGTTTTGACAAAATGTTTTTCATCTCCATGATGCATGGGTAACGAATTAGTCAATAAACTATGGATAGCATGTGGCACAAATACAGTTTAGTTACTGGAAGTAAGATTCCCGGTGCACCGTATTTGTTTTTATTCATTAATTGCAATTTGTCAATACTGAAAGCTGATTGGTTCTTCGGAAAAACTTCATTCGTGAGTCTTGACCACAGACCAGGAGAATAGGAAGTATTTGGCGATACCATGCAATAGTACGATTATAGAACGATTTTTTTAAATAGATATCAGACAGCAAATATAGTAATCACAGTAATAGAATTAAACGGTCCTCCCTAATAATAATTATAAACGTTAATTTCCGAGTAAGTGATACGGTGATGGGGTTCCTCTTCCAATTAGACAGTAGTAGAGCTTTCTGAAGAAACTCGCAAGTGAGCCAGAAAGGATGTTAACTTGTTTTATTCCTGTTTTGAGCCTTATCATTATTTACCTGGCACACCAGTCCCACTCCCAGTGCGCGGCGCTCTTTTCAAGCTTCCTGCACGGCGCTCTTTTCAAGCTATACTGTAAACTCGAGAGGAGCGAGCAATAGACTAGCAGGCTAGGTAACCCTGAAGATATCCATAACTCAAACCACACAGACAACTCTAACCCTAATAGTTATATAACCGGCCGGGCCCTAAACAATCGAATTTGTGTTAGCCTGTCACGTGACCAAAATAGTTTTTACCCATGATATTGATAACTCTCTATGCAGGAAAGCATTTTAAACCTACGTCATGAACATCAATCAAAACTACTTTCATACCCTCGGGGCATTTTCACAAGAATAATTTAAAATTTGAGTGAGCGATTTAAGATTTAACACATCACACTTGCTACACGTTGTATACCTCTTCGCGCGCGCTCAAAAGGGCCGGTTACAGCGTGTGTCAACATCACACATGCGCTTCTATAGTCCTACTTCCATAATCCCACCTTTGACCTTTTTGCGCGCGAAAAGGGGTTAGTGTTACAACGTGTGTCGTGTACCAATGAAGTTGACTGAGCTTTTACTTTTAGTGAACGGAAAACTAGCGTCCGGCTTGTCATACGTTGTATGACCCGCCGCGCACGAGTGCGCGGCTCCCCCTGTATCGTCGAAACTCTACACTATAGTGAAGCGACAGTGGGGGTCACCACGACAGTGGGGGTCACCACGTGATACAACGTCCGCCACAATGAAAAAATGGGCGCAATTCTTTTTGTATAATTGTCTAGATTTTTGTAAAATATTGTACTTGTATGTACAATGTAAAATGTAGGTATTTCACGCTATTGATAATTTAGTTATAATTATATTATTACAAATCATTTTAACATCGTAAATTGCAGCTATGTAACATGTAAGTTATTGTAACGTCCTGTTTATGTAATGACAAAGGCGTGTTGCTGAATGCTGAAACGTCGACAACTGTTTGTATTGAAACACTGAGTGAAGACTTTTACTTCGTCCCCAACTATCAAACTATAATTCATAATTGCCTTTTTCTGTAAATTAGAATTTTTCAAAATTTGTTGTGATGAAGCTGAGCAAATTTAATATTTTACGATTTTGACATTTGAGTCACTTCTTCAAATATCGTATGTTGTGTTGTTATTTTTGATTTTGTTATTAAATTAATATTGTTATGCTATTATGTAATTTGACCAAAACCCATAATCATGGGTAGAGTGGAGCGCTGCCAGTGTCTCTCTTTCCCAAACAAAAGGCAATGATATCAATTTGAATGACCGTTATCAAATGCAAAATGATACCGAGAATGAAATCGGTCGCTCGCTTTTCCCATTCATTTACAATTGAAATAGATTACATGTTATAAATCGAAACTTATTACAATTCGTAAGCCATGAATGAGTGGGAAAAGCGAGCGACCGATTTCATTCTCGGTATCATTTTGCATTTGATAACGGTCATTCAAATTGATATCATTGCCTTTTGTTTGGGAAAGAGAGACACTGGCAGCGCTCCACTCTACCCATGATTATGGGTTTTGGTCAAATATCATCTGTTTTTGATTATAATGTCAGGGTACTTTACAAAGCCGAAATGTAAACTCATAACTTCATTAATATTAATAAGGAGGTGATTTCAACAATTTCGAAATTTTTCCTTTAAAAACATTTCCTTGTGTTTAGGTAAGCATATCGGTCGATCACTGACTGAATATGCCACTTTATGCTCATTCAAGTTGGCATTAAATTCATATATAATGACATTAAACTGTCGTGGCAAAGCAGAATTTGTTGGAAATCACGAATGAGCAAAATTCTCACCTTTCGCACGTGCAAACTTTGAGCAGACGTTGCGTGCGCATCCAATATTGAATCGCCGTAAATTTTTGCATGTAATTGTTTTATATATAGCTTGATAAGCATGCAAAGTTTCAAAGTATTTTAAGAAGAACTGTAATCACAACGGCACTCTAAAGTTGACAGAAAATGACGAAAACAGCAATTTTCAGTGATTTTAGCAATTTTCTATCAATTTGGGCGTGTCCCCACGTGTGCAAATTTTCGATTTTCAACTTTAAAACTAGCCTAATACACAATTTATACCTATAGGAAGCAGAACTGAGCTCCACAACCCAAGGCATGGCCCAACACCAGAGAATACTAAATCGCAAAATTGACGTTTTTATAAAATAATTCTTCAAAAAAGCACAAACTTCAATGACGAATATCTTTATGAAGGAGCAAGCTAGAAAAACTTTCCGGTAGATTTTCAGAATGCTTGAACAATTATCTAAGATGAAAATTTCCTCAGATTTTGAATAAAATTACTCCTTAATGGTTTAAAATTAATTTTAAAAGTTATTACTTTGTCAAAAATCAAGTTTTAAAAACGGTTAACTTGATGACGTCATCAAGGGGTGTTTATGACGTCATATAATTTTTTTATACAATGTAAACTAAAGTATAAACAATTATTTGCAAGACCTGTGGTCGGAAATGGCTGTATCTTTTATACTTTTGAATCTATGGACAATTAAATACAGGCTACAATTGACTGGCAAAGCGTCTATCCCTGAATATCACAATGCTGGCAAGCATAACCGTTGCCCTTATATTCACAACACTATGTACCCCCTATACTATTATATCCCCTTTATTGTTTTCCAGGCATTAAGACTCATCGAAAGTAGTTCAGCAGGTATATTTAAGTTCAAAACATTCTAATTCAATGTTAAAGATGACAGGAATAAGAAATAGTTTCGTGGAGGTTTTTAAGAAATTTGCGCAAAATACGCGCCAGCATGTTATACGAAATTAGGTAAAAAACCCAAAATCGCCATATTCAGGTGCCTTAAAAACCATGTTAAAATCAAGTTAGAGATCTGAAACTTTGCAGAGCGTCTAGACCTTGTCCAAATCGACTGTAAAAAAAAATTCATGTTGCAGGAGTATCGGGAAGTGGGTTTTCTGGAACCCCTGTTTTACAACAGATTGTCGTGAAGCTATATATATATGTATTTGACCAAAACCCATAATCATGGGTAGAGTGGACCGCTGCCAGTGTCTCTCTTTCCCAAACAAAAGGAAATGATATTAATTTGATTGACCGTTCTCAAATGCAAAATGATACCGAGAATGAAATCGGTCGCTCGCTTTTCCCATTCATTCACGGCTTACGAATTGTAATAAGTTTCGATTGATTACATCAATCAGATGCTGTAAAAATCTCTTTGGGTTGCGTTCGGGTCGATACCTAATATTTCGGGGTAAGGGTGGTAGTTATTAGTATTACTTATTGAATTAGCTGAAGTTTATTGAATCTTCATTGCCGAGTACAGCTGCCTTTGGGTAGTTTTTCTTAATCTATTACAATTGTAAATGAATGGGAAAAGCGAGCGACCGATTTCATTCTCGGTATCATTTTGCATTTGAGAACGGTCAATCAAATTAATATCATTTCCTTTTGTTTGGGAAAGAGAGACACTGGCAGCGGTCCACTCTACCCATGATTATGGGTTTTGGTCAAATATCATCTCTTTTTGATTATAATGTCAGGGTACTTTATAAAGTCGAAATATAAACTGATGTCTTCATTAATAAGGAGGAAGTTTTAACGATTTCGAAATCTATCCTTTAAAAACATTTCCTTGTGTTTAGGGAAGCATATCGGTCGATCACTGACTGAATATGCCACTTAATACTCATTCAAGTTGGCATTAAATTCATATATAATGACATTAAACTGTCGTGGCAAAGCAGAATTTGTTGGAAATCACGAATGAGCAAAATTCTCACCTTTCGCACGTGCAAACTTTGAGCAGACGTTGCGTGCGCATCCAATATTGAATCGCCGTAAATTTTTGCATGTAATTGTTTTATATATAGTTTGATAAGCATGCAAAGTTTCAAAGTATTTTAAGAAGAACTGTAATCACAACGGCACTCTAAAGTTGACAGAAAATGACGAAAACAGCAATTTTCAGTGATTTTAGCAATTTTCTATCAATTTGGGCGTGTCCCCACGTGTGCAAATTTTCGATTTTCAACTTTAAAACTAGCCTAATACACAATTTATACCTATAGGAAGCAGAACTGAGCTCCACAACCCAAGGCATGGCCCAACACCAGAGAATACTAAATCGCAAAATTGACGTTTTTATAAAATAATTCTTCAAAAAAGCACAAACTTCAATGACGAATATCTTTATGAAGGAGCAAGCTAGAAAAACTTTCCGGTAGATTTTCAGAATGCTTGAACAATTATCTAAGGTAAAAATTTCCTCAGATTTTGAATAAAATTACTCCTTAATGGTTTAAAATTAATTTTAAAAGTTATTACTTTGTCAAAAATCAAGTTTTAAAAACGGTTAACTTGATGACGTCATCAAGGGGTGTTTATGACGTCATATAATTTTTTTATACAATGTAAACTAAAGTATCAACAATTATTTGCAAGACCTGTGGTCGGAAATGGCTGTATCTTTTATACTTTTGAATCTATGGACAATTAAATACTGGCTACAATTGACTGGCAAAGCGTCTATCCCTGAATATATGTATATATGTATCACGACAATCTATCGTAAAACAGGGGTTCTAGAAAACCCACTTCCCGATGCTCCTGAAACCTGAAACTTTTTTTGCAGTCGATTTGGTCAACGTCTAGACGCCCTGAAAAATTTCAGATCTCTAACTCAATTTTAACATGGTTTTTAAGGCACCTGAATATGGCGATTTTGGGTTTTTTACCGAATTTCGTATGACAGTGCTGGCGAGTATTTTTACTATTTTATGCAAATTTCTTAAAAATCTCAACATAACTATTTTTATTCCTGTCATCTTTGACATCAAATTAGAATGTTTTGAACTAAAAATAAATCTGCTGAACGACTTCCGATGAGTCTTAATGCCTGAAAAACTCCTGCCGGAGGCGGCGGCCTTCGGCCGCCGCCTCCGGCCGGAGTGCACGCTTCGCGTGCACGAAAGAGGCTTCCGACGAGTACCAAAGGGGTTATAATAGTAAAGGGGGTATAATAGTAAAGGGGGTACAATAGTAAAGGGGGTACATAGTATACCCCCAATAAAGACACCGCTCGTGCTTGCCAGCACTGTGATAGACGCTTTTGCAGTAAATTGTAGCCTACATTTAAGTGTCCGTAGATTCAAAAGTATAAAAGATACAGTCATTTCGAACCACAGGTTTTAAAGATAATTGTTTATACTTTAGTTTACATTATATCGAAAAATAATTTATCGTCATCATCATCACTTGATGACGTCATCAATTTAAGTGTTTTTAAAACTTGTTTTTTGACAAAATAACAACTTTTCAAATCGATTTTAAAGCATTAAGGAGTAATTTTATTCAAAATCTGAGGACATTTTCATCTTAGATAATTGTTCAAGCATTCTGAAAATCTACCGGAAAGTTTTCCTACCTTGCTCCTTCATAAAGATATTCGCTATTGAAGTTTGTGCTTTTTTGAAGAATAATTTTATAAAAACACAAAAGTTGTGAATTAGTATTCTCTGGTGTTGGGCCATCCCTTGGGTTGTGGAGCTCAATTTTGCTTCCTAAAGGTCTAAATTGTGTTATAGGCTAGTTTTAAAGTTGAAAATCGAAAAGTTGCACACGTGGGGACACGCCCAAATTCATTTAAAATAGCTAAAATCACTAAAAATTGTTATTTTCACGATTTTTACCAACTTTGGAGTCCCGTTGTGATCCAAGTTCTTTTTGAAATCTTCTGAAACTTTTCATGCTTATCAAACTATATATTAAATAACACTTTGCAAAAATTTATGGTGATTCAATATTTTATGCGCACGCAACGTCCGCTCAAAGTTTGCACGTGCGAAAGGTGAGAATTTTGCTCATTCGTGATTTCGAATATATTCTGCTTTCCCACGATATTAAAATGGCATTATATATGAATTTAATGCCAACTTGAATGAGTAAAAAGTGCTATATTCAGTCTGTTATTGACAGATATGCCTACCTAAACACAAGGAAACGTTTTCAAAGGTAAAATTTCGAAATCGTTGAAATTACCTCCTTATTAAGTTTCGACTGTGTAAATTATCCTGACATTATAATCAAAAAGAGATGATATTTGACCAAAACCCATAATCATGGGTAGAGTGAACCGCTGCCAGTGTCTCTCTTTTCCAAACAAAAGAAAATGATATTAATTTGAGGAACCGTCCGCAAATGCAAATTGATACCGAGAATGAAATCGGTCGTTCGCTTTTCCCATTCATTACGGCTTACGTATTGTAATAAAGCTTATTGAATGGGAAAAGCGAGCGACCGATTTCATTCTCGGTATCAATTTGCATTTGCGGACGGTTCCTCAAATTAATATCATTTTCTTTTGTTTGGAAAAGAGAGACACTGGCAGCGGTTCACTCTACCCATGATTATGGGTTTTGGTCAAATATATATATATATGTATATTTGACCAAAACCCATAATCATGGGTAGAGTGAACCGCTGCCAGTGTCTCTCTTTTCCAAACAAAAGAAAATGATATTAATTTGAGGAACCGTCCGCAAATGCAAATTGATACCGAGAATGAAATCGGTCGCTCGCTTTCCCCATTCAATAAGCTTTATTACAATACGTAAGCCGTGAATGAATGGGAAAAGCGAGCGACCGATTTCATTCTCGGTATCAATTTGCATTTGCGGACGGTTCCTCAAATTAATATCATTTTCTTTTGTTTGGAAAAGAGAGACACTGGCAGCGGTTCACTCTACCCATGATTATGGGTTTTGGTCAAATATCATCTCTTTTTGATTATAATGTCAGGATAATTTACACAGTCGAAACTTAATAAGGAGGTAATTTCAACGATTTCGAAATTTTACCTTTGAAAACGTTTCCTTGTGTTTAGGTAGGCATATCTGTCAATAACAGACTGAATATAGCACTTTTTACTCATTCAAGTTGGCATTAAATTCATATATAATGCCATTTTAATATCGTGGGAAAGCAGAATATATTCGAAATCACGAATGAGCAAAATTCTCACCTTTCGCACGTGCAAACTTTGAGCGGACGTTGCGTGCGCATAAAATATTGAATCACCATAAATTTTTGCATAGTGTTATTTAATATATAGTTTGATAAGCATGAAAAGTTTCAGAAGATTTCAAAAAGAACTTGGATCACAACGGGACTCCAAAGTTGGTAAAAATCGTGAAAATAACAATTTTTAGTGATTTTAGCTATTTTAAATGAATTTGGGCGTGTCCCCACGTGTGCAACTTTTCGATTTTCAACTTTAAAACTAGCCTATAACACAATTTAGACCTTTAGGAAGCAAAATTGAGCTCCACAACCCAAGGGATGGCCCAACACCAGAGAATACTAATTCACAACTTTTGTGTTTTTATAAAATTATTCTTCAAAAAAGCACAAACTTCAATAGCGAATATCTTTATGAAGGAGCAAGGTAGGAAAACTTTCCGGTAGATTTTCAGAATGCTTGAACAATTATCTAAGATGAAAATGTCCTCAGATTTTGAATAAAATTACTCCTTAATGCTTTAAAATCGATTTGAAAAGTTGTTATTTTGTCAAAAATCAAGTTTTAAAAACACTTAAATTGATGACGTCATCAAGTGATGATGATGACGATAAATTATTTTTCGATATAATGTAAACTAAAGTATAAACAATTATCTTTAAAACCTGTGGTTCGAAATGACTGTATCTTTTATACTTTTGAATCTACGGACACTTAAATGTAGGCTACAATTTACTGCAAAAGCGTCTATACTATATAATATATATATAGCTTCACGACAATCTGTTGTAAAACAGGGGTTCCAGAAAACCCACTTCCCGATACTCCTGCAACATGAAATTTTTTTTACAGTCGATTTGGACAAGGTCTAGACGCTCTGCAAAGTTTCAGATCTCTAACTCAATTTTAACATGGTTTTTAAGGCACCTGAATATGGCGATTTTGGGTTTTTTACCTAATTTCGTATAACATGCTGGCGCGTATTTTGCGCAAATTTCTTAAAAACC
This sequence comes from Bolinopsis microptera, assembly GCF_026151205.1. Classification (NCBI taxonomy): domain Eukaryota; kingdom Metazoa; phylum Ctenophora; class Tentaculata; order Lobata; family Bolinopsidae; genus Bolinopsis; species Bolinopsis microptera. Next base: position 8,252,077 of record NC_087082.1, on the reverse strand, counting down.
TCCACATAACTATTTCTTATTCCTGTCATCTTTAACATTGAATTAGAATGTTTTGAACTTAAATATACCTGCTGAACTACTTTCGATGAGTCTTAATGCCTGGAAAACAATAAAGGGGATATAATAGTATAGGGGGTACATAGTGTTGTGAATATAAGGGCAACGGTTATGCTTGCCAGCATTGTGATATGTATCACGACAATCTATCGTAAAACAGGGGTTCTAGAAAACCCACTTCCCGATGCTCCTGAAACCTGAAACTTTTTTTGCAGTCGATTTGGTCAACGTCTAGACGCCCCGAAAAATTTCAGATCTCTAACTCAATTTTAACATGGTTTTTAGGGCACCTGAATATGGCGATTTTGGGTTTTTTACCGAATTTCGTATAACAGTGCTGGCGAGTATTTTTACTATTTTATGCAAATTTCTTAAAAATCTCAACATAACTATTTTTATTCCTGTCATCTTTGACATCAAATTAGAATGTTTTGAACTAAAAATAAATCTGCTGAACGACTTCCGATGAGTCTTAATGCCTGAAAAACTCCTGCCGGAGGCGGCGGCCTTCGGCCGCCGCCTCCGGCCGGAGTGCACGCTTCGCGTGCACGAAAGAGGCTTCCGACGAGTACCAAAGGGGTTATAATAGTAAAGGGGGTACAATAGTAAAGGGGGTACACAGTATACCCCCAATAAAGACACCGCTCGTGCTTGCCAGCACTGTGATATTTTGCTGATATTTGTTTTGTGATATTTGTGCGAAAGTAAATACTTATAGTTATTGTCTATTAGTATTGTTGATTGTAGGTTTATAAATATAACTTAAAGTTAACCTACCAAAACGCGCGCCGAGTTGGACTCGTTGCGTCGACGGTCTTCAGTCTTGGAACAAATATTTTACAAGTATCACCCGTTAAATTGTTTATTGTCATACCTCAGTTATACCCAGGCACTGGCAGTGGAAACTGTAAAATAGTGGAAACGGCTACATAAACATTAGATGATTCATTCGTAAAAATTGCGTGGGTTGTAGCTGTAAGTGTACTGTGTACGCTCACTTATGGGTTTACACATCGTATAGTCGCTGTCTGTATTCGTGTTTCGTTTGTAGTTTACTGCCATGTTGCAATATTTCTCGTCCACTATTGATATTTCCTTTTGAAATTGTGCTGTGGTCATAATTTTTGTTTTTAAAAACCCCAAAATTGGGTAGAGTGGACTGTCACCAGAGTTTCCCTTTTCCAAACAAAAGGAAATGATCAATTTGAATTCAAAATGACCGTTATACTTACCAGTTACCGTACCCAAACACAAAATGATACCGAGAATGAAATCGGTCGCTTGCTATTTCCAATCATAATCAATAATATTCATTCACAATTTAATTGATGATAGGAGGCAGTACAGTACTCGGCACTATGATGCGTTATAATTTTGCGTTTGGTTACTGTTAATGTTATGTCACAGAATTATGTGACGTTAATTTTAATGTGACGATAATTTTAAATTGATAATTTTCATATAATTGGGGGGGGGGGGGGGGGGGGGGCAAAGGTTAGTTTATATATGTTGGGTCTTCTACCACCGCCGACCGCCGTGTTTCATATTTGAGACCTGTAATAAACGGAATTAACTTGCAAATGGTATACTTTAAGTGTAACTGTAAGTGTAACTACCCATTCGAACATTCCGTCGCCAAACTTTGACAATTCCATTTTTGGGGGCAACACCCCCAATCAACACGGAATATAATTATATAACATATTGCAATAGTATGATTGTTGTATACTTGGTTATGACGGATATTTTTTGATGCGATAAAATCTGACTACCGGCTTTCTAGTCTCTGTCTATATTATGATTCGAAAGATTCTCTTTGTTTGTACGACCGCCCACGTGCAAATTATATGAGAAATAGGAATTTGCATAGTATTGGTAACCATGGTAACGAGGGTTGTTAAACGAACGTGCACGTGCAATGATTGTTGGAACGTCATTTTGATCGTTGTGTTGACAGTTGAGTGCGAGATACCTTTTATTTTTAATCGGCTGTATCTTCGGAATTAACTTCGGTTGTGACAGATATTTTTTGATTCGATAAAACTAATATTATATAATATCTTCCTCCCTGTGATCACGGGCTTTCTAATACTGTGATAAAATAACGCCATTATTCTATCGTCAATTTATTTTATCTTCCGAGTTTCCGACGTTAATTATTTAAAAATACTAAAGCATAAATCAAAATTCTAAAAATGCTTTAAATTTAATTACTGCATATCCTTTTTTGCACCTACAAACTACATTTGCGAGCTGAAACTGGCTTCAAGTTCAACGGAGTGTATTTTTTTGCTTTTTTTATGCCGTTACCGGGGAGATTTCGTCAAGTTCCAATAATGATACGGATACATCACGACAATTTGTCTTAAAACAAGTGTTTCAGAAAACCCACTTTCCAATACTCATGAAACTTGAATTTTTTGCATTCGATTTGGTCAACGTCTAGCTGGCCTTCAAAATTCCAAATCTCTAACTGTTAATTGTATCATGGTTTTTAGGCACCTGAATATGGCGATTTTGGGGGTTTTACCAAATTTCGTAAATTGCAGTGCTGACGCGTATTTTTTGCAAACTTCGTAAAAATCTCCATATGACTATAATTTATTTTTGTCATCTTTAACATAGAATTAGAAAATTTTGAACTAAAAATAAACCTGCTGAATGACGTCTGTTGAGTATAAATGAAGAAAAAAATTAAAGGGGGTATGAAGGCTGACGGTTGCATTTTCATAGTAGAGGCTCTTACGGGCATTGTCTGCTCGATACGTTAGGGAACCCAGATACACCTAACTAGACGTATTTTTGACCGTAGAATCGATTGAAAGTGGTTTCAAGATGATTGGACTGATTGTTCTGGGGTAAAATCGCAAAAAACCGATTTTTGGGCCAAAAAACCATGTTTTTTGATATTTTGAGCAAGTTAATTTTGTTGGCATGTCGGCAAAACTTGCATAAAGATAGCTAAAAGACAGCCGCACAAGATTGTATAAAAATAAAACAAATCCCTCTATTTGTTCTGAGGTAAAAATCCAAAAAAGTGGTAAAAATTTTGACTTTTTTGCTTTAAGTTTGAATAATTTTTTGCAGTTGTATTAAATCAACCCAAAAATAGTCACATCGTGTTTGCCTAAATTTTTCCTTTCCGAGAAGTACCCACTTCATATACTTAATCGAAGTTTGAATATTGTCACTCCGCAAGCGTTTTTGCCAAATTTTCGACGCGCACTACGCGCAAAAGCATTTACAATTTAGTTGTTATCAATTGGCACCCGTGCGTTCATCATAAATTTCAAACAGCTATAACTCAGCGAGATTATGTCCGTTCTAGCTCATATTTTCACACTAAATAGAAAATAATGTGATCTTATTGCTGACAAAATATGGATATAATTACTTTATTTGCCTTAGAGTAATAGACTGTCAAAGTTTAAAACGCGCATTGGTATAGCACGTGACTAATAAGGCCAAATTTATACTTCTTAACATATTATCGATCCTTAGACATCATACTATTGTGTCCAATTAGCGGTTAGGTCTCTAAACTCGTAGCAGAAAACACGTCTTTTTGCCCGTAAGAGCCTCTACTATCATAAAGACTTAGCATTTTTATCATCATCTTTTACAATTTCAGCAAACTTGATTCGCTCCCACTAAATTGCTCGCCCGAATAAAAAATCTCGAGAAAAAAGTCGAAATGGTCCTGAGGGTATTTGGTGCTGGTTCCGAATCAATTTATGAGCTACTTTATTACTATCAGCGCACCACACCGAATTGTGTTTTTACCCAAAAACTGAATGCCCATATTTGGTATACAGTTTTAAAGGAGAGCTGGAGGCTGAGCACTTTCCTTTAGTGTACTTACTTGTTCTTGAAAAGATCTCCTCCTTGAAAAGCTTCTGGTATTACTTCATGTTTTATCATATACGATCTGCCAATCAGTAGCATTTGAAAAAACAGAACTTTTGCTTGAACTTGTAGTCTTACTGTCCTAGTGTTTGTCGTAACTGTCTTAGTGTACTACTACTACTACTATGTTTTAATGTTACGCTCCATGTGGTGTCAAATACCATGGTATTCCCTTATGTCTTGTTTTGGTTCTTTTAGTCAAATAGTTAAGCTATGAGGGAATTATAGATTCTTCTTTCTTTTCAGCATCTCTTATCTAGTAGTAGAAGCGAAAGTGTACCCCTTGTCAGCAAGTTTACAAATAATTAACATGTAAATTATATTTAACATGTAAATTATAATTAAAATGCAAATTATAATTAACATGTTAATTATAATTAAAATGCAAATTATAATTAACATCTAAATTATAATAAAGTCAATTATGGCTGGAATTAACCTGCCACATTAGCTGCTGCATTACCTGCACTAACTACAGCTGATAGCCAGGACTGGGTAATGTTTCCTCCTGAGAGCAGCCAGTAAGTCAGAAGAAGAAGAACACAAGTGGACTGTGATATACAGCATCTATACAGTGTATACAAGGCGGGTATATAGTATTAGTAAGCGTTGTCCGGTTTGTTAGCTAGCTCTGATCTCACAAATTTGATGTTTAGTTATCGATTGAAAATCCTGGTGATATTGGTTTCATTGGGGTCCCTCATAGCTCTTCATAGTTATTAAGGGGGCATACCCCAAATTTGTCCAGACCAAATGACCTCATAGGCAGTTCAGTGACCTTCTAGCGCACCGTTTCCACACCAAAAAATTATTTTGAGAATACCTATTTTTGTAATCGAGCATTGCCTGGTTAAGAGTGCAATTTTCGGAAAAAATTATTTTGTGGTTGAGACGCTATAAGTTAATCATTTCTTGCGGTATCGGGTTGAAATTTTGCTCGCCGTTTATTCACATCTATGTCAAGGTGTGTGTAAAATCTTGATATCGTATCTAAAACAGCTGGTGTTTTATGAATTTTTAAAGTCAAAAAGCTAAAATTGTCCTTTTCAGGCTTATTTTAACAAAAAGTCAGTCAGGGAAGATCGGATTATTTGATGCTTGACATCAAATTGTTCTCTGAATTCTGGCGCAGTTTTTGATGCCCTCAAAAATGTTTTCACTCATTCACCTTCTGATCTATTGGACCTCAAAGCCAACAACAAATTTAGGCACATTTTTCGTTTTTAATATTTACTGATTTTTCTAAAATTTTGATAGGAATGTGCTAGTGACTTTTTGAAGGGTGCAAAATAACCGCAACTAGCACATTTATATATGAGTTATGAACAACAAAACACCCTAAAATGCTTCCCTTTGAAGTTATGGGAGAAAATGTGATTTTTTATCTGCAACGGTGCGCTAGAAGGTCACTGAACTGCCTATGAGGTCATTTGGTCTGGACGGCACAAACCACTGTTTTGGGGTATGCCCCCTTAAGGGTACTTACTATCTAATATACTGTAAAACGATTGGTTCATCATCCGTCAGTGGTCACAATATGTTCGTCGCATGCTCGTCACATTTTCGTCACATGCTCGTCACTCTCACGTTAGATATTATGTCTTTGGCGTTAAGGAATCGTTAGCTGCCCTGTTGTTTGATTTTTTAAATCGAAATCTTTTAAATCAATCAATTACATACAAATTACACAATGGAATAAACTACAAAATATACCTTGAGAGAAAGTGTGGATTTGCAAGCTAGTTTACTATGCAAGATACTTAAAATGTATGTAATCAAATGACTTGTGGGTCACCAAAACACAGATATCGTGTGCATATGCAACGCCTGTACAAGCATGGGCCCATTTCCACTGTCCAGCCCTAATTTGGTGGAGAAGTTTGTCTGGCGCTATCTTAATTTGGCCAAATTAGGACCGATAAGGTAGCCACTTTGATTGTGATCCCCAGTCAAGGAATTAACTAATTAACGTTTAGGATATAACAGCTATTATGGTAGTTGGTGATTTAAGAAAATATATCATTTGTACGTTATACTATGTACATGCGATCAATAATTTAATTGAATTTATTGGCTGTTATTAGTCGTTTTGAACGAGCTGTGAAATTAGGTTTGTCCATGATCATATTTAAACGATATTATCTTACCAGACTCAACCACTTTAATCATGTGCCCCCCAACCATGTGAACACCCACCCACCCCTGTCAACTACTTCTTCGACTAACTTGCTTTAATTCTGTTTCTTCATCTAGTTAAACAACTATTATAGCAGGTGTATTAGTGACAGGGGGATAATCTAATTCCTCCTCTACCTGACAACTGATACCTGTAACTTAGTGTCAATATTACTCTCCCCGGGTTAAGTTCCAGTTTGGTAATGTAGATGTGAAGTAGGTCCCACGTGACACACCAGGTGTCAGATAACTTGATCTCCGAACGAGTCATGCAGTGCACTGGAAGACCGAAAATGTACAAAAATAGCAGTTCCAACGTCCAATGTTGGCTGTCTGGTGGCTTCTTGTGACTTTATGCGACGTAATGTATTTTTATTAAACCTGAGACCACATTATGTCGCTTTGGAACGTATTTTAATTTTTTTTCTCGATAAATCCACAAAAAATCCTTTTACTGACAAGGTAAGATGAGACAAATGTCCAATTTATATAATCATCATTGTTAAATGTCAACATACATGGTTATACGTATTGTTCACATAATCAGAATAATTATGCTACATATTTCACTTCAGTGCTTTTTTGGCTGTGGACGGAGGGCTTCATATTGCAACTTATTAACCTCTTCCTTTGTGTGCTGTATTTTGTACTTACTTTTCTTATCTCGTCATGGGACTCGCATTTGTAACCGTGCGTGTATCTAGTTTGGACAGATGGTAGGATGCAATATTTTAGTTTGATTAAGTGTTGACAGTGAACCGCCCTTTTTCCGTTATTTGAAGAGTGTTAATGTTATACAGTATATACAGTATGTTCTGCTACTAGAGTATGACTTAATATGAATTGGTAAGACTTCGTGAAACTAACTAAAAGCTAGAGATAAAAGTAAATGTATAAATAATATGGTGCACTCTTAGTTGCTATTATGTTGGTGTAACCATGACAATACATTTTATTGCTTACGTCTCCATTGAGATTTTAACCAGCTTAAAGCCTGATAATTTGCCTCTTCTGAACTAACATCTTGGATTTTTAACATTTATAATGAGCTTTTTCTGCCTGATTTTGCGGCTTTCGTTATATTTTCTACACGTTCTGGTGATCGCTGACACCAACTAGACAAATTATTGAACAATGTATTACTCTTTTACTTCATGAGCTCCTTACGTAAGGAGAACAGGAGGATATCTGTGGAAGGAGTAGCTGGAACACACAACATGTTGGGTGGGACTGAGAAGCCCGTAATTGACACCGGTCAGTCCATCAGACTAGTTCCTTACACCTCTGACAAACATAACGTAAGATGATCCAAACAGTGGCTGTGTGTGTTGATTTTGCTAGTTTGAAGCTACTAACCAGTCGGGGTTTGTGCCAAAAGGAGCAGGTTTTGGCCAAGAATATAATCAGTCAAACTATAATAAGTAGCACAAGTAAACTAAATAATTAATGGCTGTGACTAATGAATAATTATTTAAGTGAGCATAATCAGAAATGAAGGTTGTCTTCTGTAGTTTAATCGCCCAATAAGGATTTCACCCCCCCCCCCCCTCCACCAAAGTGCTGGGTGATTTGTACTTATATGGAATATTGACCAGCTTTTAAGCCACACCAATGCAATTTGTCCTAGGGACACCAACCAATCACAAGTTGGTATTTTCATCACGTGACATGAGGCTGAAAGAGCACTAGCTCTTTAACTGCAGTCACGTGACAAGGATAAGGTACTGTGATTGGCCGGTGGCCCTGTAGAGAGCAGCTGGTTAGTTTGGAGCAGCTGGTCGCCCTGTAGGGTCCTTTTGTATGTTTGTGTGAGTGTCAGCTCTATTCGTATCTCGGGTTAGAGCATTTTGCTTGTATTACATCATGGCTAGGTCAGCGGAAAGTGGAATATTTACCACAACTTAATGAGCAAGGTAAAGTAAGCTTTAATGGGATTACTTGGCAAACAGCCATTAATTATTTCAAAGAAATTTACCTTGACCTGCATAGTTAGCACTGTAGTTAGTTAAAACTGAAAAATCATTTCAAGGCTCAAACCTGAATGGCAGAGTTCCCAAAAACCACAAAGGGAATGGTTAAAAGTTTAATATGGTAAATAACTGGTTAATACCAGCTATAGTATAGGCTCCTTATTAGTCATACCTAACCACTAACCATCAGCTATAGTATAGGCTCCTTAGTGTGATGATAATCACTTGCTCCTATTGTGTGTGCACCTACTTATAATTCATCTCTGTTGAGACGAGGCTTGCGTTGTTGTCCGTTATACCGCCTGTGCTATGAGTATACTATTTTGGTTGTTGTCCGTTATACCACCTGTGCTATGAGTATACTATTTTGGTTGTTGCCTGTTATACCGCCTGTGCTATGAGTATACTATTTTGGTTGTTGCCTGTTATACCGCCTGTGCTATGAGTATACTATTTTGGTTGTTGTCCGTTATACCACCTGTGCTATGAGTATACTACTTTGGTTGTTGCCTGTTATACCGCCTGTGCTATGAGTATACTACTTTGGTTGTTGTCCGTTATACCGCCTGTGCTATGAGTATACTACTTTGGTTGTTGTCCGTTATACCGCCTGTGCTATGAGTATACTACTTTGGTTGTTGTCCGTTATACCGCCTGTGCTATGAGTATACTACTTTGGTTGTTGTCCGTTATACCGCCTGTGCTATGAGTATACTATTTTGGTTGTTGCCTGTTATACCGCCTGTGCTATGAGTATACTACTTTGGTTGTTGTCCGTTATACCGCCTGTGCTATGAGTATACTACTTTGGTTGTTGTCCGTTATACCGCCTGTGCTATGAGTATACTACTTTGGTTGTTGCCCGTTATACCGCCTGTGCTATGAGTATACTACTTTGGTTGTTGTCCGTTATACCGCCTGTGCTATGAGTATACTACTTTTGTTGTTGTCCGTTATACCGCCTGTGCTATGAGTATACTACTTTGGTTGTTGTCCGTTATACCGCCTGTGCTATGAGTATACTACTTTGGTTGTTGTCCGTTATACCGCCTGTGCTATGAGTATACTACTTTGGTTGTTGTCCGTTATACCGCCTGTGCTATGAGTATACTATTTTGGTTGTTGCCTGTTATACCGCCTGTGCTATGAGTATACTACTTTGGTTGTTGTCCGTTATACCGCCTGTGCTATGAGTATACTACTTTTGTTGTTGTCCGTTATACCGCCTGTGCTATGAGTATACTACTTTGGTTGTTGTCCGTTATACCGCCTGTGCTATGAGTATACTACTTTGGTTGTTGTCCGTTATACCGCCTGTGCTATGAGTATACTATTTTGGTTGTTGTCCGTTATACCGCCTGTGCTATGAGTATACTACTTTTGTTGTTGTCCGTTATACCGCCTGTGCTATGAGTATACTACTTTGGTTGTTGTCCGTTATACCGCCTGTGCTATGAGTATACTATTTTGGTTGTTGCCTGTTATACCGCCTGTGCTATGAGTATACTACTTTGGTTGTTGTCCGTTATACCGCCTGTGCTATGAGTATACTATTTTGGTTGTTGTCCGTTATACCGCCTGTGCTATGAGTATACTACTTTTGTTGTTGTCCGTTATACCGCCTGTGCTATGAGTATACTACTTTGGTTGTTGTCCGTTATACCGCCTGTGCTATGAGTATACTACTTTGGTTGTTGTCCGTTATACCGCCTGTGCTATGAGTATACTATTTTGGTTGTTGTCCGTTATACCGCCTGTGCTATGAGTATACTACTTTTGTTGTTGTCCGTTATACCGCCTGTGCTATGAGTATACTACTTTGGTTGTTGTCCGTTATACCGCCTGTGCTATGAGTATACTATTTTGGTTGTTGTCCGTTATACCGCCTGTGCTATGAGTATACTACTTTGGTTGTTGTCCGTTATACCGCCTGTGCTATTAGTATACTATTTTGGTTGTTGTCCGTTATACTGCCTGTGCTATTAGTATACTACTTTGGTTGTTGTCCGTTATACCGCCTGTGCTATTAGTATACTATTTTGGTTGTTGTCCGTTATACTGCCTGTGCTATGAGTATACTACTTTGGTTGTTGTCCGTTATACCGCCTGTGCTATGAGTATACTACTTTGGTTGTTGTCCGTTATATCGCCTGTGCTATGAGTTTATTATAAGTAACTATAGTGGCACCATAATAAAAGTAAAACAATTCTGAACAAAATGTCATGTCAATATCGGGTGACTGTTAGCCTCAATAACTAGACGTCACTACGTAGAGTTATGTTGCTGAGCACTCTTTTCATATTGGAGCACCAAGCATCGGAGCATTGAGAACTTATCAGTATTACTAGTACATACTACTATAGTGCATATTACTATAGTACATACTGCTATAGTACATACTGCTATAGTACATACTGCTGTAGCACATACTGCTATAGTACATACTGCTGTAGCACATACTGCTATAGTACATACTGCTATAGTACATACTGCTATAGTACATACTGCTATAGTACATACTGCTGTAGCACATACTGCTGTAGCACATACTGCTATAGTACATACTGCTATAGTACATACTGCTATAGTACATACTGCTATAGTACATACTGCTATAGTACATACTGCTATAGTACATACTGCTATAGTATTTTCCTTATATTGTATTTACGGTAAATCGATTGGTAGGCTTAGATTCAAGGCGGAATTGGAAGCTATAGTGGATATTGGCGATCAATTGTGAGAAATGAAGGCTTTCAGAGGAAAACACAAAGTAAGGTTAAGAAAAATTGTTACAATGAATCACTTTATTAATAGGTAAATTTAATTAATAAGGATTCTTTTGTGATAGTGTAAACGCGATAGCTAGCGCCATCCAGCGACAATTAGCGCCATCCAGCGCTAGTTGTCGCTGGATGGCGCTAGCTATCGCGTTTACACTATCGCAAAAGAACCTTGATAAGTACAATTTCTAATTGATTTTCGAAACCACGACTTAAATTGTTTCAGGTGTTTGACGCAATCGCCGACAAGGTATATTATATAGTGGTGCCCCCTGTATATGAAATATTATACGTGTGTGCATCTGGCGACTCATTGTACTGGTTAATGTTGCTAACCACAGTATACTGGTTACCACTGTATAAGATAAACAATAGTAATTAGTTCACCTGTTTAATTTGCTGACTAACTTTGTATTCGATAATACTAGTGACCTAGTGACCTAGTGACCTAGTGACCTAGTGACCTAGTGACCTAGTGACCTAGTGACCTAGTGACCTAGTGACCTAGTGACCTAGTGACCTAATGACCTAGTGACCTAGTGACCTAGTGACCTAGCGTCTTACAAGTGTAGACAAACAAATTTGTACATGATATTGACGTGTATATTTTAGCATTTTATTTTAATGATTTCGTTCATGACAGCAAAAGCTTCTGTTTATATAATATAAATAATTAACTAGTTACCTAGTGTAATATATTATATCATTTCTGTTCTCGTTTTTACCGATGTCCAAAACTTGAAGAACGCTTACGCATAAAACTTTTTATTCGATTGTTCAATGATCTTTGACTCGATTGATATTGTGCGATTAAGTTTAACAAGAGGGAAAGGGCCGACAATGACTTCCTCATCATCGCAGGAAATAGAAGATAGAGAAGAGGAACAGCTAGATCTTCTGGTAAGTTTTTAATAATTTATCCCGGAAGAAGCTTGAAGTTTCCTCACAGTCACAACCGAGGATTGATATTCATCTTTCATCATCATCATCATCATAATGATATATCTGAGCTGAAATTAAATCTACCCCCCCCCCCCCCTAAAAGGTCTATCAAACAGGCAAAAGAGATAGATGAGATAAAGAAGCTACTGGTTGAAATAAAAGCGAAACAAGTTTCCACTAGAGGTTTGGTGGATACCTTCAGAGGAGCAGATTACGACTTAGAGGCAGTTTACGAGAGAGCTAGGCAATGGAGACATGACAGAGATGATTGGAGTAGAGAATACACCCCCACCCCGCCACCACTCAGCACATCTAACCTTAACGGTACGAATACACCACACCACCACTGACAACCTTTTATCTCAACCACCCTTTTAAAACTTTATTGTGATTAACTACGATTTGGTCACATATCGGATTTTCCTTCCAGCATCAGAAAAGAGTTTCCTAGAAGAGCTGGAAGAAGCGGGAGACACAATGGACCCAGTGAGTATAATCCAAAATTACTCCTAGCACTGTTACAATGCTCCTAGCACTGTTACAATGCTCCTAGCACTGTTACAATACTCCTAGCACTGTTACAATGCTCCTAGCTCTGTTACAATGCTCCTAGTACTGTTACAATGCTCCTAGCACTGTTACAATGCTCCTAGCACTGTTACAATGCTCCTAGCACTGTTACAATGCTCCTAGCTCTGTTACAATGCTCCTAGCACTGTTACAATGCTCCTAGCACTGTTACAATGCTCCTAGCACTGTTACAATACTCCTAGCACTGTTACAATCCTCCTAGCACTGTTACAATGCTCCTAGCTCTGTTACAATGCTCCTAGCACTGTTACAATGCTCATAGCTCTGTTACAATGCTCCTAGCACTGTTACAATGCTCCTAGAACTGTTACAATGCTCCTAGCACTGTTACAATGCTCCTAGCACTGTTACAATGCTCCTAGCACTGTTACAATGCTCCTAGCACTGTTACAATGCTCCTAGCACTGTTACAATGCTCCTAGCTCTGTTACAATGCTCATAGCTCTGTTAAAATGCTACTAGCTAAATGAAGCTGATATGATAATTGATACTAGATCTGCTTTCTTTATATACAACTCTGCTAGTTTCAATATCCTACAGTTAGATGGACTAGAAGCTGACAATGAGGTGGCTTCTGTGAAAGAAGACGCTGCAGATGTAGAAGAAGAAACTCTTGAAACCTCTGCGGGGGCAGAGACAACAGATGTATTAGCCGCTACAGGGGAATCAGGTTAAGAAATCTATCAGATTCTTCCAAACACACCCCTAGGGACCGTTTACATATTACGTAAACAAAATTACCCGGACTGTGGTCTGGAACAAGACACGTGTCTTATACCCGGACTGTAGTCTGGAACAGGACACGTGTCTTATACCCGGACTGTAGTCTGGAACAGGACACGTGTCTTATACCCGGACTGTAGTCTGGAACAAGACACGTGTCTTATACCCGGACTGTGGTCTGGAACAGGACACGTGTCTTATACCTGGACTGTGGTCTGGAACAGGACACGTGTCTTATACCCGGACTGTAGTCTGGAACAGGACACGTGTCTTATACCCGGACTGTAGTCTGGAACAAGACACGTGTCTTATACCCGGACTGTGGTCTGGAACAAGACACGTGTCTTATACCCGGACTGTAGTCTGGAACAAGACACGTGTCTTATACCCGGACTGTAGTCTGGAACAAGACACGTGTCTTATACCCGGACTGTAGTCTGGAACAGGACACGTGTCTTATACCCGGACTGTGGTCTGGAACAGGACACGTGTCTTATACCCGGACTGTAGTCTGGAACAGGACACGTGTCTTATACCCGGACTGTAGTCTGGAACAAGACACGTGTCTTATACCCGGACTGTAGTCTGGAACAAGACACGTGTCTTATACCCGGACTGTGGTCTGGAACAAGACACGTGTCTTATACCCGGACTGTAGTCTGGAACAAGACACGTGTCTTATACCCGGACTGTGGTCTGGAACAGGACACGTGTCTTATACCCGGACTGTGGTCTGGAACAAGACACGTGTCTTATACCCGGACTGTAGTCTGGAACAGGACACGTGTCTTATACCCGGACTGTGGTCTGGAACAAGACACGTGTCTTATACCCGGACTGTGGTCTGGAACAAGACACGTGTCTTATACCCGGACTGTGGTCTGGAACATGACACGTGTCTTATACCCGGACTGTGGTCTGGAACAGGACACGTGTCTTATACCCGGACTGTGGTCTGGAACAAGACACGTGTCTTATACCCGGACTGTGGTCTGGAACAAGACACGTGTCTTATACCCGGACTGTAGTCTGGAACAGGACACGTGTCTTATACCCGGACTGTGGTCTGGAACAAGACACGTGTCTTATACCCGGACTGTAGTCTGGAACAGGACACGTGTCTTATACCCGGACTGTAGTCTCGAATAAGTATGTTTGGGGGCTTGTCCGCAGGTTCTGCTATTCTCTTGACATGCTACGAATTTCTTTAGCAGGTGTCATTCTTTTGTTGGTCGATAGAATGACTCCTGCGAACAAATGGCATGTTAGTGATTATTAATTATGGCTGGAATGACACAATGTGTTGCAATCCGGGCGATCCAATCAAAATTGTGCCCAACACGAAGTTCAAGGTAATATTAACAACACCCACTCCTAGATCTTTAACAAATCCAAATTTTTCAGAAAACTAGACAGAGTAGATCTGAGGCAGCCGGGTACTTGGCGGCATTGTCCGGTTCCTGGATGTTTTGACAAAGATAATTATAACGGTGGTTCAATCCAACGAATAAAAATTTTATTGGGCCGACTCCTAACTTTATCATTTATACGATTACAAAATAAATCAAGTTTTAATTTGAGTTGTACTTAATAATGTAATGTTTTTGTTTTTTATTTATTTGATTATTTAAATTTTTGAAAATGTTGCGAATTATTTTAATTGGGTTGTCACATGAAGCCTTTCAAATTTAATGTGTTACATTTTCATTTACAATTTAATCGTATCCGAGAATGCCTTTAACTTTTTCGTTTATAGATAATCCCCTGTATTTTGAAATCAAAAAGTAATATACGATTTTTGTTAATAATATAATGCCTTTGTAATGAGCGGCTTCCTGTTTTGTTAATAATAATATAATACTAATCCTGTATCTTACATCATTGATCATGGGAACTTAAACGACGATTTTAACGACGAATATATGTATTTATCAAGCTCTGCAGTCAGGCGAACCAAAAGTGGAACCAATTTTCAGTTTAAAGTTAAGACCCTCGCTAAACGGCATAGCACGCGTAACGTGTCAAATAATGCGTTACGAGAATATAGACTGAGAGGAAAAGTCTTTGTTCTATTTATTATTTTATAGTTCCACGTTAGGTGATATTAAACTTTTTATTTATACTAACTTTGTCCATACATACAATTTTAAACTCGAGACAGGTTTATAAAGGAGGACTTATCTTTTTTTGAATTACGTTATTTATTTGTTCAATTTCGATTTAGTAATTCAAATTGATATTTTCGGGGACAAAGTGAGAGTCTCCACTCAGTTTTTCAAACAAATAGTTATCGACGTTTCGGCCCACGCCTTTGTAATGTGTGAGACGTTACAATTACGTTACATAGCTCAATAAATGTAATAGATTTTTAGTGTTGTAATTAGTTTAAAACTAGTAGAGACTCTCACTTCGTCCCCAAAAATATCAATTATATGATCGACCCACTCAAGAGAGCGAAAACAGATTATCATAATTTCAATTTAGATTGTAATGGAAGGTCGTTAATTTTGTAGTCGACGTAAACACACCCCCCTCCTCCGTAATCAGTTTTACACATAGCTATTGTGTCAAAATTACATTTACACTAGCGTAATCATTTGGAAACCTCCCTCCCCCCTCGGCTGATTACGTAACGACCTCAATAATAAAGCACACACACTGAAAAAAATTACATTTAATAATGGCCCTGTTAATGGGCGGCGCTCAGCCTGTCGTCCCGCCAGATAACTGGCCCTGATTCTGTCGGTTAACTGTTTTGTGTATAATGTAATGTAATCCCGTTATGCTGTTGTACTAGTAGGACAATTTCATTACGGGTTTGCAAAGATCTGTCTCTTAACTTTGTTTCATATGAATAATCTAAACCTCGTGAGTTCATAGAACAATTTAAAGAAAATTGAACACACGAACAAGATAATTCAGAATAGCTGTAACTTGTAAGTGCTCCTTTACTCTGACCCCAATCCTAACCCTAACCCATTCTTCAACTAGAGTAACTGGGCGGCGCGCAGCCTGTCCGAGAATGAAATCGGTTGCTCGCTTTTCCCATTTATTTACGGCTTGCCACACTACGGTCCTAATTGGCAGTTGTTTCACCGCAAAATTGCTTATTTTTTGGTAGATTGGTCAAATCTGCAGTAGCAAGATTGAACTATTGTTGGTTTCCACTTGGTCACAGTAAGTGTATTATTAAACACGATTCATTTTTTAACAGTGAAATATAAAAATTACCATCAAAATATAATTTTAATTTGAATAAAACCCAATTCTACACTCCAGGTTGAAATCAGGTATGAAATTATGTTCAATCTCAAATTAAAATTAAAAGTGCCTTCGTAAAATTTTAACCAAACAAGAATAAGTGTAGCAACACGCGATTACCATATAAGGAGATGAAACAAGGCTTGTGACCTCTGCGGGGGTCAAGTGCAGGATGAGGGACATGGCTGACCAGGAGAAGGTTGTTTTTGGGAGATAGAGTAACACTGGTGTGCCCACCTACGAGTGAAATTGAAACGTAGCGCGCCTGAAACGTCGCGCGCCTGAAACGTCGCGCGCCTGAAAGCATGACAATGTCAGCCGCGCCGAAAGCTTTCATAAGGTTTCAGTAATCGCGTCTGCGGCAAATTAGAAAATTTTTAAAAATTTGCCAGTATTTGTCACAATTTGGCGGGACTGGAATATGATGCATTGGTTCGGTTAAAAAACCACCAGATATAATGATAACAAGATTAACGGTGACTGAAATATGGCGAAAACTTGTTTAGCCCACAGCTATTGAAAATGTCGAGTTTACGAAGCTTGATGACTTAATGATAACACAATTCTTTTAGGCAGATAAAGATATTAAATCAAATACGTGAAAACATAGCACAGTATGATAAATAAATGAACATTATTCTTAGTTTATTCCTTTTGTGTGAATAAGATCACCGTAGCAGACAGCAGTTCACGCAACATTGGCCGTGTGGACTGCTTGTCACTTGCGGAGGACATTTAAAAAACACGTTCTAGAAAAGTACACGTGTTAGTCAAAACAATACATGCACGTATTACAAAAATAATTACAAGTGTTAAATTACCAATTCTTAAAAATACACGTGTTACAAATACAAATACACGTGTAACAAAATACTGAGCACATATCAGGCCATATATTTGCTTAAATTTGAAGTGAGTTAAGTTTTAGAACCCTTTAAAAGCAACTCTAAAACTCAAATTCTTACCATTCTGAAAGGATTGGATGCTAAAACGATGAGTATCGTTGATCAGGAGCTCTATTTATCAGGTTTTATAAAAACGCCAATAGAAAAATGCGAAGATTTTTTATAGGGTCTCCCAGGAGATTCTATGTACTTCCAAAAGTATACATCCATTTTTTTCCAGGTGTATTCGAGGAAATGTCTAAGCTTGTTATGTATGCAGTTTCATTGACCTAATACAAATGATGGAATTTAAGTGAATTTAATCTGGCGGGTGGTGTTTCTTTTATGCAGATAAAGAGCTGAGTTGTGGTCTAAGATGGGAAGCCATAACTTATCTCTGGATCTCAATCGGGTTGACATAATTAAAATAATAATGCAATCTTGTCCTTGTCCTCTCCCCAGAATCCACAAGATGGTTAGGAGAATCGTCGAGGGACAAGCTGCGTCCGAAGAGCTCCGAAGGAGGCTTTTCAATCAGTTCCAGCCTGAAATGAACAGTTTTCACAGACTCTGCATAATATACAATTAATAATAAAGCTGGACCTGTTCTTATGATAAAATTAATTAAAAATAAACCATGTTCCCCACTTGGAAACGATGTCACAGACAACACAGCCACACAATTTAACGGTAAAAATTTTTCATTAAATAACTGACCCAACAAATTCGAGTAATGAGGAGGAGACTGAATCTTACTTACTGTCTTCGCGTCTGCCGCGATCTTGAGTAGGATCTTTCCTGCGTGCTCCATGAGCTCCAGTTCGTCTGAAAGAGTTCTAAACATTAGTGGGGGGGGGGGGGGGTCAATTTCATTTTACCTCATTCGGGCAGCCAAAATTGGGATGAGGTAAAATGAGGTAAAGTGAGGTAAATGAATCTAGTTTTCTGAGCCTTTTTAGAGACAATTGTTTTTGCCGAAATTTACTTTATTTTACCTCATTCGGGCAGCCAAAAAAGGGAAAAATGAGGCAAAATGAGTCAAAATAGGGTTTACCCCCCCCCCCCCCCCCCCGGCCCCCCCACATTAGTCGCCAAAGATTCAATGATCCTACATTTCTTGTTGTTGTACGGATAGTATTATATGGAGACAGGTTGCTTTGACCACACATCATACCAACAAAACGAATTCAGTTTTTTTCCTGTGCAAACTTATTGGATTGGAAAGCAGATTGTGGCAGATTGTTTTGTCTAGGTAGTTAAATCTCGCGGCTTTCGACCGGTGCAAGATTTTGTTGGGGAGACCCTAGTATTTGGACGTGATCAAGGATTTTTGTTGCAAAAAAAGAGTAGCAAATATTTTGGCTGGGCCGCGCCGGTGAGCCAATTTTTTCCGGGACTGTTTGATCGAATACCTATAAATAAGTTACCTTGATATGCGACAGCCGACAGCTGGGCAATACTCTTGCCGAACACATCCCATCTATCCTCCTGGAGGATCTGTCTCGCCTGTTCGGCCACGGCTCCTGATAAAAGACTGAGGTTCAAACAGACATGAAATTTGCTAAAAGTAAAGAGATGGATTTCTGAGATAACCTGCAGAAGTGGGTTAGTTTTAACTTTAGAACTGAGTTATATACACATACCAAGTGAAACGTGACTTATAGTGACCTAAAACTGTAGTGGTTTCGATTGCATATCTACTAACCCCCATTTCGACCGTGAATGGGTATTATATCGCTTAAAATAGACTTGATGTGCGTCAAACCAGCTACCTTTGTGTGGAAACGGCGATGCAATCTTCGACTTAAAGAAAAATTAATGTCCGAAAGTTTAAAAACGATATGTTGCACTTGAATTATTACCTATCACCGGATTGATCTTCAAAGCCTCCTCAACCATTGTCGCCGAAGTATCTCGGAGGCCCTTGGGGTGAAGATGTCGTCTCTCTGAAATGATAAAGGCGTGACTAAGTTATTTTCGACGTTGCACAGAGGGAAACCTTACGCCTTAAGGTTAGGGAGTTTTGTATTATGGCGAACGCGTCAGTTATCACACAAAAGTCTGATTAAATAATGCGGTTTCCAATTTTTACTCGTCACAAAGATCGTACAAAAAAATGGTCAAAGATGAAAGTATCAACTTTAATTGACCAAAGATGAATTCTTCCTGCGCCTGGTGAGTGGTGACCCATCCATATTACAGGCGATAATTCTAAATGATGTTTAGAAATAGCTGTAACTCACTCAGGCGACTCTCGGACTCTTTCTGAAGTCTGGATATGTGGTCTTTTCGGACCTTGCCGGTTGGAGGCGCAGGCCCGGCTGCTGGTGTGGTGTCCGGTTGAACGGGGGGTTTTGCGACGGGGGCCCGGGGCTCGCTCCGGATGGCCAAAGCTATTCTCTGAACAGCACCTGGAAACGTCACAGCGGATTAGTGTATGAAAACGAAGTTTATTGCAGGATGTTCCTACTTGAAGAATCGTATTGTAAACCCATAAAATTTCAAACTGGGAGTCCGCTCTGACGATGACACAAAACTGTTTCTACGATCAGTAGATAGTACAAAAAATGACTAAACAAATATTAGCATATTCAGCACAGGTAGCGCCTAGTGACCCATCCGGATGACTTTTAAAATAGCTATAACTCACTCTGTTCACTCTCGGGGGCTGTCAATGATCCAGGTTTCGTGACGGGAACCGGGGGCATCTTCTTTATCACTCTCTGAATAGCACCTGGGAATCGCCTACGATTAACCATAATGCAGCAATTCATTTTAAAGCCCAAGATAGGCTATACTGATACAGACGATCAGAGAAGGTAGGGCAAATTTATCGTCGGTCATGAGTTACAGCGAAATTCTCATACAGTGATATGAGTGAGCTTCACTATGGTATAATTATAATGTAACAATATGTATACCTATGTCGCATCTCTCGAAAATATTAGAGACCCTGATCGGAGCCTCGTTAACAGTTGTTGCCAATTGTTCTCCTCCATCAACACTGTCTTCTCCGGGTTGCTAAAGGTCAATGGTAGGTAAAATTAATAGCTAATGTAATATCTAATACACCACGTGAAAGCGATTCATAATCAATACCTATCAGGACTCAGGGGGGAATGATCAATTTATGTTCAATCAGTGAGAATATTAACTGTTAAGTTGAAGAACTATATTCAAACCTTGTCGTCTTTAGCTGTAAAGAAGTTCCAAAAAACTTTCTTGATGTCTTCGTCTAACTTTGTCAGACTTCCACTCTGTCCATCACCACTCCTACCTCCCTGTTCAGGAAATTGTTTATACTGTATGCCACAGCATGTTTTTGAAGCATAGGCAATTATAAACACTGCAAACATTCCACCCGACTGAACTAAGGTGATGTTGCAGTCGGTAATTATCAACTGGAACCTAGTAAAGTAAAAAACGGGAAACTTGTTTAAACTTGTACAAAGCAAAATGCCTGCTTATCATGTACAGCTCAATCTGATTACGGATGTTCTAATTGATCCCACTGCCAGGACCTTATTTCGGAAGATCTGTGACATCAAGTATAATTACTTACCTTTATCTTTTTGAGGGCGGTGATCAGCTCACAGATTGTAGATATTAGCAACTTCCTATTTGCCGAAGTCTTGTCTTTTTTCTCATCAATGTGCACTGTAATTACAGCCGAATGAGTAAGTGGAGTAGATACCTGATCAGTGATCACATAGTACCTTACCCATACGTGACTTCATTGGTCGATAAAAGAGTGGTCGAAAGGAAGCATAGTTCATCAATAAGATGCGGATTTTCTCTCCTGGTATATTAATGACTTAAAACGTATCTACATATATCTACACGTCTTAGAGGAGAATCATTAACTTTCAACGATCAAGTACGGTCTTTTAAATCGTCCTTTCGACCACTTTTTTAAACAATCCATCACATGGAATTAAACGGGTTTTCACCCCTCGACATTTCACCTCACGATCGTTGGCCCCCTGGTTTTAAATCTCAAACGTTGTCTTACACCTAAACCTGGCCTAGCTCCGAGCTATGATAGCTCGATCCCCGACTCTAACCCTTACCGTTACACAACATTAACCCAGACCACAACCCAAGCCCTTTAAACTACCGTTTTGCGCAACCACTTGTTCAAAGAATCCATGACAATGCTTCCAATTTATGAACAAAT
Source organism: Bolinopsis microptera (assembly GCF_026151205.1). NCBI lineage: Eukaryota > Metazoa > Ctenophora > Tentaculata > Lobata > Bolinopsidae > Bolinopsis > Bolinopsis microptera. The sequence goes on along the minus strand of NC_087082.1, from coordinate 8,230,607 downwards.
AAAAAGAAGTGTGGAGGAGAGGCTAACAGAGGATACTTACAATCTAGATCGCACTGCAGGCTTTTTACCAACTTGTCAATGTTCGTAGGTGTGAACGTCTTTCTGAAAATATGAACAGTTGAAATATCTTCTAATCATTGTAGGCTATTATTCTTATTCTGCAAGGCTGATAGTGTAGTTTCAGCTCATCATATAATTTATGTATCAGTAAAAATTGTCTTGGCAGCTGCGCTATGGTTGTTAGCTCTCAAAACGTGATCGTTACACATCTACTAACATGTGGAGAAAGTCCAGCTTATCCTTCACTTCGGTTAGCAAAAAAATATTAAGGTACTTCAACATGTTCCTCTTCTTGTCATCATTTTGAATCTTGGTAACCGACGTTTCCCTTTCGAACATGTTTCCTACAAATAAGTAAGTCGAGATAACAGAATTATTTGCAGTTAGCAGTAGATACATTATGCAGTACATTATACGAAAAGGAAAATCAACCAAAATATTGACCTACAATGCTATATATCTACTTGATGAAGGTTTCAAAAAAAACAATGCAAAACCCAGTATGACAACGCAGTGAAACACACCATATTACTGTGGCTGTTAGGTAATAAAAGCTGTTTCTGAAATAGAAAGAAACCTTTACAGAACGGATTCCATTCCAGCATAAAATTATTAGTTTGGTGAAGAATTCCTTCGTGAAAATACAAAGTAAACCCGGCATATCAAAATCTGCACACAGAACCATATTAGTTATTACTACTATAATAAACAATTTATTAACAATTTTTATATCAATATGATGAGAAGAGTAATACCAGCAACAAAATCAGGGTTTGATACTCTTGATAATAAACTTTCCTAACAATCTCGATCAAATATGATGTAATTAAAATATCAAGGCTGAAGGCTGGGACGGAAGCAGTGGCTGTTAGGAAATAAAAGCTGTTTCTGAAATATAAAGAAACCTTTACACTTTTACAGAACGGATTCCATTCCAGCATAAAATTATTAGTTTGGTGAAGAATTCCTTCGTGAAAATACAAAGTAAACCCGGCATATCAAAATCTGCACACAGAACCATATTAGACAGTTCATCTAAATTTGTATGTACAATTGATACAATTGCTTTGTAGTGGTTATTGGCTGATCAAATCTCCAGATAAAATTTAAATAAGATCATGATATTATTGCTGTACACAACAAACATGAGACCATTTTTTAAAAACCTCAGCTCTACCCTCATCAACGGAATGAAATGCAGACCGGCAGTTGAACTCATCACAGGTCAAATACTGCATCTACGAACATATGTCTGTCAATGACGCTCATCTCAGGGATGTTGGTGTATCATTAGTCCCTGAGGGATTATTATGTAAACTGCACCAAACGCTTCATTGAACCCAAACACCTGGATGACTTAGGAGTCACCTAACTCCTCCTGCTGGTGCATCATTAGTCCCTGAGGTGAGCGTCATTGACGCTCAGCTAAGGACTCCGTCGGGTCTATGCAGCCTCCTTAGTGTATGAGAAACCACATGCAAGGGTTAAATGAGTGACCCTATTAAAGATCTAGAATCTTGTAAGGGTCCCCTTTAAAAGATAAAGAGAAAGAGAGAACTCCTGGCTTCTGTACAGTCTATTTTCCATCCCAGGGCTCAAGTCACCTCCACCCTCCTTTATTTTACCCCTTTCATCCCTTATCCCTAGGGCAACTGTCTCCTTTCATTGTCCACCCCTCCCCCATTTCCATTTCGATATCACCAGCCATATATATTCGAAATATTCATATTTACCCTTCTGTACTGACTGAAGGGGACCCTTACAAGATTCTAGATCTTTTAGCAGGGTCGCTTGCAGTGGCGTAACGTTGCCTGTTGGCGCCCCAGCCGAAAAAAGCGCCCCCCTATTGGCGCCCCCTCCCCTTTTGGTGCCCCTCCTTAAAATTGAACAAGGCGATTTAAGAGGATACACCGGTAAAATCTCTAAAAAAGTGTGTGTATCTAGAGCAAAACGCGCAGTTTTGCTAGTACTTAAGTTAAGTTTTCAAAATTGTCCCACATTCAAACGACGATTTGGAAACTCAAATCCTGCCCATACACCACCAAGCCTAAAATAAGTGTGTATTTATTTCAGCATATATGTGTTTTGTCAAAAAAGGAGTGTTTAAGCATGAAAATTACTGAACCAAATGTCCCCAGGCCAATCCATTTAGCCAATGTGCAGCAGCATCACATCTGATAAAGTAAAAGTAAAGTAAAAAGTCGGTTGAGCTGAGGGCAAACCAGTTAATAACCCATCTTAAAATCTGCCCAAACAGTAGTCAGGAATGACTTGCTGGGGAAAACATTTAATAATTCTGCAAATACATGTGAAGAGAAGGACTCAGCATGTCATATTTTTTCTGGCAGTGGTGAGGCCTGTCGTTTCTGTAACAGCTTCATTGATTCTCCTGTACACCAGCTCCTATTGTGTCTGGAGGTGCAAGACACCAGTTACCTGCAACTGAAAGAAGAGCTGGGTGGGGCAGAGTCACATTCCTATCTAGATGAAGTGTTAACAAAAAGCAGCACACAAAAAGCATTCATAAGGAGAGTCGAATTTCTTTGGGGACAAAATGATGCTCTCCAGGATTTATCCGACTAGAAAGATCATGAAATAAAGACTCTGCAAACATCTCAGAGAAATATTACCACCATAAAGAACAAAGAGGGAGTATCCTGGACCCCGAAATCCACCACTTTTCTGTACTTTCAGAGGTACCAATGTGGCAGGAAACCAGGGCTCATGCTGCCGCTGAGCTAAAGCAGTAGAGGGGATGGCGGCTTCTCTAGGATCTAACACGTCCTGAAGCAGACCAACACTATGTCCCAACGCACTGGTGTTGGGATGTCTGCCCCCGGTGCCTGTCCGGGTCAATAAAGCAGTCAAGCATCATGTATGTTATGTTGAGCATTCTCAACCAACAAATGTGGGAACTCCCACGAAAAGACCAAAACAGATCTAAAGAGACACTTAACAACATTGGAAAAATAGACTTCAATTTGTTTATATAATTTAAAAAGCGTATATTATTGCCCACGTTAAGGGGCCTGTTAATAATTTAATAAATTATTAGCTATTTTAGATTTAATAATAATCTGGCGCTGGTAAAGTAATGTACAAAATTATGACATAACATCATCACAAATATCTCCAAAATGTCAAAAACGCTATATAATAGAAAAAATAATAATACTGGTGGTTACAAGACGAACAATTTTGTACATATATAAATGACCGGAAACCCTACTAAACATAGAAACACTAGTGCATGGTTTCAGGACATAATATTGTTGTGCCTGATATAGGAGAAACACATTTTTGTTGAGTGTAGAAAGTCAGGAAACAGCGATTAATTGATATATAATATCAAAAAACATATTATATATGTTCAAAACCATACGTGCTATTTTGTAGCCAAAGGAGCTAATTTCCTTATGAGAACCGCATTCCAAGCTTGTGCAATTTCATTTAGCTACACACAATTTATAGTCTTACTTCAAAGCTGTAGCTGTTTGGCCGACGTCCGTCATCCAACCAAACATCATCCACCAATACATATGAAAGTAAGAAATTAGTCCAAATACATGCAAATGTCGCTCAAGGGGCATTGAACAACAAAGCACCACTTTTTATATTAGCAAATGGTGTTTTTTCACCATGAAGTAAAGTAATAAATCTGCTAAGTCAATTTTGAAGAAATTCGACAAATGTTGTCAAAGCGTTCGATTTTTATAGTTCGAGGTAAAACGTCTTTAAATGCGCGGCTCAATTTTTTTTCTTCCTTAATTTTGTTCAGTACCAGTTTTTGATGTAACAAATCTACATGAATTTTTGAAAGATTGAAATACATATTTAAACACATGTTTTCTGTTTTAAGTTTATGTATGTGGTGTAAACATTTTTTCCTTTATATTTTTCAATTTAAACAATTTTTAATAATGCATTTTTTACATTTTGAACATTAGATATATTTTTAAAATCTTTTATAATCAAAATTCAATATTAGATTAAAGTTCATTTTGTAGCGCGATGCACTACTGGGTCGCGCCGCGCATCAAATAATTCTTCTCGCAACCTTAGGTAGATCGGCAAACTGCACCTTTGTGCCTCACCAAGCGGCGAAGGTTTGACATCGAGATAAGAATCAAAGTTCATTTAAAGTTTTTAATTCAAGTTTTCAACCGAAGTTTTCAATTAAAGTTTTCAATTAAAGTTTTCAATTAAAGTTTTCAATTAAAGTTTCATTTAAATATAATAAACTTAACAGCCACGCTGAAAATACATAAAAGCGAAAATCAGAGGCGCGCCGCGCACATTCGCTCCATCATATATCCTAATTCAAAAATCGAGCGCTTACTCAAAATTTCTCAGATTTGCACATTAGTGAGTTAGTAGCTTACTGAAGTTACTGCATGACGACAAACGATTCTACGGTGTCGTTTTCTTGATAAATGCAAATCAAACAATATTTGCACAAATTTCAAGCATCGCTGCTCAATCTGCCATCTATTGTTGTTTCCTGAGGTTTTGATATATTTTTCATAATAGCATAAATAAAACTCAAGAAAACAACAATTTTTTCAAGAAAACAACAATTTTATTTAGTATCAGTTAAAGCAGACAAAAACATATTTTATAAATATAACTAGCGCAAACTTTAGACCATATATCTTCTAAAGGGGACTTGGAGTAGCAAGAGAGTGACCAGAAAGTATATATACTTTTACCAAAAATACGTCGAAATGAATCCAGGGTGATACAGGATCTGAGAGTGCAGACCATAAAGTTTACGCACCCACCCTTGCCTCCTGAATTCTTGGTTAGATAGACAATTATGCAAAATTGGTCGTTTATACTCCAAGTCCCTTTGTTAATAGAAGTAGTATTATTTATGTCTGGAGTTAGCTTCATTCAATAATAAAAATATCAATATAATCAATATTAATATCAATATCAGACTAAACTATCAAATAAATAAATTATCAAATATCAATTATTAATTCACTCTGATTAAAAGTTATAAATTAGGATATCTAATATTTAAGAATTTCAACTACAAGTGGTCGAAAACGCCCAAAATCGATCTGAGATATTTTCAGCTAAAGACTCTGTTGGGTATGTGCACCCAACGGAATTTTGAAAGATTAAATTGCAGGTCTTTGGTGGTGTAGGGGCGGGAGTTAGATTTCACGATCGAAAGGCTATTGGTTCGGTTCCCCGCTGGTGCATCATTAGTCCCTGAGGTGAGCGTCATTGACGCTCAGCTAAGGACTCTATCGGGTCTATGCAGCTTCCCGGTCTGATCAGCCGAATGGAAACCATGTGTGAGGGTTAAATGAGTGTAAAAGGGTCCCCTTCAGTATACGACGGAGTCCGTAGTTTCGTATCCCCCCAGGCTGCTGACATCATGTGTGAACGATCCCTTAGGGCAGGTTTTTAGGTGAAACATTGGTAAAAACACACATGTTGCATCAGTTGTGGTGCTGCAGTGGCTAAAAAATTGGCCTGGGGATATTCGGTTCAGTCATTTTCATGCATTAACATTCCTTTGGTGTAGGGGCGGTATTCAGATTTCACTATCGAAAGATTAGTGGTTAGACTCCCCGCTGGTGCATGATTAGTCCCTGAGGTGAGCGACAGTGACACTCAGCTAAGGACTCTGTCGGGTCTATGCAGCCTCTCGGTCTGCTCAGCCGAATGTTTGGAAACCATATGCGAGGGTTAAATGAGTGACCCTGCCAAGGGTCCCCTTCAGTACAGAAGGGTAAATATGAATATTTTTGAATATTTCCTTGTAAATAATTTAGTAGTACAAATAAGTGAATTGTTGGGACTGAGTGGGGCCGAGATAACTTAAAGCATCCAAGCGTTCATTGGGAGATTGTGGATTCAAGTCAGTGGCATAACGTCGCCTGTTGGCGCCCCCCTGCCGAAAAGGTGCCCCCCTGTTGGCGCCCCCTCTCCTTTTGGTGCCCCTCCCTAAAATTGAACAAATTAGGCAATATAAGAGGATACGCCGGTAATTCAAAATTTTTTCAAAATTGTCCCACATTCAAATGACGATTTGGCGCCCCCCCCCCCCCCCCCCATAAGACAGCGCCCCCCTGCACAGCAGGGTCAGCAGGGCCCTTCGTTACGCCACTGGTTCAAGTCCTGTTCTCAGCAACTAACTTTTCATGGAATGTACTACGCTTACTGCTGTTAATTCAGTGCAGCTGCAGGATTCTTACTTCGAAACGACCACCTACCTTATTTTGATATTCATAACTCAGTCATAATAATTAATAATAATTACAACTTTTATAAACCGCCTTATAGCTAAATCATATAACTCGATATAATTTAATCCTGGAGATAAACTCCAGTGCTTTCTAAAGCGGCTCTTACATTAACTGAGCTTAGTTTAATTGAAAATTAGACATGACAAGTTCATTTTACCTATGTAAATGCAAAATCAATCAAATGCTAGAGAAAAGAAGTATGTTTTAAGTTTGGTCTTGAAAGATGTAACTGACTCAGCTGATCTTATGTCGTATGGCAAGGAATTAAATACTTTAACTGCACAGTGACTAAAAGCTTTCTCTGTGTTTACATAGTTAGGAGAGGGCGGAAAACTAAGGTAAAAATAATCATTATCAAGACGTACATTTTTAAAACTTTGCTGCCTAGGAGATATCAACTCTTTTAAGTAAGGAGGAGCTATATTATTTAAACACTTGTAGGCAAGTAGGGCAATCTTAAAATCTATTCTAAATCTAACTGGTAGAAAATGAACTTTCTTAAGTAGTGGAGTAGTGTGTGCCTTTCTTCCTCTCCCGAAAATAAATCTTACAGCAGAATTTTGCACCTTCTGTAAACGACTTAAATCATAAGAGCTCAGTCCAAAATATACGCTATTGCAATAATCAATTCTAGAGAGTACTAGAGCATGAACAAGCTGAATCTTAAGGTTAAAAGACAGTTTTGATGCAATAAACCACAAATTTCTGATCTGAATATTACATGCTTGAACCACTGACGTAATCTGATCACTCATTGAAAGATAACTGTCCAAATACAGCCCAAGACTCTTCACAGTTCCACTAACAACATGTGGCTCTTGATCCTTAACAATCTGTAGAGAGGCTGGAATATTTGTTGAGTCAAATTTAGAGGATATAACGATGACTTCAGTCTTAGAAGAATTCAGTTGAAGGAAATTCTTTGTCATCCATTTCTTGATATCAGACATACAGTGTTCCATATTGTGCTCTAGCTGTGATGGGTCATCGGAATCAAGAGTGAAATACAGCTGGGTGTCATCAGCATACAAATGAATACAGCACCCATGCATACTTGCAATGTTCTCAAGATCTTTGGTGTACAATATGAATAGCAGGGGGCCAAGGATTGAACCTTGTGGCACACCTATCTCAAGAACAGTTGATGAGGAAGACGAATCCTGGACTTTGACACAAAATGAACGGTTAGCCAAGTAGGACCTGATCCATGTAAGAGCAATGCCTGTAATGCCATAAGCAGATCTTAGCTTCTTGATTAATCTTGGGTGATTGACAGTATCAAAGGCAGCACTCAAATCTAGAAGTAAAAGAACAACTTTAGTTTTCTTGTCAATAGTTATCAAGATGTCGTTATGGATTCTGGTTGTTGCAGTTTCACAGCTATGAAACTTCCTATAGCCGGACTGAACTTTAGAAAGCAAGTTGTTATCCTCAAGATAACTGGTGAGCTGTATAGATACACACTTCTCAATGATTTTTGACAAGAATGAGAGATTGCTAATAGGCCTATAGTTAGATAGAGATTCACCGTCAAGGCCACGTTTCTTCAAACTTGGACGAATGAGAGCCTCCTTAAGTTTTATAGGAAACTCACCTTTAACTAATGATTCATTGACTATAAATGAGATCAGAGGAAGGAGTTCTGGGAGACACTTAATGAGAATCTTTGTAGGTATGGGGTCAAGATCACAGAATTTGTTGGACATATTCTTTATGATGCTTACTAGTTCCTCATCAGACACATGACGGAATTGTACTATCTTTGGGCTATTAGAAAGAGGAACAGATTCATCTGAGTTAGGAGAATCTTCAAGGGATTGTTGTTCTAAATAAATGTTGTTGTATATGTTGTCGACCTTTGATTTAAAGAACTGTGCAAAGTTGTTAGCACTCTCAAGATTTGAAGAGCAAGAAGGTGTAGTAGTACTAACTTTTTCTTTATTGAGCAACTTATTAACGATGGAATAAGTCTTTTTAGCATCACCTGCACTATCTTGTAACCTTGTTTTGTAGAAGTGATCTCTTGTGGATACAATGACTGAGGATGCTCTCTCTGATGCTTTCCTGTACAGTCGTTTATAATCTGGGCAATCATGATTCTTTTGATACAGTCTCTCAATCTTTCTTCTCATTGCTTTTGCTTGTTGACAGTGTGTAGACCACCATTCAGCGTTATGATCTTTTCTTGGGATGAAAGTTTTTTCTTTAGCATGCTTGTCCAAAATACTGCTCAACTCAGACTCATAGATATCAACTGCACTATCGAGGTCATTGAAGCAATCAGTGTCACATAGTTTTGACTTAAGAATGTCCTCAACAAAAGCATCTAGGTCTATGCATGCAATGTTTCTGTAAGTAATTGGTTCTAGAGTGCCTATGGGTGCTGGAGATACATTACAATTAAAAGCAACAAAGTAGTGGTCAGACGATGTGCCAGAATCAGTAATGACAGGATCTAGAACTTCAATGCAATCGTGAGTAAAAGAACCATCCCTGGTAATTACAAGATCTAATATGCCCCCATCTCTGTGTGTTGCAGCTGAAATTTGTTGCACCCACCCACAAGACTTAAGTAGTGAATTAAACCTTTGTGCAACTGAATCATTTTCGTCTTCAATGTGGATATTAAAATCACCCATGATCAAGGGCTTTCCAGGTTTGTCTACTAAATCAACCAAGAGTTGCTCAAAGTCAGTTAGAAATTGGGGGATGTTAGCACTCTGAGATGTGGAGGTGCCAGAACGGTAAATTGAAACAATTCGTAGTATATCTCCAGAAGATGATTTGAAGGTACATTCACAAGACTCAAACGTTTTGAATCGCTTGCACTTCTGAGGAGTCACTTTAAGACTTTTCTTATATAGAACAGCAACACCTCCTCCCCGCCCAGCTCTTGGCTGGCTATGAATGGAATATCCAAGTTCTTTCATCTCAGAAAACTTAGCATTGTCATCTTTTCTCAGCCAAGTTTCTGTAGCACAGCAAATATCAGTATCAAAGTCTTCAAGCAATTGCATGACTCCAGCAGTTTTATTGCATATGGATCTGCAATTGAACAGGGCAAAGTTCATACTCTGACATTCTGACTTAGAGTTTGTAGCTAGTTTTTTGAAGTAAGGATGTTTTGTTTATACCGATTCAATGCCTGTTGCATGATGGGACACTGCTCTGAGCTGGAATGGTGAGTGTTACAGTGAGATGAGACTCTTGGATCTTTTGACAGACTGCAATTGCGACATCTATGTCTGCTAGGGTCTTCCTTGTAATGACAGTCTGATGTTCTATGCCTACCGCTGCAATACATACAAACCAGAGTTTCTTTCTCAGGACAATTTTGGGAAATATGGTGGAGCTTCTGACAATTATAGCACTGCTTGATGATGAATCTATCCTTAACAGGACAAGCACTATTCAGAATGAAGATTTTGCCGTCTCCTGTCAATAGGTTCCTAATCTGAGGAGAGACCTTGATCCCAGCAGTAGTGTACCTTAGTCCAACATTTATGTACACAATTTCAAAGAAATGTTCATTATCTAGCAAGTGTTTAAGTCCAGGATTTTTCAAGGGAATAATATCTAGAAGAGCTTTTTTAGTCTGTAACCGGAAATCTTCAGCGGGTAAACCAGAGCGTTCAATGGTTTCGAATATCTGACTGGGAATATTAGACACAGTGACTTTAGGGAGAGCTTTCTGGGAAAGAGTGATGTGAAAACCAAGTAATTTAATGACATCAGAGTTTTCAATAAGACTTTTAGCCTTCAGCCTATCAGATGAAGATGGAAAAACTAGCGTTATCTTCTTGTGTGAATCTAGTAGGCTAGTTTTCATAGCAATCAATCGTGTGTCATAGAGCAACTCAGATAGAACATCTGGAGCAGATGAAATATCAGCAGAAGGAAAGGGACTATCTAGCACCAATATCTCTTTACTTTCCTTGCCAATTTGATTTATGTTAGCTGACACTTTTCTTGGCTGAGGAGAACTAGCACCACCTACAAGAGCTGCAGAAAAATTGCTGTAAGAGGACAGTGCACTTGGAGACCGGGATTGCAAGTTTTCTTTGTTAACATTAGAAACTTGCTCTTCCTGCAAATGTTCTGGAGCACATAGAGCAAGCTTGTCGACAATAATGCTATGCATTTCCTCACGAAATGATTCCAGAAGGGCAGAGTTGTTTGCCCTCATCAGATGCTCAACTTTGGAGAGAATATCAGGAGCTTCATTATCACCATTATCATGACTCATCACAGGGTTGGACTTAGGAGCATCTACCACAGATGGTACAGGTGGACCAGGTGGAGAAACGTTTTTGGAAGAACGGGTGTCATCTACCAGTGAAATGCAATCTTCACATACGAATAGAAAATAACCCCAACGAGCTTGATCTGCAATCATAGGTCTCACCTTAGCACGGAAGGTATTTGTACAAATGGAGTCAGGAAATTGAACACCGGTTTTTCTGTGACAAGCGGAGTGAAACATCCCATCACAGACATTACAGATAATCGATTCATTCACAGTGTCATTACTCCCACACTGTTTACACGAGCCGTCTTCAAATACAGGAAGTATAACAGAGTTCTTCTTTGGCTTTAGAGTCTTCTTGAGCTTCTTACTGGCCAGGGCCTCGTGCCCCTTTTGGCCCGCCATTGACATTGCTTTAAAATTTAACTTGATGCTAGGCATCTTTTTACCTCAGTTTCAATTTATGTTGGAACAGCTTCGGACTACTAAAATGCTTTTTGTAGCCAGTATGTTTAAAAGATTTTCATCATAATCTAATCTAATTATCATGTTCTATGTATTCACATCGAAAATTTTGACGAAAAGGAGATTTTGACTTTAGGATGGTAATGACGAAAAGGAGATTTTGACGTTAGGATGGTGATGACGAAAAGGAGATGTGGGCTGCTGCTTGGGAAGCTGATTCATCTAGCTCGGTTAATATCAAGAAAAGCAGTTTACAGTACAATAAGTTATCGCTGTGCAAAAAGGCGAGTATTGTGATTTACAAACTTTTTATTTTGAATTGTCTGACTTTTCCATAATTTAAAGGGCCAAGGTTCGCTTGATCGTGTTTCCTTGTGACAATTTAAAAAAAAAGCTGTTGACATTCTATATTGTATTATAGAGCACCTGTAAAGTACTACTACCAAGGACGTAAGGAATTCGGAGCCTATAATACTCAGATCAACCGTCTCTTAAAATATGGGACAACAGAAATGTACAAGTAAGTAAATTCTGGCAATATATATTATATTCAATTCAATTTAATTCAATATTTTGTTTAAAGGGTTTAAATAACTAAATAATTAAATTAAGTCAAATTTTACACAGCAGACTTACACAATATTTAGGCAACATTACCGGTAACCTACATGATTAGCAACGCTCTCATGCTTAAGAAATGAGTTGTGTATTTGCGGATTAATTTACCATCTTACAATACGAAATGCCTAGTCGAAATGAGTTTATGCCACATCATGTTTTCATCGCTCAACCTAGTATGATTGGGGGTGTCCTGTCCATTTTCGAATCCATGAGCTATTGGAATATTAGTGGACATAGTTTTTGGAAAATTAGTGGCAAGGAGAAGACATGCCTTATTATATATATATCTATGATATTAGCGAGCCTTAATATTTACATAATTCTTGGAGATATCTAGAGAAATACAAATTGTGGAATAATGATTGTGCCACCACGTCATAGTTAGGGTAAAATATTATTCTTAAAAATTTTAAAATTAAGAAGATTGCTCTATGACTTAAAATTTAAAATTAAGCTAAAGATAACTAATTTTTAATAGTTGGTTACAGTTTATGACAGTACTGGCATGACCAATGTTATTGTGGCTGGTAAAAGGACCCAGGTCCCAGTTGCCTGTTACCGAACCCCTGGGGACTACAATGTGATAGGATCAGGCTAGAATAACCAGATGTTTCTATGTAGAGCAATTTATTTCTTTCGGAGCTATGGTTACGTGGTATAGCTGGTGGTCATGTTTATCCTTGTGTGCTAATAATCCATCCAGATGCTTAGTGATGTGAGTAAATCATGCCCTTCTACGATATATAACGTTTAACTATAAATTTGTTTTTACCACAGAAACTGTGGCACTAAGGTCAAGAATTAAAAATGTTTACTCTCATTGATCATAGTTAAAGCGTGTTTTTTCCCCAGCACTACTACACAACAAAAACCTGTCGGCCCACCAAGGAAACACGGTCGCAGAACAAAGAGCCCAATTGTGCTCCTCTATTCTGCGATCGTGTGTATTTACTATAAACTAGCTAAATGCAGTTAGTAAAATTTATACTATGTATAATGTAGTATAATGATATTATACAAGGATCAGTGATCTCATAACTTGATTAAATAGTAATATCCGCTAATTTCCTTGTCCATTTTTAAATCGATAAGCCAGAGATTTTGATCCATCGATAGATTTTAATGATGATGCCCGGCAGGAGTCAATTTGGTATGACGAGATCAGAGTATCATTCACTTTTCATGAAAGTTCGACCGCTTCTAGAACCAAAGAAGTTCAACCGGAAAAGTACGTCAATCTCAGCTAGAGAGCAGCTCATTTTAACCCTAAGGTTGGACAGGACAATATAGGGTAGAATCTTGGATGAATATTTATAAATGACGGAATTATCTCTGTCGTCAATCGTTATGAGAAATTTCTCAACTTTTCAGTTGTTTGAACTTTAAATTTCTGTAGAGAGATGAAAAGTCGAATTATTTCTTATCTACATTCAATACTACATTATATATATATATATATATATAAGAGTTATAATGTAAATGTGGAATATCACTTTTTACATCACTAATTGAAGTTAACACCACAGCTACCTGAAGTCTGGGTGTGCGCAAGGGTATCTGGCGAACCAGTTTGTACTATCCCGGTGCAGAGTGTGTAGGATAATAAAGAAGGTTGGTGCGCTTAGTTGCTTATTCTATAGATTCATTGAGCCACTGACACTTTGAGTTTACTTATCACCAGGTATACCTCAGGAACAGAAGTCTATTATATCAAGTAAAAATTGTATTTCAGGTGACAACGGCCATCTCTGTCTGCCTGGCTGAACACGCAGATTTTCGTCCACGGTCGACTGAATGTTGGAAAAAAATTGCTCAGAGATTCCATGAAAGATGGCAGCTGCCGCACTGCATTGGTAATGAAAAAGTCTGACTGAACGGTGGGGAGGCATCTTGGGATGGGGAGGGGGGAGGCGATCTATTGACGTTGATATATATATATATAATTATCTTTGATTGGACGCCGGGAGCTGAGGGTCTCGAGTTGGTGAATCATGGAAATTGATGCTATAGCGTTTCCTTAAAGAAGAGAGGAATAGAGTGAGATCAAACGATATTTGTTGCAGTTTGAAGATCATTGCTCATATTATGCAATTCTACAGTAACTATGGGAAGTTTTTAATCTTGACTTCCCGAAACGACCATTTTTCAAACTTCAAATGCTCTCCTCGTACAGTTTTTATTGGATCATTCTGAAAGCAGGCAAAAACTATACGCCACAGGGTGGCATTTCACACACAGAAATCCGAAACTTAGCCTAGTTAAGGTTCGCCACAGTTTCAAAAATTCACGAATTAAATTTCGATGTTTTTGAGTAGCATAAATTTTAGGAGTATGATTTAAACATTCAGAGCCGACCAATTTTATTATCCTCGTCTGTCCTGAGACAGAAGAGGCATTTACACATGTCATTTCAGGGGCAGTGGACGGCAAGCATTGCTTCATTACAAAATTTGGGAAAACTGGAAGTTACACGATTAATTATCACGGATGGCCGTCTGTTATTCTCCTCGCAGTGTGTGACGCTGATTATATGTAAGTGCTATTTTCACATGTCATCTTTAAAAAAATGGTTCAACTTAAATGCTAGTGTAGTGAAGAACATTGTCACTTCTCCTCTTCAACCAAGATTATGTAGCCAGATTCCTACTAACTTATTGAAATGAGATATGTAATCTTAAAACAATATCATATGTACCGCTCATGAATATCGTTTTTTGCATGCTTTCAATAAAAATTGCTGCATTCTGCAAAAAACAGGAATGGGTAGATTGGAGTTAAAACTTGCGAGGATTGCGGGCGATCTATGAGAGATGTAACTTAAATGCTAACATCATTCTCTAACTTCTTTACTACAATTACTTATTCAGAATCCGTCATTTTAACGTTGGAAGCTTTGGCGGTCGATCAGACGGAGGAATCTGGTCAGAGGACAGACTGGGACGAGGACTGGCCTCCGGAGAATTCCTAGAACGGGGTTTTATACCTGCTGCTGAGATTCTGCCGAATGATGATCAGGTAAGAACTGATGATAATATGCGAACACTCGTGAATACCAAATGCTCGAGGCTTCATTAACTCAGTAAATACTTTACCCGGAATCCCAGCCCTTGAACATGATTACCGTTTTAACAATGGAACAGGGTGTGTTCATAGAAAGATTTAATTTAACCCCGCTTTCGGACTTTGATGGGGGGCCTTGATTGGAGAGTGGTTCTGGGCGCTAAAAACAGCGCCATTGGTCTGCATCCTTTAGGACATAAAAATATGAGCTCATATGTTATCTAGGCTGTAAGATACTTAATTAATATAATGTTTACGTCTTCTTTTCAGGAGCGACTTGGTAGAGTCAATTACTACATTGTCGGTGACGATGCCTTTCCCCTTCATGCTCATTGTATGAAGCCGTACAGGGGGAAGGTGTCAAAATCTCAGCGGATGACAAACTATAGGTTATCCAGGTACTGGAACGTCACGAATTAAATAAATAAATAAATTGTAGCCTCGACAATTCAGAAAACTACATCTAATTAGATTAGACAGTCATGATTGTTTTTGTATGAATTGATCAAGAATTACCGTTTGTGCTCTTTGAGCTGTTTTCCTGTATTTTCCTGTAAAGTGATCATCGCAAAACTGAAAACTTTTGTAGAACCTTATGTAGATTGAATTGTACACTGTTTCAGAGGCAGGATGGTCATAGAGTGCGTCTTCGGACACCTATCAAGGAAATGGAAGATCCTGAGTCACCTGACCACAAATGAGGAGGTGACTAGGCTGATTCTGAAAAGCTGTGTGCATCTGCACAATTTCTTGCGGATATCACGCTTGGACGACGCAGACGAGTAAGTAAGATTCAGTCTCCTCCTCATGACTCGAATTTGTTAAAACTGGGTCAGTTATTTAGTGAAGAATGTTTACCGTTAAATTGTGGCTGTTGTCTGTGACATCGTTTCCAAGTGGGGAACATGGTTTATTTTTAATTAATTTTATCATAAGAACAGGTCCAGCTAGTCCAGCTTTATTATTAATTGTATATGATGCAGAGTCTGTGAAAACTGTTCATTTCAGGCTGGAACTGATTGAAACCCCTCCTTCGGAGCTCTTCGGACGCAGCTTGTCCCTCGACGATTCTCCTAACCATCTTGTGGATTCTGGGGAGAGGACAAGGACAAGATTGCACTATTATTTTAATTATGTCAACCCGATTGAGATCCAGAGATAAGTTATGGCTTCCCATCTTAGACCACAACTCAGCTCTTTATCTGCATAAAAGAAACACCACCCGCCAGATTAAATTCACTTAAATTCCATCATTTGTATTAGGTCAATGAAACTGCATACATAACAAGCTTAGACATTTCCTCGAATACACCTGGAAAAAAATGGATGTATACTTTTGGAAGTACATAGAATCTCCTGGGAGACCCTATAAAAAATCTTCGCATTTTTCTATTGGCGTTTTTATAAAACCTGATAAATAGAGCTCCTGATCAACGATACTCATCGTTTTAGCATCCAATCCTCTCAGAATGGTAAGAATTTGAATTTTAGAGTTGCTTTTAAAGGGTTCTAAAACTTAACTCACTTCAAATTTAAGCAAATATATGGCCTGATATGTGCTCAGTATTTTGTTACACGTGTAATTGTATTTGTAACACGTGTATTTTTAAAGATTGGTAATTTTACACTTGTAATTATTTTTGTAATACGTGCATGTATTGTTTTGACTAACACGTGTACTTTTCTAGAACGTGTTTTTTAAATGTCCTCCGCAAGTGACAAGCAGTCCACACGGCCAATGTTGCGTGAACTGCTGTCTGCTACGGTGATCTTATTCACACAAAAGGAATAAACTAAGAATAATGTTCATTTATTTATCATACTGTGCTATGTTTTCACGTATTTGATTTAATATCTTTATCTGCCTAAAAGAATTGTGTTATCATTTAGTCATCAAGCTTCGGTAACTTGAGCTTCGTTAACTCTAGTTTCGCTAATGTCCCAAAAACCATGTCCGCTAATGTCCCAATAGCTCATGGATTCAAAAGGGGACAAGTACACTTGCGGACATGGCACTAAGACTGATGGTCAACATAATTTTCATTCGATTATCATGCCGTGCTATGTTTTCATGTATTTGATTTAATATCTTTATCTGCCTAAAAGAATTGTGTTATCATTAAGTCATCAAGCTTCGTAAACTCTACATTTTCAATAGCTGTGGGCTAAACAAGTTTCGCCATATTTCAGTCACCGTTAATCTTGTTATCATTATATCTGGTGTTTTTTTAACCGAACCAATGCATCATATTCCAGTCCCGCCAAATTGTGGCAAATACTGGCAAATTTTTAAAAATTTTCTAATTTGCCGCAGACGCGATTACTGAAACCTTATGAAAGCTTTCGGCGCGGCTGACATTGTCATGCTTTCAGGCGCGCGACGTTTCAGGCGCGCGACGTTTCAGGCGCGCTACGTTTCAATTTCACTCATAGGTGGGCACACCACTGTAAGGTTGGTTTGGTGTTGTGCCTTCG
This sequence comes from Bolinopsis microptera, assembly GCF_026151205.1. Lineage (NCBI taxonomy): Eukaryota > Metazoa > Ctenophora > Tentaculata > Lobata > Bolinopsidae > Bolinopsis > Bolinopsis microptera. The sequence continues at coordinate 8,213,417 of NC_087082.1, read as the reverse complement.
CAGTTTAACTGTATCTTTACTCTATGCTACACACTTAATCCAGTACTTCAGTAGAAATCACGTGATTCCCATTTAAGGAGATCACGTGATGCCCATTTAAGGATATCACGTGATTCCCATTTAAGGAGATCACGTGAGTGTGAAATATAAAACCCGATACTAAAAGTAAAACGTGAAATTTCAATCAAAGCTTTTTAATCTCAACACTTATTTTACTTCTGACATTCCAACAGCCTGGTACCTCGAGAAATGCCAGATTTTTCAACTGAGCCACTAAAAAAGTTCAATCCCATAACGAAAACGATAGTGGATCTGACAGAAGTGTCACTAGATAAGCACTGTGGAGATCATTAGATGCAATAAAGAATATAGAGAGCGTAGAGACTAGAGAATACGATGTAATGCTGTGAGAATACACTTCCTCTTTACTTTCTAAGTTCCAGGTATGATAGCACAGTCTCAACAGTTAACGCAGTTACAGCAAACCATCCGAACACCTGTAATAGTAGAGGTAATTAATTACTAGGTACAGTAGGTTAACTAATTACATTTGATTTTATTATTGTATTCATTGTTTCTGATCCATATAAGAATTTTCATTTTGTTATCCGGGGGGGGGGGGGGGGGGGGGGGGGGGGCTGGCATGTTGTGAGGCATTTACAAATACCGGTACAAGACAAGTGTGCGCGGAAATTCCCGTCGGATATAGCAACGACCAGATTAAGACCAGATTTGGTTCTTTTCTCGAAAGCTTCCAAGAGAGTAATCTGGTGGGAGCTTACAGTACCGTCGGAAGAGAGAATAGCTGCATCCCATGAGCTGAAGCTTGATCGGTATAACAGTCTACAAGCGGAAATACAAGCTAATGGGTGGTCATGTTTCAGCTTTGCTGTTGAGGTTGGTGCTAGAGGTGTGGTCGCAGCAAGTTTGGAGTGTGCATCAAGGAAGATTGGTCTGACTGGGAGAGCCCTCAAGAAGTTGGTCAGAGATTGTGGGAAGGATGCAGCCCATTGTTCAAGATGGATTTATCTGCTGTCTAGGAAAAGAGAGTGGGAGATGAGAGCTGTTTGAGCTTTATGACTTCACCTAACAGCCAGAGGTGCCATAAGCTAACTCGTCGTAAATCGCGAGCTCTAGCAGGTATCCTCGGGTGATTGTCAGATCAGATGGTGGTCCAAGAGAGACTGCTGGGGCACCTGACAGAAAACCGTTATCGCAATGAAAGCCCCGAAACGGTGTCAGGTTTGTGACTGAAGATTCTGATCAAGCTCAGGGTTGAGTCTACACAGTGTCGCCACTTGCCGATGCCAGTTGATGCGAGAAGACACTGATGTAAGTGGGAAGTTATGTCTAAGAAACAGCGTGTGGTTCGGGTGCCGGTTGAACGCATGTAAAAGGGAGGGTATATCCGTATTTCGCTGCTAGTGATGCAGTCCTTAGCCCGGTAGCTAAGGCTTCCCCGTTTCTCGCTCGTTTGTGCTCCGATGGGCTTGTGACCTCTGCGGGGGTCAAGTGCAGGATGAGGGACATGGCTGACCAGGAGAAGGTTGTTTTTGGGAGATAGAGTAAGGTTGGTTTGGTGTTGTGCCTTCGCAGTTTAACTGTATCTTTACTCTATGCTACTTTATGATACTGCTGGGATTGGCCAGCTACCGTGGGGTAAGGCCCACCTGATTTGAACAGATGCTACGCTTGGAATTGGCTTCTGGGTTGGGTTGAGATCCGTGCCTGCAGCGGTTACTGCAATAGAGAGGTGTGATGGGGTTTTAACGAGCGGAGACCTCAGTCCACATCGGTCCTGCGCCTCCTGCCTCTCTAAGGTTCCGGGAGTCCCTATTTAGGGACGAGTTGCCCGGGTGAAAATAAAGGCTTTGTGGACACCCACCACGTCCTGCCACGAATCAGAAAAGGACTTATACAAACAGTCGAGAACTCTCGACCCCTGATTCTGATGTAGCAGAGGAGTTTAGCTGCGTGTGTGGTCGACGCTTTACAACGGAAAGGGGTAGGAACATTCATCGAGGAAGGATGAAGTGCTCTTGGGAAGGGGAGCAACCGTTAGATGTTGCATCTGTAAGTTCGGTGGAGGTACCTGGCCAGGACGATAACCACAGTGCCAGGGATATCCAGGCCCTTCTTTCAAAGAGTTCTTCTATTGACCCACCTGCCCCTAAGAAGCCCAAGGTGAAGTGGCCGGCCGCAAAGGATGAGAGGTGGGTAGAGTTTGATGTGAGTGTTAGTAAGAGAGTGAGACAGGAGCAGAAGGGGAAGCCATTCCAGGAGAAGATGGTGAGCCATTGCGACACGGTGTATGATGATGGTGTGAAATGGTTTGGGCTCGTGATTGATGGTGCAGAGTCAGGTAAAGGTCTCAGGTTTGCCAACAGGAGACAGGAGGAGATTGATAAGTTGGTCATTGAGAGGAGAGTGCTGAGGAGGAAAGCCAGGAAAGCTTGTTCCCAGTCTGTAAAGGATGGTTTCAATGCTTTGCTTAGAGGCCTGGCAGAGAAGCTGTGTAAGTTGAGAAGAGCAGAGGCAAGGAGGAAGAAGCAGAGAGAAGTGAGGAGACAGAGAGGTGGGTTTACTCGAGATCCTTTCAAGGCTATTAAAGGTATTCTTGAACCAAGCCCTGTGGGAGAGTTAAAGTGTAGTAAGGAGGAGTTAGACAACCACCTGTCTAATACGTATAGTGATGCCAGTCGGGCAGTTCCTCTTGGCGTTCTGAATGGGTTACCTGAGGCAGCTCCTAGCCCAACTGTGGGGTTTGACATCAGGAATATAACCAAGAAGGAGTTCGACGAGGTTGTTAAGAAAGCCAGAGGTAAGAGTTCACCTGGTAACAACGGCATCCCGTATACGGTGTACAAGAGGTGTCCAGGAATATCTCAGAACTTGTGGCATGTGCTGAGAGGAGGCTACAAGGCTGAGGAGTACCCAGACAACTGTAGGTACTTTGAAGGGATCTACATTCCTAAGGCGGATGGAGATTTTGGACCCAGCACAGGACGGCCTATATCGCTAGGAAACATTCAGGGGAAGATATACCTCGCTGTGTTGGCGAAAAGATTAACCAACTTTGTTGTCGCTAACGGGTATGTGGATCTCTCTGTGCAGAAGGGTGGAGTTCCTGGTGTACACGGATGTACAGAGCACTTTGGAGCTATGTGGGAGGTGCTCAAAGATGCTAGAGTTAAGAGAAAGGATCTGAGTGTTGTCTGGTTAGACTTGGCGAATGCTTACGGGGCTGTTCCACATTTACTTATTGTGAAAGCACTCCGCTTCTATCATATCCCCGAGAAAGTTATCAACATCGTAATCAAATACTTCTCGGAGGTTTACGGAAGATTCTCCTCTAAAACAGTGACATCAGAGTGGCAGCAGTTCGAGATAGGAATATTTATGGGCTGTGTCATCTCGGTGATCTTGTTTGTGCTATGCATGAACCTTTCTGACGAGTACTTGAAGATGAAGGTACCCAGGAGTGTCGAGTACATTAAGGATGGAACAGCTATACCACCCCTTAAGCTGTTTATGGATGATAGCTGCCTTACCACGGCTAAAATGGTAGATATGCAAACCCTGCTTGATGTTTATCAGGAGTTCGTTGTGTGGTCAAGGTTCAAGCTTAAGTCGTCTAAGTCTAGGGCACTAGTCTACCAGAAGGGAGTGACAGTGGAGTGGGTTGTAGAGAGTTCAGAAGGTAGTCAGGCGAGGTTGCAGCTTAGCGGGGAGGTGATCCCGAATGTATCTGAGAAACCAATCAAGTTTCTAGGGAGGTGGATTCGGGCAGAAGGAAAGGACAAAGCTATAATCGAGAAAACACACGAGGATCTTGTTACATACCTCAGTAGACTCGATCTTAGCTCCCTCACCGGCCTGCAGAAATGTTGGGGGTATCAGTATATGGTCCTTCCAAAGATGAAGTGGCCACTTGCCATTTATGATATCCCGATCAGCACTGTTTCTCGCTGGGAGCAAACAACTAACAGTCATCTCAGAAAATGGCTAGGAGTGGGACACACGCTTAGTAGCTCTTGCCTGTTTAGTCATTCATCCAGTGTTGCTCTCCCCATCGACAGCCTAACCGACACTTGGAAAGTAGAAAAGTGCCGTCTCTTGCAGTCATATCAAACATCTCAGGATGCTTTGATCAGAGCGGTGCAACCCCAGGTGCGGTCTGGGAGAGTTTGGAAGGCAGATGCTCAGCTTCACGAAGCTGAAAGAGACTTGGTGTGTGAGTCAGTGCGAGGTATGGTGCAACCTCTTAGTAGAGCGGGAATTGGTTTCGGTGATTGGAAGAAGCCCTGGGAGAAGATGTCAGAAAAGGAGCAGCAGAGGGAGGTGTTGGATAGGGTTAAGGAGAACATCAGGAAGGAAAGAGAGGTGCAGTTGGGTACGTTGGAGATGCAGTCCAGGTGGGGTAATTGGAGAGAGCTGGTAACAAGGACTGACATGAGCTGGCACACGCTCTTCAAGTATGGGGACTCATTAATCGGTTTTCTGCTTAGTGCTGTGTATGGCACGCTTGTTACACCAGCTTTAGCATCCAAGTGGAGCGAGGATGAGGATGGGATGTGCAAGCTGTGTGGTGACAAGTTGGGAACTGTGCCGCATATTCTGGCTGGTTGTCCTGTGGCACTAAGTCAAGGGAGATACCGATGGCGCCACGATAAGGTGCTTAAACAAATAGCAGACCAAGTGAAATTCCATTGTGAGCGGAGAGTCAACAAGAGGAAGAGCTATTGTGTCACTCGGAAAGCCATTGAGTTTGTTCCAGCAGGAGGGAGGTTTAAGGAGGTGAAGAGGTCGAAAGTCAGTGAGTTTGGGATTCTGAGTGGGGCCACTGATTGGATAGTATTAGCAGACCTGGATGAGCAGCTGAAATTCCCGTCGGATATAGCAACGACCAGATTAAGACCAGATTTGGTTCTTTTCTCGAAAGCTTCCAAGAGAGTAATCTGGTGGGAGCTTACAGTACCGTCGGAAGAGAGAATAGCTGCATCCCATGAGCTGAAGCTTGATCGGTATAACAGTCTACAAGCGGAAATACAAGCTAATGGGTGGTCATGTTTCAGCTTTGCTGTTGAGGTTGGTGCTAGAGGTGTGGTCGCAGCAAGTTTGGAGTGTGCATCAAGGAAGATTGGTCTGACTGGGAGAGCCCTCAAGAAGTTGGTCAGAGATTGTGGGAAGGATGCAGCCCATTGTTCAAGATGGATTTATCTGCTGTCTAGGAAAAGAGAGTGGGAGATGAGAGCTGTTTGAGCTTTATGACTTCACCTAACAGCCAGAGGTGCCATAAGCTAACTCGTCGTAAATCGCGAGCTCTAGCAGGTATCCTCGGGTGATTGTCAGATCAGATGGTGGTCCAAGAGAGACTGCTGGGGCACCTGACAGAAAACCGTATCGCAATGAAAGCCCCGAAACGGTGTCAGGTTTGTGACTGAAGATTCTGATCAAGCTCAGGGTTGAGTCTACACAGTGTCGCCACTTGCCGATGCCAGTTGATGCGAGAAGACACTGATGTAAGTGGGAAGTTATGTCTAAGAAACAGCGTGTGGTTCGGGTGCCGGTTGAACGCATGTAAAAGGGAGGGTATATCCGTATTTCGCTGCTAGTGATGCAGTCCTTAGCCCGGTAGCTAAGGCTTCCCCGTTTCTCGCTCGTTTGTGCTCCGATGGGCTTGTGACCTCTGCGGGGGTCAAGTGCAGGATGAGGGACATGGCTGACCAGGAGAAGGTTGTTTTTGGGAGATAGAGTAAGGTTGGTTTGGTGTTGTGCCTTCGCAGTTTAACTGTATCTTTACTCTATGCTACACACTTAATCCAGTACTTCAGTAGAAATCACGTGATTCCCATTTAAGGAGATCACGTGATGCCCATTTAAGGATATCACGTGATTCCCATTTAAGGAGATCACGTGAGTGTGAAATATAAAACCCGATACTAAAAGTAAAACGTGAAATTTCAATCAAAGCTTTTTAATCTCAACACTTATTTTACTTCTGACATTCCAACAGCCTGGTACCTCGAGAAATGCCAGATTTTTCAACTGAGCCACTAAAAAAGTTCAATCCCATAACGAAAACGATAGTGGATCTGACAGAAGTGTCACTAGATAAGCACTGTGGAGATCATTAGATGCAATAAAGAATATAGAGAGCGTAGAGACTAGAGAATACGATGTAAAGCTGTGAGAATACACTTCCTCTTTACTTTCTAAGTTCCAGGTATGATAGCACAGTCTCAACAGTTAACGCAGTTACAGCAAACCATCCGAACACCTGTAATAGTAGAGGTAATTAATTACTAGGTACAGTAGGTTAACTAATTACATTTGATTTTATTATTGTATTCATTGTTTCTGATCCATATAAGAATTTTCATTTTGTTATCCGGGGGGGGGGGGGGGGGGGGGGGGGGGCTGGCATGTTGTGAGGCATTTACAAATACCGGTACAAGACAAGTGTGCGCGCGCCGCCGCGCGCTATGTAATTTCCCTCGGAGCGCTTACATATTCAGAAAACATTGACGAGGCGTACGCGCGCCAGTGCCCAGAAGACGTTTCCCTGACTTTTGTAGGGGATTTTGCGCGCCACACGTACGTTACAATATTTATCATTGTAGAATCTACGACGGTAACCGTCTCACCAAACTGCTCGTATTTATAGACAATAAGATATGAATATATTGAATAACTTAATAACACATCCAACCCCATTTAGGCCGTCCATTCCAAAATAGCTGAAGTCCCCTAAAAATACAAACTGAGAATCTTTACTCCTGTAGGAGATTTGTGTTGCCGGGTATTTGGAACGTTTTTTGGTGGTTAAATAGGAAGTACCAGTCCCAAAACCAATAGAAAAACAAAATGTCGACCTCTTGACCCACTCAGACCACTCCCAGGGGCCACGACCATCCCAAAATAGCTGAAATCCAGGTCAAATCCAGACTGAAAAACTTTACCCCTGTAGGGATTTATGTTCCAGGGTATTTGGAACATGTTTAGGTGGTTTAATAGTTAGTACCTGTCCCAAACCATCAGAAAAATCAAGTTTCGACCTCCTGACCCAATCAGGCCACTGCCAGGGGCCACGCCCATCCCAAAATAGCTGAAACCCAGGTAAAATCAAGATTGAAAATCTTTACCCCTGTAGGGGATTTATGTTCCGGGGTATTTGGAACATGTTTAGGTAGTTAAATAGTTAGTACCTGTCCCAAACCATCAGAAAAATCAAGTTTCGACCTCCCAACCCACTCAGGCCACTCCTAAGAACAATGCGCAACTATTTGTAGGGGATTTGAAATCCGTATCAAATCCCCTACAAATTCAGACTGAGAATCTTTACCCCTGTAGGGGATTTATGATCCGGGGTATTTGGAACATGTTTAAGTGGTTTAATAGTTAAGTCACCTTATGACGCGGTAAATGCTGTGTTACAGTAGTAATGTAATAAACTTACCCTAATATATAACATCTAGGAAGGATAATATAATTAGATTATATATCATAATATTATATCCTCATGAAACATAATTTACATAATACTTTGAACATAGCGTTTTCTCTTATTGTGTTAAGTCTATACTGGACTTCTCTGTCTTCTCTCATTTACGATCTACACTCGGTATGTTGTTGATTTGACTTTGTTGCTGCAGTTGTTTAAACTTGAGATGTGGAAATTTGACAGTTGAATCATGCATCATTTCAGTTTTTTTCGTACCTCAACTAACGACCGCACGTATTTCGTTTCAGCCTTGTGCATGAAATTTCATATATTGCTATATCATTGTCATAGTTTCGAAACTTGAATAAAGAAATAAAGGTACACAATTATTTCAGAGATCTCAAAATGGAGGAATATCTCAAGAACGGGAAAGATATCTACGATACGTATTGTACGTCAACAGAAACACGCTCAATCATGCTACCTAAAGCTCCACAACACACGTATATCGACGTATACCCAGATGAAGGCGAGCCTGGTCCCAGTTTTAAAGATGATAAAAAACGTCAGTTAGACTATGAGACCGAAGTTGTAGTTTATAGAGCACTGGAGGAGCTACTAGATGAAGATATAAAAGTTCTACACAGTTTCGAATATACTCACCGTCAATATCGTTTGTGCGATAAAAGTCATGTTAGAAAAGGGTGTGTGGCTTGCCGAAAAACACCAAACAATCGCGAGGGAGAGTGCGATTTTTTGATCATAGGAGAGAACTATTTTGTGATCATTGAAGCGAAGAATATGACAAGTTTTAGTGAAGCAAAACAGCAGAATCCTGGATTAGATGAACAACAGCATAAGTTAGGATTGCAGGGATCATACAAGAAATCAGAAAAACAGAGGGAAAGAATAGTGAAATTGATCAGAAGCATCGAGAACAGCACAAATATCTCCCACTTTACAGCTTATCCTAACTTCACGAAGGGATCCAGAGCAGAACTTACCTTGGAGTCTGATCAGCTATCATCGGTTATATTCAAAGAAGATACAGAAGATTTTGCATCTTGGTGGAAAGGCAACGTTACAGATTTTCACACGGAAGAAGCTTTGAACTGTGACTTTCAAGCAAAACATGATAAAGTCAGGAACATGCTGCTTGCTATTTGGTGTACGGATAATAAGGGCCACTGTGATAAATCCAAGTGCAGTTTGGGACGGTGTATACAGGATATTGATAAAAAACTGCGCACTGGAAGTTTTACGTTCAGGGAAAATAATCCAAACGTAATTCCAGCCCCAGACGTCATTAAGGAGTACTTAGGAGTGAACAACCTCACTAAGAAGCAGATTGAAACGTACAATTACAGGAACGCTTAGTTCTTATCAATGGGCCCGCAGGAACGGGCAAAAGTGTCATATTGATAGCTAAAGCAGTACAGCGTGCTGAGTCGGATGCGAATAGAAAAATCATATTTTTCGTTGCTCAAACCCCAGCTGTGGAGGAAGTTAAAACTGCTTTTGAAAAAACGAGTGTACGCTACTACACACAATCCTGGGGTGAAATTAATAAGATGACCACGTTGCAGATTATTGAGATGATATCCTTCAAATTAGCTGATAATCAAGTTATCATAATTCATTATCCAAGATATAAGAGGCACGATGGCAAGTTGAAGCTTTTGTCGAGTTCCGAAATCAGCCAACGGTTTTCAGAAATAATAACTTCACATCTAGATTGTGATGTGTTTTTAGACGATATGCAAGCGATTCCATGTTATGATGACATTGAGGGAAAGAATAACATTATGACAACGTTATGTTCTTTGCCGGAGGTTAATCAGGGCAACCGTTATATCTGGATAGTTCATGACATGGCACAGGGTAGTTGTTGTATACTACATCCTTCATCTATACAACAATCATATTCCCACTTTTACACAATTACTCTATCAAAGAACTTGAGAAACACATACGATATATCGAATAGTTTATCAGTAATAAGGGACAAAATAGAAAAAGAAATAATGACAAAAATAAAAGGATCAAGCTATTCAGATGAAACCATTGTTAAACAAACACCAGGTCATTACATTCGTGGACCGAAAGTCAACATACATGTTTTTAAGAGCGGAGATGTTGATTTGATAGACACTTACCTAGATAAAGAGTTAGACAAGCTGCAGCGGGAAAATGTAGTACACCGTTAAATACAGCTGTGATATCTAACAGCACAGACAGACAAATGGTAGAAATAAAAGTTGCAAAATATAGGAGTGAACAGTCTACGGATAACATACCCTTGTTATATCGCTCACAGACTTCTTCAGGAGAATGGCCAGCTGTCATTGGTATAGTTAAATTTGGAGATTTTACTGACCTGCCTGGTCTATACCTAACCATGTCTCGAGCTAGAGTTTACTGTACAGTTTTGCTATATTCACACCCTGACATAACGTTAGAAGAGATGGAACGATTATTATCAGGTGATTTCAAACACTGTGCTAATATCATGAGACATTATTGAGAATGAATATGTATTAATTAATGTAATTAAATATTGATTACATGTGCACACTTGTCACTTAAATAACTAACTAAGCTGCATTTTTGATATATAATTAAACAGTTTTATTTCTTGTTTCTTAAATATATTGGGATTCATTATTGTTTACATTAAGAAAGACTATGTGTTAATTGAGTATTGATTGGTACAAATTTAACTGACAAATCATGCTGTGTTTTAAATTAATAAAACATAAACTTGGTTTCAATTATTGATTCATATAAGAATTGAGCTTCTTTTCTCTATCTCTATCATGTACTGAGTTGGTATTAAAATTGTGCTAATTATTCAGTGAGACACTAATTTAAACTCTAGTATAAACTACAACCCTCACTCACCAATGTCCAGATACAAATACTTCTAGCTATATATAAACAAGATAATAAATAAATGCACCTGAAATAATGGCCGACACAGCATGTTCTAGCCCATAAGTCATCACTGTTTTAATTTCTTAAATCTTAATTAATGTGCAATTAGTGTAAATTTAAAATGATATCATCAAAATCCCCACAATGTGTTCACCATCAAGCACGGTCCTATTTTATTATTACTTAAATAGTAGTTAGTACCTGTCCCAAACCATCAGAAAAATCAAGTTTTGACCTCCCAACCCACTCAGGCCACTCCCAGGGGCCACGCCCATCCCAAAATAGCTGAAATCCAGGTAAAATCAAGATTGAAAATCTTTACCCCTGTAGGGGATTTATGTTCCGAGGTATTTGGAACATGTTTAGGTGGTTTAATAGTTAGTACCTGTCCAAAACGATCAGAAAAATCAAGTTTCGACCTCCCAACTCACTCAGGCTACTCCTAAGAACAATGCGTGCAACTATTTGTAGGGGATTTGAAATCCGTGTCATATCCCCTACAAATCCAAACTGAAAATCTTTACCCCTGTAGGGGGTTTGTGTTCCAGGGTATTTGGAACATGTTTAGCACGGTTTAATAGTTATTACCTGTCCCAAACGATCAGAAAAATCAAGTTCCGACCCCCAACCCACTCAGGCCACTCCCAGGGGCCAAGCCTAACCCGGAAAAGCTACAGGGGGTGGGGTGGGGCAAAAGTAACGTTACATACGTTGGGTCTTAAACCACCACCGTGTTTCATACTATGGACCTGTAACTTTGCAGATGGCTTGCTGTAACTAATCATTCGAGGATTCCGTCGCCAATGTTCGAAAATTTGAATATTCTAGGCCACACCTATATAATATTAAATCACCTATATTGTTTTTTCCGAACATGCTAAACACCCATTTATTTCAGTTTACTGTAGGTAATCAATTGCTGCATCTGATCTTATAAATTGAGGCCAAACGGATTTAAAATGACGAAGTTATCAAGCATTTTATGTATCTCGTTAACAAAATTGATTGGGTGATAATGTGATAGGACACCTTAATTGGGTTCCCTTTCAATTTAACGGGGTCACATAATCACCTGAACAGGTAATCCAATCACTTGATCACACGTAATGAATAAACTTGTTATAAATCAAGAGGCTTGCATATAATGAACATATTGACACGGGTGCAGAGTTGAGTCTGTACGGAACCTAGTAGTTTCAGATCCTTGTTTAACTTGCCGTACAGCAAGGTCATCCACTACTTTAGCCCGGCGAGGCACATAACTCCCTCTACAACTCCATGACAAATGTTTCATATATACTAGCCGAGTTCACAAGTTATATCCCTCGAATCTCGGTGATCTGAGAAGCTACAACTCTCATTTTTCCAGACCTAACGTAATTTGAATGGCCAAATACAATTCTATAAAATTTTGCTCGATCTGATTATCAAAACTATCAAAGAAATGCGATAATGAACCTTCATTCGAAAAAAATGAACATGAATATTTTTCGATTTAACATATTCCTCAAAAGAGTGGTGATAGTAAGTCATACCAAAAAGAATACCCCGAAACACAAATCGCAACCGGTGGTAAAGAGTCTCAGTCTGGATTTATGGATTTCAGCTATTTTGGGATGGGCGTGGCCCCTGGGAGTGGCCTGAGTGGGTTGGTAGGTCAAAACTTGATTTTTCTGATGGTTTAGGTCAGTTACCAACTATTTAACCACCTAAACATGTTCCAAATACCCCGGAACATAAATCCCCTACAGGGGTAAAGATTTTCAATCTTAATTTTACCTAGATTTCAGCTATTTTGGGATGGGTGTGGCCCCTGGGAGTGGTCGGAGTGGGTTGGGAGGTCTAAACTTGATTTTCTGATGATTTGGGTCGGGTACTAGCTATTTAACCACCTAAACATGTTCCAAATACCCCGGAACATAAATCCCCTACAGGGGTAAAGATTTTCAATCTTGATTTTACCTGGATTTCAGCTATTTTGGGATGGGCGTGGCCCCTGGGAGTGGCCGGAGTGAGTTGGGAGGTCGAAACATGATTTTTCTGATGATTTGGGTCAGGTACTAGCTATTTAACCACCTAAACATGTTCCAAATACCCCGGAACATAAATCCCCTACAGGGGTAAAGATTTTCAATCTTGATTTTACCTGGATTTCAGCTATTTTGGGATGGGCGTGGCCCCTGGGAGTGGCCGGAGTGAGTTGGGAGGTCGAAACATGATTTTTCTGATGATTTGGGTCAGGTACTAGCTATTTAACCACCTAAACATGTTCCAAATACCCCGGAACATAAATCCCCTACAGGGGTAAAGATTTTCAATCTTGATTTTACCTGGATTTCAGCTATTTTGGGATGGGCGTGGCCCCTGTGAGTGGCTTGAGTGGGTTGGGAGGTCGAAACTTCATTTTTCTGATGGTTTGGGTCAGGTACTAACTATTAAACCACCTAAACATGTTCCAAATACCCCGGAACATAAATCCCCTACAAGGGTCAAATCCCCTACAAATCCCCTACAAAAATCAAGGAAACGTGCCCAGAAGACGTTTCCTTGAAATGTGTATGCAATTTTGTATGCGATTTGCGCGTCGCACGTACGTTACAATATTTATAATTGTAGAATTTACGAGGATAAGATTTTAGAAGTCTCCCTAAACTGCTCGTATTTAGAGATACTAAGATATGAATAACTCAGTAGCACCTTAAACCCGACTTGGAGCCACATCCACGTGTCGAACCGACCCCAGAAATGTTATAATTCAAGTCAAAAATCTTTACTCTGCCCTATATGCAATTTGTGTTCATGGTTTCATTGGTAAAATAAATAGTATCTGTCCCAAACCATCATAAAAACCAAGTTTCGACCTCTCAAACCACTTAGGTCACTCCAAGGGGCCACGCCCAACCCAAATCGAACACAAATCGCATATAGGGGTGAAAATCGCATACAAATCGCATACAAAAATCAAGGAAACGTGGTCTCTGCCACACAGATTTTGTGGTGGATATGAATCTTGACAGTTGACCCCATCATGTAATTTGCATCTAATAATTGAGCTACTATTCTACTTCATTCAAACTGATTCTGACACTAGTTATTAACAGCTATGATTGAAATTATCGATAATTCAGGAGATAAATAGGCCTGCGTTACTAATGGGAACCGGACACGAAGGCGGAGGACACAAGGGTGGAGGACACAAGGGTGGCACTTTCCTGAAAGGGTGGACACTTTAACATGGACACGAGGGCGGATCCAAACACCGTCCTGAATGATGAACTAATAATAAACTTGTAACATCACCAAATTTTATTTTAGGTTGAGGTTAAGGTTAGCTCGAATAATTGGATTTACTCACGTGTAAATTTGAAAAAAAATATACTGATGTGACAAATAATCACCCAGATTTAAACGGGCCAAAAATTGAGAGATTTTCCTAAAATATCTCAGCCAACTCAGCAGCAGATTTTGGGGTTTGGTAACGTGCTTAGACCAATCAAACACTGCCTAGATGTTCATGTGACAAACTTGGTCTTCTGATTAAATCGCAGTCGCTGACTCTAGTACTTATTTCCTTTCAATAAATTTGTAAACTGCTGAATAGGCCTGCTGTAATTGAATGATTGAATATTGTATATGGTAACAGCTAAAATATATTAATTAAACAATAATGTGCAAAAAAGTAGGTTGACGCTTATAAACAAAAGTTAAAATGAAATTGTGTGATGTAACAAGTTTATTACTTGTAATGTCACAACCATGTCATAACCATGTCACAACCATGTCATAACCATGTCATAACCATGTCATAACCATATCATAACCATGTCATAACCATGTCATAACCATGTCATAACCATGTCATAACCATGTCATAACCATATCAAAACCATGTCACATCTAAAAAGTGGTCACAAGCCGGTTACTAGCTGGCTAGTGACCATTTACTGGCTACTAGCCGGACACTAGCCGGCTACTCGTGCTACTAGCAATGCTCCCTGTTTATCAATTTCTATAGACCTTTGAGAGGCTCAAATAATGTTCAGCCTTCTACTTTACTATGAAATGCAGGCTCTTTTAATGAAACATTATTGATTCTCAACATCAATCAGAAAAGTATCAGTATCAAATATAGCTTCTTTTTGGAGAGTCGATCATTTAAGTATACATTTTAATATGTACAAACAACATCACATATTCACAATATGTACTACTACAGTATTTCTAATGTACATTGTACAAAATAAATTGGCTCGTGTTTATAGAGGCTGAATATTGAGTTTTAGTAATGTACATACTACACCGCTGCACATTATACAGGAGCACTACACGCATCACGGTGGTGATACAATTAGTACTGTACCGAAACATACAACATACATAATGGTTCGCCCGAGGATCTACAATTTTGCTTTAGGCCAGAGGAGGGGGGGGGGGGGGTAAGGGGTAAAAAAATTCGACCAAAATATCATTTTCTAAATCAATTTAATTTTTGACGACAAAAACATTGCTGCTATTCACATATTTTTAGCTGCTTAACTTTTTTATATAATTGAGCCAAGTTTCAGCTTCCGGATGTGGCCAGTCTTCTCAACTTAGGGACGTTTGTATGAAAAAAACAGTTTCAAGTAAAACGAGTTTTAGTGTTTTTATTTCACTGCCAAAATCTCAAATTGTGCATTATTTTCCGTATTTAGTAGCGTCAAAAATTGACGATTTATTTGACCAATGTAGCACCGCTCATCAACAATAAATGGATCCAGAAAATTGCGGAAAATAACTTTGCGAAGGAGGAATTTCACTGTAATCAATTAACACATGGCTAGCGTCGCGCGCAGCATAACATACGCTTCCTATACACATAATTATAGGGGAGTGGTCTATATTGCGAAGGAGCAGACTTTTGTCATCACCGCAGGTCCATCGGGCCACCTCATATATCCAAACCCGATTACTTATTCCCTACGATCGTTTTGCCTTCGGCAAGAGTAGGGAAAAAATTGTATGGAGACGCTACTAAATACGGAAAATAATGCACAATTTGAGATTTTGGCAGTGAAATAAAAACACTAAAACTCGTTTTACTTGAAACGGTTTTTTTCATACAAACGTCCCTAAGTTGAGAAGACTGGCCACATCCGGAAGCTGAAACTTGGCACAAGTGTTCCTTGGGTTGTTCGGCAAAAATGTTATGTTGTAGAATTTTGAATTTTGCCTTCATTTTTAAAATATGAGGTTAACTTTTTTTTAATCGAATTTGGGGTAAAGTTAACCTCATATTTCAAGAACCAGGGCAAAAATCAAAATTCTAAAACATAACGTTTTTGTGCAACACCCAAAGGAACACCTCTGCCAAGTTTCAGCTTCTGGGTGTGGCCAGTCTTGTCAACTTAGGGCGTTTTAACTTTTTACAGTTTAAGTTAAAGCTTTACTTGTAATTACATGTAAACCTCAATATTTGGCGCGCGATATCTTAAAAACGCAAGGTCAGATTTCGGTCCGGTTTTTTTCTTCTTGTTCGTCTCCAGCAGCTCTGATCAAATATGTGAAAACTGGAAAATCGACTTTTACCCCCCTCTGGCCTAAAGTGTCTATGTGGATATAATTCAATAGATTAGTTCTGCATTTGGTCGTTTCATTATTTCTAAACGAAATATTTTCCAAAAAAGAACATACAACTACAGCAGTAATCTGGGGGAGGGGGGGGGGGGGGCTGCAATTTTATTGAGTGGTGAAACTAAGTAACTTAACTTAGTAACTTAGTAACTGAACTTTAAATAGTAAGCAGCTGTTTACACAGTATAAAAATGAATATTTACCACTCCCGCGGGTAGAGTATGTTTAGAGCGGTGTTTAGTAGTGGTCGAGTTAACAACAACAACTCCCAGGATACAAGCCAGTCCAAGCAGTGCCACCATCGCCGCGCTCAGAAAGAGATTCTGAAATGTGAGATTGTAAAACACCTGCAGTCACCTGTAGTCACCTGCAGTCACGTGTAGTCACGTGTAGTCACGTGTAGTCATGAGACTACCAAGTTATAATTTTTGGAGGATTAAATTTGTGCAGTCAAAATCTTTTGAGGTCAAGCAGGGCATGTTGATTATTCAACAGTGCACGTTTAGGCTTTCCTCGCAAACACATCACACTCATAGTAAAGGGGATAAAGCCCAGAAAAAAATGTTTTATCGAATTGAGCATCACTTACAAATACATCGAAGTAAGGAACTTTCTCTTGAAGGCTGATAAGCTTAAGAAACAAGACAATTGCTTTTACAATCAACAAGCAAACTGTCATTGCCACCAAAAATCCCAAATAACTTCCTTTGGGGAGTCTCTGATAGCCAAAGCTGAACTCTGAAAGGAAATTAATTAAAGCAGGCAAGTAAGTAGGATATAATACACCGAGGTCCGAGACCCTGGTCATTAGGAAAGTTCGCACGAGATGGACAACGTATTTCCTAATTTAACTTTATCAGATTGTCACCGGAAGATAACTTTAAGCCCTTAAAGTTAAAATTGTTTCTGTCTAACATGTATTTATGAATAGTCGACGATCATATACTAACCTGACATGAGTTTTGGAGGTGAGATTGAGGCTAACTCCTGTCTCGCTTATTATAATATTTAACAATTAGTGATAGTTTTAATGTTGAATGCTTTTATTTACTAACATAAGAAAGTTCTTTTTGAAAAGTGATGAGGCTAATTCTCTCGCAGTTCAATCACTCCAACTGGGTCTAGTGAGTGAGCTAAGAGGTCGCCGAAAATTTTAAAGCTGTATTGATTTTCGGGGGGAATGCAACGACCATTAATGTCAGTATTTTTTTATTTTTCCAATACAATAGTTGTAATCCCCCCCCCCCCCCCCCCCCCCCCCATTTCGCATATAAAAAATCAAATGCGTAACTAAAACACAAATGAAATTGCAGTTCAAGTTTTAAATTTTGTGTCAAAAACAAACTTTTAGGGGTGTTTCAAATGACCAGGGTGCCAAACATAAATTGGATCAAGTTACAAGATGGTTATTCTGTGACATTTAAGAAGTTTTACCTAAAGAGATTTCTTTGAAAAGATGGATAATTACAACATAGCTTACAGTCACTATTACTACTTACAGTCACTATTACTACATACAGTCACTATTACTACTTACAGTCACTATTACTACTTACAGTCACTATTACTACTTACAGTCACTATTACTACCTACAGTCACTATTACTACTTACAGTGCAGTCACTATTACTACTTACAGTCACTATTACTACTTACAGTCACTATTACTACTTACAGTCACTATTACTACTTACAGTCACTATTACTACTTACTTATACCATCAGAAGTAGTACTATCCCTCCACAAACTAATTATACTGCTGGAGAGCACTGAGAAAAGCTGAAAAATAAAAAGGTTAATAGTTAATAGTAATAGTAAGTTGATTTAAACTGCAATAGTTTGTTGATTTAAACAGTAATAGTTTGTTGATTTAAACAGTATGATGATGATGAAGATGAAAATCTAAAACATATGGCTACCATGAGCATTTTAATAACAATATTAATTCAATCCTAAAATGTGCTATGTAATAATATTAAAACCGTTATTATATAGATGACTTAACAAACATCTTATCGGCCATGTAACCAGAAAAATGTGTTGCTGTAAAAGATAAGCAACGTTATGACTCAGAAATCAACCCAGTTAAAATAACAAAGTTCATTACAGGGGGACCAAATTTAAATTGTCTATCCATCACAATCTGATGAGTCAGTTGTTACTGGTGACAGATATCCTGATTACACGCTATGTGATGCCGGAAAAGTAGTCTGGGTTTCTTTTCCTTTTTCTTAGTACTCCTGCACTATTACTTTCGGTTGTTGAACTTGTCGAGACAATGTCCATATCTTCTATTGCTTTTGCTTGACTGCAAACAACGCCATTCTTGATAAAATATTGTCCGTTCGGTGTTTCTCGAGCTTTCTATCTACACTGCTACCAGTTTTCGATGTTCTACTCTCTGCTCCAGGGTTCGATCAGGTGCCATATAAACATTTTTGAGAACCGTGTTTTTAAGCTCCTTCGTCTTTCTCAAAAGATCTGCCAATGCGGTTGAACTGTACAATATGACCTTGACTGTTGACAGGCCTGTAAATGTCACTACCATGCTGTTTCCCAATTCATCTGCCTTGAAAAAGGGTTTCTCTTGAATCGACATGAATACTTCATTAACCGTAGATATTTGCCAGCTGCTTCTTCCGGTCCAAATATCATGAGGTTTTTACCCCTGTCTTCTTCAGGAGTAAAACAGCTCCTTTACAGCTGTTTTAATCTTCTTCAAGGTGATTGATTCAGCAGTCGACTTCTTAACAGCCTCACTGTATGATTCCAGTTATTTCTTCAATGTAGTCTGAATATCAGATTGAAGAATATCTATCTGTTCCCTTTTGCTAACCAGTGCAGATGCTTATTCTGGACAGCAGCTAGTTCTTTGATTGCATGCTTGGCTTCCGATTTCAAAGAATCTTCTTCTAAACATCCATTTTTCAGTAACTTAATCAAGCCTAGTGACCGATTCACAACTTTGAACAGAAATGATGACAGTTCCTTTTTCGTTCCTCCATTTGTAAGAATTCGCTCGTCAGTAAACTAAAAATGATCTTTTCGACCAATCTTCTTGTACAAAGAATGAAAAACCAATTTGAACGCCGGCTCCCCGTTTTTGGCAACAATACATTAAATTAGTAAGGGTTGCCACATAACAGTAAGGGTTGCCACATAACAGCTCAGTAAACTATGGCAGCACTGAATGTAATGTTGTTATTGTATGCAGGTGAGCAGTCATAGAGAAAGAAATATCCGAATCAAACATCCGTAGATGTGATGACTAACAATTATGCCTGAATCAAAATAGGTAAACAATGAGTTAAATTTATAATGTTATTTTATGTGAACATACATATTAAAAAACTTACAATTTGAGCCAGTATAAGAATATTCTTTGGTTTCTTCAACTTGTCCGCTCTAAATTCAATACCCATAATTTCCTTTGCTACAGGAACATAGGATAATGTCATAAATATCATAATCGAATTAATATCGACCCAGGCCATGAAAGGCATAATTGTAAAGGCTCTTAAATTGATAACATCCTGAATAACACTAAGGAAACAGTTATTAATTCTGGAACTCTCCCAAGCCATAGGATAGGGCCTAGGGGATCATATTCCAATATTTAAGGTTTCAAAATGGAAAGTGCCCAGAAAAAAACTTTCCAAACCTTGAAATTTATTAGCTGCTTACAACTCAGCTTGACAGGAGAGTATTATATACCTCCTCACCTCATCACCGGACGGCGGACACTTTGGGCTAAATCACAGTTTTAAATAAACAGCTTCATACCATTTGCAAATCTGGCACCAGTGCAAGTTCTATGTGTGACCATAAAGAAGAGATCGTCTCAAGACAATAGAGAAACTGACCCTGGCCCTGTTGCACTAAATTCAACCACTTGCCATAATAAAAATAATAACAACCAATAAAGTTGAATAAATAATTATGGTACACAATATATCACCAAAGAATCGTGAATCGATTGAATGGGGGGGGGGGGGGGGGGGGCTTGGGACCGCCCCAAGCTCTCCCCCCCCCCCCCCCCCAAACTGCCGATGTCTATTCACTGATGACTTTAATTAAATTATTACAACGTACATTACAGTTACACACAGGCCACAGTGCCTCATGTATGTAATGTGTCACAGGCGACAGCAAATAAACAAAAACTTATAACATGGGTGAAACAGGACACCACACGTATACAATCTCAGCCGCGCAGAATCATAACAGTCAATAGTTCAAATTGCAAGGTGTCCTGGACGACCAAATCATATAGATTACCTGTAGTGGATGCGCTTGATGTGCTTTGTACCGTTTACAATTAACTATGAGTTAAAACGCGCGGCGTAGTTGTCCAAACGAGGATTGGAACCCTACAACACAAAATTTCGCAAAGATCACATTCGATTACTAATCAATATTTCAAGCACCAGCCAAAATAAAATAATTTTAGTGCGTCCTGGATGTTAGATGGCCTCTAGTTGAACAATAAAACCCGTATTTGTCGTATGTACAAAACCTGTAAAACAAAATACTTTATTACATAATAGAATAACTTTACCACCAAATTAAACCAATTCCAAATAAATACCTAATAACTAAACATTATAAATACTTACCGATTGGACGGTAGTGTGCTGCCAATGTTCCACTCCTCCCCAGTCCAATCGGTTATCCTTCTTTGCTTGTCATTGCTAGAAAAGGTAAACACGGTTAGAAGTATTCTGTCACGAAAGAGAGAGAAAGGTGTGAACAGTAATAACATTCCCCGGTTTTCCTTTTCCAGCAATGCTAGCCCCAATTTCTCTCAAGATTGCACTGTTAAATTACACAAAAATACGCTCGAAGATCCCGTCTGAGCTACAGCTGTCGTCAGATTATCACCCGCAGTGACCTATCTGGACGAATCCATTAAATAATTAAAATACAGTCAACAACCCCGTTTGAGTTATAGCTGTCTTCAGATTATCACCCGCAGTGACCTATCTGGACGAATCCATTAAATAATTAAATACAGTCAACAACCCCGTTTGGGTTATAGCTGTCTTCAGATTATCACCCGCAGTGACCTATCTGGACGAATCCATTAAATAATTAAATACAGTCAACAACCCCGTTTGGGTTATAGCTGTCTTCAGATTATCACCCGCAGTGACCTATCTGGACGAATCCATTATATAATTAAAATACAGTCAACAACCCCGTTTGGGTTATAGCTGTCTTCAGATTATCACCCGCAGTGACCTATCTGGACGAATCCATCAAATAATTAAATACGCTCAACAACCCTGTTGGAGCTACAGCTGTCTTCAGATTATCACCCGCAGTGACCTATCTGGACGAATCTATCAAACAATAAACTTGTACCCACAAATACGCTCAACAACCCTGTTGGAGCTACAGCTGTCTTCAGATTATCTCCCGCAGTGACCTATCAAGACGAAACTGTCAAACATTTTAATAATACACATCAATCATAAATACGCTCAACAACCCCGTTGGAGCATCAGATGTCTTCAGATTATCACCTTGAGTAACCTATCGAGACGAAACTGTTCGGAACTTATTACAGAGAAAAACATAACAAGTCATATTAAAATCTCTTTAAAACCCCGCTAAAATATAAATGCCGCGCGCGCGCATTTTCAAATGCTAACACTATAAGTACTTTCTACACCTACGAGCTCAAAATTACTAGCAATACAGAGATCCCTTTGTTCTAAAAAAAACTCACCGAGATGTTATAATATCTAGCTCAAAAACTAAAAGCGTCCCCATAAAACGAGTAAATAATTTGAGATAAATACTAAAAGAACAACTCAGCAAAGTAGATTAGCTCCCTAAATTAGCTACAAACATATTATATACGCAGATATATTATTATGTTTACCTGCGACCACATTCTTTTGCAAATTAAAATTAAATATACAAACTTAAAATAAAAACTGACGAGACGAAATAATATATAATACTCCTGACATTGCTCAGCAATTAACTCGTAAAAACGACTAAAACACGATTCTACGAATCATGGAACTGGATATACATACTGAATATTACTCTTATTTCTTATAAACAGACATAATTGACTCATTTCTAAATTTATTATCATAGAATCCGACAATAAAATGCGATAAAAACTTAAAACACGACACATAACAAATTACAAAACATAAAGCTGAATAAACTCACAATTCCTAAAATAGAAACATTGACTTTTGATTGACTCAACGCTCTTGACTCATACATTAAACGACACAAAACATTCATTTGATTGCCTTATTATTTCTCAATCAAGATACTTTTCCAAATCTACTCTGAACAAAGGTTTTTATGTATTGCCAGCTCTCTCGATCATTCCGTATTTCTTCTCCATCTCCTCTCCTGTATCCCTCAAAATCATCTATTGCCTTAAATAAAGACTGGGTACTGTCCTACAGTTTGTCCAGTTTGGCAATGAGTTTAACGACTCCATCTTCTGCCCCTAGCACCTCTAATGTCATGTTTATAGAGACCTCCTGTGGTCTACCTTTCATGTTCATAATCAGCTTACTAGTTTGCTGTTTCGTTGATGCTGCGGTGCCAAGCTGCCATATTAGCACTTTCTTCTTCCATGTGCTGTAGTCAGCGCTGTCGTCTAAAACTGGTATCTCACGAAGACTCATAGTTATAGTTCGACTAAGAAAAAACTCTAAAACTGTCTCTCAAATTAGTCTCTAAATTAGTCTCTCAATTGTAGTCTAAATAACACACAAACAAAGTGCCACTGTCAGGTCGTTGCGTAGAACGTTTTCCGACTTCCTGCTATCACTGTTAGCGTAATAAACACTGGACAGTGGCGTAACGAAAGGCCCTGCTGACCCCGCTGTGCAGGGGGGCGCCGTCTTAGGGGGGTGCCAAATCGTCGTTTGAATGTGGGACAATTTCGAAAACTTAACTAAAGTACTAGCAAAACTGCACGTTTTGCTCTAGATACACACTTTTTTAGAGATTTTACCGGCGTATTCTTTAAAATCACCTAATTTGTTCAATTTTAGGGAGGGGCACCAAAAGGGGAGGGGGCGCCAACAGGGGGGCGCTTTTTTCGGCAGGGGGGCGCCAACAGGCAACGTTACGCCACTGGTCCTGGACGCCCTCAATAGCCGCCTCTGATTACCCCAAGTTTACTTCTAGTTAATTGATTCATGGTTTAAGTTCTTATTTTATTTATGATTAAGGGAATGCAATGTAAAATAAAACTTATTGTTTCATAGAAAACTTTTTGTTTCATTGAGTTATTATTATATATATATATTATTATATATTAGTACTTGCCCATTATTACATCGAGGACACCATTGCATTATTCTTTACAGATTATTCATTGATAATTTACAATCTCCGAAATGAAGTACAAAGGTTAATTATCAATTTTAGCTTTGTTTTGGCGACTGCTTTATCGAATGGCCGGTTGATTGACGATGTCAATCCGTTGAGATCGTTGCTCTGCGAAGCAGAGCAACGATTGACGATGCGAAGCAAGAATGTTAGTTCGCGCGGCGCGTCGAAGCGGCGAAGTCCTCCAAATTGGCCGGAAGTTATTTGTTTTTTAGCAAGGTTGAAAACCGAAACAATTAAAATTATTAAATTTATATGATATTGGTAGTGTAAACATACATACAAATAATAACTTCAAACTTGCAATATTGTCAAGCACAAGCCACAAGTATGATGTGATTAAATGACGTTGCGAAGTTATGAATGTCATGTCACCATTGGGAGGGTGATAATGACACTTGAAATCAGTGATAGCTTGCTAGATGATTGATAAATTAAATTAACAGAATGATGCGGGTGTGCAATAAACAAAATTATTCAGTACATCTGCTACGTACAAGGCAACACTTTGTATATTATTGTCATACGTTGTATGACCCGCCGCGCACGAAGTGCGCGGCTCCCCTGTATCGTATTATAGTGGAGCGACAGTGGGGGTCACCACGTGATACAAGTATATTATAGATGGGGGACGTTCCGCGCATTCTCAAGAATGAAGAAAACTAGCCCTACGCTCCCCAGGGTGAAATCGCGTCGTCCATAAAACCAAATTGGATTAAGAGGCAAAATTAAAAATATAATTTATTGATTCACGATTTCAATTTTTCGCATCTCGCCGATTTGCAGACGCAAGACGGTTGCCAAACTAAATGCGCAGCGCGGCCCTGTAGAGCATCGCGTTGGAGGACTTCGCCGCTTCGACGCGCCGCGCGAACTAGCATTCTTGCTTCGCATCGTCGACGATCGCTTCGCAGAGCAACGATCTCGACGGATTGACATCGTCAATCAAAGCATCGCGTTCAAATTATTTATAATTTCTTTGTTCATTGTTAATGGACTAACCCAGCACGGAATTGAAAATGAACACGTAGTCTATATGTAATAATAATATTAGCGCCAAATATTGGCACATACAGCTCGACTTTGAATTATTCACATTTAGAGTAGGGGGTGTACCATAAAAATAAACTTGCTCGGATTTTTAAAATTTTTGTACCATTGTTTTCTAGAGACTGTGAGAATTTTCACAATACCAAATTTGTCATACCTTTTTGGAAAGATCAGTGAGTTTCGCCTAGATGCCATATTTGATGGCGCGCGGCTTTTGGAGCGAAATTAGCTGTAAAAGTCGCGTAATTTGACCAAATTTGACCAAATTCGTTGATTTTTGTCGTATTATTTGGATATATCTTCAGTTCCTTGAATGAGATCATTCTGAAAATTGGCAACGACCTTCCAATAGGGCTTTCACAACTGTCCGAAAAATTTGGTGGATATCGGAGTTGATATAGTGATAAAAATGGGGCGAAATACGCTGATTTTAGCTGTAACATAATGTCTGAAGGTTGGATATGCTTTAAACTTTTCGGACACTTTCCTTGTAAGTCTATGAGTAAGCTTACTAATTTTTGTTGCAATCAGAGGTCGGGAAGAATACTTAATATCTATTTGTTTGAAGAAAATTGTGCTGGCCGAAATTAGCGCTAAAAAACCATCCTACAGTCGGCACGCGCGGCTCACTGTCGATGGCGCACTACCTATTTAGAGGCAACTTTTGGTACAAAATTTATCAAAATCGGAGACAAAATTCTGTGCCAACTCATTTGCTCTATATAATAATAACCAAAGCCCTCTTTGTCATACGTTGTATGACCCGCCGCGCGGCTCCCCCTGTATCGTAGAAACTTTACAGTGTGAAACGACCGTGGGGGTCACAACGTGATACAAAGCCCTCTCGCTTGCAGTAGCGCGCGTCACGTGCAGTACGCGTATACACATGGCTATATGAGAACCAACTCATAGTTAAAGCGTTTAATTTTATTACATTGATTGACGATGTCAACCCTTCCAGATCGTTGCTCTGCGAATTAATATAGCAACGATCTTGTAGGTTTACAACCTACCAAGACGCGCGCCGAGTTGGACAAATATTTTAAGAGTATCACCAATCACCCGTTAATGGTTAACAACGATCTATAGTCTAGTAAGAATGATAGTTTGCGCGTCGAAGTCCTCCAATTATTACATAGCACATAGACTAACGTGGATGACGAGCCGACAAGGACAAAGAATCCATGTTATAAGTTAGAGTATATGGAAAGGGTTTTCTTTAAACTCACAATAACTTTAAATTATCTTTTTTTCCTCATGTAAATGAAATGAAATAATGTGCTTGTATCAGTATAGCAAATAAACAATACAAATCTGATCTCAATTTCCGAGTGTTTGTAATCATGCTTTTGTCAACATTCTTCTTTCTTATATTAAGAACTGCATTAATATCTATATAATTTACATTTCAAACAAAATAATTCAAGCAAAAATTTAACCATAGTTTCAATTAATTAATTCATAATTTCTCATTATACTCCTGTTACTGGAGAATTTGGTAAATATAAATTGTAAAAACCTGTTTATCATTCTGCTCTTATTACCCCTTTAATAAATTATAAAAGTTGTCTGGTAAGAATAAGATGGGTAGATTATGTGTTCCCGTCAAATAATTCGTAGTCAAATGTTTTGAGAAATTCGCTGCAGGCTTTTTCAATGATTGCAATCTTGTCCCCGTCCATAGTGCGCCATTTCTCCGCAACTGCTTTAGAATCTTTAATAACCTTAAAATAGAAGCTGTGGTTTCTCCAGGAAAAATTCATTTTGGAATGACACGCTAGGAATGTAACATTCGAGGAATATAAAAAATCAAATAATAACGATGTACATTTTTTCCCGAATGAACGTTTATTTTCGCGTATTTTAGATATTTTGAATGATTCGATCGAATCACATTGTTAATGGTATGCATTGTGTTTGATTTTTCAAATACAGCTCTAGGTACTAAAATGATCAGTTACCACAGTTGAAAATGTCTTATTATCCAAGTTATATAATTCGAAAGTTTTTTAATACATATGTACCACCCACGCGGAATTGGATGAACAACAGCAAAATGAAAATGTAAGGTATTGGTAAGTGGTAACGAGGATGAAACGAGCACATGCAATGAATATTGGAGCCAAATTATGATCGGTTTTGTAGTTATTACATTGTGTCTAATGACTAATGTTTTACACTTAGATCGACTGTATCTTCGGTCGGGATGAATATTTTTTGATTATTACAATAGTATAGTATACTAAGTTAACACTACAACGAAGATTTGAAAGATTATAAGAAAATAAAGAATCTTTAATTGAACTCACACCAAAGTTAGACCCGACGGAATGTCCTGTCATTGAAGTGTCCACAAAGTTTGTAACTCTCTCTGTGACCGGCTTGTTCACAAAGTTATACAACTCTTCCACTTTATCGTAGGGTTTATCAACCATCTACAGGAGATATACATTATACAATATACAGTATACACGTATACATTATATTTATACACGTATACATTATACATTATACAGGAGATGTCACATAATAATAAGATCACGCTAGTCTAGCTCCGTTGTACAGTCCTGTTATACTGGGGGGGGGGGGGGGGGGGGGGGGCCGGGCGGGCGGGCCGGGCCGGTGGGGTAGGGAGGTTATTAACGTACATCTTGGTATCGTATTCTTATGTATCTTTCTTGTAACCATGGCTCTTTGGCTGTAGCCCCGTTCTTCACGCCGTTAGTACACAAGGCAACCGCTGCTTCGTAAATCATCTCCTCACTCATTTCCTGGGAGTCCTTTTATGAGTTTATTTAGGCTGCCCAAGCTAAAAGTCTGGTACTTGGCATGAATCATGTCATGAAACTGGTTATTCACTGAAATCTAAGTAACTAGAAGTTAGAATTTAATAACAAAGGTACATTTACGGCTATTTTCGGTCCGTTGCCACTGTAAAGCTAATAATAAAGATACATTTATGGCTGTTTTCTGTCCGTAATTGTCACTGTAGAGATAATAATAAAGGTACATTTACGGCTGTTTTTTGTCCGTTGCCACTGTAGAGCTCGTGAAAAGTAACCATTCTGGATCTTAGAACAGCTCTGGGATCTCGTATCAAATGTACAACCTGACAAAGAATAACATTACGTACAATTAGCATATACATCAGACACCAGTAACATACCAGTAACATACCAGCAACATACCAGTAACATACCAGTAACATACCAGTAACATACCATGACCAGTAACATAGGGTTAAGATCTGTAAGCTTAAAGAACGTTATCAATGAGTATAAACGATATTCTGTTTCAGAAACACTTATTATTAACTTATTACTATATTAACTTATTATTAACTTATTATTATATTAACTTATTATTATATTAACTTATTATTATATTAACTTATTATTAACTTATTATTGGGGGGGGGGGGGGGGGGGCCAACCATATTAAAGTATATTAAAATGTAGGATTTTTTCCAATTTTGACCCGGGGATATACTTTAATATACTTTAATATACTTTAATATACTTTAATATACTTTAATATACTTTAATGTACTTTAATATACTTTAATATACCTACATTTTCTCCATTAAAATTTTGAATCCATGTTACTTACCATATACTTGACCAATTTATGAGCCAAAATATATGAATTATGAGTTCAGAGGACTAGCAACTGGCTTATCTTCTAATCTACTAATTGTAGGTATATTAAAGTATATTAAAATGTAGGTTTTTTTTCCAATTTTGACCCGGGATATACTTTAATATACTTTAATATACTTTAATATACCTACATTATAAAAAATTATGTGAAAAATTTTGTTTTATTTAATGTATAGATTAGATTTACCTTTCATGTAAGGTTAGTCTTGTTCAAAGATATTGATACTTGACTAATTTATGAGCCAAAATATATGAAGTATGAGTTCAGGGGACCAGTAATTGGCTTATCTTCTAATCTACTAATTGTAGGTATATTAAAGTATATTAAAATGTAGGATTTTTTCCGATTTTGACCCGGGGATATACTTTAATATACTTTAATATGGTTGGCCCCCCCCCCCCCCCCCCCATTATTATATTAAACCTGGAAGTTAGAGCAGCCGAACTCAGGTAACCGTTTAAGGATGGACAGGTCCGTTAATCTGATACATTTCGGCATGACCACAGAAAATTCGGAACAAAACGTCTCCATGTGGTTCCTACCCTCTGCGAATTAAATAAATAAATTACATGATATCAATATTAAATCTGTTATATATATCAATATGCTAGTTATTTATTTTATTAGGCAACACTTCAATCTGCTATATCAGACAATTTGAATTTGTTTGAAAAAAAAAAACAGCAATCTGTTTGATATTAATAATATAAGGGAGAATTTGGAATGTCTTTTACTGAAGAATTCTAGTAAATGCTCTATATTACGTACTGGAGATCAATAACATTATTACAACCACGCATCAGTCAAAACAAGAATTTCGCCGCGGTTACACCAGGCACGATACAGCAGGGTGTTTCAAAGTGCCAGTTATAATTCTAAGTGGAAAGTATAAAACTAGGCCTGGGCTACACTAGTAAAACTATACTTGCATCTTAGGGTGGATTGTGTCGCACGTGACAATCCTGTTTTAATTTTAGGCGTGTATAACTTGAAAAACTCTACGAGCATTTTGGGTGTCGCCGTCTGTATGTGGTTTATTTGTATAGTAGGTAATTTTGCGCAGTGTTTTCATCTGTGTTTTGTTTCATGTAAATTATTATTATTTGTATCTAACATTCCCTAATTAATTCCAAAATGTTGATGCTTAGTGCTTACTCGACACTGGTATAACATCCTCAACATCCTCATCATACAACATCCTCGACACTGGTACAACATCCTCATCCGTGGCCGGATGCATTGCATGCATGCAGCAGGCCACGGATATTATATTATGATCGAGCCGGCCGCGCGCTTGGTAATTAGCCTTAAAGCGCTTTACTCTCAAAAGAAAACACATTTGCGCGTTCCAGAAGGGTGTTTTCTCAGATCCAGACAGTAGATGTTTTCTTCTCAAAATGTGGGTATGTCGCTTTTCAAAACTATGGTTATGCGCAAAAAGGTAGGTGCGTGCGCGAGTTTACATAAATAATACTGTTGTCAGGAGAAGACTACCCAGAGAAGGCCTTGTATTGTATGTATATTGACTATTGTTTATGGTTCCTGAAAAATAGATATAGGCTGGAATTATCACACATGATATTGATTGGAAATACCTTTAATAAACAGGTAACGAACAGTGCTTTATTGATAGATCTCCACCGCTCAGGATATACTAGATACTGCCATAGTGCATATGTATTACTATCAGGCTTGGGAACCATGCCACAAGATGAAGATGATATGGTCCGGTAACGGTAAAAATGGTCCGGTTACGGTCGAAATCTCAAGGTACTGTTCCTGCACTGGCTACAGGCTCTCGCCTCTCATATTGCAATTAATAATGAAAAGTTAAGTGGTCAAACTGGTTTTGGTGAAGGATGTAGATTTAAGAATGTGGGATGTGAATGTTTTGAATTGATCCGCTGCTTTAACTGGTTCCATGGTACACCGTAGTTACTAACTGAAAGTGATGAATCTAGGAATGAAGTTCCGAGCCGATTTCTTCATTTAAAGTTTGAAAAAAATCTCTTCAACTGTAGAACTGACTTATTAATCCTAGCAGGTAATTAACTCTGGATCTTCATCACATTGATTCCATTCTAAATTCTAACCATAAACAAAAAAAACATTTACAGATAATTTGACATGTTCCAGTGTGAACGAAGCCTTCTCCGTACAAAACCTTGAAGGCAAGTCTTCTCTAGCTGAAGTCCGAACACTACAATTTATCTGATAAAGTGTATTACTAAGGTGCTCTGCTGATAATTGTAGTAAAGTAATCAATAAATGCAAAAAAAATGACCTCTGACGAGGCTCGAACCGGGATGAGCTAGTTAACTATAATGGCCTTAGCCGCCGTCCTACGAGAGGCTCAGCAGATTTACAATATGTAGATCTATAAAACTATATAAAAATAGGCGCACGCAAGTAACTTTTCGTTATTTATGGATCCGAATAATAGCGACATACCCACAATTCTGAGAAATAAACCTCGCCCGACATAAAGCGACATAATCACAATTTCGCCCACACATTTGCTAGAACACCTCCTCGATCCAGATGTTTTCATCTCAAAATTGTGAATAAGTGTGAATTGGTGTGAATGGTGTGAATTGGTTCAAAAATAGCGAATAAGTTCGGTGCGTGCGTAAATTCACATCGATAATCGGCGACATTTGGGGGACATATTTACAATTTCGCTTACAATTTTGCTAGAACACCTCCTGGACCCAGAAGGACTTTCGTCAAAACTGCACTGTACCATATCATAATATGGTAAAGGTCGAAAATAGAGTGTTTCAACAAATAACTTAACTAATTTTAAATTTTCTCCAGATTCGAATATACGATTTTCTCGAAACTTTCAGATAGTTTTATAGTCAGTCATAAGACGGATAATCTGTGCCAAATTTAAGATATCACTTCAAACACAAGAAAATACCTCAAAATGGGGGGTTTGCAGATAAATGCCTTTGTATATATTGTATCGATTTGGAGATATTTTCTTATGATTTGAAGTGATATCTCAAATTTGGCACATAGAAATTCGCCCAAACTTGCACAGATCATCCGTCTTATAGCCATATGACTTATCTGGCAAGTTTAAAGAAAATCTAACATTCAGATCTCGAAATAATCGACTTTCGTCAAATATTGTACCATGGTACAGATTGGTACGGAAGGTCCAACTCCTCAGATCAGTAGTCTAAATCGCCCAAGTTCGGATCCGAAATAGCGAAAAAGTGCGGAAGACTACCCGGAGAATGCCTTGTTTACAAAGATACATGTCAGATATTCGGTTTGGTAAATTATGGTTACTGCAAACTAGATAATAGCTGAAATCAAATGAGTACACATAAAAACAGAGTTTTTTCGGCACTATACTGAAAAAACCAGTCCCATACCTTTGACCGTTTTCTTGATTAAGCTTATCGTAAGGGTCAATGCGTACGTAGTGGAGTAGTTAGGCGTGAATATCAAGGGAAATCCTGGCGGTTTGGAATCACGTCGAGGGAGATTTTGTTCACTGTTTTGGCAATCATGAATTAATCAACTACAGTAAACAGTAGAGCACCTTAATAATACACTGTTCGTTAGCTGTTTATTAAAAGTAAATTTCAAATCAATGTTCCATCCTTTGATTTCAGCTGTTATCTGGTTTGCAGTTATTAATCTAACAGAACAAACATTACTCGATAACTCCATTTACCATTTGACATGTCTCTGTGTGAACTAGGCCTTTTCCGGACAAGGTCTTTCACGGACAGTTTTCTCCCTACAGTATAATTTATCGGCGTTAATTTCCGATGTGGGCGACAAAATTTACAATTCTGAGAATAAACCTTGGGCGACATTTGCGCGACATTCATACAATTTCCCCAATAATCATCAAATTTCTAGACTCCAGAGTATCCAGATTTTTGGAGACTCTTTGGGACATCTAATTATTGGCTGGGAAGCTCAAATTCGGTTTTCTATGAAGTTTCTTCAAGTTTGAAATTATCATTACTGAATTGGGGATTATTATTTAAAATAAAATATCATGAGAGTTAATGGTACTTACTGAGCACCTCCTTGTGGAGATTGTACTCTGTATGACTTGACTGCTCCACCGTTACTGGCGCCTTTCCAAAGGCTTGTATTGTCTGAAATTTGCACGTGCACAGACTAGACAATACTTTCAACTTTGAGTCTTCTGACAGCTGCCTGTTATCAAATGGATCGTGCTGTGCCTGAAAGATTTAGTGTCAACATTACAGTCAACATTACAGTCAACATTACAGTCAACATTACTCAATAAGTGCATTATCAACTGTTGAATTTTTCCCGGTCCCTGCCATTTCTTCTATAATCTATATGGCTCTAAAACTGTCACCCAGTAGATGAATGCTATACGGAGGGACACGACAGCAGAGAGATTAACAAGCTCATGCTGGATAGAAATATCTGGAGAAAAATCATATCTGCTCGGACATTGAACCGCCCTAAGTCGAAGTCGAAGTAAGTAATAGTTATTAATAGCTCTTCTGTGCTAAAACCCTAGGCCTATTTAACTCAACTTAACCACTGCAAGTGCTAACTCTATTTTAAAACGACATTCCCACAATTATAAATTAATTTTGATCTCATTTCTGATTATTAGATGTGTGAAATTAATAATTTATTATTATAATGTTTCGATAATAATTTGTCCCAAAATAATTGTTCATACAATAAACACTCAGTTATTTAGAATATATATTCGCATATATCCACACTATATTTACATTACACGTTCAACGTGATATCATTATCAGTGCAGTGTGTACAACACCAACTACACCGATCAATTGCCAATCTGCGAAATATTTTAAGTAGGCCCTGCCATCTCGAAGTGATAATAAACACTCACATGCGGATATCCCATGCCACTAGCATGTCGAGCATCTAGGGGCTCGAACACGTACATCAGATCAGGTATCATCTGAAATATGGTCCCCAGCCAGGTGGAGCCGGACCTGGAATGTTGTTTACTGTTAAGGGGGGAGGGGGTGTTTACTGTTATGGGGGGAGGGGCGGCCGGGGGGGGGGGGGGGGGGGTGTTTACTGTTAGAGGGAGTTTACTATTAAGTGGGGAGGATGTTTATTGTTAGGGGGGGGTTTACTGTTATGTGGGGGGGGGGGGGGGGACAG
Organism: Bolinopsis microptera; assembly: GCF_026151205.1. Classification (NCBI taxonomy): domain Eukaryota; kingdom Metazoa; phylum Ctenophora; class Tentaculata; order Lobata; family Bolinopsidae; genus Bolinopsis; species Bolinopsis microptera. The sequence goes on along the minus strand of NC_087082.1, from coordinate 8,180,186 downwards.
ACATCTTGCGTCTCCACCACCGGTGTCTCCGTTATCATGTCTTGCTCACAGCCCATTCCGAGATTGAATTGCCATTAGCCCCTGTATATCCAGATTCCAGGGGTAGGAGGGGTGTCGGGGACGGTATGAAGAAAGCGATCAGGTGCTGCCTTGAATTTTGGCAAAGTTGGGATAGACTTGATTTCGTGAGGCACAGCGTTATACAAAGCAGAGGCCACTGAAGGGAAAGAATGGAACCTCATGGTGTTGGGGGGGGGGGGGGGGGGGGGGGGTGTGGGGTGGTTTTATTAACATTCATATTATTGTAGTGTTTCATAAACTTATTAACATACATATAACTATATAAACTCATTATGAGATGAGTAATACAGGGTGGCCAAAATTAAGTTCTGGATCAAGTATCTGCAAGATCTTAAAAGGGGCATAACTCAGTAAAATTGTGAACAACCAACTTGAAATTTTGGGAAAACACTCCAAATATCAAGCCAAATGTGTCTCGAAACTTTGAAGTCCCTAGCTGAAAGTGTTCTCACTTTATGGTGACATTAGCGAAAAAGAGGGATTTGCGTGCCACACCCACTGTAATTAATTAAATTTGACGAAACTTTCAGGAAATCTAAGTTTGACCCATATCTATAATCTCTGAAATTTCTGTGCAATTGTAAGAAGAATTATGTTAGTTATTAAAGGGTTGCGTGTGGGCAGTTACTTCTGGGCCACCCAGTACTACTACTAGTAGTAGGGGGGGGGGGGGGGGGGCAACGCCCCAAAAGGCCCCGATTTCTAGGGCCCTTTTTGGATTTTCGATATGTGTAGGGCCTTTTGGGGCCCTAGAATTAACTTCAATTTCATCAAGTTTGATATATGCTAAGTGCTTTAATGATATTATCTGACTACTTGCACAGTACTTTCATGTTTATTTGAGTGTATTTACATGGAGATTATGGTCCATAAACACTATCAAATAGTGGTCATGGTCAAAAGGCCCCAAAAAGCCCCGATTTCTAGGGCCTTTTTGGATTTTCGATATGTGTAGGGCCTTTTGGGGCCCTAGAATTAACTTCAATTTCATCAAGTTTGATATATGCGAAGTGCTTTAATGATATTATCTGACTACTTGCACAGTACTTTTGTGTTTATTTGAGTGTATTAACATGGAGATTATGGTCCATAAACACTATCAAATAGTGGTAAGGGTCAAAAGGCCCCAAAAGGCCCCAAAAAGCCCCGATTTCTAGGGCCCTTTTCGGATTTTCGATATGTGTGGGCCTTTTGGGGCGTTGGCCCCCCCCCCCCTAGTAGTAGTATTATGAGATTACCTTACTCAGGAATATTATAGCGGGTTAATTTATGACTGGGAAAATTAATGGCCGGGAAAAATATGGCGGAATGTTCCAAAACCCACCAAGCATCAAAATGTATTACCATTAGTTTACCTTACTCGGGAACATTATAGCCGGTTAATTTATGACTGGGAAAATTAATGACCGGGAAAAATATGGCGGAATTTTCCAAAACCAACCACTTTATCCCAGTCATAATATTCCCGAGTAAGGTACATTAAAACAGTAACTGACCTGCTCTCCGTAGCAATAATGACAAGTTTTGTCTTTGAATTTGAAACTGGCACATTCTCAGAAGATTGGTGATCTTTTAGTGCCTGCTCCAGGGTGCTGTCTTTTACTTCTATCTCAGCTCTGATTTCCTTGAAAATTTGAATTTAAAAAATTCTCTTTATAAAAAAACCGACACGTATGTGTGATATGTGTAAATCTTACTACATATAAGTATACTGCCTAATCTAATCAGTATAATTGTATAAAATTTGTACCACACAAAGTAAATGATACGGGATACCCCTTTTTATTCATTACACAGTACACACGTCACTGTGTAAGACACCTTGCTTTAGTGGCTGTGGCAACATGGAGTAATGTGCACTAAGGGGGGGGGGGGGGGGGGGGGGGGGGGGGCGGCGGCGGCTAGGATTGCATACAGGTAATTATTTGTAGGTTACACACACTAGTGTAGATCTCTGGGATCCCTGTTAGTAAGACGTAAGTGCCCTGATTTTGAAATGCTAAGCTCGCACATCTGTTAGTCCGGTGATTCAATCTCTCAATTAGCAGCCATGTGTTCAGGCCCATATAAATAACGTACTTTGCTTAAAACTTGCATCTTACTGCGTATTATATCGTAACTCTTGTTTTAACTTTTTAAGGAGCTAAAATATGAAGTTCGTTGAAAATTGTTGTTAGTAAACACAATTTACGAGAAACGATAGCCAGATTCAAATGTACTAATATTAATCAATAACCTACCTTTTATAAATATATAATATATTGTGATGTTATATTTGGATTTCTCCAGTTTCAAGACTGCTCTACCTGGGAGGGGAGCGAAATAAAACGACGATTCAACAAACTTTAAGTTGCATGCAATCAATAACGAACGCAATCACCTGTAGTACAGGTTGTGTACCTGATTAGTGAAGGGTTGTGTACCTGATTAGTGAAGGGTTGTGTACCTGATTAGTGAAGAGTTGTGTACATGAATAGTGAAGGGTTGTGTACCTGATTAGTGAAGAGTTGTGTACCTGATTAGTGAAGAGTTGTGTACCTGATTAGTAAAGGGTTGTGTACCTTATCAGTGAAGGGTTGTGCACCTGATTAGTTAATAAACGGCTTACTGCTTAGTGGCTCAGTTGGTTAATCTGCCTGGCATTGCTTGAGGTACCAGGTTCGATTCCCGACTCTGTCACTAGCCGTGGGGTGAGCGTCGTCGACGCTCAGCTAAGGATCCTGAGTGGTCTATGCAGCCCCCCGGTCCACTCAGCCAAATACTCGAGAAATCGGGTGTGAGGGTTAAACGAGGAGCTGCCCATTGCAGCTAAGTCTCGGACGAAGAAAATATGGTACAAACTACCTTAACCGTCACTGGCCTAATGTATAATTGAATCCTTCGGCTTCCTGTTATTGGCTGGTTACACACTTGTGTAACAATGTGGCTGTTGGAATGTCCGAAGTAAAATAAGTGTTGAGATTTTTAAAAAAAGTAAAGGGTTGTGTACCTGATTAGTGAAGGGTTGGAGGGTTCCATCAAAACAGTTCCTATAAGCAGTAATAGCACACAGCACTATAACTGTAACTACTATAGTGAACAGTCCTACAGGTATATCCCGTCTTGATATCATGATCACTATCCATCATTCCATACCTGTAGTATACAGTTTTACTATGCATATGGTTACTGTAGTGTAATACGTAATATCAGTTATCTAAATACAACTACTTAAAATATAACCAAAATAACATTTTGGAAACGGAATGATGGCATGATGGCATGATGCACAGTGTTGATTGTTAATTATAGTAAAGCCTCGTTTTACTGAATTGTTACATTTTCTCAGAAACCTTATATAAACAGGTGTTTTGTGAACATTTAGCCGTTGTCAGGAGTAACTAGAACTAGTAACTATTAACTAGTAACTAGTAATTAGAACCTTGCAAAAGGAACCATCCTGCAGTGACTCTACATTTACTAGGCCCCCCCCTACTGTAGCATAAAACTTTAAAATAAACGAGCCTATTTGACATTGGAGATAAAGTTGACATAATAGTAACGTGTACCAATTATATACAGAATAATAACGTGCTATCATTGTAACAGGATTACACATGATTCAAATTAAACTATCGTGAACCGTCATATTTGTACACAATTAGATAAACAAAGGATTACACTGTGTATAATATCATATTACTACTGCGACGTGTCACCATGGTTACAACTGTACTATACTACGTGTGGGCCGTGGGGGAACATTATGCCCACTTAACCTCATGAAATAAAGTTCAACAAAATATGTACATTTAGATTTGGAGGGGGATTTGTTTTAAAGCATATAAGAGATACGAACAGAGTCTAATGACGTGGAAATATGGTATGTTCTGGGGTAGGTATGTGTAATACCATGGTTATTAGCCACTGGGGTAGGTACTGGGGTAGGTACGTGTAATACCATGGTTACTGGGGTAGGTACGTGTAATACCATGGTTACTGAGGTAGGTACTCGGGTAGGTACGTGTAATACCATGGTTACTGGGGTAGGTGCGTGTAATACCATGGTTACTGAGGTAGGTACGTGTAATACCATGGTTACTGGGGTAGGTACGTGTAATACCATGGTTACTGGGGTAGGTACGTGTAATACCATGGTTACTGAGGTAGGTACTGGGGTAGGTACGTGTAATACCATGGTTACTGGGGTAGGTACTGGGGTAGGTACGTGTAATACCATGGTTACTGGGGTAGGTACTGGGGTAGGTACTTGTAATACCATGGTTACTGGGGTAGGTACGTGTAATACCATGGTTACTGAGGTAGGTACTCGGGTAGGTACGTGTAATACCATGGTTACTGAGGTAGGTACTCGGGTAGGTACGTGTAATACCATGGTTACTCGGGTAGGTACGTGTAATACCATGGTTACTGAGGTAGGTACGTGTAATACCATGGTTACTGGGGTAGGTACGTGTAATACCATGGTTACTGGGGTAGGTACGTGTAATACCATGGTTACTGGGGTAGGTACTGGGGTAGGTACGTGTAATACCATGGTTACTGGGGTAGGTACTGGGGTAGGTACGTGTTACCATGGTTGCTGGGGTAGGTACTGGGGTAGGTACATGTAATACCATGGTTACTGGGGTAGGTACGTGTAATACCATGGTTACTGAGGTAGGTACTCGGGTAGGTACGTGTAATACCATGGTTACTGAGGTAGGTACTGGGGTAGGTACGTGTAATACCATGGTTACTGGGGTAGGTACGTGTAATACCATGGTTACTGGGGTAGGTACTGGGGTAGGTACGTGTAATACCATGGTTACTGGGGTAGGTGCGTGTAATACCATGGTTACTGGGGTAGGTACTGGGGTAGGTTATAGGTACTGGGGTAGGTACGTGTAATAACATGGTTACTGAGGTAGGTACGTGTAATACCATGGTTAAACTTAATAGATATCGATTCCCGTGGGGAGGTGATACATATTTGTTTACTTTTAAGTGGCGCCTCTATTCAGCAGGTTGAAGATGTGATGCCACTTTGGAATTATAGAACGCTTACATAACTCCTTCTTGTTACCCCCTTTGGCCTTTGAACTTTTGAAGGTCCCGAATTATTTTCTGAACGAAAGCTCAAAAATAACCGAGAAATCGACCCTCTTATTAACTCATTTTGATGACTGATTCTGACCTATAATTGCACGAAAAATCGATTTAACTAAGTTTCAGACCTATTAACACTTCCTTATCCATCAAAATTGACGTTTTATAGTTAATACGAGCAACAAGCAACATATATTTTGATCCTTCGGTTCTACTCAGGACCCAGGGCCTAGGGAGTTAAGCTGAAACCGAAAGATCGAGGCAATCCTCACTTTAACTGATTGAACAGGTACTAACACAATTTGCAGATAGAAATGTTCGTTGCAATATGTTTATTGCAGCTTTGCAACTTGAGCGAAGAGCAGAGTACGAAAAAACACAGCAGGTAAGCAACTCATTTTGGTGACTGTTCTTCACCTAACGTTGTACGAGAAATCGATTTAAGTTGGGTTTACAGCCCAATAACGCTTCCCTATCAAGGAAAAAGGAAATCGCGGCACGTGCGGAATCGTGATTTTTCCCATTCTCCGCGACAAATCGCGATTTTTGACGTTTGCCGCGACAAATCGCGATTTTCTCAGATCCTTGCGACAAATCGTGACTATTTCAGTTCTCCGCGACAAATTGCGCATTTTCTTTTAAATCTGAGAACCAAATTTGCGCATTCTCCTTTAAATCTGAGTGCCAAATATCACGTTCTTTTTAAGTATTATATGGAACTAATCACATTCACAGCCTTCCGAATGTATGTACGGACTTCAGAAGCTCATAATGATCAGGGTAGCATGAAACATGAACATGAAAAAAAGTTTCCAGAAAAACTTTGAAAAATTTTGACTGAGAAAATTTTCGGTCCGAGTAATTCTCGATACGTACCTCTAATGACAGAGCTCCCGCCTGCATTCCGAGATCGCATTACAAGTAACAAAAGGGAAGCCTCGAATCCCAAATCGTATATCGAGAGGTAGGTACTATTACTAGGTACGGACTTCAGTAAAGTAAACCGAGAAAATATGTTCACATAATATATATGATATAATGATCAGGGTAGCATGAACTGTGGAAAACGATTGTTTTACAGGAATCCACTTTCAATAGCATTTCTTAACCCAATCGTCTAGTCGTCTGCTGACGTAACATTGTTAGCCAAAAACTTGACCACTAGACATAAAGTTGACCACTAGACATATACAACTTGACCACTAGACATAAAGTTTCAAGACCACTTTAGACTTTAGACTCTGGAAAACTGCAAACATTGACATGACGATGCCTTACCCCACTTAAGGGGGCAAACACCAAATTTGTCCAGACCAAATGACCTCATAGGCAGTTCAGTGACCTTCTAGCGCACCGTTTCCACACCAAAAAAAATTATTTTGAGAATACCCATTTTTGTAATCGACCATTTCCTGGTTAAGAGTGCAATTTTCGGAAAAAATTATTTTGTGGTTGAGACGCTATAAGGTTATCATTTCTTGCGGTATCGGGTTGAAATTTTGCTCGCCGTTTATTCACATCTATTTCAAGGTGTGTGTAAAATCTTGATATCGTATCTAAAAAGGCTGTTGTGTTATGAATTTTTAAAGTCAAAAAGCTAAAATTGTCCTTTTCAGGCTTATTTTAACAAAAAGTCAGTCAGGGAAGATCGGATTATTTGATGCTTGACATCAAATTGTTCTCTGAATTCTGGCGCAGTTTTTGATGCCCTCAAAAATTTTTTTACTCATTCACCTTCTGATCTATTGGACCTCAAAGCCAAACAACAAATTTAGGCACATTTTTCGTTTTTAATATTTACTGATTTTTCCAAAATTTTGATAGGAATGTGCTAGTGACTTTTTGAAGGGTGCAAAATAACCGCAACTAGCACATTTATTTATGAGTTATGAACAACAAAACACCCTAAAATGCTTCCCTTTGAAGTTATGGGAAAAAATGTGATTTTTTGGCTTTGCAGATAAAAAATCACATTTTTTCCCATAACTTCAAAGGGAAGCATTTAAGGGTGTTTTTTTGTTCATAACTCATACAGGGTGGGCCAAAAGTCAGTACCCATACGTTGGCCTTTATAGCTCAGTCACTGAGTGCCCAATTTAAATACTTCTTTCTGGTATGACTTAGTACCACCACTGGTTCGAGGAATTTGTCAACTCGAAAAATATTCGCGTTCATTTTTTTCAAATGGAGGTTCATTTTCACATTTATTTGATAATTTGGATAGTCGGATCAAGCTAAATGTTATTGAATTGTGTTTGGCCATTCGAATTACGTTTGTCCTGAAAGAATTAGAACTGTACCTTCTCAGATGACCGAGATATGAAGCATAACGAGTTTATTCATTACGTGTGATCAGGTGATTGGTTTACCTAATCACGTGATAAGGTGCCCCCGTTAACTACCCCGTTAAACATTATGGGAATTGTTAAGAGTGCCCAATTAAGGTGTCGTGTCACGGTGTCACATAATCACCCAGTCAATATTGTTAACGAGATACAGAAAATGCTTGATAACTTCGTCATTTCTAATCCGTTTTCCCTCATGTTGTTAGATCATATGCAACATTTGATAATCTACCGTCTCTGAAAAAATTAGGCGTTCAGCATGTTCAGAGAAAACAATATAAGTGTTTTAATATTGAATGGGCGTGGTCTAAAATATTCGAATTTTTAAATTTTGACGACGGAATCCTCGAACCAGTAAGTACAGTATGCCATCTGCAAAGCAACAGCTCTCAGATATAAAACACAGCGGAGCTATTAAGGCCAACGTATGGGTACTGACTTTTGGCCCACCCTGTATATAAATGTGCTAGTTGCGGTTATTTTGCACCCTTCAAAAAGTCACTAGCACATTCCTATCAAAATTTTGGAAAAATCAGTAAATATTAAAAACGAAAAATGTGCCTAAATTTGTTGTTTGGCTTTGAGGTCCAATAGATCAGAAGGTGAATGAGTAAAAACATTTTTGAGGGCATCAAAAACTGCGCCAGAATTCAGAGAATAATTTGATGTCAAGCATCAAACAATCCGATCTTCCCTGACTGACTTTTTGTTAAAATAAGCCTGAAAAGGACAATTTTAGCTTTTTGACTTTAAAAATTCATAACACACCAGCCTTTTTAGATACGATATCAACATTTTACACACACCTTGAAATAGATGTGAATAAACGGCGAGCAAAATTTCAACCCGATACCGCAAAATATGATTAACTTATAGTGTCTCAACCACAAAATAATTTTTTCCGAAAATTGCACTCTTAACCAGGAAATGGTCGATTACAAAAATGGGTATTCTCAAAATAATTTTTTTTGGTGTGGAAACGGTGCGCTAGAAGGTCACTGAACTGCCTATGAGGTCATTTGGTCTGGACGGCACAAACCACTGTTTTGGTGTATGCCCCCTTAAGGAATTGTACGAGAAGATGAAGAAATTAAATAATACAGTCAAATACGTCTTTTTGTCGGACAAAATTCGCAACTAAGCAATTTTAACGGGAAATGGTCGGGACAGGTCCCAGGAATCATTCCAGAGAATTCCAAAATCGACAATTACCACTTTTTTACCACCTTTTTACCACTTTGGTTTTCCGCAAATAAGTCACGTTCTGAATATCCTAGAAGATTCTAGTTTAAAGCATTATGTTTAGAAAACTAAGAAGAACAACTTTTTCTTAAACAACTTTTTCATAAACAACTTTTTCAAAAATAAATTATTTAATTATTTGATTACGTAAATAATTAATAAATTTTTAAATATTTCAAAAATACATTTTGATAAATAATGTTCACAAATACATTACACGTATAATGAACTAATTTTTATTAAACTTTTATAAAACACTTTCAATATTTTGGACTTTTCGAAATTTGTAAAGAATAACCACTATTACCACTTTTCACCACATTGAATCTCCGCTAATAAAACGACTTCTGAATGTCGTAGAAGGTTCTAGATTGAACCAATGTGTTTAAAACATAAAATAGAACAACTTTTTCTCTAACAACCTTTGGATTAGATAATTAATTAATTAGTTAATCAATCATTTAACAAATATGACGATGCCTTACCCAACTTAAGGAATTGTACGAGAAGATGAACAATAGTACAGTCAAATAAAAGGCAAAGATGAGGAAATAAAATAATATGTAATGTGTTAGGCATAAGGTTAGTTAAGGCCAAGTTAGGAATTTTTAAAGTGACATTGAATCATGAGATTTGGAACCATGCCCAAGACAATGAATCTATATTATAACTTTATAACAAACCTTAGCGAACTCAATACGGAAAACAGCTCATAATGGTAAAGGAAATATTTTTACGAACATATTGATAGTGAATAACTTATACAAAGGATGCCACAATGCTGGCAATATGCCACAGCCTCTAAGTCGCCCACTGAGCCTGAGCTGCAAAATTTTGCCACTACTTGATAGATCTAAAGATGTAAAGTGATTTAAACCTCATTCTGTCCGATAACCATAATATGCCATAGGACCACTTGTTCCAGAAGCACGTGCCTAAGAACAACTTGTTCACTTGAAAAACCGTGGAATCTACGAAAAAATACCCATTGTACACAATAGCATAGAATGTAGAATGTTTTAAAATAACCGTGTATAAACGGTTATGATATGGGGCAAGCAGAAACACGCATTCTTACTTTACCGCTCTATCTAGAATTAGAAGAAGTTAATAAGTTAATAAGTTAATAAGTTAATAAGTTAATAAGTTAATAAGTTAATAAGTTAATAAGTTAATAAGTTAATAAGTTAATAAGTTAATAAGTTAATAAGTTAATAAGTTAATAAGTTAAGCAGTAAAACTCCAGAGAAAAGTATTAAAGAGACGGGTGTGATGGTTCTATCTGATAGTAAGCTGTCTTAAGCAGAAACCTCATAAAGTTCACTAGACCACTAGACATTACATAGACTTGACCATTAGAGTCATACAATGGATTATGAAATTGTGCAGTTAGGTGAAATCAGTGTTATTATTGATTATCACTTGTCAGATACTTGTCATGATGATGTGATTTGAGATTAAATCATCATGGAACATGAGCCGATAAAATTAAATAGTTTGGGAATATATAACATCTAACTTAGCTCTGCAAAAATATTATCTTTTCGCCGCGATTTGTTTGGCTTGTCGCGGCGCCGTGATTTTTGGCCTAAATTATCGCGATTTTCTTTTGTCCTTGTTCCCTTATTCCTCAAAATTCTTGTGTTACTCTAACAAAGAAAATGTTTATTCTGCAACGAAAGAACAAGGAGATCGTCTTATTAACAACTCGAACAGGTTATGTAGGGTCGGCACCAATGTAATTATGGTCTTGCCACCGTGTTTTGGTTCAGCCGAAATAAATTTTACCTTGATGTTTTTACATATTGTTTCTCACTCCAGCTGAGTCTGGTAGTGTTGAGTATCATGAATATTTTTCTAGCTCTCTTTTTCCATGTTTTTGCTTCACAGGAGATATTGTGGTCTTTTTATTGAATATAACTGTAATACATTGATGTAAAGTTTATTTGAATTTTGAAATAAAAAAAAAGGTACTATCACAATTTTCAGAGCAGAGCACGATAGCAAAGTCAAAAGAAACACAATGAAGGTAGATAACCAACACCATGATATAACAATCATAATAACAACTGAATTTTATTTATTCTAATCGACGGGCAGCCGTGATCCTGATCGAGCGATCGATTGTAATAGAGGTGTTATGTCACGTGACGCCGATCTGTCCAATCACAAACAGGAAGACTGAGTGAGCAGACGGATATTATATCGTTCGTTTACTTTTGTTCATGATTGGAAGGTAAGCACCACAGTCAGTTGGAGGAGCGACTATCAAGAAGCTTCTTGAAATTGAAGCTTCTTAAATTATTTTTTATTCTAATTGTATTGCTGTGTAAATTTGATTCTAATTCTACTTCTAATTCTAAGATCGTTTGCCTATCGTAAAACCCCTTCCCCCCCCCCAACAGTTTATATTGTACGTGGGTAGTGGGCACGGTTATATTATAACGATCACACTATTTCTAGTTCATGACGTAATCATGGCGTGTACTGCAGTGCAGTGTAACGTGCAGATATGAGCACCTTGAAATTGCCGAGCCAAGCTGTGGTAGAGATAACAATGTGTTATGTGAACAGAGGGTCAAATACAGATAAGGAAAGTAAACATACGATATCCGTCTACTCGCTCTTCTTGTTTGTGATTGGACGAATCGGCGTCACTTGACATTACACCTGTATTACAATTGGTCGCTCGGTCAGGATCACGAAGCGCATGGCTGCCCATCGTTCAGAATAAATATAATTCAGTTGTTATTATGATTGTTATATAATCATGGTGTTGGTTACCTACCTTCATTGTGTTTCTTTTGACTTTGCTATCATCGTACTCTGCTTTGAAAATTGTGATAGTACCTGTAACCTGTTCGAGTTGTTAACGAGATGATCTCCTTCGTTTCAGAATCAAAATGTTCTTTGTTTGAGTAACACAAGAATTTTGAGGAATAGGGAAGCGTTATTGGGCTGTAAACCAAACTTAAATCGATTTTTGGTGCAATGTTAGGTGAAGAACAGTCACCAAACTGAGTTGCTTACTTGCTGTGTTTTTTCGTACTCTGCTCTTCGCTCAAGTTGCAAAGCTGCAATAAACATATTGCAACGAACATTTCTATCTGAAAATTGTGTTAGTACCTGTTCGATCAGTTAAAGTGAGGATTGCCTCGATCTTTCGGTTTCAGCTTAACTCCCTAGGCCCTGGGTCATGAGTAGAACCGAAGCTGAAGGATCAAAATATATGTTGCTTGTTGCTCGTATTAACTATAAAACATCGATTTTGAGGGATAAGGAAGTGTTAATAGGTTCTGAAACCTAGTTAAATCGATTTTTCGTGCAATTTTAGGTCAGAAACAGTCATCAAAATGAGTTAATAAGAAGGTCGATTTCTCGGTTATTTTTGAGCTTTCGTTCAGAAAATAATTCGGGACCTTCAAAAGTTCAAAGGCCAAAGGGGGTAACAAGAAGGAGTTACAAGCGTTCTATAATTCCAAAGTGGCATCACATCTTCAACCTGCTGAATAGAGGCGCCACCTAAAACGTAAACAAACATGTATCACCTCCCCACGGGAATCGATATCTATTAAGTTTAACCATGGTATTACACTCACCTACCCCAGAACATACCATATTTCCACGTCATTAGACTCTGTTCGTATCTCTTATATGTTTTAAAACAAATCCCCCTCCAAATTTAAATGTACATTTTGTTGAACTTTATTTCATGAGGTTAAGTGGGCAAAATGTTCCCCCACACGCAGTAACCATGGTATTACACGTACCTACCCCAGTAACCATGGTATTACAAGTACCTACCCCAGTACCTACCCCAGTAACCATGGTATTACAAGTACCTAGTACCTACCCCAGTAACCATGGTATTACAAGTACCTAGTACCTACCCCAGTACCTACCCCAGTACCTACCCCAGTGGCTAATAACCATGGTATTACACATACCTACCCCAGAACATACCATATTTCCACGTCATTAGACTCTGTTCGTATCTCTTATATGTTTTAAAACAAATCCCCCTCCAAATGTAAATGTACATATTTTGTTGAACTTTATTTCATGAGGTTAAGTGGGCAAAATGTTCCCCCACGGCCCACACGTAGTATAGTACAGTTGTAACCATGGTGACACGTCGCAGTAGTAATATGATATTATACACAGTGTAATCCTTTGTTTATCTAATTGCGTACAAATATGACGGTTCACGATAGTTTAATTTGAATCATGTGTAATCCTGTTACAATGATAACACGTTATTATTCTGTATATAATTGGTACACGTTAATATTATGTCAACTTTATCTCCAATGTCAAATAGGCTCGTTAATTTTAAAGTTTTATGCTACAGTAGGGGGGGGGGCAGTTAATGTAGAATTTTTTATATTGTAAAGAAGGAATTTTTTATATTGTGTGTAAGTTTGGTGTGAAGCATTATTTTATTTTAAAAAGCTAACAGTGTTAAACTCAATCGACATCAGTTAAGGATGATATATTTTAACAGGTTAAATTCATATAATTGACGATTAAGAGATATATGAGTGCGTTCAGGACTCTGAAAGTGTCATACTCTTTCAGTAATGGTATAAAATGGTTAACTTTAGTCAAGGTCTCATGTCTCTACGACCTTCGCTTTTGGCGCAGTGAATCTCACACTTCAGCGCAACGCGCAAACTCCTGCAGGAACTTCCCGACATAAGACATTGTAGAGACTTGAGACCTCGATTTAGGTTAACCATTTTCTACTGACAATATTAGAGGAGCACACATTTAGAACTCCTTCCATACTCCTTCATGACTAAATTGACGATTTAGAGAATTTTTAGAGAAACTGTTAAAATTTGGTGAAAAATATGGGCGTGGCCCAAGTCAGTATCTTATTATATATAAAGCGAGACGATATATATCCGTACCATTTTACTGACACCACGGCATCAACTTTAACACGATTTTCCGCAAAAACCGTAAAAGATATAAAACTGAAACTTTTTTTACTGGGTCAAATGTCTTAATGGCCTTCAAATCAGCATGAAAAATTTAAAAATTGGCCAAGAAATAGAAATTTTAGTGCCCAAAATTTGGACCCCCAAGTGGTGTCAAAAACGCGAATTAAATAGGTAATAATTTATTTAGTCTCTTGGGTCTTGACACCACTCAAGGATTAGACGGGTTACTGCTAGTTATACGAAACCGTAGAGACCGTTGTTCCTGCTATAGAGCAACTAATTAGAGGTAATATCTTTAAATTATTTGAACGAAAAGTGGTTTCGTGAACCTACCTAGAGTAGGTACCTGGTACGTGTTACCATGGTTACTGGGTAGGTACTGGGTGCGTGTTACCATGGTTGCTGGCCGCTGGGGTAGGTACTGGGGTAAGTACTTGTAACACCATGGTTACTATGGTAGGTATGTATAATACCATGGTTACTGGGGTAGGTACTGGGGTAGGTACGTGTAATACCATGGTTACTGGGGTAGGTACTAGGGTAGGTACGTGTAATAACATGGTTATTGGGGTAGGTACGTGTAACCATGGTTACTGGGGTAGGTACTGGGGTAAGTACTGGGGTAGGTACGTGTTACCATGGTTGCTGGCCGCTGGGGTAGGTACTGGGGTAGGTACGTGTTACCATGGTTACTAGGGTAGGTACTGGGTTAGGTACGTGTTACCATGGTTACTGGGGTAGGTACTGAGACTTGTGGTACATTGAGGCAATGTTTATTGTAACAATTTTAAGATATTCTGGGTAATAACAGCTAGACTCTGATCTAGTGGATTGCCATATTCTAAATCTAGGCCTTATTATTATAATTGTTTTTGATTAATATCAGGAATAACGCCAAAAACCGAAATTTGGCAAATTTACCAAAATTTGAATATTTCAGTTTGCAATTTCGCAAACTAACTTTGCCCCATTAAATGATATTAATTTAATTAATCAATTAAACACATACCTAAAGTCTACTAAACAGAGAAATTTACCAATTTGAACTAAATGAGCAGAAATAAATGGCATAATCAAATGCAACTATTTTTCTCAAAGCAAATGATTAGCGTTGTCAGTAGCCATTTTAGTGAATGATTTATTTTAGATTGTTTATTAATAACAAGAACTACTACATGTACTACAGGGTGCAGGTGTACCACGATATTCCCTATATTACTAATAAAATATACATAACTTTAAAATATACTTACTTTAAATACGTCATATTGTTTAATTTGAGAATATTAGAGCTTTTTAAGGGTTTGTAACGATTTTGGGCCAAGGATTCTCTGCTACCTTGATCAAATTATCGTCATAAATATTAACATAACCTAAATAGTCCAACAATTCTTTACACTCAATCTCTATTTCATGAACGTGATTAGGACTAGCCGACATCCATTTGTAGAGCACAGTTAAAGTGTCTCTGTAAACACTGAATCCAGCAAACCTCCCGTCCGGGTCCTTACCATTCTGAACCAAAGATTTGCCGTGCGTAATTCCCTCTATGTAAAGCTCTGTCTCCTGGTTAAACTCTAATCCAACAAATTCGTACAAACGCTTAGCCCATTTTATTGGATCAACAGACATCTCCTCATGACTCAAGCGAATATAACTGTCAGCACTAAAAACACCAGAATCACCAATTTTAATGTTATCTAGTTCTCGTAAACACAGTTTCCTCCTCTGGTCACTTTTTTCAGCAGGAGGGAGTTTGCTGTACTTTGTGCTTCCCTCACTGAACATGTAGTCAAACAGTTTCTCTCTGGACATGACATGAGGTCTAGGATCACGAATCAAATGAATTATCTTGAGCGGAATACCAAGCTCTTGCTGTAGGGAAATATAATCACTGATGTTGTGCACCCTAATAACCTTCTGCACCATGTGAGATTTGGACTGGCAGTATGAGGTCAAACTTTCGGGACAGTTGCCGTTATCAACACAGTGTTTGAGAAATGGTTGGTAACTAGGATACCGCCCAAGAACCATGGGAAACTGTGTCTCTGATGGGTTGTCTATGTTACATTTGAAGGAATCTGCTAGCTGAAGGACGTGACCTCTTTCTGTCGACAGATTTGCATCCTCCCTTGCCTTGGCATTAGATGCTGATGGGTACAAGGGCTCGTAAACATAGAACACATGTGGGTTATTCCAAAAGAATGAACTAAGCCATGTTGAACCAGAACGTCCCTCACAATTTAAAATGACGGCAACATTAGAATTATCCGGGAAATCAGAATAACTGCTATCAGCTTCAGATGTTCCTGTTTCTTGAGAGTAAACAACTGGTTTTGTGTGATGTTTGGCTTCTTCTTTATTCCCCAGATTTGAAAAGTCTATGCCAACTGTGTCATTGTAGTATTTGTAGGACGATTCAAGGTGTACAAACATCACATATAATACACAAAAGGTTGCAACCAGACCAAGGAGGAATTTTTTGGATGCCATCCAGACGTCACTATAATTGATGGATTCAATCTTCAGTATTTATTAGTAACATCCCTGCAAAAATGTGCATCATTAAATGTTGAAGTTGCTATTAGATCCTTTTGCAATAGAGTTTATCAAGTAAAAATTATCAACCAGAACACTTTAATTCAAACTATTTAAATTTAAACGGTTAATCATGTGCAGTGTCAGATTAGTTCTATGAAATTCCGAATCTTATTTGATTGTTGGGGACAAAATGAGAGTCTCCACTCAGTGTCAACGTTTTGGCAACACGTCTTTGTCATGGACAAGACTTTGCAATAACTTCTTACATAGCTGCAAAACACAATTGTAGAGGCAGCTATTAAGTAAAACAAAATTTAAGTAAAACAAAGCTTAAATTTTATTGCCATTACAATGAATAATGATATCATAATAAATATAAGTAGACATCCGATAATAAACTTGTTAGGTCCAGTGCAACCCAAGATGTCGCCTGACTAACAAAAATAAAAAGAGCTATCATGTTCATAGTTCTTCAAACGCGCACACCTAGGCTGTACGGAAATAGCTATAATTCTACGTCATATTAAAAACTCGACATCATTTTTGAGATACAAAAATAAATTTTATAAAATTTAAAGAATATCAACAGTCAGAACTGATTAGCAGAACAGAGTATGTTATTGAAGGTGTCCAGTTGTCCGCGGACGCCCTAATAGTATTACCTGGTGGTCGAAGAAAAGAAATTTTGCAAGAAGCTAACAATTTAACTCCGCAAACTTTCAGTGCAACACACAGTTAATTGTAAACGCTACAAAGCAAAACATTTCATCCACCAACTGAAAATACTTACGTCAAGGCGTTCAGGACGACCTGAATTGATGAAACTTAAGTGTCCTGTGCAGCTGATGTGTAGCACGTGTGGTGCTTTCTTACAAGAGAATTGCTGGTATTAGGTTTGGTTACACTTTACACTCATTTTATATTGGTTTGCTGTGTGGCTTTCGGATGTGCGTGTGCATGTATTATGTTATTTATTCGATATGTAGCATCTAGTAAACGGCCAGCTAGGTCACCGAGCTGCCTCTGCACAATTGTTAAAATAAACTGTTGTATCAATACAACATGACAAAGTAAGAACGTATGTTACATTGCAGATTCTTTAAATTGATTGTCCCCAGCAATCATATGTGATCGAACCACTCATAAGAAGTAGAAGTATCTATCCAATCAAGAATTCAAGAGGCAAAGGTGGGTGCATAATCCTCACGGTCTTTGGTCTGCACTCTCTGATCCCATGGATTCTCCACGACGTATTTTAGAGGCAGCTCATGGGAGCTGGCTGGCAGTTGTGTCAGGAGTCCAATCGAAGGATTCAGGGGGCTTGGGGGCGGCCCCCTCCCCCAACTGTCGATGGCTATTTGCTGATGACTGCATACGATACCACAGGTAATTAATTAATTAAATTATTCTAACATATAAGGCATGATTTCAAATATTACATCGAAGCTAGAACTTACCATGCATACACTAGCACACGCCCACATGTTTTAAACATTACAATTACACACAGGGCCTGTATGTAATGTGTAACAGGTGACAGCAAACAAAGACGGAAAATTATAAAATTAGTAAAATAGGACAGCACACGTGTACGATCTCAGGCCACGCAGTATGAAAGCAGATAGTTCAAATAGTTCAGGGTGTCCTGGACACATTGGTCGTATAAATATACAGTATGTTGATGCGATGATGAGCTTTGTAGCAGTTTGCAATTAACTGTGTGCTAAAACTGCGCGACTGAGGTGTCCAAACGAGGATTGGACGCCCTTCAACATGATTTCACAAAGATCATGCGTGCGCTTACATTCGATCGTTTGAGTAGAATAAAAAGCTTTGTATCGCGATTTAATATTTCCGAATACAACAACTATTTTCATTTTCAAGCACCAGCCACCAGGTAATAATTTTAGGGCGTCCCGAACGCCTGGACGCCCTCAACAGCCTCTGGTATGTTTTGTAAAAGGTAGCCACTTCTAGACACTATTTAGCTACTCCTAGTCCGCTAAGACATAATAATAATAATAATAATTCTATACTGTTACATAATTTAAAAATTATGGCCCCTTATTGTGGGCAGAGTATGTGTCTTTATTTAAGTGTCCCGATTTAAAAATCATCTGAGTGACTGCATTGAAATAATTTAAGGACATCAAATTTAAAGACATCAAAGTGGCGTGGAATCATGTCATTTCATGTATTTGTCTTAAAAGCATGGCGATATTTAAACAAATTTTGAAAATTTGAGAATGACAATTTTATTCGGCATTGATTCCTTAACCACTCAGCAACCAGCATGTAACGTATTACAAAATGTTGAACTCTGTATAATATTCACATAGCCATGAGTCTATGCATACTGTGTGACGCATTTTTCACAAGTAAAATATACGTGCAGGTACGGTTCCTTGGTAGATTCCTCGTGGCCAGATGGAGTGCTAAATTGCCACAGATTCCTTTTGGATTCCTAAGTGGCAATAGTTTTACACACGCTGTAACCCTTTTCGATCGCGCGAGAGGTATACAACGTGTTATGTAGCAAGCAATAGTTATGATTATTAAAAAGTGAAATGATTTATACCCCATAAGCCGTGGTATATGTTGCTAATTATTTGGTGTCCCATGAAATAATTTAATTAAAGTTTTCGTTGGAAACTAGTTCATATTTGTATCACGTCGTGACCCCTTACTGGGCCGCGCTCAGCCTGTCATTCCGCCTACCTTACTCGGGATTATTACGACGGGTTTATAACGACCGGTTAAAATATGGTTCGGGAAAAATATGGCGAAATTGCTCAAAACCCACCACATTTTCCCGGTCGCCATTTTACCGGTGTCCAACCTTTCAATTTTAGATTCAAAAATTTTGTCTCAGATGTAAATTTCCTTATTAGAGATAAGCAAGTTTAGAAATTTTCGCATTGCTAAAACTTGTGAAACAAGTCGAATTATCAATAATTGTTGAAAGTAGACAGAAATAATAACTCGTGGTTAGTCAAACTAGATGGAAAATAATTTTTAACATTTGAAGCGTAACAACCAGATCGATATCTTACTATATATAAAGCGAGACGATATATATGGATGTGTTTATCCGTACCATTT
The DNA here is from genome assembly GCF_026151205.1 of Bolinopsis microptera. Lineage (NCBI taxonomy): Eukaryota > Metazoa > Ctenophora > Tentaculata > Lobata > Bolinopsidae > Bolinopsis > Bolinopsis microptera. The sequence goes on along the minus strand of NC_087082.1, from coordinate 8,160,841 downwards.
TACTGACACCACGGCATCAACTTTAACGCGACTTTCCGCAAAAACCGTAAAAGATATACAACTGATACTTTTTTGACTGGGTCAAATGCTTTAATGGCCTCCAAATCAGCATGAAAAAATAAAAAATTGGCCAAGGAATAGGAGTTTTAGAGCCCAAAATTTGAACCCCCAAGTGGTGTCAAAAACGCGAATTAAATTGGTAATAATTATTTAGTCTCTTGAGTCTTGACACTATTTTAGAGTTATACGGGTTCCTGCTAGTTATGATATGGTGAGGCCTATTAGCAATCTCTCATTCTTGTCAAAAATCATTGAGAAGTGTGTATCTATACAGCTCACCAGTTATCTTGAGGATAACAACTTGCTTTCTAAAGTTCAGTCCGGCTATAGGAAGTTTCATAGCTGTGAAACTGCAACAACCAGAATCCATAACGACATCTTGATAACTATTGACAAGAAAACTAAAGTTGTTCTTTTACTTCTAGATTTGAGTGCTGCCTTTGATACTGTCAATCACCCAAGATTAATCAAGAAGCTAAGATCTGCTTATGGCATTACAGGCATTGCTCTTACATGGATCAGGTCCTACTTGGCTAACCGTTCATTTTGTGTCAAAGTCAAGGATTCGTCTTCCTCATCAACTGTTCTTGAGATAGGTGTGCCACAAGGTTCAATCCTTGGCCCCCTGCTATTCATATTGTACACCAAAGATCTTGAGAACATTGCAAGTATGCATGGGTGCTGTATTCATTTGTATGCTGATGACACCCAGCTGTATTTCACTCTTGATTCTGATGACCCATCACAGCTAGAGCACAATATGGAACACTGTATGTCTGATATCAAGAAATGGATGACAAACAATTTCCTTCAACTGAATTCTTCTAAGACTGACGTCATCGTTATATCCTCTAAATTTGACTCAAAAAATATTCCAGCCTCTCTACAGATTGTTAAGGATCAAGAGCCACATGTTGTTAGTGGAACTGTGAAGAGTCTTGGGCTGTATTTGGACAGTTATCTTTCAATGAGTGATCAGATTACGTCAGTGGTTCAAGCATGTAATATTCAGATCAGAAATTTGTGGTTTATTGCATCAAAACTGTCTTTTAACCTTAAGATTCAGCTTGTTCATGCTCTAGTACTCTCTAGAATTGATTATTGCAATAGTTTATATTTTGGACTGAGCTCTTATGATTTAAGTCGTTTACAGAAGGTGCAAAATTCTGCTGTAAGATTTATTTTCGGGAGAGGAAGAAAGGCACACACTACTCCACTACTTAAGAAAGTTCATTTTCTACCAGTTAGATTTAGAATAGATTTTAAGATTGCCCTACTTGCCTACAAGTGTTTAAATAATATAGCTCCTCCTTACTTAAAAGAGTTGATATCTCCTAGGCAGCAAAGTTTTAAAAATGTACGTCTTGATAATGATTATTTTTACCTTAGTTTTCCGCCCTCTCCTAACTATGTAAACACAGAGAAAGCTTTTAGTCACTGTGCAGTTAAAGTATTTAATTCCTTGCCATACGACATAAGATCAGCTGAGTCAGTTACATCTTTCAAGACCAAACTTAAAACATACTTCTTTTCTCTAGCATTTGATTGATTTTGCATTTACATTATAGGTAAAATGAACTTGTCATGTCTAATTTTCAATTAAACTAAGCTCAGTTAATGTAAGAGCCGCTTTAGAAAGCACTGGAGTTTATCTCCAGGATTAAATTATATCGAGTTATATGATTTAGCTATAAGGCGGTTTATAAAAGTTGTATTTATTATTATTATTATTATAAAGGGAGAGCTGTTTAGTCTTCCAATAAGTTGTAATCATCTTCGTTATCTTCATCTGGATCATACCTTTCATCAGTTTTAATTAATTCAAGTTTAAATTTAACTGTTACTTTTACTTTGAGTCCTATTTCATTATGTAGAGATAGTCAATACCTAAGAAATTAAAAATTGGCCTATTTAAATCAAATTTGACAATAAGGATATATGACAAGAATTGGGCAAAAAGGTAAATTTTTTGCAATTTTAGCCAAATGAAGTCGAAAAACCTACAACAAGTGTCCCAATAGTCTTCTTTAGTGAATATAAGACAACGATTAAAATATGAGCACCCATACCCCTTGGGAACCCTAAAAGCTGAGTAGGCGGGTTTATTAACGACCGGTGAAAATGTGGTTCGGGAAAAATATGGCGAACTTACCCTAAACCCACCACTTTATCCCGGTCATAATAATCCCGACCAAATCTCTATTCGTTGTTTACCAACATTAAAGCCTGGGGTCCTCAGGTAACGTGACCCCCATCGTCGTTTAACTATAGTAGAGTTTCTACGATACAGGGGGAGCCGCGCACTCGTGCGCGGCGGGTCATACAACGTATGACAAGGTCATATTGGGTGTGGTTGCAGGTTGTGAAAAACATTATTTGATGCGTGGCGCGGCCTTCATCTATTCAGGTGAAAACTAAAAGTTTCACCTGCAGCTGCATTAAGCTCAACCGGGCATACATGTAAAAGCTTAATTACGATTATATTAATTTATAACCAGCTATTTTTTTAACGGCCAGGTAGCGCAGTTGGTTAGCCAGCTTTGCAATCGTGAGGTTGCGGGTTCAAATCCCACTGCCTGCCTGGTCGTGGGGTGAGTGTCGTTGACATTCAGCTAAGGATCGTGAGTGGTCTATGCAGCCCCCCGTTCTACTCATCCGAATACTCGAGAAATCGGGTGTGAGGGTTTTTTTTTTAATACTTTCAACACTACTATATAACAAATAATTTGAGGGATGGCAAGTAACAATGTACCCGAGAGGGTGTCGATACGAAAAAAACGTGGAGTCAAGACGAGTCCCCCTAAGGATTCATCTTCTGATAATGTCCCAGTGCCAGAGGAAAAATACTGCCAATGTGATGTTTACATGTCAGAAGAACTATCAGTTGAATGTGAAGCTTGCCAATTATTTTGGCACCTGAGTTGTGTTGGTTTATCTGGCCTTAAAAACGAGATGTTACTGAATCTAACAAACTGGAAGTGCCCATACTGTTTTGTGGCGCCTCATACCTCAGCTGACACTAAGGAAAACGGGGCTGTCAGGGCTATTATTAAAGAGGAACTCCAACATTTGACCCCAGCCCTGACTAACTCGATTAAGGAAGCTATTAAAGGAAGCACAGATAAAACTGTCAACAAAGCTGTGCAACTTTACTCAGAAATTACAGCAAAATCTCAGAGGACAGTAATAGAAGATCTGAGCAACTCCCAGTCATCAGAAAATGTTATTGCTAAAGTGCAGTCCAAGATGCACACTGATGCATTTGAAAGGGACAGAAGGAAACATAACTTATGTGTTCTGAAGGTTCCTGAGAGTAAGGAGAAGAACCCTAAGCAGCGTCAGAAGGATGATGTCTCTTTCTGCGTAGAAACACTCAAGATGAAGAAAGACGACATTGTTAGCTGCCATCGTGCTGGAAAAGTTGATCCAAACAACCATGACTACTGTCGACCTCTCATCATACAGACAGTCGGCGAAGAGTCAGTAAATTTTTACTCTGACTTTGGTAAAGGCTGGAAGGAATCGTCCTACTGGATCAATCAAGACCAGTGTAGATCAGACCGCGAGATTCATTTTTTAGCCAGAAAGGAGAGGAAGAAGAGACAGTTGGAAGCAGAGAAGAACAGGTTGGAAAAGACGAAAGGAGAATCAGTAAAGGCTTAAATATATTTTACACCAATGCTAATGGACTTTTTAATAAAATTGATGAACTTAAATGTATTTTACCAGTATATAAATCTATTGATGTGATTTGCATAACAGAAACTCATTTTAGTAGTGACATATTAGATGCTGAAATTTTTATTGAAGGTTTTACTATGTTTAGAAAGGATAGAGATTTTAAGATTGACAATTCAACCAATATTATAAGTGGGGGTGGTGGTTCTATCATTTATATCAAGAACAGTTGTAATGCTTCTTTAGTAAGCTCTTTTTTAAGTGCACCAGACTCTTTAGCTGTTAGTATTAACACATCTGGTGGATTGATTACTATTTGTTGTATTTATAGATCAACTTCTTTAAATTTAAAACAGAACAATAAATTACTATCTTGTATCAAGGGTATATGTAGTGAAAAGAACAATTCTGAAGCAATCCTTATAGGAGATTTTAATTTACCTACTGTATCATGGGTAAATGGAAGTGTAAATAATAATATCTTTAGTAGAAATCAATTTTTAACTATTCAACAGAAGTATATGGATATTTTTAATGACAGTGGTTTAACGTGGTACTTTACCAACGAAACAACCAGAAGACGGCTTGTGAAAGATACTCTCCAGGAGAGCCTCCTTGATCAGGTCTTGTATACAAATGATGCTCTTGTCAACGGTTGTAAGATTGTTTCACCGCTTGGTAAGAGTGATCACGTTGGGATACTTGTCGAACTGGTTGTTTCGCCAAATACTGATAAGAGTCCTAAAGAGAAAACTGTAAAACCTATCTGGGGTAAGATTTCGTCTGATGAATTATTGAAGTTTAGTATGGATAACATTGACTGGGATTATAGTTCTACAAATTATAATGTTCAAGAAATGTGGACTGAACTACATGGTAAACTGGAGGCTGTTGCCGCTGCTGTCCCAGCTGCTTCTGTTTATCTCGACAACAGGCCTGTCAAGTTGCCATGGAGTACAACTTCACTTAAGAGAATGAGGAAGAATAAGGACAAAGCATGGGCTGAGTTTGATAGAAATCCATCTGTAATCAATTTTAGTTATGCTAATAGCAAGCAACATATTTTTGAAGTGGCTGAAGTTAAAGCTAAAGTTAACTATGAAAAGAAGATTACATCTAATTTAAAGCAGAATAGTAAGTCTTTTTACTCATATTTACGTAACAAAAGGCAAGTAAAATCAAGTGTGGTTTCCCTGGATAGAGGAGATGGTACACGCACAGATAGTTCTGCTGAGTCTGCTGAAGTACTTGCAAGTGCCTTCAGCTCAGTGTTTGTGTGTGAGCCACCTGGCCCTCTTCCTAAAAATGACACTTTGGATTATGATAAAGATGTTATTAGTGGAGAAACAAATTTTAGAGAGAAACAAATTTGAATTTTGATCTTTATTACAGATTAAACATATCATATATAACCATAAAAGCCGCGCGTCGGCTGATTGCTTCAACTTGGATTGGTAGTAATTTCAGTTTACAGAAGCTGAAGGACGGCAGCTCAAAAGCCCCAGTGAACCATCGGAAAGATCAAGGACTCGAGTGCCAATAGTGGCTTTTTCGAACCCATTTTCGCCGATTTGCTGTGGCCCAGATGAGCCGCGCCCTGCTGCTTAACGGCACATGGTGGTTTTTGTTTAAATACTTATTTAAATTTAAGCGATAATTCATTTGGTGGTTTACAGTTTTTGAATCATGTTCATCATTTATTTTTCGTTCAATTATCACGTTTTTATAATTCAGTCATACCATGCATAGTCAACATTGTTGAGGCAACCAGCTTCCGCAGTTCAATAATTGGAGACCGAAAAATATAAATTGATCGAAATTTACAATTCATCGTTATCAAATATAGTCAATAATATTCTTGATTCCATTTAGTACATAATAAGTTGGTTTTATTCTCTTGCAACACTACTGCACAACAAAAACTGCGCCTGTCCACCAGCAACAGCGCAGTCATAGGTGTGCAGCCAAAGCTAGGCCACACACCCATGGCCGCGCCGGTTAAACAACTCTATATTCAATCGTTATATTAGGAAATTTTAGTTAATTCTTTGATCACTCTTCAGTGCCGGTGGGCAGGCGCCCCGCATAGTTGGCTTTCCAAATTTACAGTCTCAAGAAAGCCGATACGGTAATCGAGTCCCGGAGCAGAACACACATTTAGAAAATTGAAAAATTAAAATTAAAATTAAAATAACAAATTAGAAATTAAAAATTAAAAATTACATGACTACGAGAGTCCAGACAGGCGACAAACCCACAAACCGGACGAAGAGAGGACTCACTGCTGAATTCGACATATAATGAATTGTTGAAAACATAATGATTCCTACACTAATATGATCTTGAGGCATGCCCTGCATGTACTGTGCGAGTACATTGTAAATAATATCTGATAAGATGGGCCAAAAATAGCGGCACAGCGCGCAAAATGCGCGGCGTGACCGCCGAAATTTTATACTTTAGACATTAACATTTCAATCGGCTTTAGCGCTCAGCATATCTTCATTGAGTAGACATTAGAATTTCAGTTCGTTGGAATCGAAGTTCAGTTCACACCAATCTATTTCGTCGTACCTGGACTGCATGCCGAGTAACTCCTTTTTTATTGTGGATTTCACAAGGTTCGTTGATGTAGAGAAGTTGATATTGCTAGCAGTGTTTCTACAATCGTTCCACATTTTTGTCGATTGATATATGAAGGAGGTGGATGGGGTTGGAGTGATGAATCGATCAGCACGTCTTGATGATCTGTTAAATAGATTTAGGAGTGGGACTGGGGATTCTAATTTATTGATTTTGAACATTTCCAATAAACATGTGTGTTTGAACAAACTGTGTATGGTTAGTAAACCATTTTTCTTAAATAGCGGTTTTGTGTGCTGTTTTTCATAGAAGTCGCTTCCTAATTTTTGCTTGTCTTTACTTCGTGTTCTAGCACAAGTTCTAAACTTTTCTAAGTACGCCTCTCGGTTACCAAATAGTATTCTAACACATTTCTTCTGAGTGATAAATATTGGTTCAAGCCTGTTGTTACTAAGGCCACCCCATACTGATATCCCAAATCGCAAGTGTGATTCAAATAGTGTGTAGTACAGTTCTTTGTAGAGTTTTTCTGGAATAATGTGCCGTATTCTACAAATTTTCCCACTTTCACATTTCAGCTTTGTGTTGAGCGACCGTATATGAGCATCCCATTTAAGCTGATCATCAATAATAACACCAAGAAACTTCACCTTTTTGACTTGCTTTATTACTACATTGTTTAGAGTAAGTACGTGTTCTTCTTCATTATGTTCTACCTTGCTTTTTCTATTCGTTGGTTTAAAGTGAATGTAACAGCATTTCTTAATGTTAATATGCAGGAGATTACATTTCATATACAGTTGTACCAGTTTGAGAATTTGGTTTGCTCGTTCATATAACTTTATCTTACATTCATCCGCGACAAATATATTTGTATCGTCAGCAAATAGAATGAACTTGCCTAGTTCAGTTGCCCTATATAGGTCGTTGATATAAATAATAAATAGTAACGGACCAAGACAAGATCCCTGGGGTACTCCAAAGAGAACTGGAAGCTTGTCAGACTCTTCTCCTAGGACCGAGACGTATTGATATCTATTAGAGAGATAACTAGCAATGAGTTTGTTGGCATTGCCTCGAATTCCGTAATTATCTAGCTTACTCAGTAATTTGTCAGCTGAGATGGTATCGAATGCTTTGCTTAGATCAATGAATATTCCGAGCACGTGCTGCTTTTTATTAAGGCATGATTCTATATAATTCACTGAGAAATTCAGGGCATGACTAGTAGAGTGATTTTTACGGAATCCATACTGATTTTCATAGATCATATTTTGTGACTGGAAAAAGCTGTATAGCCTACTATATATAATTTTCTCGAATAACTTACCAAATACGGCTAAGGTAGAGACTGGTCTATAGTTTTCAAGTAATTCTTCATTTTCTTTCTTGTATATGGGACTGATCCTGCCAATCTTTAAATCGTCCGGGAATATTCCCTCCTTCAAACATTCATTGTATAGTACAGATAATAGGGGGGCGATTTCTGGATGACGCTTTTACAACATGTATTGGGATATCAGACGATTTGCCATTTTTCAATTCTGATATTATTTTACATACTTCATCGATTGTACAATCATGCATGTAAATACTGGTCGTGTTGGATTTTGGTAGGTAGTCATAGATACTGGGGATGCCATTAATTAATAGTTCGCCGATTTCATTGTATGCCTCGTTAAGATTAGAAGCTAGGGAGACAAAGTACTTATTAAACTCATTAGCTATTACCCTACGATTAGTAATTTTTTCATTATTGATAGTAAATAGAGGTTTGGTTTGTCGTTTTCGTTTACCCCGTATTTGGTTAATTAATTCCCACGTCTTTTTACTGTTTCCGTGCAACTCTGCAAATTTTCCACCATAGAACTTAGATTGAGCATTGCGGCGATCTTTTTTGACCTTCCGCCTGCAGTCACTGTATTTTTTATACTTGTCACGTTTTGAGCAACATATTGGGCATTGGCATGTCCCCCCTTTATTTTCAATTTCCCCAAATTTACATTTAACTTTTCTGACCTTTACCCATTTATCGTAAAGTTCGTGCTGATATGAAATTTTGCCCACAAGGTCTGGTGTAATCCATGGGTTGTTCAGTGCTGTTCTTTTAGAGCATTTAGGGGTTTCTAACTTACAAGTTCTATCTATACAGTCCTTAAATATGTCGTGAAATGTTGTAAAATTGTCGATAACATTATTATTGAGATCATGTTCCAGAGTCTGTAAAAAAGCTTTTACATTCGGTTTGTTGTAATCATAATACTGTTTGTATTTCAGGTCAATTCTGCTAGAGTCCAAGTTTCTATCAAAGATTTGGAAGATGGGTGAGTGGTGTGATATACGGTCAGTCAGTATTCCAGAAGCTACTATACTCTCTACGTCGTTAGTTATTATGTTATCAATACAGGATGCTTTGCAGCCTGGTTTCTCATGTGTTGCTAACGAAATTAGGGGGAAAAATCCTTTACTTAATAGTATTTCTTCATAGCGTTGTACGATTGTGCTATTCTTATCGTGTAAATCAATGTTAAAATCACCCGCTAGGTAACTACACTTGGGGAGACTGTCAAGGATGTCAGAGAGTTCAGATAGTGCAACATTGACATTACCACTTGGAGGACGGTACATTACACCAACTGTTACTGGGGAAGTTGTACTACTTACGGCCACAAAAAGAGTTTCTAAATGTTCAGTGATATGGGATACATTGCCGTTTACTCTGGCACTAAGAGTGTCACAAACATAGAGAGCCACTCCAGTGCCCTTTTTTTTATCTGTGATTTGCAAGTTAGCAGTGCTGATATTAAGAAGCAACTTTTAAAGCTTAATATTTTTAAGAGTTCAGGTCCGGATGGTGTTCATCCAAAGTTAAAATCGTTAGCTTATGATGACAACTTTGTAGAAGCAGTCACTAAATTATTTAAAATGTGTTCAGAAACGGGATCTCTTCCTGAGGTGTGGAAGTCAGCATCCGTTGTAGCATTGTTTAAAAAGGGTGTTAAATCAGATCCTTTAAACTATAGACCAGTTTCCTTAACTTGTATTTTGTGCAAAGTGTACGAAAAGTTGGTGAGGGCACATTTATTGGATTTTTTAGAAGAACGAATATCAAAGCATCAGCATGGATTTGTTAAGGGCAAATCTTGCTTATCTAATCTTTTAGAGACATTTGATAATATTCTTGATATTTTAGATGAAGGTGATCCTGTTGATCTACTGTATTTTGATTTTAGTAAGGCCTTTGACACTGTCCCCCACTTTAGACTTTTATCTAAATTGGAGGGGTTTGGGGTCAAAGGAAAAGTTTTAGATGTTATTAAAGATTTTCTTACAGACAGAACCATGAGGGTTTGTGTAGAAGGACAATGGTCTGAGGTGAAACACGTGTTATCTGGTGTTCCCCAGGGGTCAGTATTGGGTCCTTTGCTATTTATTCTTTATATTAATGATTTACCTGATATAGTCAAGAACAAGATTAAATTATTTGCAGATGACCTCAAGTTGATTGGTAATGCAGCTAACCACAGCAGTGTTGCTGAAGATATTGTAGAACTGGAAGTCTGGGAGAGTATTTGGCTTTTGAAGTTTAATCCTGCTAAATGTAAAGTTGTTCATATTAATCTTAATAGCAACCCTAACTTAAATTATTTAGTAAATGGCGTAGAACTTGAAGTATCTGATCAGGAAAAAGATTTGGGGGTTATTACCCATAGTTCCCTGCTTTGGAATGAACAGATAAAAGCATGAATTTCCAAGGCAAATCGAATGATTTGCTGGATTGTAAGAAATTTGATAATTAGAGAAAAATGTGTATTGATAGCCATCTATAAAGCTTTGATAAGACCTCATCTAGAGTATTGTGTCCAATTGTGGAATCCAGTTGCGGCTCATGGAAGTTGGGGGACTGTTTTGGAGCTGGAGAGCGTCCAGAGGCGGTTTACCCGTCTGATTGATGAGGTGGGTACTCTTCCTTACAGCCGTAGACTGGAAATCCTTAATTTGACAACGCTGGCAGAGCGGCGAATACGTGGGGACCTTATTGAAGCTTTTAAGGTTATTAATGGCTTGACTGATTATGGTTCAGACTTGTTCAGACCAAGCAGATCAGGTCTTAATCTGGTTTCATCCAATAGATGTAGTAAGAGTGTGACAAAGGTCAAGAATCTTCAGTGTTCTTTTCTTCCAGAGCGGGTAGTTCCTTATTGGAACAAACTCCCTTCGGAGGTGAAGAACTGCTTGACAGTTTTGAGTTTTAAAATTGGATTGGAAAGTTTTAAAAAGAATATGATTTCTAAATGTATTGTAAATGACTTTCATTTTTGGAATGTTTCGAAAGAAGTTTTAACAAGAATTGAAGGTACCAGTTATATCAGTAATAAGGAAAAACACAATGATTATCTGTGGTTCCATCCTTATGTAGCAAAGAAACGTTTTATAAATCTTTACTCCACTGGGAAGTATGAATAAATTAATTTTTTGTAATGTTGTTTTTATTCATGATTAATATTTGATAAATTATTACCTTTAAATTTGATGGAGAAATAGTTATTTTTCCATGTAGTGTGATGATACTTTGTAGACATTAGTGATGATGTTATGTCATAATTTTTACTTTACTTTACTTTAGGGTTAAATGAGGAGTTGCACATTGCAGCAAAGTCTCGGGCGAAGAAAGTATGGTACACACTGTCACTACCTTAACCGTCACTGGCTAAAAACAAATCCTTCGGCTTCCTGTAATTGGATGGTTGCACTTTTAATTGATGATGTCAATTCATGGCAAATCGGCGAGGCACAGTAGCGCATCTCGCCGATATAGCTTTTATTTGCAGAGCAACGATCTCAATGTATGGATTAAAATCGTCAATCCAAAATAAAATCGATTTCGTGAGATATTAACACTAATTTGTTTCATTTATTTAGCTAATTTAAATGCCAGCATCTCAATATTTAGTGTTTTAAATAGGTACAGGTTATATCTCCAGCTCCACCGAAGCACATCTAATTCGATACTTATTTACGTCTTCAGTTTACAAGTCAGTGAAACACAAACACACTATGCGGGGGGACTACAGACCCCCCTCAAAGTCCTTTTCAACGTTACTGCCAGGTTACATAGCACTCAAATTATTTGTTATATAGTAGTGTTGAAAGTATTAAAACTGTGACCTATGTTTGACCTATGTTTATGATCTATAACTTGCTTGATTCTGCACTAGTTGACATGACGTAACGTGTTTCGACTAAAATTGAACGGGGAATCGTTTAAGATAATTTTTGAGGCACCTCGACAAAAGCTACACAAGCTATCCTGCTTTTTACGAAGAAATAATACAGCAACGTTTTTGAGCTATTTATTCTCAATAAAAAAGTATTCCAAGTAATTTATATAAGTGCATATATTGTTAACGGGTGATACTCGTAAAATATTTTTTCCAAATATTAGGACCGTCGACGAGTCCAACTCGGCGCGCGTCCTGGTAGGTTATAAACCTACAAATATATTGATTCTGAATACATTGTAAATGATTTGATTTCGATTCATGAAGTTTGAACATTCACTAATAAATTTCAAAATGTTGATACTTGACACTCTTGATGATGTAAGTCTTGTATAAGATAAGACTTACACCATACATTGACAATTCCGTTCAAATGACTAATTTCCGTGCATTCCTGAACATTTGGGTGGCTGACTTATCAAACACTTAAATAAATAAATAAATAAATTCTAACATTTATTACACGCTTCGACATTAAAATATACCCAACAAAGATGTACATTTAAGTCATTCAAGCGAGACTTAGTGATGAAATACCAAGATTATGGACTTTTTATCAGTTCACATTTTATGAACAAATATTTGTATGAAGTTTCCAAAATTATGCACTTTCATATCAGTTCAGACTTTATGGACAAATATTAGAAATATTATCAAAAGCTATGTGGAAATAAAACGTCTTTAGCGCATTTTAAAAACATTCTACAGATGATAATGATCTCACTGAGTAGGGTAGTTCATTCCAAATTTTTGGTCCACAAAACATAAATGCAGCATCCGTTCGTCTGAAATGAGGAGCAGGAGGAACTTTCAACAAATAAAAGTCATCATCTAGTCTGGAACTTTGTCTTCGTACTACCCTTAGATTGATGTGTCCTTGTAAGTACTGAGGGGCTATGTTATTAAGACACTTGAAGACCAGAAGTGATATTTTGAACTTGATTCTGAACCGAACAGGTAAAAAGTGGAGCTTTTTGACTGACTTATTTACTGCTCAGAAGTACTGTCTCAGAGTACTATTTGGTGATAGGCTGGCGTACCTTGATAAGTTTAAGACTTGTGCACGTACTAGGCCTATAGGACACCAGAAACTTGACCAAAAATTTTTCATAAAAGAACACACCAAACCGATATTCAAGCATAATAATATTCTAGCTATACAAAATCTCTATACATACCACAGTTACCTCGAGCTCTACAAGATAATGAAATTCCGTGCTCCAATATCCCTATATGAGGGTTACACATGTTCGTCGAGGAAACCCTGCCTTCTTATCTGTCAGGTAGACCCACCTGACAACCACAACACTAGGTCAACCAAAATTTTTAACATTTTAACCCCAAAGTTCAGAATGACTGACTTTACTACTAGTGTAATGTGCTTGCGAGGAAAACTTAAAAGTGCGCTATTAGCCAATCAGCATAACCACGCCCTGCTTGATTGGACCGTAAAAGATTTTGACTGCACAAATATTATTTTCCAAACATTATAACTGGCTGTTCACACACATCTCAATTAAATTCCTCTAGGCTACTGTTTTCCAAGTCTTGTCCTGTGAGTAAAGAATGTGTGAGAAGGTATTAATAAAATAAATGTATATTTTTTGAATTTTTAAATCTAATCTGAGAATGAAGTATAAAGAAATTTTTAATTAGCACTGTATAGTTTAAGATATTTATAGCTTATTATAACCATTGATACAAAGGCCATAATTTTTCGCAAGCTCTTTAATATCCACCTTGAAGCCACATTTTATATCCTTGAACCACACAATATAAACTAAAGCATGTTTTAGTGTAGACTTTTTGTCACAACAAGACTGCAACCTATAGTAACAACTATAAACAGAACCCCTAATGTCTACTAACAAATTTCTTCTAGTCCTAAAATGAGCCCTGTCTCTAAAAACCTAACTGAACTAGCGTTTCGGTGTGTGCAAAAGCTTTCAGGCACGCGCATTCCTTGCCCCGTTAGTTACCTGTCCTTCCAAAACCAAACTAGCAGTCAAGGACAAAAAGTCATACACCAAATGGGCATTATATTTTATGAATTGTTTTACATCTTTTTATTCTGTAAAATGTGCTAAAATTAAATTTCTTGTTTCATTGAAATTTCTTGTTTCATTGAATATTGGAGTGAACTAACTGAACTTTTAGTGGGGGGGGTGTCACGTCCGTCTATGTCCGCTTGTCTCATAGAATCCAAAAAGGACAGGACATAGGCGGACATAGGCGGACATAGGCGGACATAGACGGACATAGGCGGACATAGGCGGACATAGACGGACATAGGCGGACATAGGCGGACATAGGCGGACATTAATGGACACCTAAATTGCTAAATAAAATGTTAAATTTTTGCTGTTATAGGGGGATCATGTTTTTTGTCCGTTTGGTACCTTATATTTTCAAAACGGACAAAAAATAGAGCGGACAAAAACGGACAAAAATGGAAATAACATTTAGATGCTTCCTCCTCCTACTCTTCCTCCTCCTCCCCTGGGTCTTCCTGATCTTCCTCAGTCCTCTTCCTCCTCCCCTCCTCAGTCCTCTTCCTACTCCTCCTCCTCGTCCTCAGTCCTCCTCATCAGTCCTCAACAGTCCTCCTCCTCCCTAGTCCTCCTCCTCCTCCTGAGTCCTCCTCCTGGGTCCTCCTCCTGGGTCCTTCTCCTCTTCATCCTCCTCCTCTTCCTCCTCAGTCCTCCTCAGTCCTCCTCCTCATCCTTCTCCTCAGTCCTCCATCCTCCTCCTCAGTCCTCCCCCAGTCCCCCTCCTCCTCCTATTCAGTCCTCCTCCTCCTCCTCCTCCTTCTCAGTCCTCCTCAGTCCTCCTCCTCCTCCTCCTCCTCCTCTTCCCTCTCAGTCATCCTCCTCAGCCATCCTCCTCAGTCCTCCTCAGTCCTCCTCCTCAGTCCTCCTCCTCCTGGGTCCTCCTCCTCATCCTTCTCATCAGTCCTCCTCCTCCCCAGTCGTCTCCCAGTCCCCCTCCTTCTCCTCCTCCTATTCAGTCCTCCTCCTCCTCCTCCTCAGTTCTCCTCAGTCCTCCTTCTCATTTCTCCTAAGTCCTCCTCCTGAGTCTTCCTCCTGAGTCCTCCTCCTCTTCCTTCTGAGTCCTCCTCCTGAGTCCTCCTCCTCCTCCCTCTCAGTCATCCTCCTCAGTCATCCTCCTCAGCCATCCTCCCCAGCCATTCTCCTCAGCCATCCTCCTCAGTACTCCTCAGTCCTCCTCCTTCTCAGTCATCTTCAGTCCTCCTCCTCAGTCCTCCTCCTCCTCCTGGGTCCTCCTCCTCCTCCTCCTCCTGGGTCCTCTGGGTCTTCCTGATCCTCCCCAGTCCTCTTCCTCCTCCCCTCCTCAGTCCTTCTCCTACTCTTCCTCCTCGTCCTCAGTCCTCCTCATCAGTCCTCAACAGTTCTCCTCCTCCCCAGTCCTCCTCCTCCTCCTCCTGGGGCCTTTTCCTGGGTCCTCCTCCTGGGTCCTCCTCCTCCTGGGTCCTCCTTCTCCTCCTCAGTCCTTCTCCTCCTCCTCCTAGGTCCTCCTTCTGGGTCCTCCTCCTCCTCCTCCTCCTGGGTCTTCCTGATCCTCCTCCTCCCTCTCAGTCATCCTACTCAGTCATCCTCCTCAGTTATCCTCCTCAGTCATCCTCCTCAGCCATCCTCCTCAGCCATCCTCCTCAGTACTCTTCAGTACTCAACAGTCCTCCACCTTCTCAGTCCTCCTCAGTCCTCCTCCTGAGTCCTCCTCCTCCTGAGTCATCCTCCTGGGTCCTCCTCCTGGGTCTTCCTGAGTCCTCTTCAGTCCTCTTCCTCAGTTCTCCTCCTCCTCGTCCTCAGTCCTCCTCATCAGTCCTCAACAGTCCTCCTCCTCCCCAGTCCTCCTCCTCCTCCTCCTCCTGGGGCCTTTTCCTGGGTCCCTATATAATTTGATAAAATAAGTTAAAGCTATTAATAGCTTTAGTGTGATTAATATAAGTTATATTCCCTATATTTCGTTAAATAGGTACTGTGCCTACTGTGTACCCTGTGTAACTGTTTCAAAGATATGTTGACGACACAAATAGATCTGGATTTAGCGACCGGATTTGGTGACTGGATTTAATTAAATATTGGGAATATTTGTGAGATCTTTATTCTTTAGACCTCTTATATGTCCGCTAATGTCCACCAATGTCCGTCCGAGTCCGCAAATGTCCGCCCGAGTCCGCCAATGTCCGTCCGAGTCCGCCAATGTCCGTCCGAGTCCGCCAATGTCCGTCCGTGTCCGCCAATGTCCGTCCGTGTCCGCCAATGTCCGTCCGTGTCCGCCAATGTCCCAAAAAACACGTCCGTTGTCTCATAGAATCCAAAAAGGACAGGACATAGGCGGACATAGACGGACGTGACACCCCCCCCTTTAGTTCATGGGAAAGCTTTGAACCGATTCTTGATAAGTCCCTTTGATTCAAATAACATACTTTGGAGACAGCATTTATTTGAGAGTCCAGATTCATTTGGTGATCGAAAAGGAATCCCAGGTTCTTGGCCTTGCTAACAGGACAGATTGAGAGGTCTCCTAAATCCATTGACTGGATTGGGCTGACATATGGTCCTATATCAATGAACTCTGTTTTTTTCATCATTCAGTTTTAGGAAGTTAACTGTCATCCATTGCTTTATCTCCAGAAAGCAATTTTTCACAGCTGTTAAATCAGGATTAGAACTGTGAACATCGAAAGTAAAGTACACCTGTGTGTCATCTGCATACAAATGTATCGAGAAACCATATTTTGTGACAATTTCCTCAAGATCTCTGGTATACAATATGAACAGTAGTGGTCCTAAAATGGATCCTTGAGGTACACCAATATCCAGATAGCATTCAGAAGATGTGGCTTTTTTAACTTTAACCTTGAATGTGCGATTATTAAGGTAACATTGTAACCAGCTGAGTGCTAGTTCTGTAATACCATATGCATTCTTCAGTTTCGTAAGAAGGAGATTATGGTTTATGGTGTCGAAAGCAGCTGATAGATCTAAGAGTAGAAGCACAACATTCGATTTGCTATCAATCATCATTAGAATATCATTATGTATCTTTGTAACTGCAGTTTCACAACTATGGAATTTTCTATAGCCTGATTGATATGGGGAAAATAGGTTGTTGACATCAGCATATTCATTTAATTGGCAATGAACTACTTTTTCTAGTATTTTGGACAGATAGGTTAGATTGCTAATCGGTCGATAGTTTTTCAGCTCATCAACATCTAAGGTAGGTTTCTTGAGTCCAGGCCTTATAGATGCTTCTTTTAGGGCAGATGGAAACTTTCCAACTCTTAGTGATTCATTCACGATGTAATGGATGATTGGGAGAAGCTCGGGTAAGCAGTTCTTGAAGAGCCACATTGGTATTACATCGAGTACGCTTGATTTATTGGGAAGACTCTTAATTAAGGTTTCAAGTTCTGATAATGAGACTTCCTTAAACTGATCAAGTCTACACTTTGCATTCTCTATTGAAGTAGAGTTTTTGGTACCTTGACCGTTTAGAGAAGTGTTGTGAATTTCCTTCTCAATATTAGAGTAAATGGTTTTTACTTTTTTGTCGAAGAAAGTCTTGAGTTTTTCAGCCACTTCGATATCTTCACCATTTGGCAGTTTGTTGGAGCCATATTCTTTATCTAAAAGTTTATTTATGACTTTGTATGTCCCTTTCGAGTCTCCTTTGCAAGAACTGAGCTGTTTATCATAGTAGCTATCTCTAGCTCGATTGATGGTGATTTCTGCGTCAACACACTTTTCAAAATGAGTAGTTTTAAACTCATCATTCTCTGGATACTTTTTGGCTTTTCGTTTTGCTCTTCTCCTCTCTCTGACAGCAATTTGACATTTTTCATCCCAAAAATCAGACTTTTCAGCAGTAAATCGTTTCGTAATAAGTGGGGCATGTTTGTCCAGCACCTGTTCAAGGACATTTTGATAAAGGTTCACAGCCTCGTCTAAGGATTGATATTCAGAAATCACGTTTGATTAAATAATAATGAAATACAATTTTAAAATACAAATACAACATGTAATATATAACTGAGTAATTTAGTTTTAAATTTATGCTGTAATTTAACCAGTGTTGCAAAGCAAAAATTGTGAGACAAGGATAAGATTTGCAATGTTGAGAGCAACTTTTGTTACTCTACAAGGGCCAGGGTACAGAGGAAAGAAGGTGTACACCAAACATGAGACCCTCTATCTCATACCACCTCATCCCTGCCCCTTCAATGGAGTAGATCATGTGTTTTAAAACTTGTGTGTATTATACTGTATATATTTGACTGTTAAAGTTTTAAAATATTGGTAGCAATGTATTGTGCTCTGCCAATTGCAACACTTAATTTGATTGTGCTCTGCCAATTGCAACACTTGATTTATAATTGAATGTATATATACATATATATATATTGTTTGACCGGTCTGGTGTTATATTGCCTTACTGTGCTGAATTTTGCACTACTCCCCTTTGCAATAGGCGAAATTTGAAGTGACCAACAAGTATAACCAAACCATAGCGACACCCTAAATACGAGCAGAGTGTTTCAAGTTCTGCTTGTTTAAAAATGCAGAACTTGAAACGCTTTCCATATACCATTTAAAATGATTATTAGTACAACTATGTGAGGAACATTTATTGTGCAGGGTGTGACTGCAGTGAAATTCTAGTCAAAATTGAAAATATACTATGAGTTGAATATTTCAGCTATTTATTTTTTGGACCTTTCAAATACCAATAAATTGTAATTCCAGAAAAATGGCCAAAAACTTTTACTCTGTAAATCTAACATGTGTTTGACCATTTGAGGATGTCTCAACGCTCTGTTTGCAATCAATTCACTCCTCAACTCTGGAGAGCTACAAAGTGTAAATTCTGCTTCAACGACAAGGAGAGTCATGAGAAAGCTAGCAAGGTTCACACCAACAACCCAGCTAGCAAGGAAAATATAACAAGCGTTCACACCAACAATCCCACTATTCTGTCTCCGAAGATAAAAAGATTAAGTTCCTCATTTATCAAAAGAGATGAAAACATGCCAAGATCACCAACGAGACGGAACACTGGATCGAACTCTGATGAATCACCTTCCATATTGTCTTCAGATTCTGATAGTGTTAAAAATAGACCAACTAGGGTGAGATACCTTGAAAAAGTTTTCTTGCAATTAAATCAGATTAAAAAAAATTTCAAATGATATTTTGTAGTTAGAGGATAACAGATGGCTGATTTTTTATCAGTATTAGTCTTACCAATATCATTTTCAGATTAAATTACTTAGCCAGGAAGATAAAACTCCCCAAAATCTTCCGATCACATCTCCTATTGAAAACATCAACTTTCGACTTGAAATGAACAAACAACTTATTGCCAAAGATGACAAAATCCATAATCTTGAAGTCAGAAACCAGAATCTAGAAAACGAAATAAGGTAAACACAGAACAGGAAGTGAACAAAGTGAACAAGATTTGTATGTATTTGCGGCAATCATTGAATAATTTGCAACGCAGCATTCTTCGACCATCAAAGTGTTAGACACCAATTAGTCTAAATAGATTTAATTTGTATCACACAATCAATGTCTTAAACAGGGGTACAAATCTGGAGTGTGGAGAGAGGGGAATAGAAATTCCCTTAACAATTTCCAAGCTGGAAATTACCTCAGGTCTTTCTGCCCCTTCAATCTCCCTCTCCCTCTCCCTCTCCCTCTCCCTCTCCCTCTCCCTCTCCCTCTCCCTCTCCCTCTCCCTCTCCCTCTCCCTCTCCCTCTCCCTCTCCCTCTCCCTCTCCCTCTCCCTCTCCCTCTCCCTCTCCCTCTCCCTCTCCCTCTCCCTCTCCCTCTCCCTCTCCCTCTCCCTCTCCCTCTCCCTCTCCCTCTCCCTCTCCCTCTCCCTCTCCCTCTCCCTCTCCCTCTCCCTCTCCCTCTCCCTCTCCCTCTCCCTCTCCCTCTCCCTCTCCCTCTCCCTCTCCCTCTCCCTCTCCCTCTCCCTCTCCCTCTCCCTCTCCCTCTCCCTCTCCCTCTCCCTCTCCCTCTCCCTCTCCCTCTCCCTCTCCCTCTCCCTCTCCCTCTCCCTCTCCCTCTCCCTCTCCCTCTCCCTCTCCCTCTCCCTCTCCCTCTCCCTCTCCCTCTCCCTCTCCCTCTCCCTCTCCCTCTCTCCCTCAGGACATTAAAAGATCAGAATGCTGCTCTTGCTAAAACCCAACAATCAGAAGAAGAACACCGCAAGATGTTGGACAAAATAGCGAGTCTGCGAAGGAAACTGTCGGACATGGAAGTGAAGAATGCTAAACTGAAGGAAGAAAAACAGAGTGAGTCAAGAATTGTAACGTAATTTTGAGAATTTATCGATATTTTATGAACGTGTTTATTCTGCGGATGCTAACACTATCCTTACCTTGTTTGTTTTAAGTTGTAACTGGTTATGGCTCATGTGACTACCTGGCTACCTATAACCTTGTTACTAGATGTGGAGGAGACACTAAAGCAAGAAGAGCAAGTAGTTAGTAAGCTAAAAATAAGGATAAACTCGATGGAGCACGAACACTATCTGCTAGAACTGAGGGTGGAGCGGGAACAGAAACATAAACAGAGCGTCACTCAGGTAACCCCTGCAAATAACACCCAAAATAGGCCCTGGAACTCAAAGTGAGGTTTTTAAAATATTTTGGGGTGCACAAAGTGTGTGCGTTGAAATGAAGAAAAAATCTTTCAAAAAGTATATGAGAATGAGGTTAGATTTACTCGAAGAATTTATTAAAGATTTTAAAATAGTTTTAAGAAGTTAAGAATTTGGTATGACTGTTAAAACCATAGAGCAGGTTCTACCTGTCTTTCAGTTCTATGGAGCACCCCCCCCCCCCCCCCTATTTTTTTTACTGAAAACACTATTTCCAGGACTCGTCCTCCTGATTTCCCTAATCTCGAATCACATCTATTTCGCAAAAGCCGCTGGCAGGCCTCAATATAAATCAAAAATCAAATTGTTTCAATAGTTCTTGAAAATTAACTTTACGTAGCAGAAACCCGTCTAACTCTAAAGTGGTGGCAAGAGACAAACGATATTGATTTATTTAGTTATACCAAAATGAATTATTTCGATCGCTCGGACACTCAGTGACTGAGAAACAATCCCCAACGTATTGTACTGACTTTTACCCCCCCCCCCCCCCTGTACATTGTACAACTATAAATAATATATTATATATTTTATCACCTGATTGAGATATCAGACATAGTTTTCCTAAAGGATTAAATATGAGGATTATCCTAACCATCAAGGGTTTCTGTAATTTCTTAGTGTGACAAGGTTACATACATCATGCCTTTCAATGGGATTACTAAAATTGACCAATAGGCAATATCCTCAACTTCAATGAACGTGATAATATATAGAACCATCCCTTAATTTAGGAGGTATCTAGTATAGGTATAATATAGTATTACCATTTAACGGCAATCCTTTTTGTGAGTACGTTGTGATACAGCTCATGCGATATTATACCTACTTCAACTAATAAATGATCGTTATTGTATGACAGTATGGTAGGGATGGTAGTGTCAAATTACACTGGCTAGGATAACCCATACTTTTAAAATACTTCTTCATTGCATCAGTTGTGAATAATGTTGTTTATATTTTATTACTCGTGTTATATGTAGTATTATTACTATGAAAAAGAGGGGTTAGAAGAGGAGCAAATAATAAGTAGTATTATTACTAGGAGAAAGAGGGGTTAGAAGAGGAATAAATAATAAGTAGTATTATTACTAGGAGAAGGAGGGGTTAGAAGAGGAATAAATAATAAGTAGTATTATTACTAGGAGAAAGAGGGGTTAGATGAGGAGTAAATAATAAGTAGTATTATTACTAGGAGAAGGAGGGGTTAGAAGAGGAGTAAATAATAAGTAGTATTATTACTAGGAGAAGGAGGAAGCTGAGCAGGAGCTGGAATGTCTGCGTAAAGCGTATCGGAGCATACAGAGGGAAAGTAGAAGACTGTCCACAACATTCGATGTAGACGAAGAGCGGGCGAGGGAGCTAGAGGATCAGCTGAGACAGACTCAACGACGATTGGGGTATATTATAAAGGAGCAGTAGGGTTTAACACAGTCATAGAAACAGTGTGTTCTGTTAAATATAGTGAAACATTTTTACAGGATTATATTACTCTTTCACATAATATATATATAGTAGTAGATTATAAAAAAGTAGATTTTTAAGAAGTAGATTATTCAATATAAAATATTATGTGTCAGGATGGTGGAAGTGGAAAATAACAGACTAAAAGATAAGATCAGCAAAGTGGAGAGCGACCGCCAGGATAATCAGATAACACAATTAGAAAGACAACTTCTCTCTGCTAAGGTTTTAAAAGATGAATAATTTATATCTAGTATTATTTATTAATTAAAATTAATTAATAATGTTTATTAAAATCTGGATGGCTCGGAAGTTTGTTAGCTGTTTATGTTATGCAAATAATATTGCATATTTTTAATTCTTTTCTTGTTGCTTTAGGAGAATTTTGATGAAAGTCAAATGGAACTGGAAGAGTTACGCTCCAGTCACCTGTCGGAGATACAGAGTCTGCAGACACAGATATCACGACTACAGGTAGGGACACCCCAGAGGTAGGCAAACAATTTTATGCTATCCTATTGTGGGCCACTCTCTCCATCCCCCTAACAAGAAGGAATTATAATAATTCAGTAAAATCCCATTTACCGCGGAGTTGTGTAACGTAACTTGACAAATTAAAAGATTTGGCGCAGTACATCACAAGCTTCTTTTTCAATATCACAATGATATCTCAGCCAAACGGGAGCAAAGAAAGTTGTAGATCTAGTAAATTACTAATATATAATATAAGTCAGTTAATTTCACCAGATTGAAAATGACGAGTTACATGAGGGGTACACGAAGAAAAACTTGGAACTCAGCCAAATAAAACGGACTTTGTCGGACGTGGACGCCACTAGGCACGAGGCTATATCTAAAGATGAAGAGGTAATCATCAGACTAGTTGATTATTACTAATTATTAATTACATTCCGCTCTTGTTTGTAATTCAAAATTGTGTTATTGATTTTAGAACATAACACTTAAATAAACACTCTGTTTTAGAAAGAGGTGTATTAATAAATTAATAACGGTTTTCTCTTAGTTGGTGTCACTGAGAGCAGAGGTAGCCAGACTACAAGATAAGTGTTCAGCGCTCTGTGATGTGGAGCTCATTCACATTAATCTTAATAAGGTTATTATCTTTCAAACTTATTTATACTAATCTTAATAAGGTTATTATCTTTCAAACTTGTATATATTAATCTCAATAAGTTTATTACCTTAATTCCCAAACATTTGGGCGACCAAAAATTTGAGCGGGCCTCTTGCCCACATTTTTTGCAGACCAAATTAATTGCATAAATCTTTTCCGTCTGCTAAATTTTTTGCTAACCAAACTTTTGGCATTTGGCCTGTGGCCCTGAAATCTATAAATGGCTTTTTCTTCATATATAATCCAAGTGAAATAATATTTGAAATTTTAGTTTTCTAATCTGTCATTCATGGCTTGACCAAGTAAAAAGGCTTATATTTTAAATGAATAGAAATAACTGGAATTAGACTTCAAGACCTTTGGTCCGGGTTTACAGTAGTTCGCTACACACAATTATGTACACCTTTGTTTCCCCCAAAGCTAAGCGTATGTGCCGCTTAGTTTGATAGATCATGATGTAAACCTTCTAATTTTCTTCCAAACCTTTCGACCATCTGGTGAGGCGTCATAATGATAATTGTATGTGAAAGGGGTATGATAAGATATGCTGAGTGTAAGTAGACTAAACTATCTGATTGAGAGACTAAATATCACTATTGTATATCTATCATTTTGTACTGTGCCATCATCACTGTATTTTTTAGTAGTTACTGGGCAGATCGTAAATTTCATAATGTGAAACAACTCAGACTACCACCTACATGCTTAAAATTGAAAGCAAAATGACTGGAATAATAAGGAATAATAATGAACTAAGGCAAATATCTAACTGAAATTTTAGTGGAAAATCGTTCATTTTTCGAAGAATTTGTGCCCAAATTTTCGGTCGCCCAAATGAGTTCAAATTTTCTGCCCAAATTTTTCGGGCTCAAATAAATTGTGCTCAATGTAATGGCACACAAATTTTTGGGAACTGAGGTATCTTTCAAACTTATTTATATTAATCTTGATAAGGTTATTATCTTTCAAACTTATAATTTACATTAATCTTAATAAATTTATTATCTTCCTAACTTATTTACATTAATCTCCATAAGGTTATTATCTTTCAACATTCCTTGATTAGTGTTGCATTATTCTATGCCCTGCTCTGTAATACTGCTGAATATTGCAACTATAAAGCCAAAAGTACACATTATAAAATGCAGCTATCTGGTATATGAGACTCTAGTACTAAGTATAATAAAAACAAACGGCGAGCACTATCATTTTAGCAGGCAATATTTGTTTTATTATTATTATGTTTCCTAAACAATATTATATAATATTATATAATATTATATACTCTATATTATGTTAGTGCAGATAAAGTTAAATATATATAACAGGAGTTAGACAGGCACCGGGACCGAGCCGATCAAGCGGAGCTCCAAGTGCGTCAGTTGCAGCGCGAGGTGCTGTCTGAACGGGAGTTGCGTGAGAGGTGCGGCACCGAGCTGGAGCAGCTGCGCGCTAAGGAGGAGGAGTGCAGACAGAAGCACCGTGTCGCGCACAACACAGCACCCCCCATCCGCGCAAGAGCCTCCAGTCTGGAGGTTAGTAGCGTAACTAAACTATACAACTATATATTATCTAATACAGTGTATAATGCTGGTTTTTTAAATGCTTAAGGGTAGGAGAGTTAAAGGGAGGGGGGGGGAGTTTAGGGGAGGAGGGGGGAGTTTAAGGGAGGAGGGGAGTTTAAGGGAGGAGGGAAGTTTAAGGGAGGAGGGGGAGGGGGAGTTTAAGGGAGGAGGGGGAGGGGAGTTTAAGGGAGTAGGAGGAGGGGAGTTTAAGGGAGGAGGGGAGTTTAAGGGAGGAGGGGGAGGGGAGTTTAAGGGAGTAGGGGGAGGGGAGTTTAAGGGAGTAGGGGGAGGGGAGTTTAAGGGAGTAGGGGGAGGGGAGTTTAAGGGAGGAGGGGGGGGGCTTTTTAAGGGAGGAGGAGGAAGGGAGTTTAAGGGAGGAGGGGAGTTTAAGGGAGGAGGGGGAGGGGAGTTTAAGGGAGTAGGGGGAGGGGAGTTTAAGGGAGGAGGGGAGTTTAAGGGAGGAGGGGGAGGGGGGCTTTTTAAGGGAGGAGGAGGAAGGGAGTTTAAGGGAGGAGGGGGAGTTTTAGGGAGGAGGGGGAGGGATTTTAAGGGAGTAGAGGCCTCATGTATCCGGTGGGCCCGACATGATACGACATATCTCGACACGTCGGGGTTTGTCGGGATTTGTCGGGGTTTGTCGGGGTTTGTCAGGGTTTGTCGGGGTTTGTCGGGGTGTGTCGGAGTTTGTCGGGATTCGTTAATAATGGATGAAAAGTGATTAGGCTCAGAGGCCGAGATGGCTCAGCTAGCCTCATGTAGCCGGTGGGCCCGACATGATACGACATGATACGACATATCTCGACAAGTCGGGGTTTATCAGGGTTTGTCGGGATATGTCGGGGTTTGTCGGGGTTTGTCGAGCCTGGAGGCTACATGGGGCCTGAGTAGGGGGAGGGGAGTTTAAGGGAGGAGGGGGAGGGGGGAGTTTAAGGGAGGAGGGGAGTTTAAGAGAGGAGGGCGAGGGGGAGGGGGGAGTTTAAGGGAGGAGGGGGAGGGGAGTTTAAGGGAGGAGGGGAGTTTAAGGGGGGAGGGGAAGGGAGTTTAAGGGAGGAGGGGTAGGGGAGTTTAAGGGAGGAGGGGAGTTTAAGGGAGGATGGGCAGGGGAGTTTAAGGGAGGAGGGGGAGGGGAGTTTAAGGGAGGAGGGGAGTTTAAGGGAGGAGGGGGAGGGGAGTTTAAGGGAGGAGGGGAGTTTAAGGGAGGAGGGGAAGGGAGTTTAAGGGAGGAGGGGTAGGGGAGTTTAAGGGAGAAGGGGGAGGGGAGTTTAAGGGAGGAGGGGGAGGGGAGTTTAAGGGAGGAGGGGAGTTTAAGGGAGGAGGGGGAGGGGAGTTTAAGGGAGGAGGGGAGTTTAAGGGAGGAGGGGAAGGGAGTTTAAGGGAGGAGGGGAAGGGGAGTTTAAGGGAGGAGGGGGAGGGGGGAGTTTAAGGGAGAAGGGGGAGGGGAGTTTAAGGGAGGAGGGGAGTTTAAGGGAGGAGGGGGAGGGGAGTTTAAGGGAGGAGGGGAGTTTAAGGAAGGAGGGGAAGGGAGTTTAAGGGAGGAGGGGTAGGGGAGTTTAAGGGAGGAGGGGGAGGGGGGAGTTTAAGGGAGAAGGGGGAGGGGAGTTTAAGGGAGGAGGGGAGTTTAAGGGAGGAGGGGGAGGGGAGTTTAAGGGAGGAGGGGAGTTTAAGGGAGGAGGGGAAGGGAGTTTAAGGGAGGAGGGGTAGGGGAGTTTAAGGGAGAAGGGGGAGGGGAGTTTAAGGGAGGAGGGGGAGGGGAGTTTAAGGGAGGAGGGGGAGGGGAGTTTAAGGGAGGAGGGGAGTTTAAGGGAGGAGGGGAAGGGAGTTTAAGGGAGGAGGGGTAGGGGAGTTTAAGGGAGAAGGGGGAGGGGAGTTTAAGGGAGGAGGGGGAGGGGAGTTTAAGGGAGGAGGGGAGTTTAAGGGAGGAGGGGGAGGGGAGTTTAAGGGAGGAGGGGAGTTTAAGGGAGGAGGGGAAGGGAGTTTAAGGGAGGAGGGGTAGGGGAGTTTAAGGGAGGAGGGGAAGGGAGTTTAAGGGAGGAGGGGAAGGGAGTTTAAGGGAGGAGGGGTAGGGGAGGAGGGGAGTTTAAGGGAGGAGGGGGGAGTTTAAGGGAGGAGGGGTAGGGGAGTTTAAGGGAGGAGGGGAGTTTAAGGGAGGAGGGGGGAGTTTAAGGGAGGAGGGGTAGGGGAGTTTAAGGGAGGAGGGGAGTTTAAGGGAGGAGGGGAAGGGAGTTTAAGAGAGGAGGGGAAGGGAGTTTGGAGGGGAGTTTAAGGGAGGAGGGGAGTTTAAGGGAGGAGGAGGAGGGGAGTTTAAGGGAGGAGGGGAGTTTAAGGGAGGAGGGGAAGGGAGTTTAAGGGAGGAGGGGAAGGGAGTTTAAGGGAGGAGGGGTAGGGGAGGAGGGGAGTTTAAGGGAGGAGGGGTAGGGGAGTTTAAGGGAGGAGGGGAGTTTAAGGGAGGAGGGGAAGGGAGTTTAAGGGAGGAGGGGAAGGGAGTTTGAGGGAGGAGGGGTAGGGGAGTTTAAGGGAGGAGGGGAGTTTAAGGGAGGAGGGGGAGGGGAGTTTAAGGGAGGAGGGGAGTTTAAGGGAGGAGGGGAGTTTAAGGGAGGAGGGGGTTATGAATATAATGTCTCGTTGACAGATCGCGCCATAAAGTCTAACAGTTAGCACGGTATTTACACGGTATTTACACAGTACGCCATTTGATAACATGTTGTGACTTAATGGTTTAATGTTATCTACTCATACAGTACATTGAAGGGGGAGAGGTACATTCTAATCGTATGGTATCCGGGAATGTTTATTGAGATAACGGAATATAAACACTATATAATATATAAACACTTACTAAACCTTACGAGATCACAGTCACTGTCATCCGAGCTATTAGAGTATGATATCATATTGTAAAATACTATATGTTATAGGCATCACTCCTTCAATAGTAGCTTCAATAATAACTACAATGATTTAGAATTAATGTTACAAATCGACATGTAGTAGAGTAATTTATTGATAATTATAATATTGTAATAAGCCTACATAATCTGCTTTAAAGTTAACGTTCGGTCGACGCGAAAAAATATTTAGTGTACAAAAAATGCTCTCGGGTGGCGCGGGGGGAGGGGGCAAAAAGGAAGGCCCGACCCTACTAGGGTAAATGCTGACTTCTGCTACAATATGCATATGATTATTATTAATAAAATATTTTCAGCCGGCCCTATTTTCACAATCGTTAAAGAAGATTCGAGAACCAGCTGAGCGAGACGACAATATACCCGTCACAGTAAGTAATACTGGGGGATTTTCACATATGGTGCTCCAATATGGACACCCACTAGTAGTAGTACGATCAATATATATCTCTTTGCAAAACGAATAATTCGATATTCGAATATTATATATATATATTATATATATAATATTAGAAGCAACCGCAATTAAGGGGATGGGGTAGTACTGGGGGAAGGCCGAAGGGGAGGGATAGTACTTGAGGAGGGAGAGGGGTAGTACTTGGTGAGGGGGAGGGTGGTACTGGGGAGGGGGAGGGTGGTACTGGGGAGGGAGAGGGGGAGTACTTGGTGAGGGCGAGGGGTAGTACTTGGTGAGGGGAGGGGTAGTACTTGGTGAGGGGGAGGGGTAGTACTTGGTGAGGGGGAGGGTGGTACTGGGGAGGGGGAGGGTGGTACTGGGGAGGGAGAGGGGTAGTACTTGGTGAGGGGGAGGGGTAGTACTTGGTGAGGGGGAGGGGTGGTACTGGGGAGGGGGAGGGGTAGTACTTGGTGAGGGGGAGGGTGGTACTGGGGAGGGGGAGGGGTGGTACTTGGTGAGGGGGAGGGGTAGTACTTGGTGAGGGGGAGGGGTGGTACTGGGGAGGGGGAGGGGTAGTACTTGGTGAGGGGGAGGGTGGTACTGGGGAGGGGGAGGGGTGGTACTTGGGGAGGGGGAGGGGTAGTACTTGGTGAGGGGGAGGGTGGTACTGGGGATGGGGAGGGGTAGTACTTGGTGAGGGGGAGGGTGGTACTGGGGAGGGGGAGTGGTAGTACTTGGTGAGGGGGAGGGGTAGTACTTGGTGAGGGGGAGGGTGGTACTGGGGAGGGGGAGGGGTAGTACTTGGTGAGGGAGAGGGTGGTACTGGGGATGGGGGTCCGGACTCGTGAGACTCTACAGCGGCAAGATGTGTAGGAATCGGTATCGAATGATGAGATTCTGCAGCTGTGCTATTTATTCATTTTAATACACTATAATGCATGCGCATTTAAGTACACGAATCATCTATAATATTATCATTTATCACTTATATAACCATTAAATGGGTAAAACAGTGTAACAGGATAGCTTTATATATAATATATTTACAATTAAGTTATCCAATCCTGTCACCTGTGTAATCTATACACTGTGTAATGTATACCATGTGTGTAATGTATACATTATACTATTTGGAGTATGATTGGTAAAATATGATCATTGTTTTAACAGCCATTAGTACTAGGTTAGTATTAATTTATCTGTATCATCTCCGTAATTTAGCTTATGATAATAAGAGATATTGGCAGAAACTACAATGAAATGTTGATATTTAGTTATTTGTTTAAGGGAAAAATTAGACTTTAACTTGTTTTTTTAACTAGATCCCTCCTTTAGAACTTCTATTAAATGAGAAATTGAGCAAGTACTGGTTAGCACTAGATTAGTGCTGATTAACAGTCACTGGTCACAGCATGTAATCGTGTTCTATTGAGCGTGTCATTAGCGCATATTATTGCTCGATCTAAATTGGAGAAAAGATCAGCCAGATGTATATTTCACTATACTAAAGATTAGCTATATATAGATTACACTAATTAATATACACAGTATGCACATTACGACAAAAATAGCCGAAAAGGTAGTTTTTGTTAATATAATAAGTTTACAATATAAGTATAATAAGTTATTTAGATAATAATAAATAGTAAATAAGGCATGTTATTTAAACTTCTAAAGACCAAGCCTATAAAATTGATGTAACTCCATTATGACACAAACCATTACTACATTTACCGCCATGTAAATACACAGGTCTCCTTGTCATGTAATAGCATGTAATCTAATAACCATAAATAACCATATTAGGTTTGCATTAAAATACCCGAACTGTTTTAGCGATAAGGAGCTGTAATTTAATGCTAGTAAACAGTACAGCTCAGGGGGGGGGGGGGGGGTGACACGTAAACAGCACACAGATAATACTTACCCTTACTGTATTACTATATATTTACTGACAGGGCTGTGTACTGGGGGTCCTGCTTACTCACTTACTGACAGGGCCGTGTACTGGGGGTCCTGCTTACTCACTTACTGACAGGGCCGTGTACTGGGGGTCCTGCTTACTCACTTACTGACAGGGCTGTGTAGTGGGGGTCCTGCTTACTCACTTACTGACAGGGCCGTGTACTGGGGTCCTGCTTACTCACTTACTGACAGGGCCGTGTATGGGGGTCCTGCTTACTCACTTACTGACAGGGCCGTGTATGGGGGTCCTGCTTACTCACTTACTGACAGGGCTGTGTACTGGGGGTCCTGCTTACTCACTTACTGACAGGGCCGTGTACTGGGGGTCCTGCTTACTCACTTACTGACAGGGCCGTGTACTTGGGGTCCTGCTTACTCACTTACTGACAGGGCCGTGTACTGGGGGTCCTGCTTACTCACTTACTGACAGGGCCGTGTACTGGGGGTCCTGCTTACTCACTTACTGACAGGGCTGTGTACTGGGGGTCCTGCTTACTCACTTACTGACAGGGCTGTGTACTGGGGGTCCTGCTTACTCACTTACTGACAGGGCCGTGTACTGGGGGTCCTGCTTACTCACTTACTGACAGGGCCGTGTACTGGGGGTCCTGCTTACTCACTTACTGACAGGGCTGTGTACTGCACTGGGGGTCCTGCTTACTCACTTACTGACAGGGCTGTGTACTGGGGGTCCTGCTTACTCACTTACTGACAGGGCTGTGTACTGGGGGTCCTGCTTACTCACTTACTGACAGGGCTGTGTACTGGGGGTCCTGCTTACTCACTTACTGACAGGGCTGTGTACTGGGGGTCCTGCTTACTCACTTACTGACAGGGCCGTGTACTTGGGGTCCTGCTTACTCACTTACTGACAGGGCCGTGTACTGGGGGTCCTGCTTACTCACTTACTGACAGGGCCGTGTACTGGGGGTCCTGCTTACTCACTTACTGACAGGGCTGTGTACTGGGGGTCCTGCTTACTCACTTACTGACAGGGCCGTGTACTGGGGGTCCTGCTTACTCACTTACTGGCAGGGCTGTGTACTGGGGGTCCTGCTTACTCACTTACTGACAGGGCCGTGTACTGGGGGTCCTGCTTACTCACTTACTGACAGGGCTGTGTAGTGGGGGTCCTGCTTACTCACTTACTGACAGGGCCGTGTACTGGGGGTCCTGCTTACTCACTTACTGACAGGGCTGTGTACTGGGGGTCCTGCTTACTCACTTACTGACAGGGCTGTGTAGTGGGGTCCTGCTTACTCACTTACTGACAGGGCCGTGTACTGGGGGTCCTGCTTACTCACTTACTGACAGGGCCGTGTACTGGGGAGTGGGGGTCCTGCTTACTCACTTACTGACAGGGCTGTGTACTGGGGGTCCTGCTTACTCACTTACTGACAGGGCTGTGTACTGGGGCAAGGGGCGGGGCTGCGGGAGTCCCTCTGATATCACGGATCCCACGGTGTAGTGATCAGATTATGTCACCAATCAGTGACTATTAATTAGTCTAGATCTATCAGTAGAATTTAATTGGCCTAGAAAAATGGGCTAGATCTAGGGTAGAGTTCACATGACAACTCTGTATAACATAACTGTACATTAAGGGGGCCGGGCATACACCAAATCTGTCCAGACCAAATGACCTCATAGGCAGTTCAGTGACCGTTTCCACACCAACAAAATATATTTTGAGAATACCTATTTTTGTAATCGAGCATTTCCTGGTTAGAGTGGAATTTTCGGAAAAACACAATATGTTTTGTGGAGAGGCTATAAGTTAATCATTTCTAGCGGTATCGGGTTGAAATTTTGCTCGCTGTTTATTCAAATCTATTTCAAGGTGTGTGTAAAATCTAGATATCATATCTAAAAAGGTGATGCTGGACATAAAATTGTGATTTTTTGGCTTTGCAGATTAAAAATCACAATTTCTCCCATAACTTCAAAGGGAAGCATTTTAGGGTGTTTTGTTGTTCATAACTCATATATAAATGTGCTAGTTGCGGTTATTTTGCGCCCTTCAAAAAGTCACTAGCACATTCATATCAAAATTTTAGAAAAATCAGTAAATATGAAAAACGAAAAATGTGCCTAAATTTGTTGTTTGGCTTTGAAGTCCAATAGATCTGAAGATAAATGAGTCAAACCATTTTTGAAGGCATCAAAAACTGCGCCAGAATTCAGAGAACAATTTTATGTCCAGCATCAAATGAATCCGATCTTCCCTGACTGACTTTTTGGTTAAAATAAGTCTGAAAAGGACAATTTCAGCTTTTTGACTTTTTTAAACTTTAAAAATCTATAGCACACCAGCCTTTTTAGATATGATATCAAGATTTTACACACACCTTGAAATAGATTTGAATAAACAGCGAGCAAAATTTCAACCCGATACCGCAAGAAATGATTAACTTAAATTATAGCCTCTCCACAAAACATATTGTGTTTTTCCGAAAATTCCACTCTAACCAGGAAATGCTCGATTACAAAAATAGGTATTCTCAAAATAATTTTTGTTGGTGTGGAAACGGTGCGCTAGAAGGTCACTAAACTGCCTATGAGGTCATTTGGTCTGGACGGCACAAACCACTGTTTTGGTGTATGTCCCCTTAAGAAGTGAACATGATCTCTAAGATTTCTCTGCTGGACTCGTAGATCACATAAGAGACGAGAGCTCTTGTATTGCTGATGGGGGTCGCTCTCCTATCAAATGACGTGACACTTGCGTGCCGAAGGCATGCATGAAAAGGAGTTGCCTCAGTAGCTGATACGATCAGGTGTAAATACGTGGCCTGTATCTTAGGTGCATATAAACTGAAAAGTAAAAGACAATACTATCGCATTTTATCAACATGCCTACCTTCTCCAGTCACCAGCTACTAGACTCAGACTACATCTACTCTGGGAAGAAGGATACAGCACTCTCATCTGCCTGTCGGTGCTATCTCTCCCTCACATGACCAGTATAACCAGTATAACCAGTATAATATGACCAGTATAACTTTTATTTAACAAAGTTATCATACCACGTGTACAGTAAACAATTACTTCAGTGTAATATACTATATTATTATGTACTTCAGTATTTACTTCATACTAAAACACTTAATGAGATGCATGCCGCATTCTTTCCGATACGAAAATACATGTAAATATAATCTATTATTCCTTATATGGTCCTACTGAGCTTCTAATATTTTTATAGAAACGACAATCTTTGTGAAGGAGCAATCTTTGTAATTTATAGAAGCTCTCTGTACTTTTAATGTACAGCCCCCTAAAGTTATTATAGGGGGGGGGGGGGGGAGGATATCTAGTTATCATAGGACGACTAACCGATAGAATGTTAGCTTAATGGAATCTTTTCTATTCTATTAATTTATTAATCCATCTTTTTATTATTCTATCATTCTATCACTTCTTTTTATTATTCTATCATTCTATCACTCCATCTATCTAACAATTATGACAAATCAATAGTAAAATTCTGATTTGGGTGCTTCACATAGTCTAAATAATAAAACACATCGTACTATGATCTTTAATAGAAATATCTAAAATTGTTGCAGTTTAATATTCTCTCTCTCTTGTACAGTTGGTTAATGGTTAACATTGTAATAAGGCTGGTAGCACACACTTCCATCCTTGTGACAGAGGAATATAATACAATCATCGCCAAAGCTTCAAAAACCCTAAGTACCGATTGAGTACCGAACTATCAAAAGCAATATGGGACCTCAAGGAGAAAAACATTGATTATGTACACGAATATTTTTCGAGTTGACAAATTCCTCGAACCAGTGGTGGTACTAAGTCATACCAGAAGGAAGTATTTAAATTGGGCACTCAGTGACTGAGCTATAAAGGCCAACGTATGGGTACTGACTTTTGGCCCACCCTGTATATATATAGTATAGACTGGAAAATCATCACTAAATCAAATTGTTATACGGCAGGGGCGCGGGCGGGGCACTGTGGCCTCTGCCTAGACGAGAAGCTGCACGTCCTAAAGAATCCAGACTCATTAAATAAAAGATCTGAGATCATCTCAAAATGTAGACATTCTAGGACATTTTTAGTTAGAAATTGTTAGTTGTAGGTTTTAGGAATTGTTAGGAATTGTTAGTAATTGTTAGTTATAGGTTTTAGGAATAGTTTGTAATTGTTAGTTATAGGTTTTAGGAAATTTCTGTAAATAAATTTGATAAAGGAGCACTGTGTTGTATAATGTTTGCTATTTTAATTGTATTTATGTCCCTGAAGATTGTTGCATGTTCACACATCCACATGAAACTTTTAGTTGGGCAATAACATCGTTTACTTTGTTACGCTTAGTACAATATATAATATAAATTATAGTGTATACTGTGTATAATATATAATATAGAGGAATAATGCCGCTGTTTGTTTGCTTGCACGAGACTGGCGCCAACAAGGCTGCCCCCGCTCAATCATGCTTTATGTTGCAGTGGTCACAGTATTATTATTCGCTAGCTGGATTAGTGTACATTTTAACCATGATAAAGTATAAGTCATTTTCAAATTCTTTATTTTTCGAATTTGAAATCGTTCATTCTCTTAGACGGCGGACCTTTCAATATTTCGCCAGTCTGTAATACACATTCACTGAATCCCCTGTCTGTAATACACATTCACTGGCTCCCCTATCTGTAATACACATTCACTGGCTCCCCTGTCTGTTATACACATTCACTGGCTCCCCTGTCTGTAATACACATTCACTGGCTCCCCTGTCTGTAATACACATTCACTGGCTCCTCTGTCTGTAATACACATTCACTGGCTCCCCTGGCCCTGTCTGTAATACACATTCACTGGCTCCCCTGTCTGTAATACACATTCACTGGCTCCCCTGTCTGTAATACACATTCACTGGCTCCCCTGTCTGTAATACACATTCACTGGCTCCCCTGTCTGTAATACACATTCACTGGCTCCCTTGTCTGTAATACACATTCACTGGCTCCCCTGTCTGTAATACACATTCACTGGCTCCCCTTTCTGTAATACACATTCACTGGCTCCCCTGTCTGTAATACACATTCACTGGCTCCACTATCTGTAATACACATTCACTGGCTCCCCTGTCTGTAATACACATTCACTGGCTCCCCTGTCTGTAATACACATTCACTGGCTCCCCTTTCTGTAATACACATTCACTGGCTCCCCTGTCTGTAATACACATTCACTGGCTCCACTATCTGTAATACACATTCACTGGCTCCCCTGTCTGTAATACACATTCACTGGCTCCCTTGTCTGTAATTCACTGTAGTAACTAACTCTGGTAACCACTCTGGTAATCACTCTGGTAATCACTATGGTAACCACTCTGGTAACCACTCTAGTAACCACTCTGGTAACCACTCTGGTAACCACTCTGGTAACCACTCTGGTAACCACTCTGGTAACCACTCTAGTAACCACTCTGGTAACCACTCTGGTAACCACTCTGCACTGGTAACCACTCTGGTAATCACTCTGGTAATCACTCTGGTAACCACTCTGGTAACCACTCTGGTAACCACTCTGGTAACCACCCTGGTAACCACCCCGGTAACCTGCCTAGTAACCACCCTGGTAACCACCCTGGTAACCACCCTGGTAACCACCCTGGTAACCTGCCTAGTAACCACCCTGGTAACCACCCTCGTAACCTGCCTACTAACCACCCTAGTAACTACTCTGGTAACCACCCTGGTAACCACTCTGGTAACCACTCTGGTAACCACCCTGGTAACCAACTTAGTAATCACAATACTAAAGCACTACGATCTTCAATTCAGTGGCCTAACATTAATGTATGCATTTCCGGTTCTGTTGTATGTATTTAGGTCATTATATGTATATGATGTTGTACAGTTGTAACACATTTCAATTTCTGGGTATTAAGTCTGTAACATTCTCATCTCGGCGAGTATAAGTAAGTTTACTTGAGATGAACAGTTCGGCGAAATTACACAAAAAAGCAACTGTACCCTAGGCAACTGTAATGCGAAGGGGTGGGCGACAATTGACCCCCCCGACAATTCACCCCCCGACAATTCACCCCCCCCCCCCCCGACAATCGACCCCCCGACAATATAATTTAATACAATTAACCCTAACCCTAACCCTAACCCTAACCCTAACCCTAACCCTAACCCTAACCCTAACCCTAACCCTAACCCTAACCCTAACCCTAACCCTAACCCTAACCCTAACCTAACCCTAACCCTAACCTTAACCTTAACCCTAACCCTAACCCTTACCCTAACCCTAACCCTTTACAAGACCATGAAGTAAGCTGGGGTTGGCATATTATAATATATACTAGCAGGGTACCCGTCCTCCGGACGACAATAATTCTTTACTTTTACATAATTTTACTGATACCACGTTTTCATTTTCTGATTTTTTTGGGTCAAATTTAAAGACAGAATTTCCAAATGTTGAAATTTCAAATAAAAATCCAAAACAAATTTATTTCAAATAACAATCAATCCAAATCAAATTCATAAAAAACGAAATCTCTGTTACAACATTATTTGTCCAAAACCTCTGGATAGACAACATTGTCAGTTCTCCCAATGTCCAACGACAAAACTCTGTGGGCGTCCTTTTCCTCAACCCTGCTTTGCGCCACATAGAATTGGCCATGAGAAAAGAATGGCCGGTCCAAGAAGATGCCAACCTTTTTCAAAGTTTGTCCTTGGGCCTTGTTGGGCGTGATCGCAAAACGGGTCTTAAAGGGAATTGTCCGCGAGTCATATGAAATGGAAAGGTCCCATTAGTTGGTTTGATAGGGATGCGTGGGATGAATAGCTTGTTACCCTTGTAAGACCCTCCGACAACCACGGCTTCTATTATTAGTGCTTTTCATTCAAAGAAGTAAAACCGAATCTTTTATGTCATGTTTCCAGGGTTTGGACTGGAATTGCCAGCTTAAAGAACTTCCATCGCATTACATTACATAATTTTCTCAATAAATGTAATAGATTTGTAAAAGTTTCAAGAGATTCTGGATCATTACTCTGATGATCATCAAAAGATTGTTCCGACTTCATGTAGAAAAAAGATAGCTAAGCTATCATTGACCAAGCAGGGCGCAGAAACAGCCACAGTAGATCACTAAATATTAGTGCTTTTCATTCAAAGAAGTAAAACCGAATCTTTTATGTCATGTTTCCAGGGTTATTATGCAAGACAGTAACGATATACTTGGTGCCGTTGCAATGACCTTGTTCCGTAGAAGCATAACATTAACTGGGCAGCCGACTTTCACTTTCAACTGG
This sequence comes from Bolinopsis microptera, assembly GCF_026151205.1. Taxonomy (NCBI): domain Eukaryota; kingdom Metazoa; phylum Ctenophora; class Tentaculata; order Lobata; family Bolinopsidae; genus Bolinopsis; species Bolinopsis microptera. The sequence continues at coordinate 8,123,814 of NC_087082.1, read as the reverse complement.
TGGGGTGACAAATCATCACGATGAAAAAAATCATCTCGATGAAAAACTTAACTGCAGTACTGTGTAGCAAAATGCAACGTTACGCCTCCACATCAAGCATAGAGGCCATTTTTACGAAGATGGAATGCTTCCCAGTGGTACCAAGAAGTCGTTTAATGACCTGAACATTCTCACTATTCATAATAACATTGCGAAATGGTCAGCTATTTTCATGCACAAGCGTTTTAATTCACGTATATTGTATATTCACACAGCACATACCAATTTCTCAGCTGAACAATTGTAAAGTGCGCTTTGAACAACTCTCTAGGGAATTAAAGCTTGAGAAGTGATAACAGTTAACAGCTATACTGTAAATATGTATACTAGTTACTACTTGGCACTCTAGCAGCTAAAGTTTTCTGATTTAGGATTGTTGAAGAAGTTTTATTATGATCAATCGATGGAGTGTGATAAGTAATTACTGGAATCGGTGCAATTTATAATCCTAGCCTACCTAATCTTCTTCTTTTGTAATTACATAGTTACATTTAGGTTAAGTTGCCTCCCCGCCCCCCATATTTCAACCATATTGCAATACATCTTAAAGTTTGTGCTAATGTTATGTATTATTATAACATTTAGTCTGATTTAACCCATGATTGGCTCACTTAAGCCAAGCTCTAAAGAAAGCACACACTTATTTTACTATTTTGTAGTCTCCGTAGGGTTCATCTCAGTATATATATATCGTATAGTATCTAGTGTATATCATGAACCAGTATTGTTAAATAATTAGTAGCTTACAAGCAGCAAGGGAGGATTTATTGATATAATGTCATTCGTTGCAAGGCAAATCTGATAAGTGCATTGTCCTGAACGCAAGAGTAATCTTAATGATAATAATGAAATATTTGAATGACAATGGGACGTCGTAAGTCAATTATTATAAATGTTTGTAGGGCGCGACTAATCTACAAGTTATAAACTGCGCGCAGCACGCGTGTGTTTTAACGCGTTCACGTGTTTTTAATCGAATTAAACTTACGACTGCTCATCACACTCCAATGGACGAACCCTTTCTAAAATCTAACTGCTGACTTCTGCAGTAACTGACCCATCATTAAATATATATTATTTCATTGCAGACATCGAGATTTACAAAGCCGGCGCCTCCTCCAAACAGGAGACGTCCCTCAAGAGATCACCTCCAACAGCGAGCTAGAGGTGAGAATCCTAGTTTTCAGGAGTGTTTCTTTCTTTGAACTACGAATACTGTTGTTTCTTGTTATCATCATGATAATAACTTAATTAAATGAATTTTTTGTGAAACAGCCAATAATGTATTACCTTTCAGATTCAGATGTTTGACTGTTGGATGGTAATATTCTCTAGTATACTGTCTTAGGTAGTACATTCAACGAAGACTAATTTGGTGAACATGTCCAAATTGGTGACGTTATTTGTATCCAAAAATCTAATGGATTGTTGTTTTGTAACATTTGCTAATAACTTGCCTCAGATTTAACGCTATTAATTTGCAAGTAAAGTGCTATGGTGCTCCTGAGGCTGTTCTATAAATTTCAGGGCGAAACTGAATTAAGAACCTGTTCATTTAGCATATTAATTTTTCTTCAAGATGGGGTTATTGTTGAGCACATGTCACCCTTTAAATATTGGAGAACACCATGTTTAGTTATACTACTTATATATTGGTACTGCGTACATGGGCCTAGTTTGAGAGGTAAACTAGTGAACAATATCGAAACATATCATGGTGACGTTTACCTTGAAGTAATTCACTGAAAAGATAATAAAAACTTTAATAAATGCGATAGACAATTAACATGGCTTGTTATCCTTTCTCTTAAATTCTTATGAAACGTTTGACTAGTAATACTACACACTTGAGTGACTAGAAAGTGATGAGTCAGGAATATGTGTGTTACCCGGATTCATTTTAAAGGATTTAATTTGTGAACGAACATTTTACTTGTAGCTTGTAAAATTCAGGTTTGACGTCTGAGATGAGACTTTAACGTTTGTGATTTGATATTCGAAATTGAAATGATTGTGAAGTTTAATGCAATGTCATGTGTTTATGCAATGTCACGTGTTCACATAAGCTACACTGTTTAGCAATGATTGAGAAGTTAGTTCTACTAAATAATATGGGTCCACTAGCTGTTAAAGTGCTTGTTTCGAGATTGCATTTCGTTTGTTTTTTGATCATTTGGTACTTGATTTTGTACATTAAAATCTTGTGTGCTCTTATTATTGTTTGAGTGTATAATGTGATGATTTTACATAATTTGTCTCAAATAGCAAATTTCTCTAGCACTCTGAAGACAGTGTCTATATTTGCTTGGTACTGATATTTTTTGCGATTTTATAGCTCAATACATGTGAAATGTTGTATCTATCACATTAGAAAAATATCCTGTTTAAAATTACTTGAACTGTTTGTATGTCCTTCTCAAAACGGAGTAATTATTAAGATAACGGATTGTTATTGATAGTGCTTTTAAATTTACGTTTCAATAATCACGGGATTTCACTTAGTACTCTAGTAGCGCTTAGTAACACTGTGGGAGGGGGGGGGATGGGGCGGGGTTCACTCTCTCTCTTTCACTATCATTATGTGGGACCATTGAAAAATGAAATCGTCTTGACAAAAATTATTGTCCATTCACTGGATCCCAGTGGTTGGTTTAAAAATAAGCTGATTGTGTTGCGCGTCTGGTTATGCGTTGCTTCATATAAAATTATATCAGCACAAGCATGTGGCACAACACGCGGCAAAACATGCTAGCAGAGTGTGATGACTTTTTATCGTTATAATTAGTTTCAGTAAGAGAACAACCTTGTACTTTTCTTGTATCTGGACCTTGCTTTTATCTTTACTTGTTACCTGGCTGTTACAGTGTTACCTGGGCACCCAACGTGACAGGCATTCAAAATTATTAAAAATCTGAAATTTTGTCATCTTTTTGAGCATCGTTTTGGGCATTTTTTGGACAATAAGTTGAAATACTTTTTTGGGAAAGAATTTCAATGGTTTTCGACTTGGAGTCCAAAATCCATTTTTGACAGATCGTAAACGGACAGACTTTATTAGAACGAAAATTAAAATAAATGCTATAGGGCCTCGATCCAGCGTCCAATTATTGTCCGTTTAAATAAAGTCCGGTAAAGTATAATTACTATATAAGGATGCAGTGAAACTATCGGACTACGAGTCAAATATATCGCTTTCTGTTAATATAATACTCCGTAACAAATTGAACTGGGATCTGGTGATACTGATATTACTTATTGAAAATGCACCAGGCACCTTACAGTTACTGGGCGGCGCTCAGCCTGTCAAATTCCGCTGAATCTCTATTGATTCCGCCGAATCTCTATTGATTCCGCCAAATCTCTATTTATTCCGCCGAATCTCTATTTATGAACATGATAGCCTGGGGTCCCCAGGTAACACTAACAGGCACCTAATAATAAATTGAAGAATCGAACGACTTTTCAATTGCCCCATGCCACATACATTATTTTCACGGACTTAATTATTCACACTTAAGGTCTACAGCGTGAAAGTAATGTCCGTGATAATTATGACCGATAAGATATGTTTAAATCTGATTATACTTACAGAGAGGGGGTTTAAAAGTTTGAATGTTGAAGGTGATCGCCTAATATCTTATGCAATTCCTCGGGGTTATAACTTAGAAGAATACCATTTTAATCAGGAAACTACTAAGATGTGCATCTTGAATTAACAGCAGGGACTTTTAATTATGGCTTGCGACAACTCTCAAAAGATCTCTGCGTGGAAAAAATCTCACTCCTCTTACCTTAACTTCTTACGCAACACACAACCCCCCGACAAGACAGCAGTCGACAATCAGGGAAAGTCAGCAAAGTCAGCTATTAGTCGAGTGCAGTCGGTCAGTTTGTCAGTTAACAACACTGAGGATCAGAATGTTGCAGTTGTGGACACGGCCGTAAATCAGCCACGATACCGACACAACGTGTATTCAGTTAGGAAGCCCACGGAGATGTTCAGGCAGGGGGGCTGGACTAGTAGCGTTAAACCCAGGAACAAGACTAGTGGTAAACTTTCTATCAGGTCCTATAATCTATCAAACTATACCAACAGAGGCAAAAGAAATTTGTGATATTGCTTAGCATGAATTTGTTATTTGAATTTATTAACTGAGCGCGGCGGTTGGAATGATTTTTAGTAAATAAAAATGATCAACATGATATTTTCTTTTTGTTGAATTTGACTTTCAGAATTAAAATTAATTTCTAAGGTGCATCTTGTTTTTTTATTTGTTGGTATAAAGTTACATTTTAAAATGTAACTTTATACTTATTACCTGAGGACCCCAGGCTATTATGTTCATTAACATAATAATAAAGATTTGGCGGAATGACAGGCTGAGCGCGGCCCAGTAATATACTTATAGTTATACCAAAACTCAAACCTCTAGCACCATGACTCCATGAGATTGAAATTTCGATCAGTCGGTTCCATTTAAAAAACCAAAAACAATATGCATAGCAGTTGTTAACGGGTGATACTCGTAAAATATTTGTTCCAAAATCCAAATACCTTACTCGGGATTATTATGACCGGGATAAAGTGGCGAGTTTAGGGTAATTTCGCCATATTTTTCCCGAACCACATTTTCACCGGTCGTTAATAAACCCGCCGACTCAGCTTTTAGGGTTCCCAAGGGGTATGGGTGCTCATATTTTAATGGTTGTCTTATATTCACTAAAGAAGACTATTGGGACACTTGTTGTAGGTTTTTCGACTTCATTTGGCTAAAATTGCAAAAAATTCACCTTTTTGCCCAATTCTTGTCATATATCCTTATTGTCAAAGTTGATTTAAATAGGCCAATTTTTAATTTCTTAGGTATTGACTATCTCTACATATAATAATGAAATAGGACTCAAAGTAAAAAGTAACAGTTAAATTAAAACTCGAATTAATTAAAACGGTCAATAACATGAATCAGTTTCATCAGTCATTTATTCATAATTCTAAACAATGTGAACGATGCATTCTTTCGAAGATTTTCTACAAATTGAGTCATAATGGTTATTTGATACACGTAAACATGTAATGCTAATTCAAAACAACGAATTTGCTAGAGTCTACTTGCAACAATTATTGATAATTCGACTTGTTTCACAAGTTTTAGCAATGCGAAAATTTCTGAACCTGCTTATCTCTAATAAGGAAATTTACATCTGAGACAAAATTTTTGAATCTAAAATTGAAAGGTTGGACACCGGTAAAATGGCGACCGGGAAAATGTGGTGGGTTTTGAGCAATTTCGCCATATTTTTCCCGAACCATATTTTAACCGGTCGTTAATAAACCCGTCGTTATAATCCCGAGGTATACCAAAACCGTCGACGAGTCCAACTCGGCACTTTTTTTGGTTGTTGGTAGGTTATAAACCTACAAGTACAAACGACAAACTCAAAGCAGTTGAAGTTAAATTATTGATATTCTAAATGCTTAATTAAAACATAAAAAAGCGTAAATTAAACTACCCAGGAAACCTTACCGGCTGGGGCCTAACTTCGAAAGTAAGAGATAAAGACTTCCGGTTTTTGCAAAATGTTCGCCTCGTCAGTGTCACTCGTAAAAATAAATTTTCCCCCAGGGGGAAATTTGAGACAACATAGATTTTGAGTTATCTCAAAATCTCCAGAATAGTCTCATTTTGGGCCGAATAAAATTTTGCAACTTTAAGTTTAACTCTGCGGATTATTCTGCAAATTATAGCCTACTCCGGACTTCGATCCCCAGGTAACGTGTGTCAAGTCAGTAGCACTATAAGTACACATACTAATTATATCATAATATATATACTACTATACGTTGGCTTTCATGTCTAATCTCAGTTAGTGTTACTGAGTACCCATCGGGCATGGGCATTGCTTGATGTTTACCTGGGGACCCAGGCTATAATGTTTATAAACATAATAAACCGAGTCTAGAGATATCGGCGGAATGACAAGCTGAGCGCCGCCCAGTTGCCAGTAAAACACACGTTGCATTTCGATCACTGACTGAATATACGGATACCAAGTTTATAATTATACTCATTCTTACCTGCCACCTGGGGGAGATTATATTATAAATATTATATCAAATTTGATACCAGATACGTATGAAATATTTTTATAACTTCCTTGATTCTGCACTAAGTTGGCGTTTTACGGCTAGCTCACTAGCTGTCATTTGGTTGACGATGTCAACCCATCGAGATCGTTGCTCTGTGAAGCAAGAATGCTAGTTCGCGCGGCTCGTCGAAGCGGCGAAGTCCTCCAAGCTGTCATATGTTTCACCTAGCCATGAGTCTACGCGTACTAATACTATAATACTGCGCGTGACGCGCTTGTTTCCCGTGCCGCCTTCGGCGCGGTCGCGCGCTACTGTATGACTGCAAGCGAGAGGGCAGTAGTGATCTGGGTGCTGTACAATATCGATATCCTATTTATTCTGCACAGTTGTCACATGAGTCAAAATATGACCATTTGATTGGTTTTCAGCGTCATATCACGCGGCTGTATGTCTTCTGATTGGTTAAAGTTGATCACGTGGATTGCTTATAACTTGATGTGTAATGTTGATTTATATAGAGCCAGAGGTCAGCTGACGTAGGGAAACGGTCGCGTGACTCGCCTTGCTGTGTAATGTCGGTTTATATAGAGTCAGAGGTCAGCTGATGTAGGAAACAATCACGTGACTTTCGCGATAACTTTGAATGTCATAAGTACACTCGTAATTGTGATTATGCAGCAGTCCGGCAAAATATGACCATTTGATTGGTTTTCAGCGTCATATCACGCGGCTGTATGTCTTCTGATTGGTTAAAGTTGATCACGTGGATTGCTTATAACTTGATGTGTAATGTTGACTTATATAGAGCCAGAGGTCAGCTGACGTAGGGAAACGGCCGCGTGACTCGCCTTACTGTATAATGTCGTTTAAATATAAATAAAACACTGTGTATCGCATAATAAATAAATAAATAATACAGACAGACAGTTTAGAGACATAACCGCTAATTGGACACAATAGTATGATGTCTAAGGATCGATAATATGTTAAGAAGTATAAATTTGGCCTTATTAATCACGTGCTATACCAATGCGCGTTTTATACTACATGACCAAATATCTAGCAACATTTTTCAATATTCATCAACATTTAACGATATTTAGCAATATTTAAGTCGTATTTGAACAACAGTTAAGTAACGTTTGAGTAACATTTAATTAACATTTTACGGTATTAAGCAACATTTAAACAACATTTGAATTATTTATGACTCCCGTCATTAATAATGCTAAAACCGTCATTAATAATGCTAAAACCGTCATTATTAATAATGACACCCGTCATTAATAATGATAAAACCATCATTATTAATATTGAAACCTATCATTAATAATGATACCCGTCATTAATAATGATAAAACCGTCATTATTAATAATGACACCCGTCATTAATAATGACACCCGTCATTAATAATGATAAAAACCGTCTATCGCTATATAATAGCTGTTGCGTAACATTCTAAAACGTTTGCACTGCAATTATGAGTTCTGTAACCTGCTCATTCTGTGACAAGTCTTATGCCAATAAATATAGTCTGTATTCACACATTAGTAGGTATCATCGAGAGAACCGAGAGTCGGATGAAAGTTCTATCATTCTGCAACCACTGTCAAAAGCTAATTCAGATGCAGCTGATGTCAAATTGGATAGTTCTGATTCCGTACACTCAGATGCTGATACAATAGTATCTGAAGAATCTCAGCAAGGTAGTTTTAACTTTGATGTACCAGCTAGTGTGTGTTCTATTTTTCTTTTTCTCTGTAAAATGAGTTTGATCAAGAATCTTGGTACCATAAAGAAGCTTGGGTTGAAAGGAAAAGGCTATACTAAATTGGTCATCAGCGTCTCTTTCTTGTTTCTGCAAATTATCTGTGCCCCCTGAAAAAAAAAAAAAAAAAAAATAAAATAAATAAAAATAAAAATTTAATGATGAGTAAAATATAGAATCGCGACTATCAGAGGTTAACTTTAAGTAAATGAGAGAGGTTAAGTTTTTCGGTGTTTAAACTTACTGCGATTTCTCTATACAGGAGGCTGTGCTCCTCGGGGTTGAGTAGTAACATCCATTCGCAGTAGCAAACATGTATTGTTTCCTCTCTTACTCTTACCGGGAAACGGCTGGCTCCACATTTTATGACTATACCACAGTTATCCATGATACTAATTGGCTGATAGATGATAAGATACAAAATTAAGAAAGTGTAGCCAAAATGAAAAATTTATATGGAGTATGACACTCTGCAACAAAAGTACATTCTTCCTAGATCAAGAGCATCTTGAGATTTGTTCATGTGGAGTGTGACACAACATGGTAAAGTAGTAAAAGTACATTCTCCCTAGATCTATAACACCTTGAGATTTACTCATATGGAGTGTGACACACCGCAGCAAAAGTGCATTCTTCCTAGATCAAGAGCATCGTGAGAAGCATGTTAAGGAGTGATGAGCATTCCTTCGCTCTTGAGAAGAAGTAATCGAGTTAAACAATAAAATGTATAAGAGTACCAGCTATCATCTGAAAGCAAAAAATCATCGATGCGCTAACTACTGGTTATGAATGCTAAATCAGAAAGTGATGAATCTCGAGGATAATCTCTGTCCGACTAGATGACATTTTCAATGACCCCTATATCATTAATAATGATACCCGTCATTAATAATGACACCCGTCATTAATAATGACACCCGTCATTAATAATGACACCCGTCATTAATAATGACACCAGTCATTATTAATAATGACTTAATAATGACACCCGTCATTAATAATGACACCCGTCATTAATAATGATAAAAACCGTCATTACTAATAATGACACCCGTCATTAATAATGACACCCGTCATTAATAATGATAAAACTGTCATTATTAATAATGACACCCGTCATTAATAATGCTAAAACCGTCATTATTAATAATGACACCCGTCATTAATAATGACACCTTTCATTAATATTGACACCCGTCCTTAATAATGATAAAACGTCATTACTAATGATAAAACCGTCATTAATAATGACACCCACCCTTCTCATGGTTAAATATCGTCCCAGAGTCTTAAACAAAGAACTTAAACTTAAAGAGAACTGAATGTTAGTGAACTGGAAGTGGTGCAGCTATATAAGGACGCCTGTGCTCATTTCATTTGGGCTCAACATTCCTCCTTTTCTACTTAGTTGTATCCAGTCCAAAAAAGAATTTCACTGTAGTTTGCTTGCATCAAGATACCTTACTAGCTTGCATCAAGATAGTATGGTAGGTAAACTGTGCTACACTTCACTCTGTTACTATGATCTGTGATAAATTTAAATTAAAATAAAATTTGTCACCGTTCAAGTTAAATAAGGCAGTCCAAAAAAAAAAAACAAAAAAAAAAAAACAATTTCACTGTAGTTTGCTTGCATCAAGATACCTTACTAGCTTGCATCAAGATAGTATGATAGGTAAACTGTGCTACACTTCACTCTGTTACTATGATCTATGATAAATTTAAATTAAAATAAAATTTGTCACCGTTCAAGTTAAATAAGGCAGTCCAAAAAAAGAATTTCACTGTAGTTTGCTTGCATCAAGATACCTTACTAGCTTGCATCAAGATATAACTTATAGTATGGTAGGTAAACTGTACTACACTTCACTCTGTTACTATGATCTGTGATAAATTTAAATCAAATTAAAATTTGTCACCGTTCAAGTTAAATAAGGTAGTCCAAAAAAAAAAAAAAAGAATTTCACTGTAGTTTGCTTGCATCAAGATACCTTACTAGCTTGCATCAAGATATAATTTATAGTATGGTAGGTAAACTGTGCTACACTTCACTCTGTTACTCAGTGGCGTAACGAAGGGCCCTGCTGACCACGCTGTGCAGGGGGGCGCCAACAGGCAACGTTACGCCACTGCTGTTACTATGATCTGTGATAAATTTTAACTTCTAAGAATTTAGCTTCCATGCAATAGACAGTGAGCTAGTTGAACAATGAGTTTATCGTGCACCTGGATCAGTAAACAGTACTTTCATCTAAGAACTGAATAAAGGAACGAGTTTGTGATGAATGCGTTAAAGTCTAGTAGGGTAGGGGTGGTGGGATAAACTAGGTTAAATGATTAACGTCATAATAATATAACCACATTGGAGAACGACTCCGACTGGGATTTGAACTTGCAACCCCCGGCTTAAAATCTGACAGATTAACCAACTGCACCACCTGGGCGATTACATAATTACATGCGGTTTTTAAAAATGTGCCTCAATTTTTGCTTAAATACAGCTCCAAAAACTCCCACTCCACTACTACCCTGGATTCTTTTTGACGTATTTTTGTTAAAGGTATATGTACCTTCTAGCCACTCTATTGCTACTCCAAGTCCCCTTAGATTTCTGGTATAAAGTTTCTGATAGTTATATTATATAAAATATTATTTTGTTTGCTTTAATCGATACTAAATAAAATTGTTGTTTTCCTGAAATTGTTGTTATCCTGAGCTAATAGACTTGCTCTTGGCTTTCCCCGCTATGTGTCCATGTGGAGTGTGGCACACTACAGCAAAACGCATTCTTCCTAGATCAAGAGCATCGTGAGGAGTGTAGAATTATTCCACACATTAAGACATGCTTATAGCTTTCATAATATGAAATTTGAGTAAAATTATACCATATAAGGATTTAATGGTTCTTGAAGTGTTTTTACATTACAGGTTCGGGTCACATAATTCAACTGCACCACTAATCACCAACAACTATGCTTTGTAAAATACAAGGAAAAATTTTATAATTTCTCCCTATATATATATAACTTTTGCATTTAGTATTGTAGGAGGAAGGTGTCATCTGTTCAATTGGTGGCTCCTGCAGAACACCTGCTCGGATGGTTTACTGATTGACTATCAAGTAGAAAGAGTCGATGATCATCCTCATGTTACAGTATAACCGTACATAGGAATAAAAGTATGATCAAGTTGACTAGTAGTGTAGACAAGTGTATCCCTTCGAGCAGGTGTTCTGCTTGGAATCATCAATTGAACAGGTGCCAACTTCCTTCTATTGTTAAATTGACTAGTATCGTGGACAAGTGTACCCCGTCATACAGATGCTCCTTTTCTTTTGTTTTCTGTGAAGTAATTCAGTGTCAATGAATATGTCTGTTTACTCTAGTAGCAGAGTGTAGTTGAGTGTACACTTCGATGTCTACGATTGCCACAAAGAATCATTTAATTAATTGTGATTGTGTGGTGCTCACTTCACACAGCAGAAGTCGTTAAATGTATAGTGTACACGTTCACGTATAAATACATCAGTTGTCTATCGGCATTATGAACATCTGGTTCGAGGCGACCTTTGTACAATGTACTGATAAAGTGATATAATGACTTATGTGCTAGCTAAATTTAACTAGAGTGTTCAGTTTTGGACAACACCCGGAACGTATCTTACACTACTACTTGGCGTTCAGTTGTGTGTTGCGTAAAATTTGTCTGAATGAATACTGAATACTGAACGAATACTGAACGAATATCGAATGAATACTGAATGAATACTGAATGAATACTGAATACTGAATGAATCCTGAATACTGAATGAATACTGATTGAATACTGAATGAATACTGAATGAATACTGAATACTGAATACTGCATAATGAATACGCAATACTCAATACTCAATACTAATAAATTCGATGTTTGATGGAAACACCTCCATTGTTATACCTTATGCTATCATGCACGATCGTGACATGACGTTATATTTTATAACAATAATGTATTATTTTAAACTATAATGTAGACAATGAAACACATGTTTAGATTTTCGAAGATAACTTTAAATAAACTTTATTCATCAGCTCTATATTCAAAATCCTAATCAATAACTATCAACGTTTGGCTTTAAAGTTCAAAAATCTTCCGGACGATAATTTTATGCAAGTTTAAGCATCTTCTTGAGAATATTCACGTTCTCATTCATTAGTTTGTTGACGTCAGATAGACTACTAGTCGTGATAACTGCATCTAAAAAAGCTCGTTCTTCCATACTGAAAATCGTAGCAATGTCTTGTCCACAGTCAATGAGATGCTGCTCAAACTTCTCAAACAGATCCGTCTTCATTATGTAAGAGAATAAAAAGTCTATACATTTGTCTTCCTCCTTGCACAATTTACTTTGTAACAGGATGTTTAGAGTTTTGAGTAATTTTGATATTTTAACCTGTACTTTTTCGTTTTTGTGGTCGATTGCTACTCCTTTCCGTTTGCCTTTGTGGCGTTGGACAGAGTCAGACTCAAGCTCAATAATAGATTCTGTTTTTGATGCATCATCATCACTTGTTTCCTCAGGATTATTGTTTATTTGGTCTTTTTCTACTCCTTTCCGTTTGCCTTTGTATCGCTGGACAGAATCAGATTCATTACTAGGTTCTGCTTTTGAAATTTCATCATCACTTGTTTCCTCAGAGTTAGAGCTGTCTTCCTGAGATAATGTTGTATCAGCATCTGAGTTTGTGGAAGCAGGATAATCCATTTTAGTTTCAGTAACTCCAGATGTAGCTTCTGAGAACGGCAAAATGGTAGAGGGTGATTCTCGGTTTTCTTGATGATACCGACTTTTGTGTGTGGCCAAACTATATTTATTGGCAAAAGATTTGTCACAGAATGAGCAAAATACTCGGCTCATAATATTTCAGTGGATGTGTATTAGCGACAACAATCTTCAATTATATAATACAGCAGGAAACTGTCAAAAGTGTTTGGAGCAATTTAATAAGATTGCTACATATACTATAATAATCAACTTATCTGCTTTCCCGTATCGACGTGTCTTTTCTAGACCAATAGTAGGATTTTATTTGTATAACAGTGTCTGCAACAATATTTAGGGAGCTTATCACACCACTCTACCTGCTGTAATGAAGATAATATTATATATATATACATTCATGTGACTATGTGCATTATACCTTTAACAATGTTGGTAATGTAATGGCCCACTGACCCTCAGTCTTCACCTCATTCAGACACAATAGAAGGAGGGCGAGGCGTGTGCAATTGATGATTCTCCTGTTTTATTTTTGCATGTGATAGTTTGATCACATGGTCTTCTCATCCAGCCAACCTGTTAACAATAAGCAGTGGCCTTTAGCACTTGAAAACCCCTCAGGGCAATTCCACAGTGACGGATGTGACGATTTTGTCATTTTTTAGTTCAAACAAACGGTATACCACTTGTATATTTCTATTATTTGCTATTATTTGCTATTATTTGCTATTATTTGCTATTATTTGCTGTTATTTGCTATTATCATGCTGTGTAGTCTGTATCCACGTTATAACTAACGTTAATCGGTTACAGGTATTTAAGAAACTACAATAGTTTAATCATATTAAAACGTAACCACAAACCTTCACCATATTATGTCTACAACATACTTTTCGGAAATAGAAAATTCTGAACCATTAGCAGTTGACGAAGTCGAAAATATTTTCTTCTCATTGGATTTACAAATACCAAAAACCTTCTCTACCGACAGAGTTAACTCATCCTGTTACGCCTCTGAAATATCCACTCAACTAAAACATGTTAAATTTGGCAACAATTTACAAAAATTCTTTTAAATTTTCCAGAGTCTCAATTTTTCAATTCCTGTCGGTACCAGGTTTTGTATTCTAAAACACCATCCTAAGCTCAAGCCCCTGAGTAAGTATAATGTTAGATAGGTATAATATTAAATAATGATATGAAAACAATATAATAACACAATAAAATACCAGGGGCTAAAGTTTTTAATTGTGAATTCTGAAACTTGAGTTAAATTTATTGAGTTTTGGAGCAATGCCTGACATCACTTATTTAAATATATCAGCGCAATGTTTGACATAATATCTTGTCAAATTTACGTGGTAAAGTAATGTTATAGACTATAGTGTACTGTTAGAAGTTACAGTAACGTGGTAAAGTAAGTAATGTTCACTCTTTTTGTGTATTTGAGTACTTACACAGCTGGATACAGACTACACAGCATGATAATAGCAAATAATAGCAAATAATAGCAAATAATAGCAAATAATAGAAACATACTTTAATAGAAATTAATAGCAATAAATAGCAATAAATAGCAATAAATAGCAATAAATAGCAATAAATAGCAATTAATAGCAATTAATAGTAAATTATAGCAAATAATAGCAAATAATAGCAATACAATGTAAGCGGGGTTAGATAAATTGATATCTTTTTTAAAGCAAAACCAATAAAACTTTATTGAAAATGGTCGCAGCAGCGTGTTGGAGTGAACTTTGATAAAAGTTTTATACAACAATGAATAATTAAATCGAACCCACATGTTCCCGCAGAGGAAAGTTACCGTTAACTCACTAGTCTGAGGCCCCAACCGGACTGCTGCATAATCACAATTACGAGTGTACTTATGGCAGTATAAGTGATTATAAATACCAAGCTCGTTGGACCAGGTGAGCTCCCATGCTTGTGAAACTAAATGTGAATTTGCGTGTGATGTGAGTGTAACTGTAAAATAAAAGATATAAGCATTGGTCTCTTACTTATTAAAGTGCTCGTCTGTTAAGCTAGTTGTCTCATCTCTCACTTTTCCTTGCACGTGATTGTTTCCTACATCAGCTGACCTCTGACTCTATATAAACCGACATTACACAGCAAGGCGAGTCACGCGACCGTTTCCCTACGTCAGCTGACCTCTGGCTCTATATAAATCAACATTACACATCAAGTTATAAGCAATCCACGTGATCAACTTTAACCAATCAGAAGACATACAGCCGCGTGATATGACGCTGAAAACCAATCAAATGGTCATATTTTGACTCATGTGACAACTGTGCAGAATAAATAGGATATCGATATTGTACAGCACCCAGATCACTACTGAGGGCTCTGGTTTGTGGTTAGAGCAAGTCATAATTCATATGTCAATCGTTGTTAGTTTAATGTTTATAACCTACAGCTAGGACGCGCGCCGAGTTGGACTCGTTGACGGTCCTGATATATTAATATATGGAACAAATATTTTACGAGTATCGCCCGTTAAGGCAATCGCAGCAATTCCCCAAAAATAAGTTACAGCCAACAATTAATGGCAACAATTAAATGGCATTTTTGTTTCCCCTGTACGTGTCGTTATAGAACTAAAAACGGTTTAACGGGTGATACTCGTAAAATATCTGTTCCATATATTGGACCGTCGACGAGTCCTACTTGGCGCGCGTCCTGGTAGGTTGTAAACCTACAAGAAACGGTAACGTAATAAACACTTATTAATATTACTCATGGGCGTCGCTCAGCCTGTTATTCCGCTGAATCTGATCTATTTATGAACATGATAGCCTGGGGTCCCCAGGTAATTACACTTAGTGAAACGATTGGAGGACTTCGTCGCGGTCGCTTCGACGCGCAAACTACAAACTAGCATTCTTGCTTTGCTATTTGCATTCTAGTTCTTCGCATTTTTGCTTCGCAGAGCAACGATCTCGATTATACATATTATGTAATAGATGGGTTAACATCGTCAATCAATTTACCCCATGCCAGGCTATTATGTTTATAAATAGAGATTCGGCAAAATGACAGTGCAGGCAGAGCGCCGCCCAATAACAATCAATGAAACGACAATGTAATGGGGGTCACGACGTGATACATAGGGGTCACGACGTGATACAAGGCATTTTCACATTTGAAACCCAAGCTAGGGATCCGGAAATTCGGACAAGGGTGGTTTGAAAACCAGAGATTTTGAAGACGTCCTAAGTATATGGCATATGGCCCCGGTCCTAACACCTGAGGTCACAGCAAGTATAGCGGGCACTTTTACTTTTATTGATCTCAATCATCAATGTGGTTCAATTCACTAGCGCAGCGCGCGCGCGCTGCACTTAAAATGATTGCGTGCACAGCGGTACACTTACATGATTAAATATCACCGCGCGTTACAGTTACGCGATTTATCTCATTCAGTATTTTGTGCCAATACTAGGAACTAGTCTAGCTTATGACTAGGGGTATAATTATACTTCCGATATTGTGAGAGAAGAAAACACGCTATCATACATCGAACTCTTGTTTGCAGTACCACTTTGGCATAGTATTGATTTGAATTATTCTCGAGGCACAATTCGTGACTAAGAAGATGGCTTTTTACAAGTCACGTATGCCAGGATTATGGGAGTATTTCTAATTCCTGGTATCCTCACTTTTGTTTTTCCACAGAGTGATTCCAAGAATACCACGGATCACCCAGTGAGGCTACATGATTAGTTACTTAGAAAAATACCATGTTTGATGTTGTGCCGGTGTTTAAACAGGACTGTGATTATGGGACAAAGGCCAGGAATGCTACAAGCTTGGAGAGTTGACAAGCTCCACCCAGGGAGTTGACAAGCTCCTTCCTCTCCTCCATCAAAGCATCAGGAGTGTTGTCGAGGAGCTGATCGGACCACGCTTGATATCACATCTCTTAGCGGGCGTCTGGGGAGACTCGGGGCGCTATCCATTGATTTACGAATGTATCAATCTCACCCTGAAGTATACGTCGGCATAATCTTAGTGACGGTTCATTAGTTTCACCGCCTGTCGTTGCACTTGTCTCATGTTTCTCTGCCGATCATGTTACAGCTTTAATCGTATAACTAGAAAACGCGTATAGAACCAGCTCCAAACAAGACTTGCGCCCGTTTTTTTGTTGCGGCAAACACTATATTTCCATTCACTAAAAGCTCTGATAATTAACTTCGTAATATTATGCTTTAAATACAGGAAATACTTGTAATTCAATTCAATTGCCGTAGAACTTAACTTTTATCTGAAATTTAAGAAATTGGAAGCAAAAAGTAGCCAAACTATACAGTATACTCATGTCTCATACACATCACAGTCCACAAAATATTCACCCCTCACGTCTTGGAACTTACAAATATTAATTCTTCTCAGAAACTAGATGGGAAAGAGTGTTCACTTAATTAGGTACAATGACAGGGCAAATACCACCAGACTCTGCATGAGTGCACGCCCGCTGGAGGCTGAATTAGGTGCAGCATAATATTTAGCGCCCATACTGTCGAGAACGGAGAACATCTCTTAAATCAATGTAACATTAACGTTGTTGCTACACAGAATATCTTGGTCAAGCGTACAACTCTTCAAATTCAACAATTCACAATATATATCCTGATACAAACTTAGTTAAGCTCACCTCCAATCACAATGATATCTTTACATCACTGACTTACGAGAGCTAGATCCATCTCTCGAGAATTATTATACAAATTCTTTGAGTTAATAAACACCGATTCTTGCCGTAACACGTGACCACCGTCCCGCGCCATTAACGTTCATCGACAATATTCTTCAACGTTACTTTTCGAGCATCGTCGCCCACAAAGCTGCATCCACCGAACAAGGGTACCTAATGCAAGTGCCGATGAAATTTTTGAGTTCCGAACTCAAAGCGACCTCAAGTTATGGTGACAATAGACAAACAGAGGGAGTTGCGTGCCACACCCTTTGTAATCGATGAAAGTTTACGAAATTTTCAGGAAATCTAAGTTAGACCCATATCTACAAATATATTCCCTGAAATTTTTTTATTATCACAAATTATTTTATTATAATAAAACCACTTATGTGAAATGGTTATTTTCACTTTAAATATTTGAACTAAATATGAATTGATTGTGGGTATAACTGTATAAAATAAAATTTGTTTTACTTAAAATTTGTTTTACTTAATTACGTGAGTTATTATTATTAAAGGGTTGCGTGTGGGCAGCTCCGGCCATCGAAGTGGAACTTCCCACCCATGAATCCCTAACACCAATTATTAGAAGCCTTAGCTCTAGAACTCCCTCCGACTAATTGATAGCGCGCCCCAGTTAGTGTCGGAAACCAGTACATTCCTTCTACCAATTCCACCACCAGCCCTGTTAGGAGACAGAGGGCTTACCTGAAATATTGTAGGAGCCTTCAGCACCAGGGACCTTTGTGGAATTATTTAATTGATTCCACAGAGTGAACACCCGACCAATTTACCTAGACCCTAGAGCAGTACCAGTGATTAAGGATCTCAATTTACATAGACCCTAGAACCGTCCCAGTAATTAAGGATCGTTAACGGCATTTCTGGCATGTGGCACCTCGCGACATTCCTAGGCGAATGGCACCTCGCGGAGAACAGCAATTATTGGCCAGTTCTCGGTTTTGCACAATTGAACGCGGAGTAGCTCATCCCTTTTGGCTTGCCATAGACAGCCCCATCTTAATGTTATTGTTAATGCCTTATATTGTTATTTTTACATTTGTTTTGTAGTAACCATTTTTTAGTATATTTATACCTATATGTTGGTAGGTCTACCCCAACATCCCTCCAATTAATAATTATCGTCTCTCAATCGCCCGATTAGCTGGGACTGAAACTATCAGTCCAGCATGTGATCTAAAGTAACTCAAATAAATCCGTGCTTGACACGATGACTCAAAAGTACGAAGTATTCTAAAATGAGACCGAATCCGGTCGTTACAACTAAATAATGAATGAAATTGTGAATGAACTTGCAAATTGAACCATAATTGAAATTAAAGGTCATTAACCAAAAATCCTACATTTATTGCCTATTCCTAAAATCCGTCGGTCTGTCGTCAGGCCATTTGCCCAGAACGCAAGGCCCCGTGAACCCTCGTGTCGTAACCGGTCTACAGGAACCAGGCCCTGTGGATGCCTAGGCCCTAGCCGTTAGTCTAGCTATGCTGGAGCCTCAATTAAATAAGCACGGAGACTCGACACCTTGTGATGGTACGAACTAAAGAACTCCTTTTCCGTCCTTACATATATCATTAGTATAATAGAGAGGGGCGAGAAATCGAGAAATATAACATTATTCTATTATTATTATCTTTACAGGTACTATTGTAGCTTAAGATTTGACATTTGTATTCCTTGTATTCCTTGTATTCCATGATCCATCCCTCCACAAGGATTATTGTATGTGTATTGGCATTATCACATCCCTCCCTCTACAAGGTCCTTGGGCGCAACTGTCGTTTTGAGAACATGACATGACGAATCAGTCATCAGATCACGTGACTGATTGGGAACCTGTTCATGTGTGTCGGTAGACCAAAAGATTGCACGTACACGAAAAGCACAGATTATAAATCGATGCTCGTTTTTATGCTTTAGATAGTCATGATTAACTCGAATTTATTCTCACGTTATGGCTAATCTGTAATCATAACTTTGGTTGTGATTTATATTTCTTGATGCAGAAATTAGATCATACCTGGTTTTATATTTCCTTGAAGATAGCTGTTATTTGTTATAAATTTCTTCGGTTTCTGTATGAAAGGCTAGGATGTGTAATACTAATGTGATACGTGCGCATTGTACAATACCATCAGAAACCCGTCTAACCCTAAAGTGTTTTTTTTTTCATTTCATTTTCAAAGAGAGGCTGGGCCAAGTTAGCTCACGAAAGGATAGCATTGAGATGCTCTGCCTACCTCTGGGGTGTGGCAACCCTTGGGAAGATTGCCGGTGAAATCAGAGTAATCATAACTTTGGTTGTGATTTATATTTCTTGATGCAGAAATTAGATCATACCTGGTTTTATATTTCCTTGAAGATAGCTTCCGACTATCGGATTTCTAGTAAATGATTAAGTAGTTGTATTTCTAGTAAATGATTAAGTAGTTGTGGAGTTGTGGTAATACTACTCACTACTCAGTATATCATCACATATTCCGATAACTTAACATATCACCCATGAGTGACATCACTAATCACTAATCACTATCTATTATAATGCACCCATTTAGAATTAGCGGCTTTTTTCAGAGATTCTCAGAAAAGATATTCAATCAAAATACTCATAAAAGTTGATCCAATCATTACCCGATCAATTTTATTCGATTCTATGGTATAAACTACATTAAATAAAGCAGAGTTCCTAGCATATTGAGTAGAAATACCTCCAGGAAGGCATTTTAATATAATTATAATTAACTAAGATCTCAACTTAGTGCACTAAAGCTCCAGTGCAGACTGCATGGTACTTCACATAATACTACGTACGCACTGTGTCCACCGCACCCCGTACTCCTGTACCCCGTACTCCTGTACCCCGTACTCCTGTACCCCGTACTCCTGTACCCCGTACTCCTGTACCCCGTACTCCTGTACCCCGTACTCCTGTACCCCGTACTCCTGTACCCCGTACTCCTGTACCCCGTACCCTGTACTCCTGTACCCCGTACTCCTGTACCCCGTACTCCTGTACCCCGTACTCCTGTACCCCGTACTCCTGTACCCCGTACTCCTGTACCCCGTACTCGCATGAAATAGTTCGTTCCTTACCGAAGATACAGCTGATTATTTTGTAAATCATTCTAAACACATCGTAATATGACAACAAAATATTGTTCGAATAATCACTGCACGTGTAAGTTCCCACTCTCATTACTATAAAGTGACGCTTTAGTGAAAGTCAGAATTGTATTATATAATATTTAATGAATGAAATCTGAAATCAAACACATATAAATCATAAAAATAACTGCACGAATAAAATACATCTTAAAATGGAAGATTTTTATTTTTAACCACCACCGGAGTAGTATTGTAGTAGTAGATTAAAAAAGTAAGTCGCCAAATTTTAATTTTTAACCTCAATCACTGTACTCGAGGAATTGGTATTTTAATTTAATTATTTATATTTTTATTATTCCTCTTTAGTTTAAAAACATGTTTTGTCAGTCTAAAAATAGTGGATGGAAAATTTGTAAACCGAAATAACAATCTCGCGTGATGTAATATTATGTACTGGGCATTAACATTTAACAAACAAATATAATTCCTAACAAATCTATTATAACTGTTTATCTCAATCTTCGCATGCTCAGAGTACCCGAGATAACAGTATCTGAGCGGTGTCCACACCATTTGCTGGGTATCGCGTGGGCACTGTCATAGACACGTGGTAAAACACGTGGTCACTGTCATAGACACGTGGTAAAAC
The DNA here is from genome assembly GCF_026151205.1 of Bolinopsis microptera. Classification (NCBI taxonomy): domain Eukaryota; kingdom Metazoa; phylum Ctenophora; class Tentaculata; order Lobata; family Bolinopsidae; genus Bolinopsis; species Bolinopsis microptera. The sequence continues at coordinate 8,102,658 of NC_087082.1, read as the reverse complement.
ACGTCGGCACTGTCATAGACACGTGGTAAAACACGTGGGTACAGAACACGAATCAATGTAAATTATTCCAACACATCGGATTGGGAGAGCAGGTGTGACATTAAGATCAGGATTACAGGAGGAAGTTGTGTGGTTTTTCACTCGGAGTCACTGGCTTTATAACCTCGTCTCTCTCTTTCTTTCTAACTGCAGCAACTGGAGCTCTTTTCTTTTACATGCCCATTTCCGTGGCCATTTGCCACTTTCAGCGCGGAATCTGTGCGAGGAGATTGTAGGTTCATGGATTCTGTCGTCTCCAATATCTGCAGAGTATCAGGTGTTATAAAGTGAGAATCAGGAGTAATACATTTGTAGGTTTAAAATATGTACAATTTTTACACGTACAGTCAAAGCCTGCTAAACTACGTATACTGATACAAGTGGAATGAAATTAATCGTATTTTTTATCCAAGAGCATCCTTAAATGTAGCGTCACTAGTCTAGAGGGTGATCATTTCCAAGATGGGTATTCATTCTTCAGTTAAGAATAAAGTAGCAACTATAATACACATTTTATGCTATAATAAACATTTCATACTACAATGCACATTTTATACTATAATACACATTTTAAACTATAACTAGAAAACCCGTGGTAACATGGAGGAAGCTAGTAGTATTCTTTGAAAAAAAGTTTTAATCGAATCCAAAAATATCCATTCCAACCGAAGATGCAGCCGATTTCAATGTAAAAAACTTTAAACACAAAGTATTCACCACAAACCGATCAAAATTTCGTTCCAACAATCATTGCTCGTGGTTGAGCATGTATATGCCGACTAGTTTGCATGTTTCGGCGCCATCGTATAATCGCATAGTGACGTAAAAATTCCTGTTTTTCTTTTCCCAGACATCGCCGTTATGGAAGAGAAGCGCATTTTTTGTGTGCTTTATAATCTCAATATCCCTGGGGCTGAGTTCGATGGTCTGCATGGCGAACTGTATGGCTTTGTCGAGCAGGTCTTCCGTTATTGAGGGGTAGAACTCAACTACGTCAAACTTCACGAACTTGGTCTTTGTTTCCTTGTTCATTCCGTGGAACCAGTTCAGATAAATTTATCGTCTCGCTTTATATATATATAGTAAGATATAGACTAAGATATAGACTATAAGATATAGACTATAGACTAAGATATAGACTATATATAGTAAGATAAAACTTCCCTGTCTGCGGTGACTCACAGTCTGTCCTGATAACACTCACTAAACACTGTGGCAACTCTTGCAGGATATTATCAGGTACCAGTGTTCACAACTTTTCGGGATGTAATTCACGGAGAGAATTATAAAGACCTCCGGAATACTGCTATGTTATTATATATTATATATACTGCTATATATATATTATATATACTGCTATGTTATTATATATAATTATATATAATTATATATAATATATATATTATATATTAATGTTCAGGCCCTTCACACTTTGTTTCTGTCTAGTTCTAATGTACCGTCACAATAGTAATTATATAACATTAACATTAACATATTATATATATATGTTAATGTAATTCTCACATAATATGATACAAAGAAAACTCCATTTACGGACGTGAGGAGAGTTAGGACTCCTCATTAAACATCATTAAAAAAATAGGATTTCAAGAGGGTTTATTAGATTTATGTAATTAATGTCTGTGAAAGTGTAAGGAAGGAACGGAATGTGGAATATTGTACATGCAATGAGATAGGTAATTATAGAGAAATTTGTAGAAGACGTTATATCATAATTTATACTGTGATGTAATAATATGTTACATAATATGTGGACGAATTTCCCTTACCTAAAAAGAGCATTATCTCTTTGTCGCAATACACGGAATCACCAGCTATTTTCAAATTAGAAGCATCGTAATATGTAACTTACTTGTACTTGAAAAGGTCTCCTCCTAGTCGTTGGAGTGGCCTGCACCACATAGTAACTCCTTTCTCCGGTGTATTAGACCTCTCCAGTGAACCCTATCTGTAGCTTGTTGTTCTGCATCTTCTATCGTGATGTTATCGACACCTGTGAAGATTGCTGCATCCTCCCGGACGCATGACAACCAGTTTTTCCGAGGTCTGCCTCTTGATCTTTTACCATGTTTTGGGATCCAGTGCAGAAGATAGTTGGGAATTCTTTCTTCTGGCATCCTCACCACATGGCCAAACCATCGGAGCCTAGCTGCTCGTACGAAAGTATCAACAGGGGCAATGTTAGCCCGCTTAAGTACGTCAGCATTAGATACGTGATAAAACCATTTGATTTTCAGGATTCTTCTCAGACATCTATGATGGAACACCTCGATTCTTTTCATCTGCGTCTGAGTGGTATTCCATACCTCACTTCCATATAGCAGTATAGTGAGGACAGCCGCTTTGTATATCCTGATTTTAGTTGGTGTCTTGATGTTGCGACTGTACCATATACTGCTAAGCTGATAGAATGCCCCAGAGGCCTTTTGAATTCGAGCTGACAGTTCTTTGTCAATTGTTCCATTCCCACTGATGATAGCGCCCAAGTAAGTGAAACTGCTGACCTGCTGTATTGGGAGACCTTCCACACTGATGTCCATAGTGTCGTCTTTAGAATATGGCCTCTGCGATGCACTTTTACTGACAACCATGCTCTGTGTTTTGCCAGCATTAATCTTCAGACCCGCATAGGCACTGTATTTGCAGAGAAGGTCAGTGGTTTCCTGCAGCCCTTCTTTTGAGTTATCTAACATGGCCATGTCATCAGCGTAATCAGTGTCCAAGAGATGTTTTTCTTCTACCCCGGGGGCTGGCAGCTGTAATAGAGCCCCCTTACTAATGACCTTGTTTAGTTCCATAAGGTATGCTGAAAAATTCAAACAAAAGTTGAAGACTGGTGGTCCCTGTATATCACCTTGCCCAGTTCCCGAGTTGACATCAAACCAACCTGTAACCTCTCCATTGACCCTAACAGCACTAACTGTGTGAGTAAAGAACGCCTTCATAATTGTAATGTACTTGTCATGTAAGCCGTAGTGCTGCATACTTCTCCAAATGAACTGCCTGTCAATCGAATCAAAAGCTGCTTTGAAATCAACAAAATTAATATACAGAGGAATATTATACTCAATGCATTGGTGTATAATACAGCGGAGTGAATAAACCTGGTCAATACATGAGCGATTCTGTCTAAAACCACTTTGATTCTCCCGGAGAAATTTTTCCATGCCATTGCTAAGTCTCCGCAGGAGTATCATCTGCAGGAGCTTCGAGGCTGTGGATCTTAATGTAATGCCTCTGTTGTTAGCGCAATGAGAGGTGTCACCTTTCTTTCCAACGATAATAATAACACCTTTGGACCAATCCTCAGGAATCTTCTCATCTTCCCACACTTTCTTGAACAACACAACTAGTTGGTCAACCAATCCATCCTGTCCATACTTAAGTTGCTCGTTGGTGATACCATCCACTCCTGGACTTTTGTGATTCTTGAGTTTTTTGAGGGCATCAACAATCTCGTTTCTTGTAGGAGCCTCATCCGAATCGGAAAGGTCGTCAAAACTGGGTTGCGGAGGGATGTTGTCTAGGTCAGAAATATTGGCCTCTTGCGGGGGAGGGTTCAATAGCCTAGAGAAGTGCTCTTTCCACCTTTCTTTCTGGGCATGAGGGTCGGCAATCAACTGGCCAGATACGTCTCTAACTGCAGTTGACTGCTTCTTCTTCTTTCCAGATATGACATTGATCTTCTGCCATACCTCACGTTGCTGACCTTTTCTCGCAGCTTCTTCCAAGTCATTGGCCATTCTACGTGCCCAGTTGTTATCGTCCATCTTGCTACTTTTTTTAAAGAGCTTATTCAATCTAGAATACTCTGACCTGTTAGCGTTCGAATTAGGGTCTTTACGCTTAAATTCCTTACGGTTCTTCAATAATTCTTTTGTCTTCTGAGATTGGTGCCTGTCCTTCTTTTTACGAGGTCTTTGCCCAAGAATTTCCATGGAAACTTGTTGGACAGTTGTCTTAAAGTTGTCCCACATTGATTCCAGGTCAACCTCAGGTTCCAAACAGTCAAATTTGTTTCTCAGAACAATATTGTATTCGGAAACAAGTGAATGATCACGCAGATGCTCAATAGCAGGAATCTCAAGCTTACGTTCCTGCTTCTTTTTCACTGACATAAGCTTCATTCTCAGTCGTGCTCTTACCAAATAGTGATCAGACCCAATGTCAGCCCCCCTACAAACTTTTACATTTAGCAAAGAGCCTCCAAACTTCTTACTGATACAGATGTGGTCTATTTGGTTTACAGTACGACCATTAGGTGATCTCCACGTACCTTTATGTATATCCTTTTGCTGAAACATAGTGCCACCGATGGTAAGTTGGTGGGCAATGCAAAAGTCCAACAATCGGGTACCATTGTCATTTGATGAGCTGTGAAGCGAGTGCCCACCGATGACACCTGACATAGAACTGCAGTCCGATGTGACCTTAGCATTAAGATCACCGAGCAGTAATTTTAGATCATGTCGGGGTAGCTCATCGAATGCACTTGACAACTGCTGGTAGAATTCATCCTTATCATTATCTGAAGCCCCCTCAGTTGGCGCATATGCCACAACAACAGAGATGTTCAGGTGTTGACTATGCAGCCTTGCACTCAACAAACGGTCAGATATTGGTAGATAGGAAATTAATGAATTTTTAATCTTCTTTGAAAGGGTAAGACCGACACCTCGCCTTCTTATACCGTCCGTCCTCCCTGAATAAATAAGTAAGGAGCCATTATCCAGTAGCTCTGATCCTGTACCAGGCATATGGGTCTCAGTTATACCCAGCAAGTCCAACTTATACTCAGAGATATTCTCTGATAGCTGGAACAACTGACTTGAACTACTTGTCAGAGATAATACATTCCATGTCCCAAATGTAAGACCTGTTTTAGAATAATTCGCTGGCTGTTTCTTATTAGAGTCGGAGTCCACATGGGTGATCTGTGGAGAAATAAATCTGCTACAATGACGTGTTCTCCCAACACTCATCTGGCCACGGGGGTCCCTTAGGCTTTGCCCCGCCACCTTCATACTGGTATCATCCGTCCTTGCAGAGGGAGCCACACACCGTTTCTTGTTGTTACTTTGTGATGTTTCTGCAGCAAATTTTTAGAGAGGAGAAGTTGCTAGCATCTCGCACCCGGTTTTTTATCGACCTTTGCCTGTCTAGATCCATAGTGTTTAGTTGCACGTCATCTGTTTAAACTGGAGTCACCCAGGACAGATTACAATGCTTAATAGTAGCACCTCGAAAAGGATGTGATTCTTCATCACGCACTATGGTCATTGGAATAGGAGAGGTTAATGGCTTCACCGCCTTCACGATCACTATTCCCTGGGATTATAAATAATCTCTTGCCAATATGTAACATATAAATTATAATATTTAACATAATACAGGGTGTTTCAAAAGTCTTGCAAGGATGTTCTTTTTGGATAACTTTTAATCCATTTGCCTAAACTTCATTCTGTAACAAGAATTGCGCCCGTTGTTTCGTTTTGGCGGACGCTAGATTTCCATTTCACATTTACTATAAATTTAAGTATAAGCTCCAATCAGCTCACTTCAATCTTCATGATAATAATATTGATAAATTATGCATCAAATACGGGAAACACTTGAAATTCAGTTCAATTGCCGTAGAACTTAACTTGTATCTGTAACTTGTATCTCAATACACTACGCGTGCCACGTACAAATTGGGCGTATTACGTAATAGTAATATTATACATTACATGCATCATATACATTAAAACATAGTCGCGCCGCGCATTCATAGATCACAGGCTATCTATACATCACATCTCCGCAAGCAATCCTCGCGCGCGCCCAACTTTTTCGTTGCATGGTGACGAACGGAAGGAAGGACACACGACATATTTAAACCCACCTATCTCGTTCTCAAAATCCACGTTTTTCTGCAAAAACCTCCATTCGTAACCTTTCACTATTGCCTTTTTTCAAAAGGGTGAAAAGGAAAAAATTGATTGGTAGTTCTAAAGTTAAATGATGACATCTCAAGTTTTTACGTAGCTCAAGCAATTATGGGTCCGGGATTCTATGGCGTGAGAATCTACGGCGACGCCGTACAAAACAGGACTCTACAACGTAAACATGCAGATTGCATATCGTTATTTTATTACGATAACGACCCTGTCAGATGAGTTGAGGGTCTTAACGACCCTAGCAAGTAGAAACCAATCAGGCCCAGTTAATGGCATAATGTTTTATGTGTGACCGCCCACGTGCAAATTCGGTGAAAATTAAAAGTTGCTTAGTAACGGTGTTGCTCGTGCACGTTCAAAGATTATTAAAATAACATTATCAGTCGTTTTGTTGTCATACCGTTGTGTTTACTAGTTTTGTTAGTGTTACAATTTCATCGGCTGTTTCTTAGGTCGGGATGGATATTTTCTTGATGCGATAAAAACTGACTTTTAAAATACGCTTCCTGTGACTAGTGACTAGTGACCAAATATAAAATTTGATCTATTTTTATCGAAAATAGGAAAATTGTTTGCCGCCGTAGAGTCCTGTTTTATCACATCTCCACGTCGTAGAGTCCTGTTTTGTACGCTGCTGTAGAGTGTCACGCCGTAGAGTCTAAAACGTGAGCTATACTACAGTACTACTATACTACTGAGATTAGACAGAGATAAAATCTTATGTTTCATATTCGTGCTTCGATCGGCCCAAAACCTAAATCCCGTACGAAACATCACAGCTTGTTGAAAAACGTCATGATCTCCGACAGCTGCTGAACAATAATTAGTCTCTTGATCGATCTACATTGAGGTCATCCATCAACCACCTCACTAATAGTATCCAGAGAAGATTAGTTGCAGTAATAAAGTTAACTAGGAGAGACTGTTACGGTGATATTGCTACTAATTATATACTTATATTCAGCTGCTTAATCACGAATTAAAAAGATTTACAGTCGAAATAACGACTGCGTTATTGGCCAGATGATCTAAGATTATCCCTTAGAGAAGGAATTAGAACAATGTCCCCCTACATACCAGCCCCCCTCCCATTATAACACCTGTCATTTCAAATAGTTCTCTAAAAAGACACGCCCCCACACACTACACAGTGCAGGTGGAACATTGATTTCTCATTTAACGTTTTAAAACTTTACCTTGAGTAACATTTTGTGGCAGTTATACATTCGCTCCCTGGGAACGCCATGTCTCTCAGTTTGGTCCTACTCCTAATTCACCAGGTTATTTGTGAGCCGTCTCTGGCCCTGGAGGAGACTACTACTACTACTAGGTCCCTGGAGGACAGCACTTTCGCGGAGGACAACACGGAGCTGAAAGCCCAAATCATGGCCTGTTTAGATAAACACATAACTGGAAGATTGGCCCACGACAAATGTAAGGATCTAGAGGAGAGAACCACATACTGGATGGAGGAAAGGTTCCACAAAGAGAGTCTCCAAAAGGAAAGGTTCCACAAAGAGAGTCTCCAAAAGGAAAGGTTCCACAAAGAGAGTATATACAAGGATAGTCTCCACAAGGAGAGTCTCTACAAGGATAGTCTCCACAATAAAGTGCCTCAATACAAACGAACAGTTCTCCAGAAGGTCCAGGTTGAGTCTCACAAAGTTGGGATGAACTATATCCTGTTAACAAAGACCCCGCTAGCAGTGTACGGACTATACCCGGGTATGCTGTGTAGAGACTGGGCTACACAGTTCGGGGAGATGGAGGTGGACGTGTTTGGGAAGGAGTATGGTTGCTCTGTGCAGGAGATCAGAACCAAGGTTTGGGCTGCAGCTTGCTCCTTCAGGAATTACATTTATTCTTAAATGTGAACTGCATATATGATGAATATTTTTAATGCTCTATTTATTCAGAGTCTATTTTGTCGAAAACACTGAATTTAAATAATTTCTTTAAAAACAAAGACTATTTCATTATTCAAAACTTGAAGAGGGTTTGAGAGGGGTGTTATGGGAATCACTTCCTTCGAACTGTACACCCTGGATAGACTGTACATAACGAGCCTGGCGAGTGTTCTCATTCTAGACTAGCTGTATTACCAGGGTGGCTATACCAAGGTAGCCTGATTTTACCTTTATTAGACTACCATCCTGACTATAACTCTTTTCACTGCCAGTCCAGAATGGGTCTAACGAATTTTCAAGCTGAATGGTAAAAGTCATAGAACTTAACTCATTTAGAACTCACGTGTTTAACTAAGAAGGTGGCGGACTCTGACACGTTGATATTGTGTTTAGCGGATGTATCGAACCAGCCTATAAAACCCTCCTGTTTGCAGAAACTGTCAAGAAAAGAAGGATTTGAGAGATTCCCGTCTTTAGGCTCGTCGCACTGAAACGTAAACATGTTAGTTTATACCTGCCAGGTTTATGTCTGCCAAGAAAATGTTGAGCGTCTGGGCTGGTGTGTACTATGATTACATTGCTTTGAATTAGTATATTGAATTATATTGTATTTCAGTGCTATGTAACCAGGCGGCAAATTTGAAATGGGTTATGATGGGGTCCGTAGTCCCCACACATAGTATCATGTCCTTGTTTTACTGACTACTTCAATGAAGATCGTACATATACGCCATGACCTTCAAGGACCCATAACTTTGGTCAGGATTTATATTTTTGATGAGGTTGAAAGTATTTTGTAGTTCTACTCACCTTTTTCAGAAAACATCATAACATCTTTTACCATATTGGGTTATATTAAGTTACTCATCAAATTATTTCACTCTCTAGGTCTAATTAATATTACACTTGTTTTTACTGGTACTGGTACTGGTACTGGTACTGGTACTGGTACTGGTACTGGTACTGGTACTGGTACTGGTACTGGTACTGGTACTGGTACTGGTACTTGATAAGCTTATTGTATGAAGGTATCCCGCACTGTATTTATCTTGTTACTGAGTTTAGTATTAATGTTTAATAAGTTGCCAACTTGATTGTACCAACTTGCTACTTCAATGATACTGTGGAGGAATGTAGTTAAGACCATGTTGTCTTGAGCGTGTGTTTACGTTGTGAGAAAAATACACGTTATCAGTGATGTTGGTTAGTAGCTGCAGTCACCCCAAAGTAATATGATGAATCTTACAATAAATGTAATAGATTTGTAGTGTTGTAATTAGTTTAAAACAAATTACAACACTACAAATCTATTACATTTATTGAGGTGATACTCCCTTGTGGAATGTGGATGGCTGTAAAAAGCCGAAACTATTCGAGTCACAAGCGGGTCACCTCGAAGTACATGGTTTTCTCCATGACTACTTCTAATGTTAACACCATATACTGAAAGACACTACAATACACTAACAGTGGGGCACTGTTATAGTTGCTCACAGTGGTGTTATACACAGTGACATTAGCTCAGACAGCTACTGATTAAACGCAGGGGTTAGCAGTGGAGTACAAGTAGTGGTGTAGTAGTGGTGTTATTACACCTTGTTCAGAACAAATACAATGAGAGGAACAATGTAATATAGCAAACCTACCAGTACCGGACTATTACTAAAGTAGCTCTGATAAAGTTATTGAGTCTTATCAATTATATAATATTATGTATATTATTGTATAATTGAATTTATAATGACTAAAAATATGATCGATAGTTAAGTATTTGCTCAAAAAAGCCACCCTTACTTCTCAGAAAATACAATATATTGTATTCTGCTATTGAAACTATTTATGGCCGAGGTCCAACATTTTCAAAATCGAATAAAATCTTTTAAAAGGCATATCTCAAAATTTTGTATGGACAATCTCATTTAAATGATTCCTAGCACATATCCTGAAAGTTTCAGGGTGATGGATCAAAAACTGTTCAGGAAGAAAGATTTTTTAGACTCGATTTTCACTAAGCGCGATAGACTCGATTTTCAGTACGTTCAATACAACATCGCTCGCACAATTCAATTACTCATGTAACAATTACTCATGTAACAATTACTCATGTAACAATTACTCATGTAACAATTACTCATGTAATAACTAAAGGAAGCATTTTAGGGTGTTTTATTGTTCATAACTCATATATAAATGTGTTAGTTGCAGTTATTTTGCTCACTTCCTAATGTCTAGCACATTCCTATCGAAATTTTTGAAAAATCTGTAAATATGATAGACGAAAAATGTGCCTAAATTTGTTTTTTGGCTTTGAGGTGCAAAAGATCAACTTTTCAGTTAAATAAACTCATTTTTGAGGTCATCAAAAAATGCGACAGGATTCAGAGAACAATTTCATGTCAAGCATCAAAACAATCCGATGTTCCCTGACTGACTTTTTGGTCAAAATAAGCCTGAAAAGGACAATTTCAGCTTTTTGACTTTAAAAATTTATAAAATCGCAGCCTTTTCAGATAAGATATCAAGATTTTACACACATCTTGAACTAGGTATGAATAAACTTCGAGCAAAATTTCAACTCGATACCACAAGAAATGATTAATTTATAGCCTCTCCATGAAACAAATTGTGTTTTTCCGAAAAATGCACTTTGACCAGGAAATGGTCGATTACAGAAATGACTGTTCTCGAAATCAAATTTTTTGGGCAGGAATCGGTGCGCTAGATGGTCACTGAATTTCCTGTGAGGTCATTTGGGTTGGCCAATTTTGGTGTATACCCTTAAATAGTACCTTGTTACTGAGCAGAAGACAGGGGACAGGTTCTCCATTTGGTAACAACACTTTACTGTCCAGGTCGTTTTTCCACGTCAGCACTGCGTCGAATGTGGATTGTCTGGTACAGTCGAACACTATCATAGCAGCTACTGCTTCCTTGTAGTATACCTGGGAGCAGCCGGTCATAATACAGAACTGTTAAAAGGGGGACACGCCGTCTCAATAACCATTATAAATTACGACGGTGGAGGAGACGGCGGCGGCGACGGATGAGGAGGACTGAAGAGGAGGAGGCCGTTCGTGTTTAACCAGGGATTTATTGGAATATTTTCACATAATGATACTATTCAGAAATTCTGTGGAAACGGCTCAACGTCAGATAAACCCTTTTTAACAAACTTTTTAACAAACCCTTTTAAACAAATATATTTCAAAACTTAAATTAAGATAATGCGAGGAGCTTAAGCCGTCTGTGAAGTACGTACCTTCAGAATGAGTTGTTCTGAAGATGATGGAAAAGTTGTAATTTTTCAGTTTAACATAAATTAACATGCTTCCTTGACATGGCGATATGTGGAAATATTGGTCACATTCTCAACCCTAAAGATTGAGCAAACCATATAGACTATTGCGAGAAATAAGAAAAGGTTAAAAGAGTTGTTTTAACTTTCTTAACTTCCACAAATTCTAGGTTGAATCTTAAATTTGTTAAAATCATAGGCTCAGTTTGTTAAAGTTAGTGTAAAAACTGAATATCATTGATTAAACATGGAACGTTAAAGAATACATTACTCCAACATTATATAAAACTGACCCTGGTCATGTTTCCAAATCTCTCTTGTCCCGCAATGTCCCACAACTGCAGTCTGATTAGTGTGTCTTCATCCCAGTTTATAACTTTCAGTGCAAAGTCTACCCCTATCTATGAGGGTAGTTAAGGAAATAATAAACTGTAACATTATCCACCCTTCCTAACTGTGTTTATAATTACCCTGTGTTTATAATTACCCTGGTAGAGTGACTTGGGATATGCTGTATATTCGAGATCTGTCCTAAGGCCGGGATTCAAGGTAAACCCCTTATTAACCGGAAAAGCTAATTTACCGCGGCTTATTTATTTCCACAAACTTACGAACCAGATAGGGGTGTCATAAGACAAGAACAACACCCTACTACCCAGATCGGGTACCAAGTGCCGGACATGGAGGTCGACCAAGAGTTATTTTAAAATTTTCGACAGACCCACTTAACCCACTCCCTTTGCGGTACTAACTGTTGAAAAATATAGATACTAACTGTTTCTCGGTATATAAAATAAGGTACTAACTGTTTCTCGGTATATAAAATAAGGAACTAACTGTTTCTTGGTATATAAAATAAGGTACTAACTGTTTCTCTGTTTCTCGGTATATAAAATAAGGTACCCACCCAGAAATTGCTTTAAACAACTCATTTAAAGTGCCTTATAAACATAAGATGAGAGCTATCTTCTCTCTTCAGGTGTAGAGGAGTAACTTCAGTAGTTACATTATGTTTAGTATTTAGTGGTTATGGTACATTATGCTGTGGAATGTGGCCACCATTGGATATTGGATATGTTGTCCAAGAACATCTGGGTAAATTCCCGAACAGCCCTAAACACTACAAACATTTATTCTACACCAGAATAAAGTTGAGACAAGGTGCGATTTAAAGCATATTATAATGTCTACAAAATATGGCTTTTTATTTCTCCTTCAATTTATTTTCAAGAAAATGAGATACCTACACAGATTCGACGCGGGTCGCGGAGTCTGTGGAAAGGAAAAAAGTCGCGGTTAATCGGGGTTTGTTCACATTATAATATACGTCAAGCAACAATTGGAAATAAATAAATCGGAGTTGTCCAAGCACCCTAAATCTGCATTACAAAAGGATACAGTAGCCCGGTAGTGGACACTGAAGAACTGGTGGACATATCTCTTAATAAAACTAGTCTTTCCCACTCCCAGATCTCCAATAACAAGCACTTTGAACAGATGCTCTGTCTTAGGGTTCCCTGACTGAAATTACAGGGGTTAGTATTATATAGAATATACTATATATAGACATAGTAGTCACTAGTTATAGTACTATACTATATAGTATAGTACTACTACTATAATATAGTATAGTATAGTATAGTTGTGATTTTCATCATCATCATATTGGCGAAAACCGTAAACAGCTGGTATTTAACTGTTACTATTTCTTTATTTACCTTTATTACGTTCCAAGGCCACTTTTTTGGGTACAATAATTTGGAAAACCAGTTGGAACCAGGGACAAAAGGAAATCGCGGCATGTACGGAATCACGATTTTTCCCATTATTTGCGACAAATTTTAAGTATAGTTTAATGTATATTGTATCTTTGTATAGTCTGTTAAAAATCGCGGTATCGCGAATTTTGGCCAAAATAATCGCGAAATCCTTTTGTCCCTGGTTGGAACTAAAGAAATGCCCATATAAGGAGTTGTGTAACTAAAGGTTAACTCGTGTACGGACAAACATAAAGGAGCCCACAAAGTCTGTGCTATTTCATGACATGGAAAGCCTTTTTCTACCGGAGCACATAGTAAAATTCACCAAATTCGTCGCTCAGCTGTGCAACACGATTTCCAATAAATAAGAAACACGAACATTAGTAGTATAGTAAAGTGTCACGGTACGAGACAACACCAACCCTCCGCTTCATTTGCACTCTACATTTAAACACCATCACAATCACATCTCTGACTCCTTTACCACACCCGAACGGACAAATCATAAGCATTTTCACATTTCACATTGTTTTTCTGTAAGGGTGTGCGTGCTTTTCTATCTTTTGTTAGCTAATAGCTTGAACGTTATACACACGCCTTTAGAACGGCACCATGATATTTTTGGTTTAAATACTTTAATGGTAACGGATTTTCTACTTGGATTTCGGACTCTGACTTTTTAGCAATGCTGATCCGACATTATTTACAATGTAATATATAATATCTATATTACCAGCATGTCTGATGTCACATAACTAGTTACCCTAATATCAGAGAGTAAATTAAAAGTTATCATTGTAGAGATAACACGTAGGGATGTACAGCATATACAATCAGTTAACATATACAATCAGTGCTGTGACCAACTTACTAACTGTCACATATTTATTGATGATATACAGGAGTTATTGTATTTCAGTTCAACTGAAAAGTTTTGTGTACTGATAGACAGGTTGTTATTATTAAAGTGCACTGTCATGGTTGCATGTGACATGGCGCAGGGTTGTTGGTATTTGAACAAACAAGACTTTATTAACAGACTAAGAATGATAACTGTCAAACTGTCATCCACTCAGTTGGCAAGTTTATCAATGAGCCTTAGAAACACATGTGATTTATCTAACATCTTATGTGTAATGCGAAACCTATTCAGAGAATTTCATTCAGAAATACCTGATGTATTAGATATGATTTAATGTTACTGTGGAATAACGTTGTTATGTGACCTTTTGTAAACCGTTTTGAACGCCAATATTATAAATATATTAACACATTTTAGTGACATTGGTAAACAAGAAGCATGGAGGAGGAGGAGGAGGTTTATAACCTGGTAAACAAGAGGCGTGGTGCTACAAATGAAATCATCCTTCTCATAAATTCTTACCCAGTTGAAAGTCATGATTTGCTGCGGTCCTATAATTGAAGAATCGTGATTATAGTGCAATAATATGTCAAATGTTAATATGAAAGTGGAACAACATTAATATTCATCAATATTCATCGATATTTAGGAATAACAATCCACTGACAGGAATGTGAGTAGTTTTTTGGGTTAACATAAGGCCGGTAGCTGGTGACAACTAGATCCTACCTGGCACTGTGCCAGTAGATCCTACCTGGCACTGTGCCAGTAGATCCTACCTGGTACTGTGCCAGTAGATCCTACCTGGCACTGTGCCAGTAGATCCTACCTGGCACTGTGCCAGTAGATCCTACCTGGCACTGCGACAGTAGATCTTAACTGGCACTGTGACAGTATATCTTAACTAACACTGTGACAGTAGAACCTACCTAGCACTGCGCCAGTAGATCCTACCTAGCACTGCGCCAGTAGATTCTACCTGGCACTGTGCCAGTAGATCCTACCTGTCACTGTGTCAGTAGATCCTACCTATTTGTACACAATTTGGAACAACCCTAATCCATATTAGCGCCAATATACGTAATACTCTGAGATACCTTACGAGACATATTTAAAAGGTACAAAAGTTGGTGGTTTTCCGAAAAAAAATGTTTTTCCCCAAATTAATTTTCACATATTTTCTTTAATTATGACTTTGTCGATTTACTATCAATTATATAGTAAGTTATCAATATGATTCATCTAACAAATGAACACTAGTATCACACCTGGGACTACACTGGAGAGAGAAACGTCCCTGAACCAGAAGATCAAGAAGAAATTGACTTGTAATTTTTCAAATTTCATATTTTATTTTATTGATTTTATAAAATATTGGGTTTTATTAAATTGTAAAATAAAGAAATGAAAAAAATCCCCAAATACCATGATTTAATTTGGGGTACGAAATAAGTTTATTTTCGGCAAAAAATCCCATATTTTCGTTCCCAAATCATTTAGGTCACCGGAATTTCGTCAAGTATAAATTAAAATATGTCTCGTAAATAAAAACGTAAAATGTAAAATATCTAAAAAAAAGAATACTGTCAGATCTAGAATACTACAATTGATAAAGCAATAGTTTGTGAGGAGGAGGAGCAGTAGTTTGTGGTACTGCAGAATGCAGATTGTCTGATGAAGTATAGTAGTAGTATGAGAAGTAGGCTAAGGAGCCACAAATAAATGTAATAAAGAGGATGATAAGAGGTTAAAAGATAAACAATAAACATCCTAAATGGTCATCTGTGGTTATTTCACTAAATTCCGAGAATGTCAGTTAATGATATCAAAACCCAAATAAGCGTGGTACAAGACAAGGAGCAAAGTCTTCTGAATAGAGAAATGCGAAATGTCACGTTAACCCGGAGACATGTAACATGGGGGAAACTAATTCTGTTTTAGAGACAACATCAAATTATGATTATATTTTAGAAAGAGAAATGATTCCAAGTTGTAAATTTGTGATGGAAAGAAAGATAATAAAGAGAGTGTATCAGACTTGGAACAATTTAAAAAGTGTCAACATAACAGTTAACTTAAATTTGTGTTAACACACTCAGCCTACACAAGTAAGTGTTAACACATAAAATAGGAGGAGGAGGAGGGGGAGGAGGAGGAGGAGGAGGAGGAGGAGGAGGAGGAGGAGGAGGAGGAGGAGGAGGAGGAGGAGGAGGAGGAGGAGGAGGAGGAGGAGGAGGAGGAGGAGGAGGAGGAGGAGGAGGAGGAGGAGGAGGAGGAGGAGGAGGAGGAGGAGGAGGAGGAGGAGGAGGAGGAGGAGGAGGAGGAGGAGGAGGAGGAGGAGGAGGAGGAGGAGGAGGAGGAGGAGGAGGAGGAGGAGGAGGAGGAGGAGGAGGAGGAGGAGGAGGAGGAGGAGGAGGAGGAGGAGGTCTTAACATGGTCTCATTATGAGTTACGCATAGAGGTTTTTTGGAGAAGTTTGAAAAGCTAATAAAAATGATTAACTAAACCTGCTTTAACTCCATGTGTCTAGTGAGTAATATGCAGAGAAGATAAGAAAGTCATATGATGTGGTGTTGAGTTACAGTGGTGTGTTTCATACACACAGGTAAACACACACCTTACTCGCTAAAGAGAGGGGCAGCTTAAGAAGTTAAATTGGTGGGTACTACAATGGGACCTTTACCGATTGTTGAAATTCGACATCTTCGATTAGAGGGTAAGGGTTTGAGCAAATGTTTTTGTTAGGGATTGGGCTAGGGTTAGGGTTGGGATCAGATTAGAGGGTTAGGGTTTCGAATAGTCGTTCAGGGCCAGCTAGAAAACGGGTTGAAAAAGTCACGTGACAGTCGAGTGTAGAGTGATTAATCATCATTCAGGGTGGTGAGACAACAAAAACCATTTGAAAAATTTTCACTTGCTTTCTCTTATGTACAAGTCACGTCAGGGAAGCATTTTACGAATACTAACAATGTCATGTTCTATTAATTAAGAAGCAGCCCCCACAAATAAATCTAACTTCCTGTTTGCACTTCAACCGCTATATAGCCCCACCCTTTAAGTGTTAGCCCCACCCTTTAAGTGTTAGCCAGATCTTCATGTCACGATGTATAATGATTTAGCCCTAAGGTTCTCGGTTTTATTTAATGTCGCTATATGTCGCGACGACATCTGAAGCGGCGACATCTAGCATTAGATAGCGCTAGACAGCGCTAGATGTCGCCCACAAAAAAGCCAGAAATTCTGTGCAAATAGCGATAGCTGTCGTCTGGCGACAGTGTTGCGTAACTAGCGTCATGACGCTAGAATTTAGACGACGCTAGATGACGCTAGATGACGCTAGATGACGCTAGATGACGCTAGATGACGCTAGATGACGCTAGATGACGCTAGATGACGCTAGATGACGCTAGATGACGCTAGATGACGCTAGATGACGCTAGATGTCGAATTTCAACAATCAGCAAAGGTCCCTACAATGATGAGTAAAAAATTTTAAATTAAATAATTAGAAAAATTTTAAAAGTTAAGTAAAGTATGTAGTATAGGAAGAAAAAGCAGGTATAAAAAATCAAATAAAAATTCACTAAAATTTTGGTAGACTATAAGTTTGCAAAATAACCGACTGAAGCTGTTACAAAACGAACCAACTCCCAGAAGTGAGTGGTGGTCAGCACAACTATATAATAATTAATATACTATACCATCCTGGCAAACCTTACCACAATATTATCTAAGTAAGTATTATCTTCTTATTTATATATATAATATTTTTATATTCTTATGGTATTTATAATGAATCTTATATTCTTTGAATATTATATTTCTTGAATCTTATATTCTTTGAATCTTATATTCTTTGAATCTTTAATTTTTTTGATCTTATACTGTTTCAACATTATATTCTTTGAATCTGTCAGAAAACAAGAAATGTGGTCGCATTTCGTTAAATTCGAGCATTTATGCTTAATTTCCCGATCCGTGATTGATGATGAAGTAATCTGATATTATTGACTATTAAAATAATCTATATATTCTACTATATGCTTGTAACCCTAATTTCATAATCCATAAGCAAGCTTACACAGATCGCTGCATAATGCTAATTCAAAGTGCAAAATATTCGTATATCCGCTACAAAACTATACCTTCCATTAAATTGGCTCCGTTCATAGCCATAATTGGCTTGTTCATGTCCGAAAAGTCCCCCCCCCCCATCAGATACCCGATCCATTCCTAAATTGTAATTGTATCACTATTCACTATTGAAGTGAAATTGACTGGAATTTGAATTAAAATATTGTCAAATCGTTATTATCCCAGAGGGTAAAAAAGAAAATTTGGATTATGTACGTAATCAACAAATTTAATTCTGCATATATAAAGAATCAACACTCAGAATAACTTTTCTCGGTAATGCTGTGTAATTGTAGTTAGTCTAAGAAAGGACAAACTTTTTGGGATTCAGTATTATGAATAAATTGAATAATTAGAAACATATTTGCAAAACAAAAGAACTCTTGAAATTAAGTCAAGTATGAATAAGTTGGAATGCGGATACTACAAATAAGAGTCAGAGTTAAGGAGTGACCTAGTCATGTGACCTAGTCATGTGACCTAGTCATGTGACCTAGTCATGTGACCTACTCAGGTTTCATTTTCAAGTAGACAAGGAGTGGTCAGTATATATTTAAGAGCATTATTGCAAATTTAACGGTCCAAACTAAAAGAATTTTAATATATAATTCAGAGAATTGTTTTTGTACGTACACTGTACGACCACACCGTTCAAAAGTATGTATAGTAACCATGGTAACGGTGTCGAAACGCGCACGTGCACTTGCAATGAATATTTTAACGTAATTTTGGTTTTCTGTTAAATACGTCGTGTTTAAAGTGTTTTCATTTAAATCGGCTGTATTTTTGGTTGGGGTGGATATTTTTGTATGCGATTAAAACTTTATTTCATAGAATACTATTAGCTTCCTCCCTGTTACCACGTGCTTTCTAGTATTATAATAAAAGAATAATATATAATATGTATTGTTGTTGTCTTTTTCAAGGGTACAGTTTACCGCATTAAGGTATTTTTAAGAATCATTTTTGTCGGTAAGATCCTGTTTTATAATAATAATAATAAATAATGTATTGTTGTGATATTGCATAATTTATTGTAAATATAATATATGTTTCAGAATTATGTAATGTAACGTGATGGAAATATTTTAAACACATGTCTTGGTCACGGTCACGGTCACGTGTCACGCGTCACACTCCTTACCACTAAACAAGAGGCCTTGTTTCTCATTTTCATCAATAGATGGAATGTGCTCTCAATAGATCAATGCTATTTTTCAACTGTTTGAGAGCCACTCTGCCATATACATTCTACAAACTGTAGTAAGATGTACTATTCATGTTCCTTTTATTGCTGGAATTGTCGAGAAGGGCTACAAATACTTTTTTATTTGATGTCATTAAAATCAAGAAAACATTAGTTAGCCGTTAGCGCCACATTCAATAATTTTCTTAGAAATATTTAAATCGCTCAAATCTCAATAATTTTCTTAGAAATATTTCAATATGCTGAATTACTCCGTGGACGACATCATTAACTATTAAGGCCACTGAAAACATCAAACCTAATGCTGCATCAGGTCCTGACGAAATTCCAGTCACCCTTCTCAAGAACTGCAAGAAAGCCCTAGCAGAACCAATGCACAACATCTGGTCCCGCTCTTTAGTTACTGGGGAGGTCCCTAGTTTCTATAAGTTCTCACACGTATTTCCTCTCCAGAAGAAGGATAGTCGACCCAAACCAGCTAACTACCGAGCTATATCACTCACCTCTCATGTGGTTAAAGTATACGAGAGGGTGATAAGAAAAAGCTGACCTAAACTATTTAGAGATCAATAACCTCATAATATGTAGTAAGCAGCACGGATTTAGATATGGTCGGAGTTGCCTTACTCAACTTCTCCGCCATTTTGATGACGTTTTGGATTCTCTAACCAACAATTCAGATTTTGATTCAATATACCTCGACTATGCCAAGGCTTTCGAGCTTTCAATAAAGTTGACCACAAACTTTACTGAGAAAGCTCCAACTCTAGGGAATTCATCCTAAAATCATAAAGTGGATAGAATCTTTCCTCTCAGACCAGAAACAAGCAGTTGTTGTTGACGGTCATCTGTCCATCCTTGCACTGATGATCAGCGGAGTTCCACAAGTTACGGTTTTGGGGCCGATCTTTTTCTTGATTTTTATCAATGATATTGAACATTGTATCATGCACATTGCACTCTTATAGTTCGATGTTTTGCTGATGACACTCGCATATCCATTGCTATCAAATCAGAGCATGACATAAAGCTCCTCCAAAAAGATCTGCAAAATGTCATTGATTGGTCTGAAAGAAATAATATGGCCCTTCACAAAGACAAATTTGAGAAAATGTGTCACAAATTCAACCACCAATATGTACTATCTGAGCTTCCATTTGTGGTTGAACATTATCAATACTCAGTTTCCAAAGACACTACACTTGTATTGGGCCAATACATCAGCTCAGTGATTTAGGCGTCATAGTGTCAAGTGATCTCTCTTGGTTCCCTCACATACGAGCCATTGCACTTTGCAGATAAAGCTCGCCAAAAAGCATCATGGGTTCTCAGTGTATTTCACACACGATCTCACTCCATCATGCTGACACTATACAAATCGATGGTGCGGATTCTGATTGAATATTGCTGTCCATTATGGCATCCCTCAAGTATCAGCGATATCCAAAAACTGGAGAGTGCACAGGAAGCATTCACCGCCAGAATATCAGGAATGCACGATCTCCACTACTGGGATCGCCTGGTCTATCTATCTCTGATGTCTCTTCGACGAAGGCGGGAGCGATTCATCATTCTCCATATGTGGAAAATCCTCGGACACGGAAAGACCAGCAATGATCTGAACGTTATATTTGTTTCACACCCAAGGCTTGGAAACCTTGCAGTGATTCTATCAAAACGTAGAACCAGTTCAACAGCAAACCTCACCTTGTTTGACAACTCATATAGTCTTCAAATAGTAAGGTCGAGTAACATCGAACGTGCTACAGATCGTCACTAGCTGATCCGTCATCACAAAGTCCTACTGGGCCTGTGTTGTTCCTGGCTGTCAGGCTCGACTGGTGCTTCATGAACAGACAGTAAAAAACTATCCGACCCACAACCACGATGTTCTTTCAGACCTTGTCACTATAGTGCGTTTTGTACGCTATATAGTGACAAATATCAGCTGTCATTATAAAGTGCTTGTCATTATATAGTGTTGTCACTATACAATGCGATTATTGTTATGATTTTCATCAAAGTAGACGACTATACTGTATAATACATGGCTCATATCAAACAGTGTAATTGCTACGACAAAATTACCGGACAAATGTAACCGTCTAGACAAGTTCTGGAACTGGTCCACGTAATGTAAGAGTCCAAGTAATGTAAGAAGTGTGCTGGAGTTTTGCCAGCACCTGCAATTAAACCGATACGTAGATCAAGTGTATTTATAAGAACTATAAATAGCCATAGGTCACGTGACATTTTTACCAATGCCGTCGTAGTAATAAGTCACGTGATACACATCATCAAAACACGTGACAGTGCGCGGATGAAATCCTCATGGAATATCAAAACAAATCTTGTTGAGCCAAATTAGCGGGGCGGGATTATAGAAGCTGTGCTGGGGTTATTTATTAAGCGGGAAAAAACTAACAGCGGGAGCCGGGATTATCAGAATCTATCCCGCCCGCCCGGCTGATTATTCTAACCCGGAGGTGTTTATAACCCAGTAAAACCCCGATATACCGCAGCTCACAGCTGTTTACTGTACAGGAAATGTCGTTTGCCCTATTCAGATAAGTTTATCTTGAATCATAATTCACAGGGAGCTATATAATGAGATCAACGACAATAATTAGAATACATACTAATAATACGAATTATAAAACGTAACACAAACGGCACTACAAGGCAAGTTACAGCTTGGTGTGAATTTCACGCTTTCCCTACCCTTTCAGTTCAGTAAACCTGCAAGGTTTTGAATCTAATTTGGTCACATGTCAAATCCTGTCCTTCTCGCTGGCTACAATCGGTCACGTGATCTAGTACCTAGCCTCCTGACTACGTTAGTGTGGCCGACAAACTAGCGCCGTAAATTTGAATGTAGTTCCTAGATTACACACAACCTCACACATCTGACCGTGCTGTTAGATAATATTTGTAGGGAGTTACTAACATCATCATACTGACTAGGACACTGGGGCTCAATTAATCGCTTATTATTACCACAGACGTGACAGGTTAGGAAACAAGATGTCCGCTGAGTATGAAATATATAATACAGTGTTTAGAAGCCTAGTGGGTCACTTGGTGTGAATACTGTTCTCTGATTGGTGAGTTTGTTCCAACTAACATTCACCAAATACAATCTTGAGAAATCCTGTTACATTTGAGTATTCTCCTGGCCAACCAACCAACTCCTGATCTTAAATAACATCATAAAGTTACTTTACTTACTGTTCCTTACATTTTGCCATAACGATAGATCGTGTCCCACTAAATGGAAACCGCGTGAAATGGCCATGAACTTAGGAAACTACTTCCCTCTTAGTTCAGACAAATAGGGTTACAGAAAGGACTACCGCTGTAACATCACGTTAAGAAGTATATATACCAGTATATTAACCAAGTGACGAGATCACTGACTGAGTGCTCGGATCACGTATCTGATGGATTTTGAAATGGTCATTACACAGCCAAATTTTGAACAATGAACTTGAAACTTTGGGAAAGGTTTTAAATTATCAAGCCAAATGTGTGCAAAAATTGTGAGTTCTTAGCTTAAAGCGTTCTCATTTTATGAAGACAATAGTGAAAAAGAGGGAGTGTCACGCCACGCCCACTGTAATTGGGCGTGGCTTACGAAACCTTTAGAAAATCTAAGTTTGACCCATATCTATAATATCTGAAATTTTGGTGCAATTTGGAGACGAATTACGTGAGTTATCAAAAGGTTGCGTGTGGGTAGTCACTTTTGGGCCACCCTGTATATAATACTCGTTAAAGTAGAATATATATATAATATATATATAGGAGAAGGAGAGTAATCTAATCTACTTTACAGATTCCTAGTGCAGTGTCTAGGTGTCAGGTGGAAGCAGCGCTACCATCTAGCTACTGAACAGGTAGTGGGTGCTGAATGTTATAGTACATGTAGTGAGTACTGAATGTAGTACATGTAGTGGGTACTGAATGTAGTACAGGTAGTGGGTGCTGAATGTAGTACATGTAGTGGGTACTGAATGTAGTACATGTAGTGGGTGCTGAATGTAGTACAGGTAGTGGGTACTGAATGTAGTACAGGTAGTGGGTACTGAATGTAGTACAGGTAGTGGGTGCTGAATGTAGTACAGGTAGTGGGTACTGAATGTAGTACAGGTAGTGGGTACTGAATGTAGTACAGGTCGTGAGTACTGAATGTAGTACAGGTAGTAGGTACTGAATGTAGTACAGGTAGTGAGTACTGAATGTAGTACATGTAGTGGGTACTGAATGTAGTACAGGTAGTGGGTGCTGAATGTAGTACATGTAGTGGGTGCTGAATGTAGTACAGGTAGTGGGTACTGAATGTAGTACAGGTAGTGGGTACTGAATGTAGTACAGGTAGTGTGTACTGAGGTACCGCGACAATTGAACCCCCGACAATTGACCCCCCGACAATTGACCCCCCGACAATTGACCCCCCGACAATTGACCCCCCGACAATTGATCCCCCGACAATTGACCCCCGACAGTTGACCCCCCGACAATTGACCCCCCGACAATTGACCCCCCGACAATATAATTTGGGGTCAATTGTCGGGGGGTCAATTGTCGTGGGGTCAATTGTTGGGGGATCAATTGTCGCCCTCCCGGTACTGAATGTAGTAAAGGTAGTGGGTACTTTCAGGCATTTGGGACGAATGCATGAAAGTTTAAATACATAACTTTATATCTAAATAAGAGTTTTGATTTGTATAATTAGTTGCAATGTGAGGATCACCATGAACGAAGTTAATATCTTCAACTAAAAATGTTATCAATAATGAAATGTACCACCACTGGCTGATACCATTGATACCAGCCATCTTTAATATTATACAGGTATAAAGCAAGTTGAAGATAATATACGTTAAGACCCACTACCGGTCTTCGACAAACTATTGCATGCCCGATTTATTACTTACCCTATTTGTATATGGAAATTTGTTGAAACTTACCATTCTCTTGACAGCTAAGATAGTGTGTAGATAAGCTTGAAAGGATCCTCAAATATCACCACTGGTAGTTCTCGAACTTGCTAAAGTTATTCAAAATCAAAATTTATCATATATGGTACAAGGCTCAATATTTTATTTAAATTCAAATAATTGAATGTGTATAATTCCTAGTGAAAAAAGAGGTAGTCTAGATTTAAGACTGGGATGCTCTTGTTACCTTCAAGAAAGTAAAAGAAGGTATGATTTTGTGATAGTAGTTGACCAATAAACTAAGGCTTCTTTGCAGACAGTGGAGTAAGGAAGGGCCCGCTGACTCCGCTGTGTGGGGGGGGGGGGGAGGGGGGGGCGGGGGTCGCCAAATCGTTGTATGAATATGGGACAATTTTTGAAGTACTAGCAAAACTGCGCGTTTTGCTCTAGAAAAACACTTTTTTAGAAATTTTACTAGTGCATTCTCTAAAACCAGGATATTAGAAACATTTAAAAGGCAAAGGGGAGGGTGGTGGTATTATTTAGCGGGGGCCGCACACATGACACTGATATGTTTCGCCACTGGGAGGGGGGGGGGGTGGGCAACATGCAACGTTAGGCCACTGTTTCCCTGGGGCTATAAACTTTACCAAGTGTATCGCAAAGACAAATCAGGTGGAGGTGTTGCCATAATCTACAAATCATGTGTTTGTCTAATCAAAGTTTTTGCCAACAATGACGGATTATTTAAGCCAATTAACGCAAAACTGAAACTCGTTGATGGGTCTGTCGTCTTCTGCTCCTGTATCTACTATCCACCTGGGTCCTTGGGAAATTTCCTCTCTGATTTTGAAGATTTCCTGACGGATGCATTCTTAAAATACAAGCATTTCTTGCTATGTGGAGATGTTAACATGCACCTAGACAGAATCTCTGCCCATGTGAGCGAGTGGAGCACCATACTATCATCTTTTGGGCTTCATCAACTTGTCTACTCACCAACACATAAAAAAGGTCACATCCTTGATCCTGTTATTTCTTCGCACAAAGTAGTAGATCAAACTTCTGTCGAGGTAATGCAAAACATGGCCAAAAGCTTCCCATCCTGTGACCACTATCCAATTATATTAAAGCTTCATAAGCCTCCTGACATCGACAAATGTGAGAAAGTCATACGCTTTAGAAAGATCATAGACATAGATCAGGAAAGGTAATTTATCTGTTGCTCTATCTGAGTTGGTTTTTGAAGAAAAGAGCTTCTCTGATGTTATGACTCAATTTAACAATGGGTGTCAACATATACTAAATGTACATGCTCCAGAATATTCCAAAACCATCAAAGACACTCTCACTGCTCCCTGGTTTGATTGCGAATACAAAGTTGCAAGAGCCGAAAGAAGAAAGGCTGAAAAAGTCGAGTCTTACATAGATCATTCTATCTTTGTTCATTTGCAAGAGCACTGTTCAGAGCTGACTGTCAAAAAGAAAAAACTGTTTTACTCTAATACTTTCCAAAAATACAAACACTCACAAATGAGCCTTTACAAATTTGTAGACACTTTCCTGGATAAAGAAAAGAACCTCACTTTACCATCTTCAGAAAATCTTCAGGAAACTGTAAATGCCTTTAACCAGTATTTTACTGAAAAAAATGAGAAAATGAAAAATCCGAACATCATTTCCCAACACTACTGTGACTAATAGTTCTCCAAACTTCAATGGCCAGGCATTATCTGAATTTAGAAAAGCTACTATTTTTGAAGTAAGAGAATTGATCAAAGAATCTGGCATCAAAACCTCATCGATTGATCCACTACCTAAAGAACTCTTGTCAGAGCACCTTGAGCTAATGCCTCCCTACCCTTTGTGATATTATCAACGTTTCTCTTTCAACTAGAAGTATGGAAGGAATCAAGTTAGCACATCTCACTCCCCTGATCGAAGGAGATTCCCTAAACACTGAGAACTTAAAGAATTATAGACCCATCTCTAATCTTACATTCATCGGTAAACTCATTGAGCGCTTTGTATTAAAATGCCTCAATGAACATCCAGCCAAGAATAATTTCAACATTGACCACCAGTCTGGTTACAAAAAGCATCACAGCACAGAAACACTTTTCATTACCATAGTCAATGACCTCCTCATAGCCACCAATGAAAACACAGCAACAGTTGTAATGCTTTTAGACACTGAGTGCTGCATTCGACACAGTTGACCGTATCAAACTGATCAATATATTGAAGTGTGGGATTGAGATTGCGGGAACAGCCTTGAAATGTTTCACCAGCTTCATCTGTGGTCGTTGTCAAAAAGTCAAGATAGGTGACCTAGAATCTGACTAGAAATTGTAATAAAGTTTGGTGTCCCACAGGGCTCTGTCCTTGGCCCTGTGTTGCTCAATATCTACATCCGCTCAATTTACTCTTCTGTAAAAGCAAAGCAATTTCTGATCCATGGCTATGCTGATGATCACCAGATCTACAAGTCATTTTCATCCGCTACAGAATATTAAGTCCTCATCGAAGACCTCCCAGGAAAAGTTACCGGCTGGTGGTGGTACTAGAGTTGGTTTAATTTAAACAGACGGCTTGACCTCGCGCGCGACAACAAGCATGATTTGCACGCGTGGCGTATTCCAATGTTCAGGCAGCTACCACGAGACACAATTCAGCCAACCAGAGTACAGGAATCCGCAAAGTTAAAGTTGCAAACTTTTGATCGGCCCGAAAGGGGACTTTTCTGGAGATTTTGAGATAACTCAACAATTACGTTGTCTTGAATTTTCCTCCTGGAGAGGTAACGTTACTTTTAAAAGAGGAACATGTTACAAAAAACCGGAAGTCTCCAACTCTTTTACTTTCAAAGTTAAGCCCCATCCGGTCAGGGTTCCTGGGCTGCCCTCCTGTTTTAGAGAAATCGAGACCTGGATGAGGAATCACTTCCTTCTTCTGAATCCAACTAAAACTGAAATTATAGTTTTTGGTTCAAAACGTTTATTGTCAGAATTAGAAATTGATGGTGTCTTCCTTAAATCTTTATTGTTTTCTATTTGCAAAACATAAATTACTAGCTGTAGTATGGTGGCCGAGGAGGCTCATTTTTAAAAATAAAATAAAAAACCATACTCACGTGGCCGAGGAGGCTCATTCGGCCGAGGAGGATCATTTTTTTTAAATGACCCTGCTCGGCCATGGCCGAGGAGTATCAAACAATATGACGGAAAAATGAGTCTCCTCGGCCATGGCCGAGGAGTATCAAACAATATGACGGTGGCCGAGGAGGCTCATTTTTAAAAATAAAATAAAAACCATACTCACGTGGCCGAGGAGGCTCATTCGGCCGAGGAGGATCATTTTCTCTCTATCTCTTTTTCTCTTCCTCTCTCTCTCTCTCTTATCTCTTCTCTCTCTCTCTCTCTCTCTCTCTCTCTCTCTCTCTCTCTCTCTCTCTCTCTCTCTCTCTCTCTCTCTCTCTCTCTCTCTCTCTCTCTCTCTCTCTCTCTCTCTCTCTCTCTCTCTCTCTCTCTCTCTCTCTCTCTCTCTCTCTCTCTCTCTCTCTCTCTCTCTCTCTCTCTCTCTCTCTCTCTCTCTCTCTCTCTCTCTCTCTCTCTCTCTCTCTCTCTCTCTCTCTCTCTCTCTCTCTCTCTCTCTCTCTCTCTCTCTCTCTCTCTCTCTCTCTCTCTCTCTCTCTCTCTCTCTCTCTCTCTCTCTCTCTCTCTCTCTCTCTCTCTCTCTCTCTCTCTCTCTCTCTCTCTCTCTCTCTCTCTCTCTCTCTCTCTCTCTCTCTCTCTCTCTCTCTCTCTCTCTCTCTCTCTCTCTCTCTCTCTCTCTCTCTCTCTCTCTCTCTCTCTCTCTCTCTCTCTCTCTCTCTCTCTCTCTCTCTCTCTCTCTCTCTCTCTCTCTCTCTCTCTCTCTCTCTCTCTCTCTCTCTCTCTCTCTCTCTCTCTCTCTCTCTCTCTCTCTCTCTCTCTCTCTCTCTCTCTCTCTCTCTCTCTCTCTCTCTCTCTCTCTCTCTCTCTCTCTCTCTCTCTCTCTCTCCCTCTATCTCTCTCTCTCTCAGGATCATTTTTTAAAAATGAGCCTCCTCGGCCATGGCCGAGGAGTATCAAACAATATGACGGGAAAATGAGTCTCCTCGGCCATGGCCGAGCAGTATCAAACAATATGACGGGAAAATGAGCCTCCTCGGCCATGGCCGAGCAGTATCAAAAAAATGAGCCTCCTCGGCCATGGCCGAGGAGTATCAAACAATATGACGGGAAAATGAGTCTCCTCGGCCATGGCCGAGCAGTATCAAACAATATGACGGGAAAATGAGCCTCCTCGGCCATGGCCGAGCAGTATCAAAAAAATGAGCCTCCTCGGCCATGGCCGAGGAGTATCAAACAATATGACGGGAAAATGAGTCTCCTCGGCCATGGCCGAGCAGTATCAAACAATATGACGGAAAAATGAGCCTCCTCGGCCATGGACGAGCAGTATCAAAACATCGCGCGCGCAATGCGCGTCTTTTACTTCTTAACAATGTCACGCACAGCGGCTTACGTAAACAACAAGACAGCGTGGACAATCAATATTTCGACTCGAATTATAGAACGGACATGTCATTGTCATCATCTTTATACTTGAAATCTTTTTTACAAAATGAAACACAGATGTAAAATAATGAATTTATAAGAGCATTATCCGAGAACCCTTAAACACTGCAATGAAACTCCGCTGAAAAATCCGTTAAGTAGGTGAGAATTTACCTACCATCGGAAAGTTCCAAAATCTGTAGCTAAATCCAAAACGTTTACAATCATACACTCCTTGCACCTTGAGATACGGATATTGAACAGCGAGACGGAAAATAAACGATGAGACAGATATTGAACACTAGGAGTTGGACGGACATTAAATACAGAGAGAACTATTTAACACGAGATAGAGATTGAAAACTGAAAGACAGATATTAAACACTGCACAGTGAGACGGACAGTCAATACGCAGGGAAACACTGGGACGGTCATCAAACATTGAGGGAGACGGAGAATCGAGAGAGTTAACACTGAGTGACATAAACACTGATGTGCATGATTGTTGAACTACTCAAACTCTTTCCCCATTCAAAACATCAAATAACAAATGCTGTCAGTAGCAGATTGAAAAATAACATTGCATTACTTTAAGATTAAAATTATAACCATTCTGAGCTGCGAAAGTAGCATTTGAAAGTGAATTTCAATCCTCCAACAAACTTTAGTAAAATACACGATGTCATATGTTTCAAAAGATTGTTATATTTTAATCTACCCTTGCTTATTTAATTAACCTCGTGCTATTTGCTAAAGAGAGAATAGCATTAGCAGATCTAGTTCACGTCTTCATATTTTCATTCAAGTCTGCGTGATGTAATTCGATGAAGCCACAAATCTCACAGAGCTACAGAATTCAGTGATCGTCTACAACACCAATAAAACCTGAAAAAAATGGAAGTTATGATATACATTTTAGAAACTCCATTGCAACATATTGCAATAGATCATCTAATCCGGGGTATAGTATGATGTGAAATTTGAAAAGTATTTAATATAAAAGCAAATTGTTTATCTCGTTAGGAAAATTTATCACGGACCTCAGAAAAGAACTTTTCTCTGCCACTACACGAAGGACAACGCAGTAAATTTTAATGCTAAAGATATCTTTCTTCAAGATGCACTCTAAAATTTGGATCAGAATAATACACAATGAACCTTATGCCAAATTATTAGACGGAGATCGTCTACTGATATTTCTCCGGAGTTTGCAGTTCCACGACCGGAGACCATCTACGGTAATTTTGTTGATTCTGTATGAATTAATCTCCGAGAAATTCCCGGAGAGCTTCATCTCCGTCTAATACAGTAGACGGAGCCGGAGAATCATCTCCGGAGATGATCTACGGGAAATGGACCTCCGTCTAATAATTTGGCATAATATCCGGCCATGGAACTGGGGGGTAAACTGTTTTGGAAATATCTGTAAATTTTGAAAATGTTTTATTATAAATGATGGCAACGTTTCGACTAAGACGTTGCCACCTCGACAGTCTGTCTATTGTGTAATCAATTTTACCTAAGTTAAGTCAGAATTCACACACCATCTGTACCTCAAATAGTCCACTGGCAAAATCATTTTCTACAGAACCCATATACTGTGGAATGGACTCTTTTAATTACAGGTAAGACAGATTGTGTCTGAATTGTTATCTTTATTCAGAGACCGTGTAGATTATATAATATATATTAAGTAACTGCACTTATACAATTTTCTGGAATCATTGCAGTTGTGTGATAAGTTCATGTTTTAACTCTTAAGTAGTGTTCATGGTGATCATATTTTTGGATCCCAAAACTTGGGAAGCACTCAACACACCAGGCTGAAGCAAAACTTTCCCCATTTCACCGTACGAGGTAAGATGATCTAAAAGTATGTACTCAGCTTACAACTTGACTCGTGGGACGAGACGTCGTGACTTGAGCCCCGAAAATTATTGAAATTATATACAGTTAGTTATAAGTATGCATACATAAATATGATACCAAACAATGTACAATGTGGTTTGGCCATTGCTATATATTTAAAATAAAATAAATCTGCCATATAATTATAAAAAATTTAAAAAATAAACCTGAAGAAAGGAGATGGAGAGTACTGAGTAGTTTCACAAACATACATAGAATTAATTAAATGTTAGACAGAATAAATGCAAGCTTGTATCATTTTATTTTATTTCTCTAGCTCCCAATACCCGTATTTTAGCCGTTCAATCTACTTTTAGTCATCATAACTGTCATTTATTTAACTTTCTTCCTATTGATCGATAATTTTTCATGACTTTTACAGCTTTACTCACTCCCGCATATTGTCATTCATCAGATCACTGTATAATAATGTGAACGTCTTTAACTAGAATTCCTCCTTCAGAAAATCAGAACTTGAGGTGCTGAAAAGATAAAGAAAACAAGGAAATCAAAGTCGGGGCCAAACACAATGAACAGTACAGCATTGTAGAGTAAAAAATAAACTCTTTTAAAATTGTGCCCTACAGATCAGTACAATTAGTTGCACTGAACAGGTGGTATACAGTCCACTGTCCACTACAATTTAATAAAATGTCCACTGAAATCAGGAGCACAATAGCACCAGCTCAAGCTTGTTGACAACTTCTATACAATCATCATTGCTAAAAGTCGCCTAGGAATTCATAAAGCTGCAACATGCAGCCAACAATACAGCATGGACCTCAAGTGATTATGACACAGCTGTTGATTAAAAATAACCTCCATCAACAAAAATGAGTAACCAGAGTAAGTATCGCAAAACATTCAAACAGAAATTGCCATTAAACTTTAGAACTACCAACAACTATTTACAGAATAAATGTTAGAAAAAAGGATAAAAAGTTATTCAAAAAGTACAACTTGTATGGTGACCTTTATTAAGAGGGAACTGCATTGTTATTAATATTAGATATAAATCCACGATCTACATAAGCACTATTACACTCAGGTACTAGCATAAATTAATGATTTTCTTAGTGAATAAATAGATACATTTACAGTATACGTTAAATTTCGGTTATTCACAAATCACAGGCCGTTAGATTCATTGTCTCCTAGAGTCCTAGTGTAATGTGTAGTGTTTAGCGTGTAAGGCGTAGTGTTTAGTGTCAAATGTGGATGTGTAGTGTTTTGTGTCTCACAGCAACAAATACAAGCGATCATTAATTGTTGGATTTATACGATTATGATCTCAACTTTAATAATCTTAATCATTTAATCAAAACTTGGTTCAGTCTGCTCAGTAATATAAAATACTAGCAATAAATCAGTGTTTCAAAGTTGGTTGAAACTGTGGAGGAAAAGCTTGAAGGTATACGATTAAAAATAACTATTATAACTAACCAGGTTACAAGTAAGACAGTCAGTATGTTGCAGACTGCAGAGGTTGAGAGGTACATTAATCAGTCACAGTGTGAACTAAAGCATCTGGCTTTGGTCTGACTTCGTTTTCACCGCACTTAGATCGTTGCACTGCTTCAAATCATCTCCTAAACAGTTAAAAGCTAAAGCAGTTTAAACGAATAGTAACGCAAAATGTTTTTATTAAGAATGGACCACATTAAAATCAATAAATCTTCGGCTGCAACTTCAAATTGCTACATCAATCAAAATGGATACTTGAAGAGCCATAAAATGATGACATTATACAATAGACATTTTACAATATTATTCCCATTATACATTGAAAAAACTACACAGGGAATTTAAACATAAATTTCGAGATACAATTCGAAAGGTTCAAATATCCAGACAAGATATAATTATAATAATACTGTTAGGTATCTGTGTGTGCACACAAAAATTCTTAACGACCTACTGACATTAAGCTAGTTTTTTATTGAAGAGTGAAAAATGTTATGATGATGATGAAAATCTAAATATTATAGGCTACAATGAGCATTTTAGTAACAAATAGTATGAAAGATCTGAAATTTAAAAAATAAAAACCCTAAAAATATTTACACCCCAAGTTAAAAATATAAATACTTTATTTCTAAAAACACTATCAAATAAGGTGGTTGATCAGTCACTTGTGTCATTACGACGACGTCGTTATATCAAGTCAAAATATTCCCCAAAATAATTTAAAGACGATTCCCGATCAAAAACGTTTTTGGTAGAAAAAGTTTTTCGAGTTACATAAATATCAATGGAGATGCAATTTTATAGATAAAATCAATAAAGCTTAAAAGTGAAGCCCAAAACAAAGTAACACACCCAACAATGGTTGAGATGTGATACATCCAAGCAGTCTAAGTCGACAATAATATCATGTGAGTTAATATAAAACTAGCTCCAATGTTCATGTAACCAGACAGGTTCTACCAATCCGAAGAGTAAAGTAGATTTCCATTCAGTCAGTAGTAAACAGTGTCTAGCACTGGTCGTCCTAAGAGGGACTCCCCATTTATTACAGGCCTGGGTAAGGCCGCGTACATACCAATGGATAGAGCATTGGCCGTCTAGTGTAGGGACTAGACTCCCCAGCTAGGCGTGGGTGGGCCCTGTAGAAATACAGATCTTCCTTCTTAGCTTGAGGTCATCATTATTCACACATTCACTGCAGATTTGGATGAACTTTGGATCTCTGGAGCAGTTTAGGATCGCCAAGTGTGGAGTACCCAGATCTTCCAGATTGGAGACCTCGTTACCAATACTGAGAAGATATGAGGCTTGGTCCCTAAGGTCTTCGTCAACATGACCACAACTAGTCAGTATATGAATTGCAGTTTGTTCTTCATGACCACAGGAGCAATAGGGAGATGGCCATTTCAGTCTGTCAAGGACAAAAAGAAATGAGTTTAGAAGATTGTTTTTGTAAAACAAGCTCATGACTAGAACCTCAGTTTCTCTGCTAGTATGATAAGGGAACTTCAGGGGGGTGGTAGACACCACGGGAATTTGAGACCAGCCCTCCATTTGTAACTGGTTCTTAATAGATTCCTGCCATACGAATTCAGTGAATTGTTTGATGGAGACCTTGGTGTAATGGCAGGCTTTCCTAGAGAGCTCGAACAATTTCGAGGCATCATTCAGTCCAATTATTATTGCATAACCTGGCAGAACAGAGTCAGCATGTACTTCAACCTTCCACTTTAGAAATTTCAACACATCCCGCATCTGGCCCAGAATTTTTGTGTTTCCGGATTCTATCTCTCTGCCATATGAAGTCATGGTGTACATCGATATGTATACTACTGAATACCTTCAGGTAGTGCTTTACCGATATTATTCTGTTTGTAACCCGGAGTGGGGGTATTCCCAAGATGACCTCTAGTATGGCATTTTGAACATTGAAGACTGCTCCCACAGCAGATTTTGCAACCTTGTACCAAAGTTTGTTCAGTTCCAGCATGTTGGCATTAGTTTGCCAGATAAACGAGCCATAGAAGAGGGAGGAAAACATCACAGTTTTGGCCAACCTCACTAGGACCTTTTGGTTCATCCCCCAATTACGGTTTGTATACCTGCTCAGACAAACCCAGCGGTAGATTAGCTTGTTGTATACATCCTGGCTGTGCTGCTTGAAGTTCAACTTACTGTCAAGTGTTATACCAAGTACTTTGCTGCTGTCTGTGAGATAGATGGTGTTTCCACATAGATCAAAGGATTTGGGAACAGCTGAAGCATCTTGGCATTGGAAACATATAACTTCTGTTTTATTCACATTACAGTTTATGACCATCCTCCATTGAGAAGTCCATTCCCCTATGAATCCCATCGCCAGCTCTAGGTAAAAGAGACATTCTTCAAGATCTTTTCCAGTCACTTTGATGGTTCCATCATCTGCAAATTTGAAGGCCTGAATCTGCTCATACAGTTGCACAGGGTCTCCATGTCGAACACATAAAATTTGAAAAGGATTGGTGACAGAACAGAGCCTTGTGGCAGCCCATAATCGAGGCACATCCTAACAGGACCAATGAAACCATTTAGGAGGAGGCTACCGTCCTCCCAAAGAGGAAAACTATCAATTGTTCTTAGGTAGCATCCATGCACACCAACCTTCCCATAGTTTCACTATCAGGCCTTGTTTCCACACCGAGTCAAATGCTTTTTCGAAGTCAATGAATAGGCAGAGAACGGTCAGTTTTTTCATCATGTCTCCTTTAATTCCAGCTGTTAGCCTGTTGCAGATACCTTATAGTGTTTCTACCTTTTGAGAAGCCTTCTTGGTTGCTATCAATGAGTCCGATAGTGAAAAGATATGTTTCCAGCCGGCATGCAAGAATCCGTTTCAAAGAGTTTGCCTAAGTATGAAGAGATTGAGATTGGTCTGTAAGAACCAGGCTTTGCATAACTGCTCTTTCCTTCTTTTTTCAGAAATATTATGTTAGATGCATTCCAAACCCATTTTCCATTTCTCAGGCAGAGGCTAAAAAAGTATACTCAGGGCATGCAATGCGTTTGGACCAAGGTGTTTGAGCATAGATGGATGAACTTGGCAGTTGTCGAAACTTCCTGCTGTGGATTTATTTCCCTTAATTATACCAAGGATTTCCCGTGTGAACTGGGCAGTAAAGCTTTGAGCTGTGTTGAAAGTTATCCATGGAATCAGCAAATGGCTGAAATCCATCCTCTTTGATTTCTGAGTATAGTTTGTTGGTTTCATTATAGAAGTTCTGATCAAATTTATCTATGTTTTCTACAATGTGCTTACCCATGAAGAATGTCTCAAACAACTCTTTTTCTATTTCTTTATTCTCTGTCATGACTGTCCCCATCCTCATTAACCAGAGCTTCCACTTGTTGGTCAGTTGGAGGCTTAAAAAGTCTGTTGAAGTCTTTCCAGAATTTGTTTGCTTGAGCTACATTTAGATTTTGGGTCTTGTTGACTATAAACTGCTGACATGCTTGTTTCCTTGTTTTCCAATGTTAAACAGTATATATAATATATATACAATAAATTAAATCAAGTGATGCAATTGGCAGAGCACAATCGTTAATCCTGAGCAATAGATATCGTCTCATCCTTCGTAGCTCTTCTCCTCAGGTATCAGGTTGAAGGAGACATTGGATATAGGGGCGGTCCAAGCCTTCTTTAGCTTTCCATGTACACCCCTCTAACTGCTACTAGCACACTCCTCTTTAGTCTTTATATCATGCTCAGGCGTGTCCTGCTGTTACACATCACCTGGCTGTAGTCTTTCCTTGGTCTTGTGGCTATCAACACAGCAAGTTTCCTTATAAAACACTTGGCCTCAAGCTCAAGGTTGCCATTCCTCCTGTAGTGGTAAATACAGGGAGGACAAAAATGACCCTTTCTTCAATTATTGTAGCACACTGTTCATGCATACTGGTTCTTTTTCTCATTCTCGTGCAGAGTGTAGAGCTGTGGCATGGTCTTTCCCTTTGATATGTGGGCGATTAGGTTTTTAAAAATACCTTGTCAAAAAAAGGGCCCCTCCAATGGGCTCCATACCCTTTTTCGATTTTCGACCTACCCTTAAATTTTCAGCATTTTTGCCCTTTTGTTGGAAGTTGTGATTCAAATAGGTGTTAAAAGGGGCAAAATTTCCTCACTCACATCCTTGGTCCCCACCCTTTTGGTTTTTCCAACAGAGTCCCCTCTTTTTTGTTATGACGGTTTTTCTTACAGTTGGGGGAAAAGATGGGTGACATTTTTGGGCTCCATAATCAAAGTTTCCCTTGGGGGTTTAGGGATGTCCCCAAAACCTTCCCCAGAGATAAACGCATCTCTGAATTCTTGCTCGAAAATTTTAAGCAAAACCCTTTGGCTGTTAAATTTGGGGAAAGACATGTTACCAACCCCTTTGGACCCATGTTCTTGTACCAGTTGCTGTGACTCCCTAGAAATTTCATCCCCCTTTAACATTTTCTAAACCCAAGCCCCTTTCTTCAATTTAATTTTTTAAAACAAATTTGGGGGTTTTTCACTCTCCCTTTTAAATCTTAATTTTTTCCAACTTCATCGGGGAAATTTTTCCGGTCATAGGGGGTCAACCCCTCCTCTGTTTTTAATTGAGTGACGCCCCTGGTTTCCCTTTTCCGCGATTCAAACGGGAAAAAACAATACCAACCCCCCCTCTTTTTCGGTAGCGAGCATTCTCCTGCGCAGGTCAGTCACATTCCTACCAATAATTCCCGGAAAAGAACTTTTCTCTTTTTACACTTCCCAAGGGGAAAAGAGGTATTAAAGTGTTTTGGTGGTGCGCATCACAAAGGCCCCACCAAAGGACAGAGGGTTTTTGGGTTAAAAACTTGTTGGGGCCCCTGAAGTTAATGAAGGGGAAATTTTTCTGAAAAACTCTTTACTCCTTTTACCCTTTTTTTCCTATTTTTATTTTTTTTGCTTTCGTCTCTCTAGAATCCCCCCTACCCCCTTTTAAATTTTCCCCAAAGATGTCCAAAAAAGGCGGGAAAACTCTATACCAGTATTCCAAATAAAAACTTGGCTGTGGGTGTAGCGATTTTTTTTTTGGGGCCCTTTGGTTTAAGAATTTTTTTTCACTTTTTTGGGGATGTACCCTTTAATTTTTGGCCCGTTAAAACTGGGGAAAAACCCTAAAACCCCGGGGGTTTTTAAGGAAACCCTTCTGCTGAAATTTCTCCACACACCCCGGTTGCCCCAAATTTTTAAAGCTATTGGCCGGCTGTTACGGCCAGAAGTTATTGGGTATAATCCACGATTCTGTTTTACATTACCGTTTAAATAAAAAGTTTGGTGTGGGTAACTTCTCGTATTGGGCTCCAAAAGATGTAAAAAAAGGACTTCCGTTACCACCCACTTTTCCCAATTGGCTCAATTTTTGGGAATTTTTTAAACTCTTTAAAAAATCTTTCCATTTTAACGGGCCCTTTTTTTCCTTCATAAATTTTGAAACTCCTTTAAAAAATACAAAACAAAAACATAGTTAGAATCAAATTAATCTTTCGAAAAGAAAAACCTAATAAAGTGTTAAAGGGGTTTGAAATCCCAACGATAACACAAAAAAAATTACTAAATATTCTTGTGAAAAATGGCAGTTTTTGGCTTTTAGCGCTCATTTTCATACTAGGGTTTTAAATTTTCAAAAATTTATGGGGGCGCCCCCAAAAATTTTGGGTTTCCCTTTAAAGGAATTTAATTTTTTTGCCCGAATTATTTTTGATGCTTTTAAAAATTTGCGTTATTAAAAAATTTTGCCCCTTTACAAAAAAGAATTTCAAAATATTTTTAAAGGAAAAATAATTAAAAATAATTAAAAGTTAAAATTTTAAAAAATTTAAATTTTTAAAAATTTAAAAACTTTTTAAAAATAATAAAAATTAAAAAACCTATCAAAATAAAAATTTGCGCGCCGAGTTAAACTCTTTTACAGTAAAATTTTTTTTGGGTTTTTACTAGTATAAACATGTTAAAATCCACTTAAGGATTTTAATAAAAAGGTCCCTAACCCCGGAAAATTTTTTAATGGCACTGGCAGTGGCCTGGCCCCATAGCGCGAGTTTTTTGGGCTGCGCCCGCGAAATAAATTATCTTTCACTGTGACTAAATCGGGGCAAAAAGGGGCCACTGGCCTCCCGACTGCGATGAAATTTTACCACCCTCATTAAGCAGACAGTTTGTGTATTAAACCCCAACCCCCCCTAAAGCTTGCTGGGCCCCGAAAAAAAAATTTTTGCCCCCCGGAAAAGGAAAATTTTAGGCCAAATTTTAAAAACCCCGTTGAAAAAGAAAAAAGCCCATCATTTATTGTAGCGAAATTGCACTACTGGATCGGGCCCCGCATCAAAAAATTCTTTCTCGAAACCGTATGCAGATGGGCGAAAATGGGGGAATAAATTGAAAACGTGAATAAACATGGTTTTCCCGAAATTTTTAAAGGTTTCCCCCATTGAAAACTTTTTAAAAATTTTTTTTTTTTGGGTTTTAAAATTTTTGTCTATAATAAAAACGTGGGACAAACAGCATTGAACAGCGAAACACTAGCAAAATTTTATTTGTAGGGCTTCACATAACCATGTTGCATGTGTAACGCAACTTTTCGCGAAAGAAAAAAAAAGGGTTTTGGGAAAAAAGAAATTTAAACAGCTGAAACTGTTTAAATTTAGATTTTTAAATTTTTCGCAGCTCGGCGAGGTACAGTAGTGCATCTTCCCACAACTAGTCACTTTGGAAGCATTTTTGGGACGGCGGGGGCGCACACAATAACACACCCGGGGCTACGGGGCCTTGGGCCCACGGCCCAGCTCCAAGTAAGTTTTTCCTGGCCTTAAGCCCTTTATATTAACCTTAAGTGCTTTTTTAAAACAAGTGATATTTGAAAAACCAAAAAAACTTTGACTGTAAAGGGTTTTCCCAACTCGGGGGGATTTTGATTTTGATGGGTTTTTAAATAAATTTATTTTTTTTGGGTTTTTAAAATTTAAATTATAATAATTTTAAATTAAAAAATTTTAAAATTTTATTTATATATTAAAACCCTATAACAATTTTTTTAAAAATTTTCATTTCTGGCCCCCCAAATTTTCTTAAATTAAACCGGAAAAAATTTAAATGCAAAAAAATAATTCTGGCAAAAAAATTTAATTTTTAAGGGAAACCAAATTTTAGTTCGCCGCCCCATTTTTTCAAAAATTTTTACACCTTTAATTTAAAATGGGAGCGCTAAAAAAAAATTTATGCCAATTTTCACAAAAATTACTTTAGAAATTTTTTTAGTGTTATCGTTCCCTTTCAAACCCCCTTTACACTTTATTGGGTTATCTTTTTCTTTAAATTTGATTAAACTATCAAAGGTTTTCTCGTATTGTAAATTGTTTAGGGATTTACACTTGAGAAGGAAAAAGGGACATTAAATGGGAAAGATTTTAAAAGATCTTTAAAAAAATTAAAAAAATTTCCCAAAAGATATTTTGGCCCGGGTAACAGGAAGTTTTTTGGGGTACATCTTAGGAGCCAAAACAAAATTTTTCCCCAACACCAAATTTTGAAAATGGGTAATGTAAAAAGAATCGTGGTTTAAATCCCCCGTTAACAAGGGCCTGTAACAAGGCTACTATTTTAAAAATTGATGCAACGTGATGGTGGATGACTCTGCACGCGGGTTCTCGGAAAAAAATCGGGCTTGTGGGATTTACTCATTTTGAACGGTCCAAAATTTGGGCTACCCCCCAAAAAAAAAGGGGGAAGCCCTTTTCTTATATTTTCCCATATTTGTTAACATGAATTGAAAAATTTCAAATCAATTTATTTTTTTTGGGTTTCCCCAAATTTATTGAACTGGGGAACGGTTGCCTCAACAATGTTGACTATGCAGGGGAAGGGATTGAATTGTAAAAAAGTGTAAAAAACCGAAAAAAAAAATTGATGAAAATTTTTTTTAAAAAACTGAAACCCACCAAATGAATTGTCCCCTTAAATTTAAAAAGTTTTTTTAAACAAAAAAACCACGTGCCTTTAAAGCACGGGGGCGGGCCTTCGGGGCCACGCAAATCGGAAAAAAAAGGGGTTCAAAAAACCCAAATTTTGGGCCCTTCAAAGCCCCTTAAACTTTCCGATGGTTCCGGGGGGTTTTTTAGCTGGGCCCTTCAGCTTCTGAAAAGGGGAAATTACTACCAATCCAGGGTTGAGGAAAAAACCGACCCCGCTTTTTAGGGGTTATATTTGATATTTTTAAATCTGAAATTTAAAAGACAAAATTCAAATTTGTTTCTCAAAAAATTTGGGTTTCTTTTATCCAAAAAGGGCCAAAAAAGAAAAATCCTACTCCCCAGACCCATGTTTTTTTTGGGGAGAAAACGGTTTATAAAAGATAACAGGGCGGGGGGACTCTTTCGGGGAACAGGGTTGGGGGGAGAGGGGGGCAGAGAGACGTAGGCAAAAAAAAAAGTAGAAAAAGGGGTTTGGGATGGAAAAAAGTTTTTAAAATTGCTTTAAATAAACTTGGAGCCCTTATGGTTAAAACCAAAGGCCCTATAAACGGGGCCTTTGGGTGATGGGGCCCCAAAACCCAAAAACCTTTTAAAAACCTTTTTTTAAACCAAATTGGGAGGGGGTTTTAAAAAGGGGGAAAATTCTTTCCGGAAATTTTTGGGTAGGTTTTAACCCCCGGGGGGAAATTTGCTGGCTATGTTTGGGGGGGGGGTTGGTTTTTTTTTCCCAGTAGAGTTCGCGGAAAAAGGGAAAACCCGACGTCCCCAAATTTTAAAGAGGAGTGGTTAAACCTCATTATGCCAAAAATTTTTTCCTGATAAAATTGGGGAAAAAATTTTTGATAAAGGGCAGGGGTGAAAAAACCCTCAATTTAGTTAAAGAATTACACTTGAAGAAGGAGTTTTGTTGAGAAATGGGGTGGGGATAGAATACTAGGGGTCACTGCAACGGGTTTAAAAAAAAGGGGTGGGGGCGGGCAACATTCTCCCCATTCAACGCTAGGGTATGTTTTTATATTCGAGCAAGACTTCGAGTTGCTTTTTTATCTCTGGTATTTTGGGCTTCCCTAACCCCCCAAAAATCTTTGTTTATGGAGCCAAGAATGCCCAAAAACATACCCCAAACTGTAAAAAATTACCGTCATAAAAAACGTGGAGACTCTGTTGGAAAACCCTTAGGCTGGGAAAAAAGGATGTGGTAGGTTTTTAGCCCCTGTTTAAAACACCTTTAGAAAAAACCCAACTTCCAAAAAAAGGGGAAAACTTTGGGGATTAAGGCTAGGCCCCGATATACGAAAGGGGGATAGGGAGCTTTTTTTGGAAAAGGGACTTTTTTTGCCCTTGGGTTTTTTCAACCCTTTAAAATCGCCTACAATAAAGGAAAGGGGACCATCCCCACAGCTCTACCTCTTGCACAAAATTTGAGAAAAAAAACCAGTTGCATAAAACAGTGGTACAAAAATTTGGGAAAAAAGGGGTCATTTTTGTCCTCCCTTTTTTTTACCAAAAAAGGGAGGAATGGCCCCTGAGCTTGGGGCCCAAGTTTTTTAAAAGGAAACTTCCCGGTGTTGATACCCCAAAAGCCCAAAGGGAAAGATACGGGCCAGGTATGTGAAACAGCAGGACGCCTAGCTTTGGATATAAAGACTAAAGAGGAGTGTGCTGTAGCGGGGGTTTGTACTTTGAAAGCTAAAGAAGGCAGGGGGGACCGCCCCTTTTTCCCAAAATTTTCCCCTTCAACCTGATCCCTGAGGAAAAAGGGGCTACAAGGGTTTAGCATATCTATTGCTCAGGTTTTACGATTTGTCTGCCCCAATTGCACCCACTTGTTTTTAATTTTTGTATAAATTTTTTTTTATACTTTTTTAACTTTTTTCCTTTTTAAATTTAAAAAAACAGTTTAAAGGGCCATATCTTTAAAATTTTTTTTGTGTGCACACACAGATACCTAACAGTATTATTATAATTATATCTTGTCTGGATATTTGAAACCTTCGAATTGTATCTCGAATTTATGTTTAAATTCCCTGTGTAGTTTGTTCAATGAATAATGGGAATATAATGTAAAAATGTCTATTGTATAATGTCATCATTTTATGGCTCTTCAAGTATCCATTTTGATTGATGTAGCAATTTGAAGTTGCAGCCGAAGATTTATTGATTTTAATGTGGTCCATTCTTAATAAAACATTTTGCGTTACTATTCGTTTAAACTGCTTTAGCTTTTAACTGTTTAGAAGATGATTTGAAGCAGTGCAACGATCTAAGTGCGGTGTGAAAACGAAGTCAGACCAAAGCCAGATGCTTTAGTTCACACTGTGACTGATTAATGTACCTCTCAACCTCTGAAGTCTGCACATACTGACTGTCTTACTTGTAACCTGGTTAGTTATAATAGTTATTTTTAATCGTTCTACCTTTCAAGCTTTTCCTCCACAGTTTCAACCAACTTTGAAACACTGATATTATGCTAGTATTTTATATTACTGAGCAGACTGAACCAAGTTTTGATTAAATGATTAAGATTATTTAAAGTTGAGATCAAAATCGTATAAATCCAACAATTAATGATCGATTGTATTTGTTGCTGTGAGACACAAAACTACACATCCACATTTGGACACTAAAACACTACGCCTTACACGCTAAACACTACACATTACCACTAGGACTCTAGGAGACAATGAATCTAACGGCCTGTGATTTGTGAATAACCGAATTTAACGTATACTGTAAATGTATCTATTTATTCACTAAGAAAAATCATTAAATTATGCTAGTACCTGAGTGTAATAGTGCTTATGTAGATCGTGGATTTATATCTAATATTAATAACAATGCAGTTCCCCTCTTAATAAAGGTCACCATACAAGTTGTACTTTTTGAATAACTTTTTATCCTTTTTTCTAACATTTATTCTGTAAATAGTTGTGGTAGTTCTAAAGTTTAATGGCAATTTCTGTTTGAATGTTTTGCGATACTTACTCTGGTTACTCATTGTTTGTTGATGGAGGTTATTTTTAATCAAAGCTGTGTCATAATCACTTGAGGTCCATGCTGTATTGTTAGCTGCATGTTGCAGCTTTATGAATTCCTAGGCGACTTTTAGCAATGATGATTGTATAGAAGTTGTCAACAAGCTTGAGCTGGTGCTATTGTGCTCCTGATTTCAGTGGACATTTTATTAAATTGTAGTGGACAGTGGACTGTATACCACCTGTTCAGTGCAACTAATTGTACTGATCTGTAGGGCACAATTTTAAAAGAGTTTATTTTTTACTCTACAATGCTGTACTGTTCATTGTGTTTGGCCCCGACTTTGATTTCCTTGTTTTCTTTATCTTTTCAGCACCTCAAGTTCT
Organism: Bolinopsis microptera; assembly: GCF_026151205.1. Taxonomy (NCBI): domain Eukaryota; kingdom Metazoa; phylum Ctenophora; class Tentaculata; order Lobata; family Bolinopsidae; genus Bolinopsis; species Bolinopsis microptera. The sequence goes on along the minus strand of NC_087082.1, from coordinate 8,059,224 downwards.
GATTTTCTGAAGGAGGAATTCTAGTTAAAGACGTTCACATTATTATACAGTGATCTGATGAATGACAATATGCGGGAGTGAGTAAAGCTGTAAAAGTCATGAAAAATTATCGATCACTAGGAAGAAGTTAAAATAAATGACAGTTATGATGACTAAAAGTAGATTGAACGGCTAAAATACGGGTATTGGGAGCTAGAGAAATAAAATAAAATGATACAAGCTTGCATTTATTCTGTCTAACATTTAATTAATTCTATGTATGTTTGTAAAACTACTCAGTACTCTCCATCTCCTTTCTTCAGGTTTATTTTTTAAATTTTTTATAATTATATGGCAGCTTTATTTTATTTTAAATATTATAGCAATGGCCCAACCACATTGTACATTGTTTGGTATCATATTTATGTATGCATACTTATAACTAACTGTATATAATTTCAATAATTTTCGGGGCTCAAGTCACGACCGTCTCGTCCCACGAGTCAAGTTGTAAGCTGAGTACATACTTTTAGATCATCTTACCTCGTACGGTGAAATGGGGAAAGTTTTGCTTCAGCCTGGTGTGTGAGTGCTTCCAAGTTTTGGGATCCAAAAATATGATCACCATGAACACTACTTAAGAGTTAATAAACATGAACTTATCACACAACTGCAATGATTCCAGAAAATTGTATAAGTGCAGTTACTTAATATATATTATATAATCTACACGGTCTCTGAATAAAAGGATAACAATTCAGACACAATCTGTCTTTCCTGTAATTTAAAAGAGTCCATTCCAACAGTTAATGGGTTCTGTAGAAAATGATTTGCAGTGGACTATTTGAGGTACAGATGGTGTGTGAATTCTGACTTAACTTAGGTAAAATTGATTACACAATAGCAGACTGTCGAGGTTGGCAACGTCTTAGTCGAAACGTTGCCATCATTTATAATAAAACATTTTCAAATTTACAGATATTTCCAAAACAGTTTACCCCCAGTTCCATGCCGGATATTATGCCAAATTATAGACGGAGGTCCATTTCCCGTAGATCATCTCCGGAGACTAGATGATTCTCCGGCTCCGTCTACTGTATTAGACGGAGATGAAGCTCTCCGGAATTTCTCGGAGATTAATTCATACAGAATCACAAAATTACCGTAGATGGTCTCCGGTCGTGGAACTGCAACTCCGGAGAAATATCAGTAGACGATCTCGTTAATAATTTGGCTAAGATTCATTGTGTATTATTCTGATCCAAATTTTAGAGTGCATCTTGAAGAAAGATATCTTTAGCATTAAAATTTACTGCGTTGTCCTTCGTGTAGTGGCAGAGAAAAGTTCTTTTTGAGGTCCGTGATAAATTTTCCTAACGAGATAAACAATTTGCTTTTATATTAAATACTTTTCAAATTTCACATCATACTATACCCCGGATTAGATGATCTATTGCAATAGTTGCAATGGAGTTTCTAAAATGTATATCATAACTTCCATTTTTTTCAGGTTTTATTGGTGTTGTAGACGATCAACTGAATTCTGTAGCTCTGTGAGTTTGTGGCTTCATCGAATTACATCACGCAGACTTGAATGAAATATGAAGACGTGAACTAGATCTGCTAATGCTATTTCTCTTTAGCAAATCGCACGAGGTTATTAATAAGCAAGGGTAGATTAAAATATAACAATCTTTTGAAACATATGACATCGTGGTATTTTACTAAAGTTTGTTGGAGGATTGAAATTCACTTTCAAATGCTACTTTCGCAGCTCAGAATGGTTATAACTTTTTAATCTTAAAGTAATGCAATGTTATTTTACAATCTGCTACTGACAACATTTGTTATTTGATGTTTTGAATGGGGAAAGAGTTTGAGTAGTTCAAACAATCATGCACATCAGTGTTTATGTCACTCAGTGTTAACTCTCTCGATTCTCCGTCTCCCTCAATGTTTGATGACCGTCCAGTGTTTCCTGCGTATTGACTGTCCGTCTCACTGTGCAGTGTTTAATATCTGTCTTTCAGTTTTCAATCTCGTATCTCGTGTTAAATAGTTCTCTCTGTATTTAATGTCCGTCCAAACTCCTAGTGTTCAATATCTGTCTCATCGTTTATTTTTCCGTCTCGCTGTTCACATATCGTATCTCAAGGTGCAAGGAGTGTATGATTGTAAAACGTTTTGGATTTAGCTACAGATTTTGGAACTTTCGATGGTAGGTAAATTCTCACCTAACTTAACGGATTTTTCAGCGGAGTTTCATTGCAGTGTTTAAGGGTTCTCGGATAATGCTTTATAAATTCATTATTTTACATCTGTGTTTCATTTTGTAAAAAAGATTTCAAGTATAAAGATGATGACAATGGCATGTCGTTCTATAATTCGAGTCGAAATATTGATTGTCCACGCTGTCTTGTTGTTTACGTAAGCCGCTGTGCGTGACATTTGTTAAGAAGTAAAAGACGCGCATTGCGCGCGCGATGTTTTGATATGCTCGTCCATGGCCGAGGAGGTCATTTTTCCGTCATATTGTTTGATACTGCTCGGCCATGGCCGAGGCGGAGACTCATTTTCCCGTCATGTTGTTTGATAATCCTCGGCCATGGCGTGGAGGCTCATTTTTTTGATAATGATCGGCCATGGCCGAGGAGGCTCATTTTCCCGTCATATTGTTTGATACTGCTCGGCCATGGCCGAGGAGATCATTTTCCCCGTCATATTGTTTGATACTCCTCGGCCATGGCCGAGGAGGCTCATTTTTTTGATACTGCTCGGCCATGGCCGAGGAGGCTCATTTTTCCGTCATATTGTTTGATACTGCTCGGCCATGGCCGAGCAGGATCATTTTTTTAAAATGATCCTGAGACAGAGAGAGAGAGAGAGAGAGAGAGAGAGGGAGAGAAGAGAGAGAGAGAGAGAGAGAGAGAGAGAGAGAGAGAGAGAGAGGGAGAGAGAGAGAGAGAGGAGAGAGAGATGGAGAGAGAGAGAGAGAGAGAGAGAGAGAGAGAGAGAGGAGAGGAGAGAGAGAGAGAGAGAGAGGAGAATAAGAGAGAGAGAGAGAGAGAGAGAGGAGAGAGAGGAGAGAGAGAGAGCGAGAGAGAGAGAGGAGAGAGAGAGAGAGAGGAGGAGGAGAGAGAGAGGAGGAGAGAGGAGGATAGAGGAGAGAGAGAGAGGAGAGAGAGGAAGAGGAGGAGAGAGGAGGAGAAGAGAGAGAGAGAGGAGAGAGAGAAGAGAGAGGAGAGAGGAGAGAGAGAGAGAGAGAGAGAGAGAGAGAGATGAGAGAGAGAGAGAGAGAGAGGATAGAGAGGAGAGGAGGAGAGAGAGGAAGAGAAAAAGAGATAGAGAGAAAATGATCCTCTCGGCCGAATGTGCCTCCTCGGCCACGTGAGTATGGTTTTTATTTTATTTTTTAAAATGAGCCTCCTCGGCCACCGTCATATTGTTTGATACTCCTCGGCATGGCCGAGGAGACTCATTTTTCCGTCATATTGTTTGATACTCCTCGGCCATGGCCGAGCAGGGTCATTTAAAAAAAATGATCCTCCTCGGCCGAATGAGCCTCCTCGGCCACGTGAGTATGGTTTTTTATTTTATTTTTAAAAATGAGCCTCCTCGGCCACCATACTGTAGAGAACCTATATAGACTACGTTGCCTAATGGAATTTTTTAAGATAATTAAGACAAGAGTACCAATTTCAATGTTCTCTTTGTTCACCATATCTCATAGGAAAGACAATATGTTAATCACACCTTCTCCAACTAAACAATTCATCTATAAATCAGCGTGGCTGTGGAATGAGTTTTGTAAAATTGGCTCATTTAATTTTTGACGGATGTTACTCGTCTAAATTTCTTCGAAGTAGCGCGCGCCGGGTCAGACCATTAACAATGGTCAATCTGCTCTCGGACTTTGTTCTTTTGAATAGAACTGTTTGTATACTTTAACAAATAGTGATTTTAACTTTGAGATAAACTGCTAGATTATTATATTTTTGTACCAATGTTCACCTAACTTAATATAACGTCTCTCACTGACACCATCACCCGGCAACCAACTTTAAAGTATATATATATAATTTATTAACGATCTGACTACAGACTGGCGGTCAACGTTCCCCGTTTAGTAGCTCAACGGAGGGGTAATCAGGGCACGTGTTAATGAAAAATGTACGTGTCCTTCCACAATCCCCTCTGTTGGGTCTCACGTTATTGGGAACTGAGATCGCTATCGTGTAACTAGAAGCAGTATATGCAAAGTAACTTAGGTGATAGGTGATAGGCAATATGAAATTACACATCTTACTTTAACTTTATCCCGTCACCCATGGACTTATCAATTAACGGCTGGTGGTGGTGTCATCGTTTGTCGTACTCAAAACGTTTCGCGGTTGCAAATGCCGGCCCATCGAGGAAAATCTTTTTACTTTGTATTTTAACCATTATAAAGTGTGATTAGTCGGATATAGTACTGAGTTCAAACAGTCCCCGAAACGAAAAATTAGCAAACATTTGATTTTTGTTTCAGCGACTGAATCGTTGGTGGGCCGGCAAATATTTGTTGTCGAGTAGTGTTGAATACTCATATTAACATGATTATTGATTTAATTTAGGAATTGTATATAAATATCTTTGACCAAGTTTAATTGTTAATGAGAATGCACCCCAGCACTGGGCGCGCGCGGCGGCTTTGGTGTTATGCGGCTACAAGCTTGAAGCTAGGCAGCTGCAGAAAAAATGCCGCGCGCGTTCAGCGTAGGGCTTTTCGTTTTTGATTTTACAAATGACAAAGCAACTTTTAATGATTATTAATGGAATTATCGGATATTTATAATTCAATATGTATTGATTCTTCTGTGGAAAATAAAAATTGTATTTTACTTTAAATTGTATTTTACTGTACATGAATCTTTTGTTATTAGTTTCCTTGACTACTGCAATGCACTTTACTATGGTACTAATCATTTTGTTTTGAAACAGCTTCAATCTCTGCAAAACAGGGCATGCGCTTAGTTAAAGGTCTAAAGAGGAGAGAAGAAGTTGAGCCATACATAAAAAACTTCATTGGCTCAAGGTACAAGAACGTATTGAATTTAAAATACTCCTGCTAACTTTCAAACTGCTCCATGGACTAGCACCTTCATACCTGTCAAACCTTGTCAAGTACAATCCCAGTGGTGGCAGAGATGTGTCTCTTCATTGCCCTATAAACAGTCCACCAAGAGCCTTCTCTTCATCTGCTCCAAGATTATGGAACAACCTTCCTCAATGCTCAAGAAATCAGGAAATGTGTAAACATCAATGACTTTAAGGGAAAACTAAAAGCTCATCTGTTTAGAAAGTCCTTTGATATGTACTAAATAAATAATATAATATCAGAAGATTTTTAAAATTTTCATCCTATAGCAGGTCAATTTTACGCTTTAAATTAAATTATTCTAGGCTTCTAATTTTTCAGGATTTTCGGGCAACATTCGAGATATTATTCTGTTCCGTGTTTCACTGCAGACATCTTCGCACTATTTTGAATATAAAGTACCCAGGAGTCATCTCCAACAAAAACTTGTATAAACGCTGCAATGCTGAACCATTGTCAGAAAAAGTGGCATGTTTTGCGGGGTCCTATTGACGGACCGGCGTTTTCTTCCCTCATTTTTGCCATCAATACACTGACTTACCAGGGAGAAGAGGAAGACCCCAAAGTAATCTATTCTCGCTGATTGTGCATGATTTATGTGAAAGAAATCTTTATTTAAATAATATCTTTGACCTGCATTATCTCCGTAATTTAGCTTATGACAAGAGATATTGGCGGAAATTGCGATGAAGTTTTTGATTTTTTGTTTTTGTTTTAGGGAAAGATTAGACTTGGGCGTTGTTTTTTAACTATCCCTTGTTAAGAACTTTGATTTAATAACTGTGTCTGCCAAAAAAATTGTAGTATAGGTCAACATAGAGGCTCTATCCCGGGACACCAACATTTTTTGGGTTGGCACCCAGGAGAAAGCTGCCTTATTTTTTGTATTTTGTCTCAAGTATTTTAGCATCTTCTACCAATCTGTTTATTTCACCGTCTGTAGCCAATTACAGGAAGACGAAGGATTTGTTTTTAGCCAGTGACGGTTAAGGTAGTGTGTACCATACTTTCTTTGCCCAAGACTTTGCTGCAATGTGCAGCTCCTCATTTAACCCTCACACCCGATTTGTTTCACTGTTCTGCAGTAATCGTTTTTGATAATCCTATTTTATGATTTTTCATATTTATTATCTTGTATATCATTTTGTTAGTCTGATGAGTCTCATACATAGATTTCTTGTGGTCATCATCTATTTTTCATATGTTTTGTTAGAAAACCTGCTAACCTTTCTTGGATATCTTCTTGTTAGGTGTATCTGCCTTATTTAGTCAGGATTTAACTTGCAGCTTTAAACTTCCGTTTTTACTCCAGTCCAAGGCGAGATGCACGATCTCTACTGTCATTTAGGTATCATTTACAGCTGAGCATAAGGGTTAAATTTAAAATATTTAACCTTTTGGTGCTGTATAAAAATAACATCAATTTATTTATTATTATTATTATAAAGGGTCTCAATAAGAGGTCTCGACTGCCTAGGCGTCAAACCTTGGCAGTCAGTAGTTTTCCTCTGGCCCGGGATCAGCTGACCCTAGGGACCAGAGGGTAAAGGTGTAGAGACTATGTTTATCTACAAATCTTTCGAGGTTGTTTTTACAAGAGACAGGGCTTGCTACGCAAGGGAAGAAAACCGGGAGAAACAATCACAAATTATACAAATAAATATTATAAAACCTAGCAAAAAGAAATTCAAACAATCCTACACTACTACAAATGTTTATTACATACTACAGTGTAATACACGATAAATAAATGCTGTATAATCAAGAAACAGGGCTTGCAGGGCAAGGGACGGAACACAGGAACTGGTTACAGAGTGTATAAAACAGTGATTCAGCAAGTACCCATTGGGTATTGCTGAATCTGACCCACAAAATACCACAATCAATACAAGAATATACAATACTACAAACCCGCTAGTCGAAAGCTTTGTTCGAGGAAATTTTAAAAATCAGTTATGTTTTAATTTCTCTTCATCATATAGCTCTGTTATACTGTAGACATAATGGAATTTATCTAACAATGGCGACAGCGTTGTTAGTATTCGGATTCCCAAAACGATACTTTTTACCGCATCAAAAAATACCAATCACAACCAAAGTTAAATGAATATAAGTCATAGCGTGAGCGTAAATGTGAGCTAGTTTTGAAATTATGACGTAGCATACAGCATAACAACGCGCGTAGTTAAGATGTTTTTGCTCGCGCACGTGCATTTTAACGTTGCTACGCAACAGCGCAGTAAACCTTTGCTAAAATAACGACATTATTCTAACGGTTATTTTACCTCACTTCCGACGTTAATTATAAAAAATCTAAAGCCTAAATCAAAATTCTAAGAATGCTATAGCCTATTCCTATCCTTTTTCTACAACCCTGCTAAAAATGGCGAGGTTTCAACTCCATTTGCGAGCTGGGTTTGGCATCACCAGAGGGTCATTTTGAGGTCGATTTTCGGTGTTTTTTCTTCTATGTCCCCGTTGCCGGGGAAATTTCGTCAAGTTTAAAATATAATATAGATAACAAACATCATGTTTATACAAGAATCAGGGCATGCAGAGCAAGAGAAGAAAAATAAGAGAAAAACTCCAACACATGTATACCCCTTAGTCCAGTAAATAACAGTAATTACTTGTACACAAAACTGTATAATATAAAATACATAACAAATACACAGTCTACCCAATATACGAGTTAAAAATTGTATTATTATTATTATTACTTCTTTTAACAAAGAGACTGGGAGTATAAACCACCAAGTTTGCGTAAATTTCTATCCAACCAAGAATACAGGAGGCAAAGGTGGGTGTGTAATCTTTATGGTCTGCACTCTCTGATCCTGTATCACCCTGGATTCTTTTCGACGTATCTTTGTAAAACTTATATACCTTCTAGTCAATCTCTTGCTACTTCAAGTCCCCTATAGGATATCTGATCTAAAGTTCGTGCTAGTTATAAATATGAAATATATTTTTGTCTGCTTTAATTGATACTAAATAAAATTTCTTTTCTTGAAATTGTTGTTTTCTTGAGAGCGCGAAAACACATTACATGGTTAGGTGAATGATCTTGATGCGATCTCGATGAAAAGCAAAAATAATACATAATAGTTCGCGGGGGGGGGGGGGGGGGGGGGGGGGAGGGGCCGGGGGATGTCGAAGCGGCGATCTTTTAAATGATTTCTACACAGGAGGGCCAAAGTGCAAAGAAATTGACGCTAACTGCTGCTCACTGCATGCTGCTAAGTGCTGCTCACTGCTGCTCACTGAAGCTAGTAAGCAGCAGTTAGCAGCAGTTTCTTTGCACTTTGGCCCTCCTGTGTCTAAAACATATCCTAAAAGTTTCAGGGTGATTGCTCCAAAAATGTAGAAGAAGTTAGATTTTTAAACTCGATTTTCAGAATGCGCGATTGCAGATTGAAAATTTTGACGGGCAATAATAATTGCGGCTAGGAACAATAATTTTCCATGGGACCAAAAGCATTTGGTAGATATTACTCTTCTCTATTAGAATCAACTATAAAGTCAATTTCGGGAGAATTTTGTGGAGCCTCCTTAATGTAATAAATTTATAATGTTGTAATTATATTAGTTAAAAACTGAGATTAATCTGTCTATTCTCTGATTACTGACTTGAATGGTTCTATTAATCTTCAGCGAGAACGCACCACTAGGAATAGAATTTTGAGCATTACAAATACCGTTCTTTAAATTTCAAAAGCATGTGGACTAAGTCTAAAGTACTGGCACATGGGTGTTGAGAATTATCTACTGAACTAAAGGTAATGATGTCCCGAAAATGATGCAGAGGAATGACTAGGAGAGGCTGAAGGGAGGTAAAGTGACAAGGATATGAATAGGGAGAGCATTTTAATAGTGCTATTAATTATAATAACTGACCAATGACAAGATGTGCTAGATATCACAATAAGACAGCGGAAAACAATGATGCAGTCATCATAACCTTGCCTGTTGGTGCCCCCCCCCCCCCCCCCCCCAACCGTGATATTGGACATATTAGGTGATTTTAGAGGATACTCTAAAAAAAGTGTTTCTGGAGTAAAACACGCAGTTTTGCACTAGTACTGTAGTTAATTTTTTCAAAATTGTCCCACATTCAAACGATGATTGACAAGGTTGTGATCATATCAATTTATAGTTGAATTATGATAAAATATAGAAATAACGAAATCCCCCTTATGAATTCAGAATGGATCGTTTATGGCATCAAGAAAAAACTACTCACAGATCACTCAATAAAAGGACAGAAGAGAAAATATTCAGCTTATAATGAATTGCTGTTGTTTAAAAAGATACTCACTTTTACCACTTTAAAAGGTACTTTTTTTAAACCATTATTTTGCAGTGTAATATTATGTAAAAGAAGAATAGAAAGTTTACAAATATCACAAGGATTCGAATCCAAATAAAATATTATAATTTCCATTTAATAAAACCTGAAGTCCATCAAGAGCAGGACCGAGCTTAAATCTCAAAATGCAGGCACTCAAGGAAATTCCTAATAATGCACTGTTTATGAAGGAGCAAACTGTCTTAAGAGAATATTTTTAGATCTAATCTAAGTTCACACTCAGACCTGAGTTTAGTCATTTTCCGATACGAGATTGGGGACGGGTTCTATAAACAAACAAACAAACAAACAAGTTCCTGACGATTGCAACGACAAAAAATGTTGACAATTCAGGACATCGAGATAATTTGTCATTATAGTTGTTGAGTGCCAACGGATCTACCAAATAGGTTTCTCAGCAGACCAAACAGATAGTTGTTACTGTAGATAGGTTCCAAAAACAAGAGTGCTCCAGCCTCCCTGCTCACCTGGTTAACTGTTAAGGTACCATACGGGAATAACTCTCTCCAAGGATTTAACCACCGGGAAATAGAACAGGTCCTAGCCAACTCCGACGTGATCCAACTGACAACTGCTTTAGTTTAATTGCTATAGTATGAAGCTTGAAGTTGAACTTGCCATTTGAACTTTGTTTCATTTGTTCAATAATTTCCATATATATATGTCTATACGTATAATCAAACATTTATACACAATATTTTTATCAGATTGTAAAGGCACTGCAAATAAACAGAACTAGTTCGGATAAGCATTTTCAGAATGTGGCAGAAGAATCGTAAAACTGGAAGAGTTACAATAACAACAATGTTTTGAGGTTTGATATATACATATTATTACATGCATCCCTCTTTGTCCACTTTTTCAGCATTTAAAAGGCTGGGACAAGTTCCACTACATTTATTTATTTTCTATGTGACTCTGTTTGTAGAATAGCTATTGCTCTTGCTGACTCAGCTATTGATACAGTCAACGGTTAATTAAGTCACATTAAATTTGGTTTACAACAATTTGACAAAATTTAACACGAACTTAAAGTATTTGGTTCTTAAGGTATGAAGCCCTGAGTGAGGCTGTTGATTACATAAGCAACATTACAGGGGGGAGGGCTACGAATTCTCGTATGTTTATTTTTGGAATATTGCCATTTTTGAGTGAAACACGATATAATATAATGACGGGTAGGGTATATAATTATATAATCTCGACTTGGCATTAACCTCTACCTTCTACCTGTCATTAACCTCTACCTGTCATTACCCTAGGTAATACTGGTAAAGGAATGCTAGGTAATACTGGTATAAGGAATGCAAATGCTAAGTAGTACTGGTTTAAGGAATGCTAGGTAATACTGGTAAAGGAATGATAGGTAGTGCTGGTAAAGGAATGATAGGTAGTGCTGGTAAAAGGAATACTAGGTAGTACTGGTAAAGGAATGCTAGGTAATATGGTAAAGGAATACTAGGTAGTACTAGTATAAGGAATGCTAGGTAATACTGGCAAAGGAATGCTAGGTAATACTGGTTTAAGGAATGCTAGGTAATACTGGTAGATGAATGCTAGGTAATACTGGTAAAGGAATGCTAGGTAATACTGGCAAAGGAATGCTAGGTAATACTGGTAAAAGGAATGCTAATTGCTAGGTAATACTGGTAAAGGAATGCTAGGTAATACTGGTATAAGGAATGCTAGGTAATACTGGTAAAAGGAATGATAGGTAATACTGGTATAAGGAATGCTAGGTAATACTGGTAAAAGGAATGCTAGGTAATACTGGTAAAGGAATGCTAGGTAATACTGGTAAAGGAATGCTAGGTTGTACTGGTATAAGGAATGCTAGGTAATACTGGTAAAAGAATGCTAGGTAATACTGGTATAAGGAATGCTAGTTAATACTGGTAAAAGGAATACTAGGTAGTACTGGTAAAAGGAATGATAGGTAGTACTGGTATAAGGAATGCTAGGTAATACTGGTAAAGGAAGACACAAGTTGAAGAAAGTTGTGTGAAAGAATTTCACGTATATAATGTGATAAACGAGGATTCACCACACACAGGAGGGTTTGAGGAACTAGACTCAAGTCCTGTGAATAGTACCATGATATTGCACTTTTCCTGGTGTTGATTGCTTTATTTTCCTACTGTCAACAACTGGTATTATCGATATTACTAATGTAACCCGTGCCTAGCACTGCCTACGGATCGGCCGGGACTTCACTATCGCAGTTGAAATGCAAAAGTATAAACCCGTCTATTATAATCGAAAACACGCATTACATTGTTGTATGAACAGACTGCAATGAGTGCCCCCCCCCCCCCCCCCCCGACTAAACGCTTAATGGCTGCTCTTGCTACACAAAACGGATCCTAGAGTGATACTTTTCCTCTATGCTTCATTATAGGGGAATCGACCTATCTAAACTGATATTTATAGTCCACCTAAGTTCATTCCGAACGCAAGCTAAGAAAAGGGTGAACTGACAGCCGAATAAATATTCACTTTAGAAGGCTCCGAGAAGACTTCAAAACCTCCATTGATCGTTTTTATGTGCACTGTCAATCCATTTTTTTTTCTGTGCACATTAAATAAGGTGAGTGGACGTCAACAACAAAATGTTAATTCGTAAGTTAGTTCGCAATTAAGTTAAACAAAGCAGTTTAATATTCTGACCTATAATTGGTGCGGTGTTGATTACTTTATTTTGATACTGTCAACAACTAGAAATATAAGAAAACAACAATTTCAAGAAAAGCATAATTTTATTTAGTATCAATTAAAGCAAACAAAAATATATTTCATATATATATAACTAGCACGAACTTTAGATCAGATATCCTAGGGGACTTGGAGTAGCAAGAGATTGACTAGAAGGTATATAAGTTTTACAAAAATACGTCAAAAAGAATCCAGGGTGATACAGGATCAAAGAGTGCAGACCGTGAAGTTTACGCACCCACCCTTGAATCCTAAATTCTTGGCTGGTTAGGCATTTATGCGAACTTGGTCTTTTATACTCCAAGTCCCTTTGTTAAAAAGTTATAACATCTATCTCAGGAGTTTACTTCATTCAACAATAATAATATCAATATCAACTTATCACATAAACTAAACTATTGAATAAATAAATATAGGTTCGATCTGATAAAAATTTACTAAGATAAACTAAGATATTTAATGATTAAAAATATTACATCAAGTGGTTAAAAATCGATCTGAAAGCTTTTCAGCTTATAGTTCATTCATGATATTATTAGTAATTGTGTGCCGCTGTAATTTGATCACTACAATTTAAAATTGTTTGGAGTCCATGTATCTTTTAAGTCAGCTGCCTGATTTTGTTCCCAATTTTATTAAGTTAATGGAAGTTTCTAGGCTATTGCTTGAAGTTAAAATTTTTTTATGAACAGCGTTCCAAAGCTTGGCTGCACTAAACAAAAAGGTATTTGATTTATTTAGAAGAGTAACCGTTAGACTCGTTGCACGGTTTGAAATGTTGATGGCCTCATAAAGGGAGTATGGGCAGTGGTACTTGATAATCTTAGAGAATTCTGAAATGCAGTGATATTTATAAAAAATCTATCAAAGTGTTTATGGTCTAATTTTTGCATACCATATGGTCTAGTACGTGCACATGTTGATTGTTTATCTAAATATGAATCGAGATCACCAAAAAGGATCCTTACACAGTGCTTCTGTGTGATAAAACGACTATCATTTGACCGTTCTTTAAGGACAACGCCCCAAACACTAATACCATAACTGAGATGTGATTCAAAGAGAGTATTATATATTTTCAAATATAGTTCTGCAGGTATCTATATCGAGTGCCGAATTCTACAGATGCAGATTGCACCAGTCATGGACCGAAGTTTTTTACGGATGTAGTGCATGTGGGCAGCCCAGTTTAACTTACTATTTATAACAATACCTAGGAATTTGTGTTAATTTTCTTAACATATTAAATTGTCTCCATTGTTAGCTCGTACACAGTTAGCTCATAAAAAGTTGAGATTAAAGTTTGGAGACGTTCAACTTCACTTGACCTAGAGGGGGTTTTTGGAACATATTATACGGGGTCACGGGGTGAAGAGTTGATTATACAGGGGGAGGGGGGGGCAAAAGTGTACATACGTTGGGTCTTATACCGCCGCCGTGTTTCATATTTGAGACTTGTCGCTTTGCAGATGACATACTGTACCTATTCATTCCAGGATTCTGTCGCCAAAATTTCAAAATTCGGTTTTCAGGGGCCACACCCAATCAACATTGAATTGCTTATACCTTAAAGCCAATAAATTTGGTTCACAATAAATTTGGTTCACAATAAATTTGGTTCACAATAAATTTGGTTCACAATAAATTTGGTTCACAATAAATTTGGTTACAAACATTTTGGCTACCATGATTTTAGTCACAAATTTCGCAAATTTTTAGTCTACAACAATTTTAGGACCTTTACCGATTGTTGAAATTCGACATCTAGCGTGAAATGACACTAGATGATGCTAGATGACGCTAGATGACACTAGATACCGCCAGTTAGCGACAATTAGCGACGATGCCGCCAACTGCGTGGCACCTTTTCAAAGTCGCGATCTAGCTCTAGATGACGCTATCTAGCGTCATTTAACGCTAGTTACGCGACACTGTTGCCAGACGACAGCTAGCGCTATTTGCCACAGAATTTGTTGGCCTTTTTTTGGGCGACATCTAGCCCTGTCTAGCACTATATGTTGCGGCGACATTTGACACGGCGATATCTAGCGCTAGATACGGTAGTGGAGAATGTCGGTTTGCGACAGTTCATGCTAGATGTCGCCGCGACATCTGACAATAATTTGTCACTCATGGCTGTCGTAATATAACGTTTAACAGGTGAAACTCGTAAAATATTTGTCCAAATATTATTACAAGACTATTGAAGAGTCCAAATTATTACTCCGCTTGCTAGTCTATTGTTCACTTCACTCAGGAAGCTGCGTGTCTTGGTAGGTTATTAATCTACAATATAACGCCCCCTCAAGCACTGAACCATTTAATTGTGTGAATAGTTAGTGTTGATTTAGTATTCATTTTTGAGCCAGTGGCATTTTTGATTGAACGTCTTGTTTCGATTTTGTTTTATCGATTCAACTTCAAGTTGGGCGTTGTAAACGAAGTACGAACTACAAACTAGGGTGTTTCGTTTCACTCTATAATCGTAATTAATTACTTTTTTATTGAATCTTTGTAGTACTACTACTATTTTGTAGTAGTACCAGTATTATAGTGTAATTCATATATTTCATACTTCATTTCGTGTAGACATATTTCGAAGACATAATTAGTTCGAATAATACGTGGATCGAAGTTTTTGGCTCGTTTACAACGCCCAAATTAAATCGATGAAATAAAATCATGAAAACAAGTTCAATCAAAAAACGCATGCAATGTCGCAGGCTCGAAAATCAAATTACCTGGCACGCCAGTGCAGTACGCCAGTCACGCTCGGCACAATTAAACAAATTTATATAGCGTCATTACATCCAGCGCTATCTAGCGCTAGATTGCGACATTGAAAAGGTGCCACGCAACTGGTGGCATTGTCGCTAATTGTCGCTATCTGGCGGTATCTAGCATCATCTAGCGTCATCTAGCATCATCTAGCGTCATTAGTCACATTTTTCGACTTTTCGAGACCATTTTCCATTCCATTTACTTGGTTTTTTCATTACATATAGCAGCGGTTTTAAATGCTAAATTCTAGAAGAAGTCGTTTCACATAATTACTTCAATGAGTTAAACTACTGTAAGCAGTGGACACTTGCTTTTGAGTTCGTAGTTATTTGTATTTAATTAAGTTTACAGACCAATGAAAACAAGATAACTAATAGGAAACAACTCGGATAATAACAAAGGATTACAAATCGACTATACTGGAATACACCTCTAAATTACGCTACCCGGCCCTTAAATAACTTCTACAGCCCTTGCAGCACAACGCCTAGTATCTTAGTATATCTGACCGCTCTTCCAGAGCCCTGCTGTGGTTACAAGACCACCCCATCGTCTGGCTCTATCACGCCCTATTCTGCCTACTTCCCCCTCACGGTCAACCCCTGTTGACCGTGCCTAACGGGATTCCGCCCTTAATCTACTCTTACAAGACCTCTACAGCACTCGAAGCTCAACGCCTGGTATATTAGCCCGCTCGTCCAGAGCCCAGTTGTGGTTACACTACCACCCCCTCGTCTACATCTAAGCCAGGCAGGTACCGGAGCACAGCTCCACTATCTATACTGGACCGTGACAACCTTCTCTCCAGGACCCTACCGTAACGGTTCCTGGATCCAAGGTGTCCGGCATCAATGACCCCCCTCAGAAAGGGGCAAACTTGCTATCTTTGCTTCTCCAAGCTTTTTACTATTTATAGTGCTCAGTGCGTGCTTTTTCCCCCTATCTCCTCACGTGCGCCCTTCCCACCTTGAGCAGCTGGTCTTATCTTCCAACAAAAGATTCATTGTTCCAAGTCACGGTGTCCCGACGAAGTTTGGTTTTAATTAAATGAATGAATCAGATGAAGCTACAATTCTAAGGATTCCAAGGTCGTCATAAATCACGCCTAATATCCTATTGTCCTCCCGGTCCCTGACTTCATTTATCAATTAGGCTACTTGCTAACTTTATTATCCTCCCTATCTAACTCTCTGACCACAAATTCATACTATAATATAAAATTCTCCGAATAAAAGTTCATACTACAATATATTAACGTAACTCTACAAATCACTGCTTACACAACTCTTTCAAAATAAATATTTTTTAGAACCCTATTATACCTTGCCTTAAACTTTAACATAACACTCAGAATCACGGCTCGTTACATTAAACTACGCTAGCCCGGATCATTCCGTTTATCATATTTTAATGCCGTGTCCCCAACCCTACTAAATATTAAACATTTTTGAAGTCCATCCTGATTTAAATTAAATCAATTCTCCCTCTACAAATTGTCCCTCTATCCTCTATAAAATGTCCCGCTCACTTGACTTTCTCCTCTCCTGTCGGATGTGCACGTAGATGTCATTAGAGTATCTTTAGTTACCTCTTCTTCTCCTCCTCCTTTACGTTTAGCTCTGATTTTACGGAGTGTTTCCGTTAACTCCCGCCGAGTCCTCCTTCGCCCTTCCCCGTCTCCAGCTCCCCTCCTCCAATCTGATGAAGTGACCTGCTCCCCAGCTCCTCGTGATTGACATCCGCTTCAGGTATGTTTCGTATCTTTTTACCGCCCTTCAATCCGTCTTAATTATGTCTGACTCTGTACATCATGACGAAATCAGTTCTTCTGACGATCCTCCTTCTGTCACTTTTGAGGAGTACTTTGCGTCGGGTACTTCTCCCACTCCACTTGTGGCCTCCGACTCCAAGTCTTCCTATCCAAAATGATATGGTGAGCAGCTCCTCTCCGGATGATTAGATTCGCTCCCTATCTTCATTTCAAGGTATGTATTGATCAGCTTTTCTCCAGCGCCCCTGGGGGATGATAATCCCCCATAGTTAATCAATCCAGTCTAAGTTTACTTTATAAATTCATTACTCTTCTACATCTATCAAATTTTTTCGTTTTTAGGTTGGAAGAATAGCGTAAAACCTTTTGGATCAACTGCTCCTACTAGAATGTATTTACAACCTGGTAAGTCTCCAAGTCTCCGGGTCTCCTCCCAACATCGTTCCATTGTTTCTTTTACTGTGTATCTCTCTTGTTTCACTGGTGTTCCTCTCAATTATCAACCTCTCTGCGTCTCTCTCTTCTTCTCACACCATGTCTCCGTCTTCCACTCGTTTTCCAACATTTTGTACAGTCCCCTGTATTATCGTACTGTCCTTCCCTCCAGCTTTCCATATCTGTGTCTTCTTCTAATGTTTCACGTGTCTCCTTCTAATGTGTCACGTGTCTCTTCCCAATGTCTCCATGTGTCTTCTTCCAATGTCTACATGTGTCTTTTTCCAATGTGTTCACATGTCTCCTTCACAGGTCTCCACGTGTCTCCTCCCAATGTTTTCATATGTCTCTTCCCAATGCCATGTGTCTTCTTCCTATTTCTCCATGTGTCTTTTTCCAATGAGTTCACGTGTCTCCTTCCAATGTCTCCATGTGTCTTTTTCCAATGTCTCCATGTGTCTTCTTCCAATGTTTTCATATGTCTCTTCCCAATGCCATGTGCCTTCTTCCAATGTCTCCATGTGTCTTATTCCAATGTGCTCACGTGTCTTCTCACAGGTCTCCGTGTGTCTTCTTCGTGACCTCCCATTCATCTGTCATCCAATCAGTCTCCGATCTATGTTTCTATGTGACTTCCAATCCATGTGTCCTCCAATCTGTCCCCGATCCATGCTTCTATGTGACCTCCAATTCATCTGTCATCCAATCAGTCTCCGATCCATGTTTCTATGTGACCTCCAATTCATGTGTCCTCCAATCTGTCTCCGATCCATGCTTATATGTGACCTCCAAATTCCAATTCATCTGTCATCCAATCTGTCTTCGATCCATACTTCCATGCGACCTCCAATCCATGTGTTCTCCAATCTGTCTCCGATCCATGCTTCCATGCGACTTCCAATCCATCTGTCATCCAATCTGTCTTCGATCCATACTTCCATGCGACCTCTAATCCATGTGTCCTCCAATCTGTCTCCAATCCATGCTTCCATACGACCTCCAATCCATGTGTCCTCCAATCTATCTTCGATCCATGCTTCCATGCGGCCTTCAATCCATGTGTCCTCCATCAAGTTTTACCTTAGTTTTACCTTTATTTAGTAGGACCTCTATTTCGATTTTACCCTATCTTATCTACCTTTTCTGCAAATCATCGCTACTTTATCTACTACAAGAACGGAATACATAATAAAACTCGCCGATGTCAACTGAACGTTCAACAATAGCCATTCCGAGATATTCTGTTTCTCATCTTAACCCCCAGGTGTTCTAATTAAAGTATTACATTAGACACACCGTTTAGAGTGATTTTAAAATGGCACCCCGTATTCGATTGTTTCCAACGTATTCTGCACTACCTTAGTTCTTGTCCGTTCAAGATGGCAGGGCTTACTCTCATGCTGTATATATGTTACCCTTACACTTACTTATATACAAACAACTTTATTTTCCGTATCTAATCTTAGGACTACTTGGGCCTGCTTTGAGTCGCTTACGGTTAACGGCTGTGGACCATGTCCACGGCACTATTCTTTTGCTTCCTGCTCTACCTGCACCTCCTCCATATGCAACAGGTAAATGACCTTATGTTAATGTCTGATTTAACCTTTAATTTACAGCTAAATCTGTCTCTATTTCTAGAACACACATCCCTGATACTTCTTACCTCTGATTCCTCCTGTTAACATTAACCCTCTTCAGACCACTGAATCTGGACCCGGCCCTTACTACTCCTCCTGTCACCACGTCGCCCCTGCTGCTATCTACCCCTCCTAAGTTCCCTCTGGAACTCGTTATTTACCGTGGTGTTTTTTCGGTAGTCTGCACGGTTATCGTTACCTTTCTATTTTACAAATTAAGGGAATATTTTATGCAGCAGTTTTTTATGTTTTGGTCTAAACTATTTGGCCCCAGGCATTAACTTAATTTTAACCTTTTTGTGTTATGTGCCCATAAACAATACCTTTTTAATACTATACAATTTATACTTTTACCTTTTTAATGTGCATGCCTTACCTTTTCTAATTACCTGTTACCTCCAAATAGCGTTTTCCTGTTGACGTTTGCCCTCCTTTTGTTATTCCGGATCTCCCAGGCTCTTTCCCCGACTCGCATCCACTCCAGTTTCCTCCACACGGACAGGTTTTGCTCCCGGAAATTTCACCGTATATATCGCTCTTCTTTTATTCACCTGCTGACCCTCATTTTCACTATTTTTGGTCCCCTCTTTTCCCATTTCCGACTCGGTACTTGTTTCCTTTGCATTTTTCATTATTTGTTTTATCCCTCGGACCAATTGCATGTCCAGTTGTTCACCCCTCTTTAGACCCATCCTTCTGATATATTCCCCGTCTTTTGCTTGTCTTGCCATTCTTTCAAACTCTGTCTCTTCCCTCTCCGTACTTTTAGCTTCCTCCCTGGTTTGGTCCTCATCTTTTATAATTTCATCGCCGATTTCTCGGGCCAATCTATCATAAAGTGTCTTATTCCTTTCTGCCAGCGGATAACTTTCCAACGTCTTGTCGAATCTCCAGCTGAGTGTATTCCGTAGTTTATTCTCTTTCATCCTATATCTTACTCCTTCCTCAGTCCTTGATCTGTTTTCTTCCTGGATTCTCATTACCCTTTCTAGTTCGGAGGTTATGCTTGGCAACCATCCCCTAACTTCCTCACCATATCTGTTAAAGCCTTCCAATAATTCCCCTTCATCCTCTAATGCAGTACATTTGTCTTTTATCTCCAGCCTTTCCTCCGTATCTTCATCAGTATTCCTTCTTGTTCGTTTCCGGGAAGATGTTATTTCTTCATATTGGGGACGCCTTTCCAGGGAGTCTTTACACTTCTTACAGCTCGCCACTCTTTCTCTACATCCCTCCGGAAGCGCTTTCCACACACACTCATATCCTATTATCATCAATCCCATAATTATAACCATTGGCACAATGTACCAGGTCCATCTCCGGTTTTGTTCAGTGCTCTCGTTCATTTTCTCCAACTCCTTACTCTGATCTTCAATGATTTTTGTCAAGCGCGTGATGTTCTGCTTTGTTAACTTCCTTGTATCATTTCTTATCTCCTCCAGCCATTGTGTGGGATTGGACAGCTTTACCACCTTGTCCAACGTTGCTGATCGTATTCCTCTTATCTTGACTTTCCCCACCAACACGTCTCCATATCTACTGTAATTAAAAAAGGTTACTGAGTTCGCCCTCGGCTGCTCTGGATCGAAAGTATTCGGGTCCCCTAACACCGCTGCTCTGATTGGTTCCTGACTTCTCACTAAGACTCCCCCCATACTTTGCTTAATGTTGGTGCTACACTTCTCTAATGTCCCCACACAGCTCCCCTTATCCGAGATACAAGGCATTTCCGTGAACGTACTGTTGATACTTGACGTACACAGCCTAATGTTCGAAATCATTGAACACATAGGTGACTCCAACACATAGAATTTCCCCTCACTCTTGTACACATTTCTTGGTAAATTATACTTCACACACGCTTCTCCATGCCTCACCCCTGTCTGTTGAACCTCAAACACAACCTTTAGTTCTTCTCTCTTTATTATGGGCAATTTTAAAACTACATGGATCACAAATCTATCCTCTCTTATCGATTTCTCCACTATGGACATGGTCCCCAGCCTATACGCCAGTGTCGGGTTTTCTTCATATATTGTCCCCTTCAACAACTCTGTCTCTTTTATTACGGTCCTCATGTTTTCCTTAGTGAAGATCACGGTAGAAATCGACCCTACCATTGCCCCTCCTAAAACGTCCTTGTATAGCTGGTACAAGAAATCCTTCCACTCCATCAATCTCCTCATATTCAAAATATGGAACCCCAAACTACTTACCCCACAATGTAATCGTCTTATCTCCTTCTGAGTCTCTCTCTCTAGGCCCTTGTAGATCTTCAACACCTCCTTATTAAATTCTATTTGATCCTTATCAAACTTCACTTGTCTTTCCCTGAAATCATTATATTCAGCTCTCAACTTATCTACATGATCCCCAAGTTTGTTCATCTCAAAAAATGAAAATCCTGTTGCCAAGAATCCAATAGATGCCCCCGCCAAAGTGCCTATTATGGACCGCTTCCTCCTCATCGTTCCTTCTGAATTTTTGATCAACTGATTGATTGATTCCCAATGCTCTCGCACAAATCTCTCATTATCTTGGGTCATCAAGTAATTCATGCTGTCCTCTTTCAACAGTTCCTCACACACTTTCGTCCTATTGTTCTTCACCACACACGCTAAGTCCACCTCTGCACTTCCTACTTGATCCTTCAGTTCATAATGTGTTAGCGCTCGACTTCTTAACCAACACAAGCTGCCCTCTTTTACTCCAAAAGCCTTACACTTGTTCGATCTTAGACATTCCAGCAGACACCAACTTTCCAAGGCTCTGCCTCCCGATACTCCCTCTTCTCTTGGCTCATATTCAATTCCCTGTATGACCGTATCTGCTACCTTATCTAATCCCGTCTTACCAGCTCCTACTTTGCATCCCGCAGCCATTAGATACTTATCTAAAGTAACGGACCCTTGTCCACACCCTAAATTGCATAAATTCACGTCTGCTAATGGGTTCGGTACTCGAATAAAACTCGATATGTACGCTGACCTCTGATCTGCTAGTAATAGTCCCTTCGAAATCAGTATGGTTCCTAGTTCCTCATTCACATAAATCTCCTCATTCGCTCCTACCACTCTGGCTAACATTATCACAAAATACCACTTAATCATCCTGATAAAAGTCGTTATTATGTTTAACCATTTTACATTCGTTATTCATTCACAGCAATTCATTTATTGAAAATTCAAATATCAACTTGTCACTTTTCCCTTTCCCTCTTTAATTCTTATAGTATGCGCATACTAATTTACCTTCTTCACATTACTTCCTCCCTGTGTATCTTATCTTTCTCTCCTCTCTTTCTCTCTCTCTCTCTCTCTCTCTCTCTCTCTCTCTCTCTCTCTCTCTCTCTCTCTCTCTCTCTTTCTCTCTCTCTCTCTGCTCTTGCACTAGTGCCTTATTTCAATTGTTCTCCTTCAAATCACACTTCTCTCTCTCTCACCCTCTCCTTATTTCTCACGCTAGCGTAACTCGGGGCCCCTCCTCGTCTTACTCTCCTCCTCCTCAAACAACTACAAGAGCTCTTAAAAACCTTCCATAATAATATCACTATTGCCACTCTCTCGATCCACATTATTACCGCATTAATCATTGTTGATATCTTCCCATTGAATATTCCCAGGAACTCCCAAAGTGAACTAACCTCCCCACCTTCTGATCCCTCTATTTTGCTGTCATGATTTAACGAATTTTCCTCCATTACTAGCCTGTCAATCTCAGTATCTCTTAAGTCTTCCGCATTATACACCCAATCTGCTTGCATAAAATCTATCACCCCTACTCCTTCTTCCATTTGACTAGTCAGGTCTATCACGTTACTTACATTAACCTTATGTGTATCCTCAGATTGTGCTGAGTGCCATTCTAACTTTCCTTTTACTTCCGTTATTATTGGCTGCTTTTTGTGACAGTTTACCTCTATTCCCCTGAATTCAACTTTATTATGCCTTGGTAAAAGGAATCCCTTATGTTCCGTTTCCGATCCATTAACCTCGAATTTTACTGGTAAACCGTCATAGCATTTCCCTCCCGTCTGTTTGATCCATTTTAACTTAGTTACCTCTACGCATGGGTAAGCTACCACATAGTCCCCTGCTCTCCGTCCTACCAATAAATTATTGCCCGTCTTTTCTCTAATATACGTCGTAGGATCTATCATAGCCGTAATTTTTTCAATCATTCTTAACCTATTCCAGACTTTGCATAAATATATTGCCTGTGCTTTAGGTGATTTGATCAGTTCCACCAGGTATTCAAATCTGCTATTTAATTCATCTCTTAGTGCGTTTATTGATTCTTCATCTGAATTCACTGCCTTAACTACGTGATCCTTCCTACTTTCCTTAGTGACCCTAAATTCTCGATCTACCCATTTTGTGACATTCACTCCTCCCTTCACCTCAATTACCAACCCCAACTCCTCGAATAATAAATGCCCATTAATTTGAACTGCATCATAACTTCCCACTTCCTCGAAACTTTCTCTCACTTCCGGTCTCACTTCCCATCTTAAGTACATTTCATTCCCAGTCTTGCAATACCCCTGATTATATTTACACCCTCTAAAACTTGTTAAATCTGTTCTCGCTTCATGGCCGTGCTTCACATACACTGACCCTTTAACATGTTTACCACTACCTTCCACCGTGGTTATCTTTTCCATCCATCCCCATTTACAATTGTAAAATCTCTTACCCTCATTTTTGACCACTTCTCCTTTATCATCAATGCATCCTTGTAGACTTATCACCTTATCAGCTGTCTCCTTTGTCAATCTCGCATAACTCATCGTTTTTTCGTTCGTTTTTACTCCAAAAAAGCTTTCTTCTGTGACACACTTTCGTTCTACCACCACCAAACCCTCTGCTTTGTTCTCATATTCTCGGATGTTCTTCTTTTCCAACCTGACTCTCCACTCTTCATACTCACTTCCCGTAATAACTAAGCAATAACTACACCTGAAATGACTTGAACGGTCAATTTAAACGCTACTTTAATCTAAATTATATATATTAATCAAATACCCTGTCCACCTTTCCCCTTTCTTCCTTTTCAAAAATGAAACTTACCCCTCTTCCCTTCAAAAATATTAAACCCTGTCAACCTCGTCCCTCTCCCTCTTTGAAAACCTCCTCGGCCGCCCTGTCTTTGTGGGCAATCTCTTCCAATATGTCCCGGTCTCTCACACGCATAACAAAGAATGGGCTTTCTACCTTCCCTAGCCATATGTCCATGCTGTCCACAGGTGTAACACGCGCCTACTTCCCCTCTCATCCTGCTTTCATCCATCAGACGGTTCACGACCCCCTCATCTACTTCTACATTCTCCCCAATTTGGAACAACAGCTCCTCATCATTCCTTACTGGTTTAGGATTACGACTTGCTAGAATCCCGTCCAATTTAACCGCCCTCTTTAACGCTGCCTCAAAATCCTGCACTTCAGACTTAATTAATTCTATCCCGATTTCATCCTTCAATACTCCTGCGGTAAATACATCCAGCCTGATGGTCTTCTTAATTGCCTCTTCCTCCGGTGCATAGGCAGCCTCTACCATCTCAGTGACCCTAGCTGCAAAGTCCGAAATGGTTTCCTCCTCCTTTTGCTTCATCTCATAAAGTCTCCTCCTGCACTCCGCCTTCGAATGAACCTCGCTCAGCACCTCGGTTATCCTCTCAAAACTCGCTTCAACATCCCTCTTTTCTTCTTGGGACAACCTTAGAGTCTCCACTCTCCTTTGGGCCTTTGGATCCAAGTAAGTCATGATTATATCTACCAAGTCCTCCTCCTTAATGTTGGCCGCATGAGCAAATATTCTAAACCCGCTCAGGAAGGTTCTAAAACTGTCTCTCCCCAGCTCAAACATTCGTGGTTTCATCAAGGGGTAATTCTTACCCGCCGCTGCTCTATTCTCTTCTCTTACTCTCATCTTTCTCTCATTCTCTTCCATGGCTTCTAATTTACCTTCTGTAAATCCATCCCTCCTTAGCTGTGCCCCGTGCTGTCTCAACTCCTCATATTGCGTCCGTAACTCCGCGTTCGCTGCTTCAGTCTCCACGCATTCTGTCCTTAGTTCCTCGCGTTCTTTCCTTATTTTCTCATTTACCTTCTTTACTTCTTCTAATTCCTCTCTTAATTCTGTTTCCATGTCCTTGCTTATTGCAGAATCTTTTTAGATCACGACCTCTTTAATAAGGATACCCTCTCCCCCCTATTCCCCATAATTAAAATACAAATACACTAACTTATAATAAAATAAGATCCTACCGTTCGCGCCATTGTAAGCAGTGGACACTTGCTTTTGAGTTCGTAGTTATTTGTATTTAATTAAGTTTACAGACCAATGAAAACAAGATAACTAATAGGAAACAACTCGGATAATAACAAAGGATTACAAATCGACTATACTGGAATACACCTCTAAATTACGCTACCCGGCCCTTAAATAACTTCTACAGCCCTTGCAGCACAACGCCTAGTATCTTAGTATATCTGACCGCTCTTCCAGAGCCCTGCTGTGGTTACAAGACCACCCCATCGTCTGGCTCTATCACGCCCTATTCTGCCTACTTCCCCCTCACGGTCAACCCCTGTTGACCGTGCCTAACGGGATTCCGCCCTTAATCTACTCTTACAAGACCTCTACAGCACTCGAAGCTCAACGCCTGGTATATTAGCCCGCTCGTCCAGAGCCCAGTTGTGGTTACACTACCACCCCCTCGTCTACATCTAAGCCAGGCAGGTACCGGAGCACAGCTCCACTATCTATACTGGACCGTGACAACCTTCTCTCCAGGACCCTACCGTAACGGTTCCTGGATCCAAGGTGTCCGGCATCAATGACCCCCCTCAGAAAGGGGCAAACTTGCTATCTTTGCTTCTCCAAGCTTTTTACTATTTATAGTGCTCAGTGCGTGCTTTTTCCCCCTATCTCCTCACGTGCGCCCTTCCCACCTTGAGCAGCTGGTCTTATCTTCCAACAAAAGATTCATTGTTCCAAGTCACGGTGTCCCGACGAAGTTTGGTTTTAATTAAATGAATGAATCAGATGAAGCTACAATTCTAAGGATTCCAAGGTCGTCATAAATCACGCCTAATATCCTATTGTCCTCCCGGTCCCTGACTTCATTTATCAATTAGGCTACTTGCTAACTTTATTATCCTCCCTATCTAACTCTCTGACCACAAATTCATACTATAATATAAAATTCTCCGAATAAAAGTTCATACTACAATATATTAACGTAACTCTACAAATCACTGCTTACACTACCTTACAAGACTTTTTTGTGGCGGACCAATTTGCGACGACCGAAATTTTGGCGGTCCGAAAATATGGCGAAATTGAACAAAAACCGTCACATTTCGGACGTCACAGAAAATAAGAGTATTTTTCATCATTTTTTGTGACAGTAAGCAGTAAGGAAATTTCTGAAATTCGGTAAAATCATGTTCAAACTTAGTCTGTATTAAGACTGTATGACTTTCATGTTAGCACATACATGTATTTTAATGCAAATTTAAACTGTATTGCTTGACATTCAATTCGTCATTGGTGTGGTGATAATTTGTCCCAAGATGCCAGAATTTATTTATTTATTTTACTTGATATTACTTTTTAGAAACAAAATAAAGCAGTGAAGGCACAGTCATTGAAATAAGCTAAAAGATAATGCGACGGATTCTATTACGACGACCGAAATTTTGGCGGTCCGAAAATATGGCGAAATTTTCGGAAAACCGCCACATTTCGTACGTTATAAATATTAAATATGTCTTGTAAGGTAGATGCAGATACTGCCTGACGGGAAAAGGAAGTAAGAGAATGAGAAAGCATAAAAGCAGTGAATTACACGCGTAATAGTCGGCTGTAAGGGCGGCCGCTCTAGAGTCCTACCCTGGCGATTTGACACCGCTCTACAATCCTACTTCCGACCTTCATCGACTCAGTGATGCACGCCGCCACCGGACGCCGCCGCGCCGGCACATTTTCACACGCCGCCACGCCGATACCTCTCAAGTCGGCGTGGCGTGAAAGGAAATAGAAAGAGTATGGTGCCAGTCGGGGTTGATTTTGAACTTTAGGAGATCCAAATTGTCCAACGACAATGTTAAGAATTTGATTTTTCTTAAATATAATTGTAAAAATCACCAAGTATAATTGTAAAAACCACACTTATTACATCATTATTTCATGCACGCACGTACGCCACAATTTTTGTGGGCCTGGAAATTCAAACCTAAATTTTGACAAAATTATGTTCCACGCCGCCGAACGCCGCCACGCCGGGCCATTTTGGGCACGCCGCCGCCGGTTGGCGAAAAATGAACCGGCGTGCATCACTGCATCGACTTACAGTCCTACGCTCAACAGTCCACCGCTCAATAGTCCTGCTCCCGTATAAAGTAGTCAGCTGAAAAAGTAAATTAATGCGCCCAGAAAAAAAACATGGATTGACAGTGCGTATAAAAACGATCAATGGAGGTTTTGAAGTCTTCTCGGAGCCTTCTAAGGTGAATATTTATTCGGCTGTCAGTTCACCCTTTTCTTAGCTTGCGTTCGGAATGAACTTGGACTATAAATATAAGTTTAGATAGGTCGACTCCCCTATAATGAAGCATAGAGGAAAAGTATCACTCTAGGATCCGTTTTGTGTAGCAAGAGCAGCCATTCAGCGTCTAGTCGCATAAACCTGTGATATGCTGCATTCAACAACTACAAAAAAATCTTGGAGTGTTAGACTGCCTCTAATACTGTACAATACGTATCAGTTCTCATGCACAACTCTGTCCCACAACATTCCTTGAAAACTATATGTTGTTCAGAGCCGACATCTACGCTCCATTTCAAATATAAGGACATGTTCATTTGAAGATGAGGATATTGGTAAAATATAAGTATCCCTATTAAATGGCACGATAAAGTAAACTTTGTCACACTATGAAACTATATAAACCTTCAATGGTTAGAATAATCGTCTCATCCTCAAACTTTGTCACAATAATATTATGACGATCATGATAAGATATCGCTGAAATTGGGCCGGCAGTGTGATGTTCTATAAAATGTGACAGAGTTAACACGGCCCCTTGCTGTCGTGTTTGATAATATTTTCGAGTGTCCAGTTCACAGAATAGTTCCACAGGCCCCAACGTTAATGCGACTCTTGCTATGTGTTGGTTCAGCCGAATTAATTATTATATAATCAAGTTTATTTTTCTAGTTTAGTTAGTTGTCATCCGGCCACACAGTATGCAACTTATTATATTGCAGTACTATTTTTTCATTAGTAATGATAATATATCGAAATATATCTATACATAACACCTTTGACCTTAAGAACGACAAATTTAGTCTGCCATACATTTAGTAAAAATGTTCACTAAAATTGTTGTAAACCAAATTTAGAGACTAAATTTGGTTGAACTACTTTGACTACAGTCCTACTACAGTCCTACTTCCGACCTTCACCGACCTACAGTCCTACGCTCAACAGTCCTCCGCTCAATAGTCCTACAGCCCTTTATACTGCTGACGCTGACTTACGCTTTTAGAACGAAATTTTTGCAAATAAAACTCAAAGCGTACTAAGTACTAACAAATTATTCGAATTTCCGTCAATCGAGTATTAAAAAACTAACATATAATATACAGGGTGTGCCAAAAGTCAGTACCCATACGTTAGGTCTTATACCTACGCCGTGTTTTATATTTGAGAGTTGTTGCTTTGCATATGGCATACTGTACCTACTTGTTCGAGGATTCCGTCGCCAAAATTTGAAAATTCGAATATTTTAGACCACGCCCATTCAATATTAAAACACCTATATTATTCTCTCTGCACATGCTGGACGCCTAATTTTTTCAGAGACGGTCGATTATTAAATGTTGCATCTGATCTTTAAAAAAATAATGTGAAACGGATTAGAAATGATGTTTAACGGGGTGGTTAACGGGGTCACCTTATCACGTGATTAGGTAAGCTAATCACCTGATCACACGTAATTTCGGTCATAAGAGAAGCTACAACTCTTTTTTCAGGACAAAAGTAATTCGAATGGCCAAACACAATTCAATAAAATTTCGCTCGATCCGACTATCCAAACTTTCGCGCGGTTTTTAAAATTTCGCGCGATTTCAGAGTCTTATAAGTTCTAGATCATCTAAGAAGAGTTTTAGCGAGAGTTTTACAGCTAGACTGATGAAGTTTGACAGCGGTATCGCCCTGAGAGAACTCGAGCATTACAGGCTAAATGTGGACAGCGAGGGGCTCAATTTATTTACCAAATCCTATGTTGTATTGGAGATACTATAGCCCACAGAGTTATGAGGTTCTCCATTTGATCGCTAGAAAAGTTTTTAGTGTTCTGACTTCTTCCTCAGTCTGTGAACAAAATTTTAGAGACATGGAGTATATCTACTGCAGTAGAAGACTACGCACTAAGCCTGAGAGATTCAACAAATTGATCTACATCTACTCTAATGCAAAACTGAAACGTTAAAGGCAAGACTATTATCGGCTCGAGAATTGAGCATAAATAGTCGACTTCTATCCAGAAATGGGGGTCAAACACTAAATCTTTAGCGCACTCAAACAAATTCTTGTATGCATTACTTTTATTGCTAACAGACTCAGTAAGGGTTGGATCAATATAAGTCTAAATCAAAGTATCCTTGGAACCCTTCAGTCTCTCCAACATAATAAACTGGGTGGCAAACCGAGTTTCCCCTGAAGGCCTGGCAATGGAAACGCTAGTACTTTGCCGGATAATTGGGCTATGTCCGGCATTTTAATTTCATAATAGCAATTAACGTTCCTTATGTTCCGAACGTTAAAATCTTTTAGCGAACGCGTTCACAAACTATTTTTAGTGAACGTTCCGTACGTTCACTACAACTAAGGTTAAAGCTGAAAGTAAATTTGATCTGTTGAAATGATGATGCTAGAAAGTTCATTGTTTTTTGTTTTGATGAAATGATGAAGCTTATTAAACTTTATTTGTTATCTGCGATTGAGTGTTTCTATTATCTCCATGAATATGGCTTTCAAAGCCATCATGACAATGAAATTTCAATCGTGGAAGTCGGGAGTTTCCAATAAATAAAACGTCGGATCTAAAAAAAGTTACATCGCGCCTGTGAAAATAAGTTTGAAAATTTTTTGAATCGTACACTGAGGTATCATACGTACTTTTCAAAATAAAGTACAAGTACGTACTTTTCGCCCGGTATCATACATACTTCTCATCTTAGATCCAAACTATCAAATAAATGCGAAAATGAACCTTCATTTGAAAAAAATTAACACGAATATTTTTCGATTTGACAAATTCCTTGAACCAGTGGTGGTACTAAGTCAAACCAGAAAGAATTATTTCAATTGGGCACTCAGTGACTGAGCTATAAAGGCCAACATATGATTACTGACTTTTGGCCCACCCTGTATTATGAAGATTTTAAGGTAAATTGAAAATCATTCGATAGTAATTGCCTTCCCATAATTGATTTCACTTTATAGACCTATTAAATTGAATACGTAATCGAATAGATAGACTTGTACATCTTCCTTAGTTCTTGTGTTAATTCGTAACTTAGTTCGCAATCAAGTTAAACGTGTGGAACAAAATGTTCAACACTCGAGATACACCGGTTATAGTAATAATAGTAGAGATACGAGAAGCAGCCTTTGGCACACCAGGCCTGCTTGATCCCTTCTTCAGACAGGTAACATGTTATTTACACATGTTATATTGGCGGTCAATTTTTGTTTGCTTTCTGACGAACTGTTGATTCGTAACTTAGTTCGCAATTAAGTTAAACAAAGCAGTTTAATATTCTGACCTATAATTTCTGCGGAGGTTTGTAACGCTTTTTATTCTACTTTCACCAGTACTGTTTTTTAATGAAGCTTTTTAGTCACAACAATTTTCACAACGTTAGCAGTATCTTAACCTTTTCAGACCCCTCCTGTCTCTGCGTAAACCACTCTTCGTGGTATCTTTCTTGAGTAAATTACACGAGTCTGAGCTTTTCCTTCCCCCTATAGGGCTTGGCTACACAATATTTTAATAAACGGTCAGCAAGCATTTTTAGTCGTCCCAATTAGTGGTGTAACTGAGACGTGTTGAGACACAGTTATTTATTGAATAGTAGTATAGTAGTAGTAGTATTTATTGAACGGTTTCCCTGAACAACTGTGAGACCATTATAATGTGACCTCTTGGCCGTGGCGGTCTGTAACATAATAATATTGGTGTTATACAGTAGTACTTGTTACTGCAAGTGCTTCATTTTTTCTGTTGGACGTTTTTCTTGTTTTCAGGTGTAGAATAAACCTATAAACGTGGCTATTGCGAGAATTTTGCAACATGGAGAAGCTTCTGCTCTGGGACCTCCTCAGCCTTAAATACCCCATGCACTTCTGTTGGTTGTTTTTTTTAACTGGAAAATAATTTTATCTGATTTTTTAATCAGTTAATAATACATTGTCATTTTATTTTCTTGCTGATATACGATTTGGTCATAATATGTTTCGTATATGGGTTTAGACGATGGATCAGAATTGTGTAAATTTGTTATCCTTATTTTCGCCAGTTAAATTTGTTGTCCCTTTTTTGGAAATTACGACGAAGTTTTTGTCTGTATTTTAAGAAACCAACAAATCCAGTCCAGGGTCAATTTCCAGAAATCGGATTAGAGATAATCCTACATAACAGAAGTGTTATATTACAATCGTAATAGCTGTAACAATATTATAGCCGTATATACAGGGGGAGGGGGGCCAAATGTCAGTACCCATACGTTGGCCTTAATAGCTCAATCACTGAGTGCCCAATTGAAATAATTCTTTCTGGTATGACTTACTACCACCACTGGTTCGAGGAATTTGTCAAATCGAAAGCTGTTCGTGTTCATTTTCTTCAAATGAAGGTTCATTTTAGCATTTATCAGATAGTTTGAATAGTCGGATCGAGCCAAATTTTATTGAATGGTGGTTGGCCATTTGAATTACGTTTGTCCTGAAAAAATGAGAGTTCTAGCTTCTCAGATGACCGAGATATGAAGCATAACGAGTTTGTTCATTACGTGTGATCAGGTGATTGGGTTGAGGCTAGATCCGCATTACGGGAATCGTGCAGAGAGCCCAATTACGGTGTCGTAATTAGGTAATCATTGAGTACCCAATCAATTTTGCTAACGAGATAAACAAATTGCTTGATAACTTCGTCATTTTAAATCCGTTTCGCACCATCTTTTCAGATTATATTCCGGATTAAATGACCTATTGCAATATGTTACAATGGAGTCTCTAACATGTTCACAAACACCAGTATAAGCAATTCAATGTTGATTTGGTGTGGCCCCCAAAAATCGAATTTTCAAATTTTGGTGACGGAATACTTGAACAAGTAGGTACAGTATGCCATCTGCAAAGCAACAACCCTCAAATATAAAACACGGCGGTGGTATAAGACCCAACGAATGGGACCTGACTTTTGGCCCCCCCCCCCCCCCCCCCCCCCTGTAATAATAAATAATACGAATTAAGATTAAAAGGCCGTATATGGGCCAACTGTTTAGTTTCGAAAATGTTCGGCAGCCTTAAACGGACACGTTAATTAGACAGCTGTCCGGGCAAGACAACATAATACTACACGACTCTTGTAAAGTTGTAACTGCTTCTATATATCTGGAATAAATCCTGATCACAGCTACGGAATTTACAACGTTAATGCAACAAAATTCCGGAGTTTACTGGCCGGGTTTATTCTGGCTATCCAGCAGATTTAATTGTCATAAATATTTGCCACCGCTCTGAAATATGCTCTTACAGTGGCAACATATTGCCGCAGTGCCCTTAAGTCTTTACCTCTATCTTGCTGTCAAGCTTATTTAATATAGCTCTCCAACAATTTAATTGAGATTGTTGGAGTTAGGAGTTTTTGTAAGGTGTTTTGGTGACTTTTCCTTTGTAGGAATATCTACAATCTTAAAAATATCTAAAAATAAAGCTAGAATAAAACTTTATCGTAAAAATATACATTAAATAGACCTGAAATTGAACATTTTACACCATTCTTATTTGATTTGTGCAATGTTACGAACGTTTTCTAGATCGTCAACAGTTATTTGAAGTTCAAAACGATGATCTTTTAAGTCGTCTTGAATAGCACCTAGATGCGTGGTCTGCACCGTCTACCGCTACACAGTTCACCTGATGTAATGACAAATCTGAGAGTTAAGACTGGTGGGCAGTTATCGTTCATGCGGAGAATGTGATCAAGTAATGTCCACTTAGCTTTTTTACCCTCTATGTGATTGGGATTGCATTGCAGCGGTGGAACAACTCTTTGTTGCTAATGACCCATATTGGCCAGTCACTCACCCGCCAGCATAGTTGGTTCGTGCGTAAATTTTTCGGGAAAAGTACGTAAAGTGCGTTTGAATTATTTCGTGCGTAAAAAGTGCGTTTAAGTACGTTTACCGTTAAATTCACCAGCATTTTCTGTAGACTGTAGAGACAAACAATTAAAACACATGAATAACGTTCTTAAAGATTACATAGCGAATAAATTACATTTATTTCTCTTACAATTTATAGTTTCACGCACACTGGCATTCCAAAAATAGCTACTGTAAGGCTCACCAATGACAGTTTATGTGAAATCTTGGAAATAACACTGTCTGATGTTTTGAACTGTGTATTCAAAAATGAAAAAACCGCAAATGGCCCAGCGAGGGTAGGTAAAAGTGCGTTTTACGTTTTTCGTACGTTAAGTGCGTTATGTTTTAAAAGTACGTTAAGTGCGCACGAACCATCTATGCCCGCCAGTGTATGTTCAATATCTTCCTTAGATGTTTCCTTGAGCAGGCATCTAATTTGGATAGAACATTTTTGGGTGCGCAGTTGTACAACATCACATATATATCACTTTTATTTGGCCTCATAGACATTAGACAAGCAATTTGTTGACAAGAGGAATCTTGATTCCTCAAGCCAGACCTTACTAAATGTCTAAGTCTGAAAGGCGGAGTTTACAGGTTTACCATGACGATTCTGTGCTTAATGTCAGCCTGCGAGCACAATAGCGACCCAAAACTTTTACTGGACCTCCAGGTCTCATTATCTTTATAACAGGTCACTATCATCTACTTCACATGGAAAAGCAAGAAATAGGCAGACAAACTCGGTCTTACCCTCATTCACATTTAGATCCCATTCTTCCAGCACTTCAGTTCAAATTGGCAGCACATTTTTCAATCTATCCTCATCATCATCTACAAAATCACTTAAATCAGCATCATCTGCATATTCCCATTTAATGGTAGTCCAATAATTGATACTGGTATAACAGGCCGTTCTACATATATTACTCTCACTTGATTCAGTCCACCTGCTAGTGAGTAGTGAGAAAGTAAAATAACATCCTGAAAAACTGTCTCTTTAAGTTTAAAGAGCACAGTTGGGGCTTTGGTGCTGATGAATGCCGTCAAAATTTCGTTATTCACTCTTTATTCACTTCCCATTGTAAATCTTTGAGTCGATGCTTTATCACTTTTTGCACTGTGTTTAAACTTTTGAATACTTGCACGCAACACATATCTATCCCTCTAAAGTTGTGATTTAACTTCAGTCTAAGGATCTTTCACTGTTCTGATAGACCAACTACTTCTTTGTCTTCGCTGAGATGTGGGTGTCTAGTTGGTTTGCGGATCCCGACAATATCATTAGTGATCTCAGTTTCATAGTTGGATTTCTGTTGTTCCTGTATTCTTCTTCGTGATTCTGAATTCTATTTTGTTAGTACATTTATATCTAACTTCTTCATTTCCAGTTAGTCGACTTATTGTTATTGCTTATGCTATTATTATATGTGATACCTCAAGTGTATCCTGCAACAATGTTATCGCAACACCCATAAGATTCACGTCACCAGATCATGATTGTGGATCACAATTGGAATGCTGAGTTGCAATTAATAAGGCTACTGAATAAAGGGTCGTGCTTTTATGCCACCGTGGTTATTATGAGAAGATAATGATGAAGGACAAATGATTCCCTTGCTATTATGGAGGAGTAGATCAAGAAATGCAACTCTGTCACTAATGTAACAGTGTGATTTTATACATGTGAGCATCTTAGGGTTGATAACAAACTCCAATGTCTCCATGTCTACAGTTCTTTTGCTGCATAATGATAAGCCTGCATTCATTGCTGATTCTCTGATCAGAAAGCTCCGTGCATTTTGTTTCTTGCAAGCACATCACAACAATATGGTAATTGAAACAGTCATAACCTAACAGTGATTGCTTATGAGCTTGAATAGTCATAACCTAACAGTGATTGCTTATGAGCTTGAATTAGTCACGTTCCAGGTTCCCACATTTAGCATCATTAAACAAACGATATCTACATTTAAAATCCGGTTTGGGAACTTTTATTCTGCGTTCCGCGGTTCCAGGTTAGACTGATGCTGTGAGCGGCGGGCGTTACTCTTGTCATGAACTCGTTTCTCCGCTGTCAGATGCCGGCGTCACCCAGACATTCCACCTAAAAACGCAATAATTACTACTGTGAATAAACTAATTAATGATTACTGCTTTATAATTTCTTTGATTGTAACCGCTACGAGGTTCCTTCTGCTCAATTCGTTAAATGATTCGATACTTCAAGTAAGAGTGGGACTGCTTGCGGAGGATACTTCAAGTGGTGCTACTTTGTAGAGAGCCCTTCAAGTTTAGGTTCATAACTAGGTATCTGATATAGCTATTTTATATTATAGAAAAATGTTGGAACAAGTGGGCACTAGAAATTAGAACTAGACCCGATCATGTCTCGGAGAAGTGTAGTGTAAACGTGAGTAGTGTAGTGTAAACGTGAGTAGTGTAGTGTAAACGTGAGTAGTGTAGTGTAAACGTGAGTAGTGTAGTGTAAACGTGAGTAGTGTAGTGTAAACGTGAGTAGTGTAGTGTAAACGTGAGTAGTGTAGTGTAAACGTGAGTAGTGTAGTGTAAACGTGAGTAGTGTAGTGTAAACGTGATTAGTGTAGTGTAAACGTGAGTAGTGTAGTGTAAACGTGAGTAGTGTAGTGTAAACGTGAGTAGTGTAGTGTAAACGTGATTAGTGTAGTGTAAACGTGAGTAGTGTAGTGTAAACGTGAGTAGTTTACATACAAACGTGAGCGCAATAGAACCAGACTTTAGGACACTTTACTAACATTAAAGTTTGGACTACATCACTTTTCACCGACGTTAAAATATTATATTTGAAGATGATCACGTTTACGAGTACAAACTTCTCAGTTAGACACGATAGTCGACAACATATTGTGTGCTTTGTTTCTCCGTCAATAAGTACGAATATCAGCGGCAAAGCAGAACCACACTTCACATTATCTTTTAATGCGATTAGTTTCACCGAGCATTCCTCTTTTCACGTCAAGTTTTCATAGTTTTGAACTGTTGAAGTCTGCCTGTTATGAGGATCAGTTAGAGTTTGTCACCTCTACTTCGTGATGTTAGAGTGTCATTGTTCTTCTCTTCTTATTGTATCGATATTGAATAAAATTCAGATTTTTAAGCATAATTCGACCAAATTTGCATCCTGCCACGCGTCAATTTTGTTTTTGATGACTTGGCGTTTTTATCTTTGAGCGTTTCAATGATGTATTATCAGAATCTTGGATCTTATTAATCTCTCGAATCGTGTTTGACTGAATCATTCAACAGTTATTATAGTTGCAGTGAATCATTGTAGATCCTACCTAGACTCTAATATATTTACATAATACCAAATATTGTTCATTCCGATGTTATGAACATTGAAAAAGCTACTGATACTTTTTCGTCTTGATGTTCACTGGATAGTGTTCAGGTGGATCTTAAGAAGGGCATGTTTGTTTCAGCAAACAACCGGGATAAAAATTTTGAAATGGCCGGGACCAGGATTTTTTATCCAATTTGAAATTGGCCGGGATTAGTCAAATTTGACCGGACCGGGATTTTAGCTCTATTTGGACACAAAATTTAGCGGAATCAACTATTAGTGCGAAAGTGATCCATGTTTAAGATGGAAATTTGTTTAAGATTATAAATTTGTTGAGTCTCATATTATAAATTATATGATTTCTATTTTCTACTAACAGTGCTAAGGTACTTTTGAGAAGAGCTCTAGAAATTTTTCCCCGTCACACTGCAAATTTTTTCTAAAATCTTAATAGAAGTTGTATTTAAAATCCCGGTCAAAATCCCGGTCAAATTGGTATTTTGACCGGGACCGGGATTTGGTAAAAAGTCCAATCCCGGCTACGGCCGGGCCCCGGAACCGGGATTACGGACGATCTCTGGTTTGTTTGTTGAAGCTTGTACAGTGAATTGGTCCATGTAATGAGGTGTATACTGTTTAACTATCGTATTGTCAGAAATATTTAAACTCTCTTCTTAAAGTGCCTCATCGTGTCAAATAGTTAAACTACGAGAGCCGGATATCCTCAATCTCTCAATCCTCATCGCAAGTTCTCACCATTTCTGACATTTTCTTTCTTTCTCTGTCATCTCTCCTCTAGAGTTAAACCCAATACTAATGGTACATGTTTTTAATGTACCAACTACATCTCTGAGGTACAGTTCACTTGTAGCTGGCAGCATGTTGTAGCTGACAGCATGTTTTTACTTGCTCCTATATTTGGTGATTTATTGTACTTCGGATTGCTCCTGTTTTCATGAAGCTCCGCAGTGGAAGGGTTTTAACGGAGTTTGAACGATTAAACAGAGACAATATATTTTGATGTTGCCATGGTAACAGAGACAATATTTATTTTAATGTTGCCATGGTAACAGAGACAATATATTTTAATGTTGCCATGGTAACAGAGACAATATATTTTAATGTTGCCATGGTAACAGAGACAATATATTTTAATGTTGCCATGGTAACAGAGACAGAGGAATTTAATTCTCCCTTTGAATCAATCAAGCTAGATGATTTGTTGTAAATACTGAGATCAAACTATCAATTTACAGGCTATCGTCAAACATGTTGCAAGGCGTCATCTTCAGTGACATAAGCCTAAAAATTGTAAAAAGTTAGTAAAACCCAAAATTCCTTTAAAAATCTGAACACTCTTAAAACGGTTATATAATATTTAAAATTAAGATGTTAGGAGTAACGGAAGGCCAAAAGGATTTATTTTTTTTTTTATTTGAAAATTCAATTAATTATTATATATACAAATCAAGCGTTACATTTCAGCCATGCAAAATTACAATGACATATTTTAATATTCTAATTGAAAAATGGTGCTGCAATATAAGTTGCTTAATGTTTGGCCGGATGACAACTAACTAAAAGTGAAAAATAAACTTGATTACATAATAATTAATTCGGCTGAACCAACACATAGCAAAAGCCACATTAACGTTGGGGCCGTCTACCAAATTTGAATGACATACAATAACAAGAAATCAAACATATCATAAATAATTATATATGGATTTTGTTCATTACAATTCCGTCACAACTGATAGAAGAAAAAGAAGGACAAGCAGATAGGAAATTGGACGGACAGAATTGTAACCAACAAAAACACATTTCTGAGACTAGTCTGGCCAGACTGTATCGGCAGCCCAGAGGTACTTGATCAGATTGGCCTTAAAAGTAGAAATCCGCTCTGACTGCCGGATACATACTGGTAGACTATTCCATTTCAGCATAGATCTATAAAAGAAGCTATTTCGGAAGGCATCCGAGCAGGGCACAGTGGTACTCATGTAAGTTGAAGTATCCGACCTATCGATTATTTGAGCATTGTGCCTAGTGTATCGGGTGCCCTCTGGACGGCATAGGACTATATAAGTAGGAAGCGAAACTGGGATTATGCTATTCACTATTTTATAGAAGGTCATAAGATCGTTATAAATAAACTTCTGCATGACAGGGAGAATATTTAGCTTCTTTTGCTCTGTAGCAAGTTTATCGTCATTATAACTGGAGTAGGGTTCACCATTGATCCATTTAATAGCCCTCTTTTGGATAGCAACAAACTGTTGAAGATGAGTTGCAGATTGAGGGGACCATATGACAGAACAATGTTCAAATATAGACCTAATTAACGCCAAATAGAACGATCTTTTCTGCCTTTTATCAGTAGTGAAATGACATGTTCTCTTAAGTAGTCCAAGTCTGGAGGTAGCTTTGGAAACAAGCGCTTTACATTGTGCACCCCAATTAAACCTGGAGTTTATTGCGACTCCTAAATCTGACTGAGAGGGCACAAAGTCAATATCACTTCCAGAAAGTTTATAGAAGAAGGTATTGAATGGCAAGTTATCCAGCACGTTTCTTTGCAGGGACACAGAGAGGGCTTTGCACTTTTGTGGGTGGAACTTCATTCGATTTCTCACTGACCAATCATACAATCTATTGATGTCATTTTGGATTATGTGATGGTCAGGGTAACCAAGAATCTCCCTCCAAATTTTAGTGTCATCTGCATAAAGGGCGATATTGGTGCCTTCAGAGACACAGGAGAACATGTCATTTATAAATATTACAAACAATAGAGGGCCAAGTATAGAACCTTGAGGGACACCAGACCGAACTGGTAGAGAGGAAGACGTTTGGCCTCCTATCACTACTTGTTGTTGTCGCCCCTCAAGATAGGACTTGATAAATTTAAGCATTAGTCCATCGACATTAAAAATATTCTTTAATTTACTTAAAATGAGGTCATGCGAAACGCTATCAAAAGCTTTCGCAAAAGTGTTTATTCCCTAAGGTTTTAAAGTCTTGAGTTGTTGAATATATTTATGTTCACGAACTTCTAAAGTTTTAGGACTAGAATTATCAATAATTGAAACATTAAAAATTTTGTTAAAATCCTCCCTTTGTTTAAAACCATGATCCAACAAATGTAAGCCCAAACTATATTCATCACTTGTTTCATCTACCTTATCACCATTTAATAGTTTATAATATTTGACCCTATGTTCTCCAGTTCTAACCCGTAGAGAGCGAGTAGTGCGACCGACGTAAGCCTTTCTACAGAAACTACATTGGAACAGATAAATGATGTTGTAACTCAGGCAGTTTCTAGGGGAAGCTTTAACCTTCTCACCGTTAACTTTGAATTCATGGCTGCCTTTGACAAGTTCGCAGCATTTGCATCTTGGCATATGGCATTTGCTGGTTGGACCATGTTTAGCTCCTAAAGCAAGTTCTTTCAATTTGACGAGGCGAGATTTTAGGCTTGGCCCTGTTTTCTTGGTGTAACTGAATATTTTCTTCCTAGGCGTGGAAGCTGTTGAGGAGGTCTCTTGGGATGTTTCAACAGTGTCACTTTCACTGAAACTCCTTGTTCTTGAGAGGTGTTCTTCATACTTCTTAGTCACAGACACCAAATCATCATCACTACCATAAGTAGATATGACCCTGATTGGAAGGTGTAAAGATGTCTGGTCATCAGGAGATTGAACTTTGCGTAACAGTGATCTTGTTGAATTGAGAACCTTATTACTAATGTTCTCAACCATTTTCCTAGGGTAACACGCAGCAAGGAAGGCTTTTTTGAGGTTGTCGAGGTGTCCTTTGAGGCATTCTTGGCAGTTGATGACCCTTCTGAGTCTAAGGCATTGAGAGTATACGATACCGGAATAGATATGGTTTGGATGGGAGCTTTTAAAGTGTAGGTATGAACGAGAGTCCGTTTTCTTTATGAACAAATCCGTTTGGAGGGAGCCCAAGGAATCGAAAGTGAACATTATGTCAAGGAAAGATACGTATTTACCAGGATCTTCTATTTGGTACTCATCAATGGTTAGGCCATGGGGGAGGAGTGCTTTGTTGACATCTGCAATCCAAATTTTGAACTCATCTGTAGTTCCCTCAAACAAACCTGCTCCGTCGTCAATGTAACGCCTGGCTGATACGATCTTCTTCATGAGCTCTGGGTTACTATAAACACATTTGTTCATTAGGTAGTAGACTGCTATGTTTGCGATTTGGACACATAGTGATCCACCCGTAGGGATACCAATGAGCTGTATGAACCAATTTTGGTCGAACACCCCAACAGAGGATCGGAGGCTTAATTCCACCAGTTGTGTGAGCTATTGGCAGAAGTCTTCAGACCAATCTTCTCTACATGATGACATAGCGGACCTTAAGGCCTCTATGACGAGGGGTGGTGTTAAAGAGTCATAGAGGGCCTTAAAGTCGTAGGTAAACGATCTGAAGCCTTTCTTCTGTACTGGGGAATGTTCACTATCAACGAATTCCAACCATTGAAGGGCATCGGTGTTATCAGTCAAAAGGTCAGAGCAGAAATCCTTTTCAAGATCCTTCAGGTATTGGCTAGCAAGGAAAACATCACTGCGTTTTGTGATTCCATCTTGAAGTGCCGTGATGAGCCTGAAGGGGGGCTCGACTCCTGGTTTAAGGTCTTCCTTTTGAAGCTTGTGGATCTTTAGAGTGGGGGAGAAATAAGCTTTGTCTTGGTAACAGAGACAATATATTTTAATGTTGCCATGGTAACAGAGACAATATATTTTAATGTTGCCATGGTAACAGATACAATATATTTTAATGTTGCCATGGTTACAGAGACAATATATTTTAATGTTGCCATGGTAACAGAGACAATATATTTTAATGTTGCCATGGTAACAGAGACAATATATTTTAATGTTGCCATG
This sequence comes from Bolinopsis microptera, assembly GCF_026151205.1. Classification (NCBI taxonomy): domain Eukaryota; kingdom Metazoa; phylum Ctenophora; class Tentaculata; order Lobata; family Bolinopsidae; genus Bolinopsis; species Bolinopsis microptera. The sequence goes on along the minus strand of NC_087082.1, from coordinate 8,017,708 downwards.
GTTACAGAGACAATATATTTTAATGTTGCCATGGTAACAGAGACAATATTTATTTTAATGTTGCCATGGTAACAGAGACAATATATTTTAATGTTGCCATGGTAACAGAGACAATATTTATTTTAATGTTGCCATGGTAACGGAGACAATATATTTTAATGTTGCCATGGTAACAGAGACAATATATTTTAATGTTGCCATGGTAACAGAGACAATATATTTTAATGTTGCCATGGTAACAGAGACAATATATTTTAATGTTGCCATGGTAACAGAGACAATATATTTTAATGTTGCCATGGTAACAGAGACAATATATTTTAATGTTGCCATGGTAACAGAGACAATATATTTTGATGTTGCCATAGTAACAGATACAATACATTTTAATGTTGCCATGGGGTTGCAAGTCCCCATACATCGTAGTCCGATAGTTTCACTGCGTCATAATATAGAACTGTACTTGTATTTGTTACAAATGACAAATGTGAACTTTAGACCATACAGCTCCACCTCATCTTTCTATTGTATTTAAAGTTGATACTACTTACTTTACTTACAAATTATTACTTATAGCAGGAACCCGTCTAAAGTAGTGTTAAGAGACAACTATATTTATTTATTCAGTGATTTTGACACCACTTGGGGTTCCAAATTTCGGGACCTAAAGTTATTATTCCTTGGCCAATTTTGTACTTCTTCATACTGGTCAAAAGGCAATAAAAATAAAGACGATAATGAACCTTCATTCGAAAAAAATTAACATGAATATTCTTTGATTTAACATATTCCTCGAATGAGTGGGGATAGTAAGTCATACCAAAAAAAATTACCTCAATCGGGCAATCAGTTTATGAGCTATAAAGTCCATGTAACGTTACTTTTGGCCCACCCTGTATTATATATCGCATACAGTAAGAATCGGACCAATCTTCGTCTAATGCGTTCTAAACGAGTTACTCGGTTGAACTTAAAGCCACAATATGACACTGAAATATTTACAAATGCTGTTCCAATATGTTTCTTACTTGATGCTAACGACCGTTTAACTTGAAATATGCTGATTTAATAGTTTAATACTATATCAATTATATTATATACCCCTCATGTCGCCGAGAAATATAACTTAATTATATTAACAGGTGAACAATGATCAAAGAGGGAAGAGCTTGGTTTTTATAGTTTGCTTTTCGTTTTACGAAAAGGCTACTACAATGAACAAATCCCAACAGGTTATAATCTTAACTTCTTTTCATTCTAAACGGTCTGTTAATCAACAAATCAATGTAAGGGTCAGGTCAGTGAGTGCGGGGAGATAGAAGTGCAGTGAAAAATGTGGCCCCAACATTCCACAATTGGGGGCCTTTTTTCACCTGTATTCTGTAAAGCTTTATTGCCCCTCTGTATCATAAATTTTAAAAATGTAGCTCTCTGTTCTCCAGCGATAATTAAATCGCCACATTCTGTTCGCCGGCGATAATATAATATCTTCACAAAATATCAATCAGATCTGCCGAAATCCTGGTTGTTCATGTTGCGCTCGAGTCTAGAAAGTAGACACTAGCAGTAAATGTGTGTGGTATCGGGGAAGACATTCCTAGTAAATCTGAACAGTGGCATTGTAAATAGTAATTTGACTCTAACCATATCAAATACGCGTTGACTGGTCTTAGCGCTCATAAACTATAATTTGAACACTTCAACACGTCAAAGATTCTTTACTTGTAATCATAACAATCCGTCTAGGATAGCGCACGCCACAGTAGACTCACGTGCACCACGTGCCTCAAAACGTGCCTTACATGCACCACTACTACCTTTATAGTACTCTGTAAAGGCAAATTACCCTGAACCTGAAATTGCCAATCGAAAATATTCAATACTCGACTCCATTAGTTCCTCCTTTAGCTGCTCCTTTAGCTGCTCCTTTAGCTGCTCCTTTAGCTGCTCCTTTAGGTACAACAACCGAAGTGGGTTTGCTCAGGGGGTCCTTGAGTGTAGCTAGCAGGAGTTGCACTCTGAGGGCACAGCGAAAAGGCTTCCTGCTTACTGCAGGAGGTCAGCGTCCGTCGACCTTAACAGAGAGAGATAACTGCTGTCAGTCCATACATCACGTGACCTTCACTCCTGTCCTTTGCTTTTAAGTCCTTCTATCAATTTCCTTCACCAACAAAATGACTGATGCGGTATTTTGAATTTTCATCAATATCTATAACTTAGTCCAGTTTGGACATGGTTAATTTTATTACAGAGCACGAAGTGATTACAGCTCATTCCTCATCTTCAAAAGCTTTTCTTCAAGTTTGACTTCAAAAGCTTTTCTTCAAGTTCTTCGAGTTTGACTTCTCTCTGATCACTGTCATAAAATATCAATACAGCTTTCTACAAAATACATACGCCTTAACACCTTGCAAGTCCTCAATATTTTGCCGCCTACTCAATGCGAAAGCTTTTATTAATTAACGCCCAAAACTTCCTTTGTGTTGAATTATTCTGCAGAAATTTGGTCGTCATTGCTAAAACTGTCACGTTCCTGCACCAAACCAATATTTAATTTGGAGAGTCTCATTCTGATCGAGTTCGCTACAAATCTCAACATGTTTGCCATTTCTGTTGACATAAAATAAAAGCGAGTCCAAAATTTAGGCCACCTAAAATGTTACGTACCTGTAATATTGTGCTACAGTAGGTGGACATAATATACACAGGGTGTGATATACAGGGTATATACAGGGTTTTGTCGTAAATATACAATACAATACAAATACAAGGGCAGGTCTCTCCCGAACGTTGGGATGGCCTGAGGTGCTTATCTCCTTTTCAGTAACCCTAAGCCACTCTGTGCCGAGGCACTATACTAGCTGTAAGGGGGTTAGTCCTACGAGCCAGAAAGTGTGTATCACCAGCCGAAGCTGTACCAAATCACAGCTTGGTAACTGACCGACTTGCATCCGACCGGATTTGAACCCGGGTCTTCTGCTTGGGAGGCGATCATGTAGTGGTGGTATCGTAAATATAGTTGAATTGATAATAATAATGATTTTCACTACGCGCGATAAAGAATCGCTCCATGGTCCAGCTTCTGTTATATTTCTTGCACAGATTGATAGACCCCGACAGTAGGGATTTTGTCACGACTTAGATATCTTTTATGAAGGAAAACATGTTTTATTTTTAATCATAGCCCGGTGAATTGAGTTCGATATTGAAATCAAACCAAGTTTGAAGCGAAATTTCCCTGCAGTTGATAAAATATTTTCAGCGAAATTTTGAGGGAAGCAAGACCAAATGATAGTGTGTTCATTGATGTAAAAATGAGAATAACTGACATCCTACAGTCAGAGATGTGATGATTTTGTTAATTAACATTTTTTTAAAATAATTAAAGAGAAGTAAAGTAGAGTGGAGTGAAAAGTAAAGAAAAGTCAATATAAGATAACCTTGTCACTATATGGTGCTGTCACTATATGGTGCGTTTTGCACGCTATATAGTGACAACACTATATAGTGACAAATATCAGCTGTCATTATAAAGTGCTTGTCATTATATAGTATTGTCACTATATAGTGCGATTACCGATTTTTTTCATATTGTGTACCCCTCTTTACCGTAATTGTAGCTAGCGTTAGATCGTAAAAATATTGAGTATGTGCTAGCAGCCCTGCTAATAGCCCACGCACTCTATAATTCTATTAGTCTCTCCTCAGCTATTCTATAGAATTCTCTATCTCCATAATGAGAACAATGGGATATCCTATTGTTATGGTTACTATTGTTAATTTGATCACAGGATTTTTTCAGCGTGATAAACATGAGTTTCATATACTTATACTCTTTGTTCTAGTTATTACGTTTATTACGTTTCTCATCGTATAATAGAGTAATAGTATGAAAAGCATTAATATCATATATTATATTCATCCAACCGTTTTTAATATATCTGCTGCATGCACTGATTACTTTGAATATGAGTTTCATGTAATTGTGTCATTATAAAATACCTCTTCATAATGAGAGAACAAAAGTTTGATAAAATTTAGACAATTAGTTGGTATTCCAAAACCTTTTTCGACGATTGATATAGTTGTCACTATTGATTTGATTCAGTCAAAAGTTTGGCTTCATTTTTAGTTCTCAAGCAAACATGCATTTTGCATAATAGTTTAAAGTGCGATCTATAAAGTATTGTGTACTACTACAGCAATACCCCGTGCAGCTAGCTGACCTTCGTAATCAGCGACGGAAAGTACGTTTTTCAGAATGGTCGGTGTAGTTAGTCTATTAATCGTAAGTGGTTAAATGTTCCCACAATGATAGTATCCACTCTTAACTAGCTATCGTCATGGGTGACAGCTTAATTCACTATTTGAACCTTGCAAATTGAACATAAACTAAAAAACTGGACAATGCTTTATAAGCTGCATTGGACAGATTTTATAGATCTGCCGGACAAAAAGAATTTCGCCGCGGTTACACCCCGCACGATCAATTTTTTCTTTAATGCCACGCACGATCAATTTTTCGTTTCTTTTATCTTTTTTATCAGGAAGCTGGTTTTCCTGTGTATAAGAGGAACCAGATCTCTTATTACAGTTGACAAAAGTTGTGAGAGCGACTTTGAGTTTGCATGCTTTGTATCAAAGCTTAGTTAACTAGCAGTCCCACGGACTCAATGAATTTATGATAAAAATCTTATCGATATAATATTATGTTGTTGTAAATTTAAAAAAATTCAATATGACCTCAACTTTTGAATACAATTACTCTTCTTGACAATGCCCTCTATTAAAAATCGTTGGTAAGAACATTCTTCACGTCGACTAAACGATCTAACTAATCAGATATTCAATCTTAGATACCAGTAGAACTAAATGTAGGAGTTACCGAATTTCAACAGAACAGAATTCCGGCCATTTTACTCCATCCATTCACTAATAAATTTCAAACTTGTGATACTTACTCGACACTCGAACAGCCCTTAATTTGATATTAAATTCTTTAACAGCATACAGCGAACCTTTAGTTGCTTCCTGGATGTAAATTCAAAATAAGATCAATTTTCAATTAGTGCCCAACTAAGAACAGTATCCATGAGTGATGAGTTTATCAGCGATATTATAAGTATAATGAGATTTGTCTTGACATAGCTGAACTTGAGCACCGGCTATTTTATCAGACTTGTTTCACTAAAATAACATTGACATTGACGATTTCGTTCAAATGATTTGAACGCTATTTTCCTGAATTAGAGTAAAATGTAGTATATTTGAAACTTGTGTAACATAACAGTAGTCAACCACTAAACATGCCGGTTACTATGCGTGCAATTAAGTATCACACGATTGGCGTTGCGCGCATTAAAATAAATTTGACCGAAATGATTAAGTAGGATAGAACTTCAAGGCCTTTATTACTAAATATTGGTCGAGAATTAATATCTACATTATTTCAGGTCAAGGACGCTGTTGTTCAACCCGTATCATCGGTAAATAAAATCCATAGCCCTACGGAGATCTACCCGTACGGCGGTTCACAAAACAACCTGCAGCCTGAAAACCATCTGAACAACAGTATCGACCATCTGAACAACTGTACCGATCAAGGATTGACAGACACGAAAATATGCCCCAATTCACACAGTCCTGCACTGAAGCGCCAGAATTCAAGTAAGAAATGTTTCCGTTACACGCTTTTAACTTTTTCCGACTATGATTAATTAAGTAACCCTCTTGCACTCCCACTTTATTGTTATAGTTGGTGGGAGAATTGTCCTATTATCCAATAATAATTAATTCTGCAGCCCCCCTCCCCCCATCAATATCTTTTATCAGCTACCTGTATAACTGGGTGGATCATGGTCTACAGTCGAATCGGTTTTTTTGAACCGATGTTCTGCTGGATTATGGTTCTTCCACTTATAGTGCAGAGGGTCATTTCATTGCAATACAATATATCTCGCACGTCATAACATATGCGTCATACAAATTTTCAATATATTTTGATGCTTCTACAATCCACATTTTATTTGTCCTTATCTAATCACTTCAGCAAGCAATGTAAAGAGTGTAGAAGAATGTAGCACTTGTCATCGTTGTGTCCCTCAGGTAAGTTTAGGAGCTCTTATTGGTTTTTTATTCTGCAAACAGTTTCAACTTTTCAACAATTCAATTATTTCTCACGTTTCACCTTGAGTATATATCTGAAAATTTGAAGCATGAAATAGTATTGCTAAAAATTTTCTTATCCCTCAGGGAGAGGAGAAGGAAGATGAGCCAGAAAAAGAAGCCCGTTGCCTGGGCATAGTGCGAACAGTCTGGAAAACATTCTACATGACTGCCTGGTTAGCAGCCGCCTTCTTCTCCATCTACAACATCAGCTTGTTTGTCAACCGCTTCTTCGAACGACCCACCCAGATAGTAATAACCAGTGTTAAACCTGACCAGGATGGATTAGAGTTCCCGACCATCTCCATCTGTAACATGAACAAGATAGAGAACTCATTCCTAGACCTCAATCCGACATTCAAGCAAGTTTGGGACAGACTAGAGGCTTCAAAGGTTGTTAATTGGAAGAACGAGACTGCAGCTGAGATAGGAAGGTTGACCTATAGTGATGTGTACGCTAACAGTTTCGGGTGGCAACGTGCAGTAGATCAGTGTAAATACGGTGGGTGGTTGGATTGTGATGAACTTGACTATCACAAAAGTGAACTGTTCGCTGATGATGTAGGAGCAAGTGGGAAGTGCTATACTTTCAACCCCCAGGGTACAGTGTTCTCTAAGAGTGTTGGTAACGAGGGCTGCTTCCGGTTCCTAATGAATGTGCACCGTGCAGAGTACCCAGCTACCGTGCCTGAAGTAGGGTTTATAGTGGACATACACCACCACACCACATTCCAAGGCAGCAGCAAGATTGAGATGTCTCCTGGCTACAAGTACAGGGTCGGGATAAAACCTAAGATCCGGGTTGAGTTGGAGTTCGAGGCAGGTGGAGAGTGCGACCCCACACGTAATGTCACCTCGTATTTAGCGTACGACGCGGACTCGTGTGAGTACGAGTGTAGGGATAGATACATAAACTCCACGTGTGGGTGTATAATATCAGCTCCTCCTAATAACCGGTACAATTACCCAACCTGCTCTATAAAGCAGATGGAGGACTGTGGCTGGGTGGCTTATTACCACTTCCTCACCAGGGACGAGAACATGCCCAATAGTGATGCTGAAGCGGGTCCGCTAGGAGAGGAGGTTCCCACTCAGCTGAGCTCCACATCCTCACCTCCTGTAACTAGTACTTCGTCTACAAACAGGACCGTAACTACCGCATCAGCCCTGCCCCAGACCCCCACTGGTATTCCTTTATTTGTGGACAGTAAGTCTTTCACCTGCTCTGGGAGCTGCCCCCCAGCTTGCTACAAACGGTACTTCGACATTGTGGTCTCTTCCTCTAAAATATCTGCCAGAAACGCTAAGATCTTGGCTGAACAGATCGGCGACGAGCGGGGGCTGGAAACGTCTGCGGAGTTCTTACTGAAAAACCATGTTTTGATGGAGTTTTATCTAGCAGACTCATTCACAGAACTAATTGCGAGTGTGCCGGCATACACGTTGTGGAATCTGCTGAGTGATATTGGTGGAGTTATGGGGCTGTTCCTCGGGGCCAGTATCTTCTCCTTCTTCGCATTCTGTAAAGCTACTGTTATTAAAATTAGAAACTACAATAACACTAAGGAAGAAGTTACATTTTGTATGTTTCTTAAGGGTGTACTGAATTTAGGATAACCGAACAAGTGCCCTGCAGTTTAGGTATTTGGGCTTTTGGGGCACTGGACTTGTGATCATTGATCATGCTAAGAAAATTACAGCATATCATAGATGAATGGACCTGGGACATTTTTTAGTTTTAAACATGCTTTCCACTTTTTTGCTGTGAGACAGAATAAATTATAATTTCATTTATTTATTGAAAAATTTAAGCAAGAGATCTAGCAACAATATAAAAATTCAATATTAATCATGATTTTACTTTTTGAATTTAAAAATAAAATTTGTGTGCGTGCGTGCGTGCGTGCGTGCGTGCGTGCGTGCGTGTGTGCGTGCGTGCGTGCGTGCGTGTTGACTCATGATTGCAATTCCCGCTATACTCACTTAGCATAAATATGTGGTCCACATCGATTTTAAAGACACATAATTTCGGTAAACATTTCAACAATATGAAAGAATTTTTTGAATTTTCTGACATCCCAGGATCATTCCTGTCATATCATCATGCAGGGAGGTAAACGTACTGTAGTGCGACACGTACGGTAGTGCGAATACTGAAGTTCGACAAGACCTCCCTCTTTCGCACTAGAGTTCATGTCGCACTACAGTCCAGGTAGAGTACTGTAGTGTGACACCAGATCCTGTCATATTTCCAAGTTCAGGTCCGATCCTATCCTTCTTATGGACAATTAAGTGATTCGTCGGGTCGGTTCACGTCACGTATTTCGAAGTGATCCACTGATCCAGTCGTAAGGAGCACATGGCATGGGTATCCGGACGACACGCTCAACGAACATGACTTGTTGCGCACAATAGGTGTCTCGCTTTGTTTAACCCCACATAGTTAGGGCATTATGAAAATTTGCCACAAGCATTTCTGGAATGTATTGTCCATGGTACCAGGCACCACTCTAAAGCCTTGTAAAAGTAGATCTGACGGGCACGACTAGCTACTTGCTAGAGCATATTGTCTCCACAATATTGTCTAAAAGCAACTTGAACAAAAATTTCGCCGCGGTTACACCTCGCATGACGCGATGGCTTGCTCTTATAGAGAGCAAAAAACAATATAACAAATTGATATCCAACTCCCAGCGTAATGCCTGGAGAACATTCTGCCAGGACTTGACACCATCATTCCATCAAACCCATTATTTTTCAGCAAGCCTGGACTTATATCAGGTCCATTATGACCAAACGGATTATTATTAGTTATTTTGGAGATATTTGTGAGGTGTATGATTATCATTAATCAATATGTAATTGTGGCCATTGCTGTATAGTTCACTATACTTTTTTATAAACGTTTTTAAATTCAATCATAATTTAAAGAATCAGTAAAGTGGAGTAAAGTAGAATTAAAGAAAAGTAAAGTAGAGTGGAGTGAAAAGTATAGAAAAGTCGATATAAGATAAACGTGTCACTATATGGTGCTGTTACTATATAGTGCGTTTTGCACGCTATATAGTGACAAATATCAGCTGTCATTGTAAAGTGTTGTCACTATATAGACTTGTTGTCACTATATAGTGCGATTACCGGCCATTACGAACATGTTACATCAGTCTGATAGTCCTTGTGACCTTCTCAATATGTCACATACTTGTATTGAACCTATTGAACCTATCGAGTCGTTTAGAAGTAGGCATCTTCACGGCCATCACGCAATCTGCGGACCACCTTTTTGACTGCACCAGTCTATTATTGAGTTAGATTTTTCTACACTGTATCCAGAATATGGGGCCATCATGAACTCATTCCATGCAACAGAATTTGGAAAGTACCTCACAGAATCCTTCTACCTTCGACATCCTCCTGAAAAGAAGTCCTAGTAATCACCTCCCGTCTCCTACTCATCGTCATTAACTCTCCTCCATGACTTTTTTACTCGTATTTAAATTATTACATTCGATTTTTTTTCGTGAATTTGTAACGCGGTTAATTTTTAAGAATTTATTTGTATAGCATTCTCTCAATTTTTAGAGTTCTTATCGTCTTTATGAATTGCTGTATTACCAAGACGAGTTCGTTAGTGTTCTCCTTGGTCATTTCATGTTTAATTCCTGTTTAATTCCTGTTTAATTCCAGGAGTAGGGGGCTTGTCTGGAAGGGTGTCTAGGAAGTTTCCAAGAGATGTCTTGGAGCTTGTCAAAATCCTTTGAGTATTGAACATTTTGTGGAGAACATTCCAGAGTCTTCCAGCTCTCATTGCGAATGAGTGGTTGTAGGTGGAGCGTGCAGCAGCTGATGTTTTTTTGTGAGTGAAGGGAGTATAACTTTAACTCCCAGTCTGGCATTCTCTCTGAACTGTACATCTAGGTCATTTGGATATATACCCTGGAGAACTTTTCACAAATGTATGATGGTGTAGCGTTCTCAGCGTCTTTGCAGTGATGTAAGTTTCAGTTCCTTCAGTCTATTCCAATAATCGGTGTCTTTGAGCCCTAGAATCCGTCTAGTGAACTGGCGTTGTATGCTCTCGATAGACTGGATATCATAGATCTTGTTTGGATTCCAGAGCGGGCAGCAGTACTCCACTCTGGAGTCTGGAGCCTTATCAGGGATTTGTAGAGCTGGAGCATAACAGGTGCTGTCCTGTCTTTGAATACTCCAAGAACCCAAGATGCCATCTGAGGTACCTTGTCAACCATGATATTGATATGTGGTGTCCAGAAGTAATCATCGGACATGTTGACTCCCAGGTCACGCACTAATGGGCGTCTTTCTAAGATTGATCCATTTAGAGTGGTGTAGTTTGTGATGTCACTCATAAATGGCAGCTCCTCTGAAAGTGATTTAGAGGCCGGTGTTCTATAGCAAACAAGTTCAAACTTGTTTTCGTGCAGTTTCATGTTGTTGTCCTCGGACCAACGTATGATTCTGTGTAGATCTTCTTGAAGCTTTGAAGAAGATTGCAGTCGTTTAAAGTTGATATTTTTCTGCCTATTCGGGTGTCATCGGCAAAGCTGCTTAAAGTTTGGAATCTTTCACGTACTGATCCAGATCGTTGACGTAAAGAAGGAAGAGGATTGGACCAAGTACAGTCCCCTCCGGTACTCCACTGATAACCGGCATTGGCCTTAGAATGTTTTCCATCAACAATGACCGTTTGAGTCCTATCAAGGAGGAATTGTTCAATCCATTTGTACAGATTACCTTGTATTACATACGACTTAACCTTTTTAAGAAGTAGGGAATGATCCACCTCGTCGAACGCTTTAGCGTAATCATTATATAATATTATATTTTTCCAGCTTCCTAACCCAATATGTCATTTTGTTAAAAAAAATTGCAAAGCCACATACATCAGTTTTCCGCCAATAATTCGAAAAGAAACATTTTAATTATAATATTATGGGGGGGGCCAAGTGGATATTTGTAGATATTTGTAGAATGTCATCCACTTTTTTCGTGAATTATCCATTGACAATAATCTACAAATATCTACATTTATCTACAAAAAATGTATAGAAATTTGTGTGATTTCTTATCCATTACATGTTTTATCTATTGGATTCCAGAAAGCTTCCAGTAATCATACATGTCATTAAATACCTGAATTAGGTTCCATATTTGATGTAACCACTCATCTATAATTTCATCAAAGACAACCCCTATATGCTTGCCTATACTTCTCTCAGTGCTTTGAATCTGACTGACCGTCAAGATCCTTCACTTGTTCAGGATCTGTCCTGCTTATACTAGTATTTTTTGAGAGAAGGATATTCAGCCACAGGACTTTTTCTGAAGAGTATCCATTTTCTAGCTGAGGTTTTCTTAGACAAGGATTTTAGTCCAGAGCAGAGAGTAGAAAAGGCTTGGTACTGCAAGTCTTTTTTTGTTCTCTGGAAATCTAATATAACTGATAGTTGTCAGTTTATAACTTGGCAGACGTTTAAAGATCTGAAATGTACTTGCGATGGACTCATTCTCAATCTCCTTTTTCTGCAAAAGTAACAACATACCTACTAGGATCTGATGCTAATGAACAACTATTTGCTTGGATTCGAACTGGTATCTTTGCTGGTCGCCGCACAAATCTCGATGCCATAACTTTAGCATACGGCTGCGAGAAAAGAAATCTTCGCTCAGAGCTCGCTCTTGCAGATGACATGACAGCCTATGCCCATTCCCGTGGACGCTGTATTTTCAGGGAAGAAGTTCCACTACCACACGAGACATGGAAGAATGATACGAAGGAGGTCCACGATTTGAGTTCAAGTGACATCAAAATAGATAGCTTGAAGAAAGCCACGGAACGAGGTACCAAGGCTGTCGTGGACGATGGTAAGAAGTTCAAGTTACATTTCCTGCAAATATTTGAAGATGAAAACATCATCCGATTGAATGAGAGGAGGATATAAATGACCCTGCAGAGTTGACTGAGTGTGAGAATGATGAAGTGGACTGTCCCACTTGCACTGATGATATTTATAATATGTTAGAATCGGAGGAAGCAGATTCGGAGGCAGCAACTGAGGTCAGCACAACCCTCTTAGGAACGATCGACATTTAAAGATCGGCAGAAACTCTGTTGCTGAACGGGGGAAAAACTAATTTTGGGGATTTTAGCATCAGCATTCGATCAAGAAAGCGGAGCTGAGAGAGTTCAAATGTTCATGATTTGTTCGGAGCGAACAAAAACTGTTACAAAAATAACATTTAGATGGTTCATCCTCCTTCTCATCCTTCTCAGTGTTCCTACTCATCCTCTTCCTCATGCTGACATCCTCCTCCTTATCATCCTCCTCAGACCTCCTCTTCCTCAGGAGGGGGGGGGGGGGGGGGATTTTAGCATCAGCATTCGATCAAGAAAGCGAAGCTGAGGGAGTTCAAATGTCATGATTTCCAAGGGTCGGGTAACGGGTTAAGTTTGTTTCGCAAAACTATACTCCAGCAAAGTTTGCATGTCCTGCAGGACGGCTCAAGATAAATTCATACTAATTTCACAAAGCAATGATCTCTTGCCCATGAGGTGATTACGAAATAGTCAACCACACTGCTCCTTCTCCTCCTCCTCCTCCTCCTCCTCCCAAGTCTTCCACCTCCTTATCCTCCTCCTCCTCCTCCTCCTCCTCCTCCTCCTCCTCCTCCTCCTCCTCCTCCTCCTCCTCCTCCTCCTCCTCCTCCTCCTCCTCCTCCTCCTCCTCCTCCACCTCCTCCTCCTCCTCCTCCTCCTCCTCCTCAGTCCTCCTACACCTCCTCCTCCTCCTCAGTCCTTCTCCTCCTCAGTCCTTCTCCTTCTCAGTCCTCCTCAACCTCCTCCTCCTCATCTTCAATCATCCTCCTCCGCAGTCCGGAGTGAACAAAAACTGTTACGAAAATGACATTTAGATGGTTCATCCTCCTTCTCATCCTTCTCAGTGTTCCTACTCATCCTCTTCCTCATCCTGACATCCTCCTCCTTATCATCCTCCTCAGACCTCCTCTTCCTCAGTCCTCCTCGTCCTCCGTCCTCCTCAACCTCCTCCACCTTATCCTCAGTCATCCTCTTCCTCAGTCCTCCTCTTCCTCAGTCATCCTTCCCTCCTCAGTCCTCCTCAGTCATCGCATGTACATTGTACAGTTCCTTCTCAGTCCTCCGTCTCCCCATCCGCATCCTGAGTATCCTCCTCCTCAGAAAGCGGACATTTTTACAGGCCTCCTCCTCCTAAGTCTTCCTCCTCAGTCCCCCTCCTCCTAACTCTTCCTCCTCAGTCTCCCTCCTCCTAACTCTTCCTCCTCGGTCCCCCTCCTCCTAACTCTTCCTCCTCATTCCCCCTCCTCCTTACTCTTCCTCCTCAGTCCTCCTCCTAACTCTTCCTCCTCAGTCCTTCTCTTCACAGTCCTCCTCAACCTCCTTCCCTCCTCCTCAGTCCTCCTCAAACTCCTCCTCCTCAGTCCTCCTCAGTCATCGCATGTACAGTTCCTTCTCAGTCCTCCGTCTCCTCATCCGCATCCTCTTCCTCAGAAAGCGGACAAAAACGGACATAAACGGATACAAACGGACAAAAACTCTCACGGAAATAACATTTAGATGCTTCCTCCTCCTCCTTCTCCACTCCTCCTCCTTCCCCCATCATCCTCCTCAGTCCTCCACCTCCTCCTAAGTCCTCCTCCTCAGTCCCCTCCTCAGTCCTCCTTCTTCTCAGTCATTCTCCTTCTCCTCAGTCCTCCTCCTCCTCAGTCCTCTCCTTCTCAGTCCTACTGATCCTCCTGAGTATTTTTCCTCCTCCCTCCTCCTCTTCCTCAGTCCTCCTCAACCTCCTCCCCCTCCACCTCACCTTCAGTCCTCTTCTTCCTCAGTCCTCCTCCTCAGTTATCCTTTTCCTCCTCAGTTCTCCTCAGTCCTCGCTTGTACAGTTTCTTCTCAGTCCTCCGTCTCCCCATCTGCAAGCGGACAAAAATGGACAAAAACGGACATAAACGGACAAAAACTGTTACGGAAATAAAATTTAGATGCTTCCTTCTCCCGTACTCTTCCTTCTCCTCCTCCTTCCCCTCATCCTCCTCCTCAGTCCTCCTTCTCCTAAGTCCTTCTCCTCAGTCCCCCTCCTGATCCTCCTAACTCTTCCTCCTCAGTCCTCCTCTTCCTAACTTCCTCCTCAGTCCACCTCCTCCTTAATCTTCCTCCTCAGTCCCCCTCCTCCTAACACTTCCTCCTCAGCCCCCCTCCTGATTCTTCCTCCTCAGTCTCCCTCCTAACTCTTCCTCCCCAGTCATTCTCCTCCTCTTTTCCTCCTCAGTTCTCTCCTTTTCAGTCCTACTGATCCTCTTGAGTGTTTTTCCTCCTCAGTCCTCTTCCGTCCTCCTCTTCCTCAGTCCTCCTCAACCTCCTCCACCTCTTTCTCAGTCCTCTTTTTCCTCAGTCCTCCTCCTCCTCAGTCATCCTCAGTCCTTATATGTACGACACATTCTCATTTCTCATTTCTGAAAACAGTATTCCCAATTTTTTTCCTAATTACATGATGGCGTTTATTCAAAGGGCATATACTAGGATAGACCTCTGCCTCGGTCAAAAAAGCACCCCACGGCTTCCCTCGGCCTCGGTCTTAACTAAGATGGCACTCCTCGGCCTCGGCTATTAAGCTAAAAAAGTACCCCTCGGCCTCGCCCTAAGCCGAACAGTGATCCTCATCCTCCTCAATATTCCTCCTTAGTCCTCCTCCTTCTCCCCAGTCCTCATCCTCCTCCTCCTCTTCCTTCTCAGTCCTCATCCTCTTCCTCTTCCTCCTTCTCCTCAGTCCTCCTCCTCAGTTCTCCTCTTCCTTCTCCTCAGTCCCCTCCTTCTCCACAGTCCTCCTAGCCTCCTCTTCCACCTCCTCCTCCTCATTCCACCTTGACAATTTTATTTTGCCATATTTAACAGTACCTCTTTTATCTCTCCCTAGTCAGGCGGATGGCATGGTTGGAAGTTCAGACTGACAGCACCGGTAGAGATCAGAACTTTCGTCCCCCCCCCCCCCCCCCCCCCCATAATATTCAACATTAAATTAGATAGTTCCACCCTTTTAGATCATTGCTTTTCTCTATATGATAGTGTTTATGGACCATAATCTCCATGTAAATACACTCAAATAAACATAGAAGAACTGTGCAAGTAGTCAGATAATATCATTAAAGCACTTAGCATATATAAAACGTGATGAAATTGAAGTTAATGCCCAGAAATTCTACTGAATTTTTGGAGATAAATGTAGATATTTGTAGAATGTCATCCACTTTTTTCGTGGATTATCCATTCTACATTAATCTACAAATATCTACAAATATCCACTTGGCCCCCCCCCCCCCATTATGTAATCGTGTAAAACATATTATATGTAATTGTAATACAATATATTTACATTGTACATTGATGTACAAAATTTTCACCCCCTATGGAGTTTCCAACTTTAAATTTGAATTAAGATAAGTTCGGGAACATCGCGATTCCAGATACCAAACTTTAAATCGCTCTACAGACTGTTCACAATTAAATTGTGCCGGA
Organism: Bolinopsis microptera; assembly: GCF_026151205.1. Taxonomy (NCBI): domain Eukaryota; kingdom Metazoa; phylum Ctenophora; class Tentaculata; order Lobata; family Bolinopsidae; genus Bolinopsis; species Bolinopsis microptera. The sequence goes on along the minus strand of NC_087082.1, from coordinate 8,001,975 downwards.
GAAGCCCCCCTCGGCCCCACCGGAGACCTTTTCTGGTGTTCCTAGGGATCATATAGTCCGACGTTATCAATGTTTGCGCAGTTGAATGTTACATACAATTCCCTTCATAATTTATTTATTATTTTATTCAATTGAACCAATGATAACACATTCTTAAAGATACTTTGATTAATATGACACAATTTAATCACAGTTCATGTAAAAATCAATGATAATCGTCTGATATTACATTTTGCTTCAGCATAATTCTACATTTAAGAAAACCCCTTCATGAAAAGATCTAAATTATAAACTGCAAAAGAGAAAGTGCTCCTCTAAAGGTGGTAAATGATAGCTACAAAAAGCAGAGAAAAGGAAAACAACAAGGAACTGCTGGAGTTGCAGTTATCTTTCTCACAGTAACTATCCGCACCTGAAATTGAGGGTTAGTAGGTACTAGGTAGTGGGGTTATGGAACACATTGTGAGCCTCTACTAATTATAGACAAGCTATATTATTTTAAAATGTACAGTAAAATAGCAGATTATCCTTATTATTACATCAGGGCAGCAACCAATAAACCATGTTTTATATAGTTCCCACCTTATTAATATATATGTATATAATATATTTTACTCACAATCTCCCAAGGTCATTTCAGACTGTTTGGTTGGGCCTAATGAAATTTTCAACTCTGCACAGTTCCAGTTAACTGGTGACTTGTCCTTTTTACCACACCCCATAGAGACGTATGTACCTGCTGTCTTGTCCTCGCCGTATGTGTACCTGTGGAGGCGCAAACCCTGGATTAGACTAATAAGACTGACCCCCTCTATCATCCTAACAACCGGAGATGTATTAAATTACCAATTGTTAGTTGGTATTCATGAATACCAATTTGTTTATTTTTAATGAATACACCTTAGTGTGCCTTACTTGAGGGTGGATGCGAAACATGCATCTTCATCTGTGCTGCAAGATTTGCTAGTGCCAGAAGCATCACACGCCTTCAAATCTGAAATTAATTTTATGAATCGTTCAATTAAAGCTTAATTACTTTATTTCAATAACATGTTAACATCGAACACACTAATCAATATGGATACTAGTAATTACTGATAGACAAGGCACCTATACTAGACATCAATCATTGAATCTCAGAAAAATTGAATTTCGCACCAACCGCCGGAACTGGAAAATTTTCGCGGTTGCCGGAATAAACTCTTTTTCAGAACCGAAACTACAATCATTTTCAAAACGTTAAAACTGTTGCCCAAATTGTGTGATCTGAAGATCTCACTTACCGAAAGTTTTTACGATACCAGCATTAGCCTCATCAGTAAGAGTAGATGAGATACATGTGCTACATTTGAGGGAGTACGCTACGGAGATCAGCAGGGCGGTGATAAGCAGCTTCATGTTATCTATTCAGCTATTGAGGGTGTCAATTAATTACTTAATTAATTAATTACTTAATTAATCGAGATAGTTGGTATTTAAGCTGTGGTGGTGTTGGTAGTGTATACTCTATATTATACACTACTTCATATAAGTAACTGGAGTCTGCCCTAACAAACTCCAGTAATTGAAACGATAAAACGGTGTCACGGTATTTTATGTCGCCGATAGCAGGAAAATACGGTACAAGAAATAATTTCTGATGATAACAATTATATTGCGCTTATTTAAGGATAAATTGCAATGGTTATCTAATGTTCCTCGTTATATTAATTAAAATGCATCAAAGAGATTTTTAAAAGTCGAGTGGATTATCATCCACATTCCACAGCAACCAAAACAAATTAAACGGTGGTCTTAACTGTCTCAGTAGTGAGAGAAATGTATTATGGGCCAGTTTGGCGAGAAAAGTCGCCGTAACGGGACAGTTCCGTCCTGCTAGGGCCACTATCCGTATGTATATATAGCTGCGTCCTAAAGATACAACAACAGTCATAATTATAGGCGTGGTACACTAACGAAACTAAAGCTATATAGTATGCGTTTACCCGGATACTGTGGCAGCAGCAAGTAGCCACCACATTGGTTACTTGCTCCACTTTTCCAAATAAGCCGCTAGTTCCCGGTAGTTTCCGTGTCATTGTTGTTTTACTGCACAACTTGTGCAGCACAAGGCAAAGTTGTGCGGCAGGGATTTGATGATCACGTGGCAACTAGTTCCTGATCACGTGACTTTTTCCTCCTGGTGTAAACTCGCACAAAATATCTTACATTATCTGTAGGTTGAACTCAGGTCAGACAAGTATGATATATGAGCGGGTAATTAGTGGCCCTTTTAACCTTATATCTTAGTTATATAAACTTCTTACCTTATATCTAACTCCTCATTTACCACGGAAAAAGGAGAATAGCTGAAGGGAAACGACTAGATCTACCAGAAATAAATATAACCACATGGTCGATTGTACTTAGTTAAGTGTGGATAACTAATTCTACATTTAGGAAGTAGGAACACTAGCAACGATTATTTATTTGTTTTATTATTATAGTATTATATTATTTTATATTTCACGCCGGACCTCGTTATCACCTATTTGTGTTACCGTGTTGTCATGGTAACTGTGTTGTCATGGTAACTGTGTTGTCATGGTTACACTATTTTTGTTACACTATTACTTCATATCAGTTGATCATGACTTTTCAATTAGGTTAGATATGAACGAAGCAGCCCTGTTTGCTCTGCTATACAGCACTTATTTTCTCTCCTACATCTCCAGGAAGAATATTATCTTTATCGCACCTCACCTGCTGCAGTTTGGATTTACTAAAAGTGATTTGGGTGCTTCTCAGAGCTCCTTTACTGCCTGCTATCTTATCAGCAAGTTATCGGTCAGTTCTTAACTATTTCCCTTTCATATGTTTTTTATTGAACAATTTTTTTAAAGATTGAAAAATATTTAATTTGGATTACCCGTAATCGGTAGAACAGTGGGTCAAATGGAGCGTAACCCTCGTAAGATTTAAAGTAATTTCTGATAAATAAATAAAACGATAAGTTTTATAATAATATGTCCTTTCAATAGATGTCGATTCCCGTGGGGAGTTGATACATATTTGATTACGTTTTAGGTGGCGCCTCTATTCAGCAGTTTGAAGTGGTGATACATATTTGTTTACTTTTGAGCAGGTTAAATAATTCGGGACCTTCACAGGGGGGTAACAAGAAGGAGAACTTACAAGTGTTACAAGCGTTCTATAATACAAAATTTGCATCACATCCTTAACCTGCTGAGCAGAGGCGCCACTCAAAAGTAAACAAATATGTATCACCTCTTCAACCTGCTGAATAGAGGCGCCACCTAAAACGTCAACAAATATGTATCACCTCCCCACGGGAATCGACATCTATCATACATGTATTTAACTTCAAACCAACTGCCCACAAACACTAATAACCCTCGATTTTATCGACTGTTATACCCATCATTGGACTAATGAATAAGGATTAGCTGTTTTTTTTTCGATGAGAGTCGCTTAGACATGGGCACCGTATTGTTTAAATTATTTAGTTATATTGTATTCAATATCTTTGTCGCATAGAAGCGGGGTAGTAGGTACTGTGTTTCGTTTCGTTTCATTTTCGTGTTGAATCTAACGCTTATTATATTCATGTGTATATATATATTGCTTTGTCCACACCTTCACTCGGTTGTTTATTTCAGAGCAATTTGATTTGTAACTGGGCGTCACCACGACTGGTACTGAGTATTGGTATTACTACTGTTGGGTTTATCAACATATTAGCGGGTTCGTATTTATTTGCAAATATTCTGTCATATATAGTTCTGTCTAGATGAGGTTTGAAGTTGGCTCAGGTGTAACCAATACACTAAACCAGTTTGTTAAATGCTAATGCCCCCCTCCCCCACACCCGCCCCTGCTAATTAGATACTAATATAGATCACTAATATATAATATAATAGGAGTGTTGGAGGCACCACAATACATGTGGGCTCTGTGGGGTCTGAACGGGTTATGTAGCGGAGCCTGCTGGCCCCCTATTGGCAACCTCATAGTCTCTCACTTTCCTCAACATAAGCGAGGTATTTTTTAACGATTGCACTGGTTTTCTACTTACTTTGACTTGCTAAGATACGTTTACTTCTAAAATTACGTATCAAATCATCTATTTTTATCTATACACTGTTATTTTTAAGGGAGAATATGGTCGCTGATTTCAAGCAGCATGAACGCAGGATCTACAGTGTCCCCCCCGCTAACCCACTTCCTGGTTTATCACACTTCTTGGAACTTATCCTTTACTATCATTGGATTTGTGGATGTGATTATCGGAGTTGTTTTATTTGCTGCTCTCCCTAGACATAAGGGAACTAATAATTGTACAGAAACTAGCAGCTCAACCTCTGATAAGGTGTCGCCGTGGAAATGGGACATGCTGGTCAACAAGTTCATGTTTGCTATTTGTTTTTCTTTTATGATCCTGACGTTTAGTCTGATAGCTATATCTACGTGGGGGCAGATTCTGTTTATTGAGAAGTTGGACACGGACACCTTAACTGCTGGATTTATCGTCAGTTTGTTTGAGATTGGCGGGTTTTGTGGCGCTACTGCTAGCGGCTTTTTTGCGGACTTCGTGGCAAGAAATTTTAAAACGAAGGGTAGTCCTAGATCATATTCAGGTGTGCTCTGTACTGGAATATTCTGCGTTTCAATAACAACATTGCAATGTGTACCACCCTCAACTCTACTGTGTAAGACATGTGCTATCGGATGTGGTTTTGGGCTCTACGGAACGATGGCCATATACGGACTGCTGACTAGAGAATACGTTTCCAAAGAACATTCTGGAACTCTGAACGCTGTTATGGGTGTCTGCTCTCAACTTGGTGGCTTCTTTGCAGGATCTCCTCTCGCTGGATTCTACGAAAAACATGCTATATCAGATGGCTTTTGGATAGTTGCTTATGTTGCACCTGTGGCATTTGTGTGCATATGCTTGCTGACGTTTGTTGAGGGAAAATATAAAAAGAAAGATGATTAATTATTAGCTGGAAGAGATGTTTAAGCTATTTTAATTTTCTTCAAATAAAAGGTCTTTTTAGATGCTGTAATTTGTATGCATAGCCTATACATCAGTGTCAAATGACAAATACCACCATGTATATCACTGATAAGAGTTGACTGTAGTCACTGCAGTTAAAACAGGAAATGAGACCGCTTAATTTCCTGATCCATGGCGTCTCCTACAATATTATCATCAAAGTTATTTTATGCAGCATAGGCATAAAATAACTTTGATGATAATATTGTAGGAGACGCCATGGATCAGGAAATTAAGCGGTCTCATTTCCTGTTTTAACTGCAGTGACTACAGTCAACTCTTATCAGTGATATACATGGTGGTATTTGTCATTTGACACTGATGTCTGAAGACACCGTCGGCAGTTGGTTGTGTTTCTCCATAGTTGAAAATGGGGCAGTCACAATATACAATTTTGTTTTACGTAAGCGGCGCGTCTAGAAAATTGAAATATGAGCGCGTATTTGCCAGTCTATTGCAATTTAATTAAGAAATAAAAGTCGATCCGTACAAAAATGGTTGAATATGTAATTTATGCCAGCGGGTACACATTTTGTGTTACCTGGGGACCCCATTTTGTGCCATTGTTTGTAATCTAAATTGATCCACGTGATTTAGGCATGAGACCCACGTGATTACAGGCCGTTCATAAAAACTGAAACAATTGGGGGGGGGGGGGGGGGGGGGGGGGGGCAACCCCATTGCCCATTTATAGAACTATTTCTTGCCCTTATTGGGGCATTTGTTTGCCCTAATAAGCCATGAATGGTGCCAAAAATAATTGTAAATGATGGATATAGTCGCAAGCTATGTCTAGGGGCCATCGAAAGGCGCACAAAATGATCCAGGTTCATGGAATGAACGGAAATGAACGGAAATTAATATTCTCCACCAGCAACCCACCTCCCTCAACCAACTCGTTCACCAGCAACCCACCTCCCTCAACCAACTCGTTCACCAGGTCCAACGACGATGCCAAGAAGAGTTCCAATTCATTCACCAGTAACCCACCTCCCTCAACCAACCCCTTTACCAGCAACCCACCTCCCTCAACCAACCCGTTCACCAGCAACCCACCTCCCTCAACCAACCCGTTAACCAGCAACCCACCTCCCTCAACCAACCCCTATACCAGCAACCCACCTCCATCAACCAACCCCTATACCAGCAACCCACCTCCCTCAACCAACTCGTTCACGAGCAACCCACCTCCCACAACCAACCCTTTCACCATTTGATATGGTTTTTATATTATACGGTATTTTGACTATAATATGCAACAATAATAATCTTAGAATTTAACTCTTTTGTTTAATAATCAAATGTTATCTTTGTTTTCAAAATACCCAGCACTCAAAATAATTTCTGCTCGCTCTTGGAGAGAAGTCAGGTACGTGTGCTAATTGTACAATGTACATAATTCTGATTAGACTCTGCTGGATGAGTTTACAAAATATAATACAAAATTTGTCGCCAAATTGAATAGGTTTGTTGGAACGAAATTGGAAAAACCCTTACATCGGTTTTAGACATATGATTCCCAAACTTGGTTTGATTGGTCTTATGACCAATATTAACTCTTTCCGACCAATTTTGAACCATTCTGAGCACTGAGAATATTCATTTCCCAGCACTCAAATACAGCCAATACTTCGATGTCTCCATGTTCCAAATTTATGGATTCATCTACTGGGTGTCTGCAGTTGCTGCTGTTTGTGGAGATATAGTTGTATTGATAAGTCGCGCCATTTGAATCCGTTAAAAAGGGAAACATGGGGTGATTATATTATGATAATATGTTAAGATAGATTGGTAATTACATTTGATCAAAAATTAAATGAATAGTTGATTATTTAAATATTTTACTTTGAGGCAAAACACCTTACAGAAATATTTTTGCATATAATAATAATAAATTGAAGTTTAATAACACCACTATTAAGATAAAACTTATAATACTCAGCAGTGTTTGATCCAACTATCCCAGAAATTTACTTAAGCAATAGGTAAGGACTGGAAACATATGCTTTCGAAAATAAATCATTAAAACTAATGCAAGAATATGATACTAAAGATCGAACACCGATTATGACCAAAATAGATTATCGATAAAGTTTTTCAACTTCATTTCGGGAAAGTTTTTATATATACTAACATAGTAGAAACAACAGTTATAATTTTGAGCTAAGTTAAATCTCTGTATACAGATATTCAGGGTAGCCTAGCATGAAAAGATATCGGAAACGCTTATAAAACTCAGTTTTAGTAAAAGGTTATTTGATACGGTTTGATATAAATTTGCAAGTAAAATATTGGCAATCATGACAATCAGAAATTGTCAACTTAATATTCTTCAGAGTGGCCCAGAATGAAAGGAAATATCTTTTATTCTGGGCCACTCTGAACGCGAAACAAACAAATTGGACTCACTGTTCTAGCTTGAAGCATGAAGTCGAACGCCAATGTTGTAATATGCTTCTGGTAATACTAATAATGATTCTTATATGAAATATATCAATAATTAATATAAATCGTACGATTGCAGTATGCTAGAATGTAATATAAATATGTAGTCATTGAATATTAGCATGAAAAAGATAAACATTTATGTATTTACATGGGTGTTTAGTGTTTACTGTTTATGAATATGAATGATAATGATTATTCAAGATGATATTTCGTATCGCTAGCGGTAATGCAATCTGAAATGATTTTGCTTTTTAGAACCTCTCGATCTTTCTGTTTCGTTTAACTGGGACATGATTCTTTAACCCTTCAATGGAGTGGTGCCAACCCCAGCAGTTGTCACAAAAGTAGTCGAAACACAATCGGCTCTTACAAAAGTTTGGAGCCGAAATCACTTTGCATTTTCCACATGGTTCATCCTCGATGTATGGTTCAATTTGAATGCGTTTAGAAAATTTCGGTGCTATGATCGTCAAAAAATTTTCTTCCACAGCCTTTCTGTAGGATTCAACTGAACTAAAAGTTACTCTTCCAGAACCTATGGGATATTTGTAGCGATCTGTATCAATCTGCACATACGCCACATCATGAAAGAGCTCCTCGAATATACGACCAAGGGCTTGAGCATACAAACGACCATGCAAAGCACCAACAAACACAGTCAGTTTGTTGTTCAATCTTGTTTGTTGTTTGTAAACGGCTATATTGTCGGACACAATCCAAGGAATAACTTGGAAAGGCTTGGATGAAATGCTATTTTTTGTGAATTCATAATTATAGGTCACTGATCCGCCGTGTTGTTCTTTAGAACAATCCGCCAACAACCCAGCTATTGACGACAGGCTCTCAAAAATTAGATAAAGGAAGCTTTTAGTTGTGTTCCTTTTAGAATTAAAATTATTTGGCCACTCGACCTTGAAATCTCCATATCGGCTGAAAATAAGCTCAAGGTGCTGTTCAGATATATCCCATGGAACTCCTCCTAGGAACACTTTTTTACTATACTCGAGTGGTATACCTTCTGCCCTCGGCGGTAAATATCCATCCCATGCCAGGCAACCTCTGACCCTAGTGACTGCAGACTTTGGATTGTACTGGTAATTTTTAACAGTTGATACTGCCACTGGTGCTGTCAGTGTCACACTTTGAAAAGGGCGATGAACCTGATGCTGAACATTCCAACTTGCGTCCCAAGTTTTGTCCAGTGACAAATTCAGGAAGGTATCAAGCCTCCTAATGGTTTCCAACTCTTCGTGAGAATAGTTTGAATATTTATTCGCATGCAGTTCCTTCAGTACAGCACTCGCCGCCCCATTATCTTTTTCTTCTTGTGATACTGATAGCGATTCTAGATTGAAGGTGTTTTTGTCATTTTCTTTGCACTCGTTTTGAACTGGTCCATGATAAATCTCAGGATTAACCACTTTGGTTAACCAGCTAAAGTTGTTCATGGCAAGTGGTTGGGCTTCGCTTGAAGACGAACCATACTGAGGTCTTTCCTGCAAATACCTATATCTCCAATTCGGGTCCTGAATTGCCAGTGACCTCGCTTGGTCTGTTGGTACATGATATCCAGCTCCCGGATTTACAGACATCTCCTAATCCTGAGAGCAAACAAATTACATGAAGGTCATAAGTCGGAAGTATGTTAAAATAGTCATTGTCACTACTTAAACTTTAGTTTATATGGGGTCGTTAACATATTATTACGTAAGTCATATCTCGGCCATTTCAAATGCCCCTTTTATGCATAGCATTGAGTCATTATACTAGCGGTAAAACAGATTAACAGATCAGATTTTACTTAGTTTTGCATGGTAAATTGAATACTGTGTACTGGCGTTTGATAATAAGCATTTAGGAAACATAATACATTTAAAACTATGCCCGCTTATTAACATTAACCAATAACTAATAAGTCGCCTAAATAACAGCGAGTGCTCTCCACTTGATCATCTAAGAAAGGCCTATCTTCAAATTTTGTCCGGGCAATCCCTTTTTTAGGGTGATTGCTCAAAAACTGTATAACTATAAGAACGATTTTCAGTACGGGCGATTGATAAACGGTCGCACAATTGCAATACACACAATGAGTATGATAATACAATTACTTGTCTCACGTCGTGATCCTCATCGTCATTTCATTTGTACCGTGGCGAAAGCCGCGTGGCGGGCCCACAGTACAACGTGAGGCAAACAATTAGTATTACTGACAAGCGTTGAACTTTTATTTGACCAGCGTTGACATTTTATTTGACCAGCGATAAATTCGGTTATAGCTAGGAACAAAATTTTTCGGTGGAATCAAAAGCAGCTGATAGATATGATTGGGCGACATTGCATCTGTCCGACTCAGAAAATAGTTTATTTAGACAATAGATTATGTCGGATCCTACCGTACGATTTTCTTAAAACTTTCCATAAAGTATGGTGGTTATAGGACGAATAATCTGTGTAAGTTTGAGCGAGTTTCTATGTGCCAAGTTTAAGATATTACCTTAAACACAAAAAATATATCCAATTCGGTGGTTTTTAGTGGTTCCTAAGCATATATCTGGAGATCCAACGATACGATTTTCTTGAAACTTTCGAGATAGTAAGATAGTTTTAAGACAAATAATTTGTGCAAGTTTGGATAAATTTCTATGTGCCAAATTTGAGATATCACTCCAAACACACGAAAATAGTGCTGTCGGACAGATGTCGTGTTACCGATAGGTATTACTCCCTTTTGTTACTATTAGAAACAACTTGAACTTAAAAGTCGATATCGATCGAGAAAATTTAAATCTAAACACAAGAAGCATGTGGAACATGTTTTGGTCGGATAACATACCCTCATGTAATATTCGGCAACTTTGGCTCACCACTGAACCAAAACAAATGCAATAGGTGGAAGTCACATTATATTTATGAAAGAGTGTGATCTTGCTTCCAAGTTCTAGTGCATATTATTTAGTAGCCTTGTGTAGAATTTACGGACTCTCACGGTTGCCGGTTGCGGCAGAACAAAGTAAACGGGATATTGATCAATGATTGATCGAAGTAAACTGTAAAGATTAGTAAGAAATTATCTCAAATCAAGATATCACAGGATCGAATATCCTCAATAATCTTATAATCTATCACCCCAGGGATATAAACACACGTGATGACACTACCTCCGCAAAGTTATTTGCCATAATTATAAGCATACACAACACAACGACTGCGCCGCGCAAATTTCCCCGAGTGCTGTCAAAGCCCAAAGCACGACCGATGTTTCCATTTCACAACACTAACCTACTTGAAATTGAATTATGTAGTAAATGTATTCACACTCGTCTTATAAATATAAATATAATCATCGCAATAATTGTACAAATTTTTGATGTAAGGCTGGAAAAACATTTTCGCTCAAAAAGTTTCCCGTTTATACATTATATTTATAAATAAATAATGGGCTCATACATATAATAGTCATATTAATGGTTTATAATTGAATGTGATATCGTACGCGCTTATATAAAATCTCGACAGAACGCAATCCAATTTGATACGCATGAAATTCAAATAGTTACATAACTTACCTGGGGACCCCAATACCCAAGCTATTACATATTAGTATTCTATTTATGTTCATAATTTGCTCTATCCAGAGCCCTAATTGCGCTTGCAGTAGCGCGCGTCCGCAGTGCGCAGTGGTGCGAAAGCACATTAGGTGAAAGCCCAGGCTATAATGTTCATGATAAATGAAATGTTCATGATAAATGAAATGTTCATGATAAACATAAAGAGATTCGGCGGAATGACAGACTGCAATCTCAGCGCCACCCAGTAAGACTGGGATCCGGGCACTTACTACATACTAGTACAACTACAATCATCATGCATCGGTTGTCACACTCGAATAGGGGTACGTGCCATTATTTTACTGGTCCAACCTCTCTTTTAAAAAATAATAAAGAAGAACCGCGCTCACTTGGCAGTGGTACTCTGCCAAGTGCCAAGTAGCTTTTGTTCAACAAAAGTTGTGTTAAGTTTCTTTTTGCATTTTCAAAGCCTTGGCAACTTTAGCAAAGTACAGTTATTTTTAATCTTCAAACTTTAGCTTCAATTCAAATTTTTGTTTCAATTCAACAATTCAACCTTCTTCATTTTTTGTTTCTTTCTTTTCCAAAATTTTAGTAAAATTACAACTAATAGAAATTAAATATATACGATGTCGCAAAATTCACCTTTGTCAAGGATGTTGCAAGATTCACCTTTGTCAAGAATTCTTTTGTTAGGATACTTTAAATTTTCTTTGTAGTATCAACAAAAACAGCAAAATCATTAAAAATACATCACTAAATGCTAAACAAATTGCAGCGTGACAGTGCGTATTATATTGATCCAGGGCACTAAGACATTAAAAAAACGTCTGTGGCGGCATCGTCCATATATCTTCATTTGCATTTTGCGTTGTTACCTGGGCACTGGGGACCCCAGCCTATAATGTACATTGTTCATAAACATATAATATTCTGCCGAATAGAAATTTGGCGGAATTACAGGCTGAGCGCCGCCCAGTAATTTGCGTTGAATATTGAAACAATCTATTTTGTGGGGTTATTTCTTTACCACGATAAAGATGGTATCTGGATCCAGGATCTAAGATTAGAAGTACGATTACGAATAAGTCGGACTTTCAATTTACTCGTATCGTACGTACTTTTCAATTCTACTGAAAAGTTCTCCTTCTAGAAATTGATGGAAGAGTTTTATTTCTAAATCGCATGCTACGGACTAATATTGAGCGTTTTCAAAAACTTGTGTTTCTACATATATTCCAATCGTCGATTAACTTAAAGTTTAACCTTAAGAGAAACAAGCTGTTTAAATAAGTAAATTGTCTGGTAATTTTGTAGAATTTTTCTTTTACTTTTAAATACTTGCCTAATCACCTAAGAATTGTGTGTTTAATTTGTTCGCGAACGGTATATTTTCTTTAACATCGGCAAACAATTACATTTTACAACGGCCCCGATGATAATAATTCAAAAACAAAAAATGTCTATCTGTCTATCTGATTCGTACGTCTTTTGAGTCGGACTTTTGCGTACAAGTACGTACTTTTCCCCCTTAACGAGTCCGTACTTCTCATCTTAGTCCAGGATAATGTCCGCCCGGTGACCAAGGTACGCCCTGATAGGCCCCGCAATAGAATGTTTTATTTTCGAAGCATCAGCAGACAATCTAAGCAAATAATCGGATCACATTAAATTTTTATTGACCTGACAGTTACAAGTTAGTTCTCTCAGTTTTAGTGTATCACAAAATTTCGATAATGGGATGAAATTGAGTGATTCGTTAAATGATTTTCCATATTAATCGGAACTTCAATTAAATGTTTGCCTTTTCTCTAATCTAGCTTAGATCTGACAATGGACAACTGTTTTCGGAATTTCATTGATAACAATAGTGAAAACCTTATGACAAAACCTTATGCGATGTATTTACCCAAAAAAACCTGAAATGATTGCAATTATTTATAAATATAAAGACTAAAATATAGCAGGAACCCGTTTAACTCTAAAGTGGAGTCAAGTACTACTTGTACTTGTACTTGAAAAGGTCTCCTCCTAGTCGTTGGAGTGGCCTGCACCACATAGTAACTCCTTTCTCCGGTGTATTAGACCTCTCCATGTGCTACTAACTGCTACTAACTGCTACTAACTGCCACTAACTGCCACTAACTGCCACTAACTGCCACTAACTGCTACTAACTGCCACTAACTGCTACTAACTGCCACTAACTGCCACTAACTGCCACTAACTGCTACAATCGCGCCCACGCACTGCGCGCGCCGTTTGCAGCAGTTAGTGGCAGTTTGTAGCAGTTAGTGGCAGTTAGTGGCAGTTAGTGGCAGTTAGTGGCAGTTTTCAGCAGTTGCGCCGCGCCTTTTAGCAATTTGTCTTTGGCGCCTTACATGCCACATAACATGACTTATTGACATTGTATTGGTCCTAAACCAATTTTATATTATTAGAAAATATATGAAGTTAGGACAAAATAATTTACCACCGAAGGAAATAAATATTAACTTTTTGACAAGAAAAGCGATTACTAACTTCAGTTACACAAACACTGCATGGCAATACGATTACAAATTGTTTAAATGTTAAATCCGGGTATCGCTATGAGTATTGTGCTATTGTGCCAAAATTACAATATTATCTGGTCAATCGTAATCATTTGCAATTTGAAAGACCCCTCTGCTGATACGTAAACGACCCCTTATATTAACTTGATTGTAGCAAACCGCGTGATGTTTATTGATCATCAGTTCGATAGGACGATAGTTATGAGAAAAGCTACAAAACTACAATTTTCATAATATAACCAGTTTTAGAACTAAACGCTTGATTGAGGGTTTAGAACTTTATTTGAATAACAGGGCCTCCCACGGATTAAACAGTTTTGTGCGGAGAAAGAAGTGAAGAGAGTACGAAGCCAAAAAGTTCTCCGACAATTGTTCCAGCTAGCCTCACCGCAGCAACGCCAACAGCAAGCAGGGACTTATCCATGCAACCTATACAACGCTGACCAAGAATGGACATGCCACGGTACCACTATAATATTTGCTTTGATTCTCCGTGATAGCACTAGCAGTAGCAGAATTTGCTGCTTGTAAGTCCTGGGCGTTGCTGAACCTGTCATTCCGCCCTATCTGCTATAGGCATATTTTTAATCGCCATAATATGTTCAATGTTAAATCAATGTGTTTAACTTAATAAATACAAAAGCCTGAGCGAGGTACCGTTCCCAGGTAAATTCATCTTTGCAAGTTGAATTTGCGTTTCTGAAACCACTCTCTGCACTGGTAATTGTATTTAAAAGGAAACACAAAATGATGTACGTGACCAAAATTATTCCCCGCGCGACGCAATTAGTCATAGTGATTAGATTCTCTTTCAGCATTAAGTTTCAGTTTCTGGGTAATTCGCGCGTAAAATCATATTTGCACGTGTGCGTTCCATGTTCTCAGAATTAGGCAACGGTAAGTTTAATCTTTAACTTTAACTGTTTTGAAACAGGTGTTGTTATTTCATGCTGGGAATCCCAAAAAGTGCTTGATCGGCCAGTTCATCATTGTGTCTCGCTAAATACTTGGCTTATATAGTTTCATTATGCTTCGACTGATCATCACTGTGGATTGGGGATGGTATTCAACTGTTGAGGGCCTACTGTAACAGCCATTGATACGCTTATTATAGTTATCAGACAGCAACTAACTGATATCCAATGGGTCTCAGCCATAGAACAATACAGGCTCAACGGTGGCTCGGAAAAGTATAATCTTCATGGTCTTACATATGACATATGATTTTGGTCTATTACAACGAGTTTGAAGCCAATTGATCACGACCTTCTATGACTTTTGCACAACACAGCTTCAATATAAGTTATGACAAACAGGTAGCGTATTCCCTTGCATAACTCCTGCAAGAATGGATTTTTCCATAGTGTCGAATCAGCCTAACTTATGGGCCTTGGAATACTATACGGATACCGTAGGCATGCTGTCAGTATGTTCATCAGAATACCCCGAGCGGGTCTCTCTCAACTTAACTGATAAGGATCATGCGGTTGAGAGTTTTGCTGACAATTGATGATGGTGAACCACTTAATGTAGTTGTCAGCCTTTGTGAGATTTCCTATTTTGGACATTGGGACAATATTGATAATCCGCCATGCATGAATGGGCGGGAGCATCTCCAATCTCCATCCACAATACTAATAGCAGTAGCACGGTTAAACAGATTAAGGATTATATTGTCAATATCTACTCTTTTTAGGATATCGGGTGCCACACAGTTGATGTCATTGTCACAGTATGAGTATTTACTTTGATAGACACCCGGCTTAGTTGTAGTGAACGTACGGAACGTTCACTAAAAATAGTTTGTGAACGCGTTCGCTAAATGATTTTAACGTTCGGAACATATGTATAAAGGAACGTTAATCAGATTTAAAATATTAACACGTCGACACGCCATCGTTTCCCGCAATTTTACATGTTCTAGATGAGTGAAAAGAGTTTTAGCGCGCATGCATGCACGTTTCAGGCCCTAAAACTCCGCTAGTGTTTCTGAATAGAAGTCGACTATTTATGCTCAATTCTCGAGCCGATAATAGTCTTGCTTAGATTTTCAGACAATAGTCTTAAGATTCCTGTTGGTTTCATCGGTGTAATTTATTACAAATATTATCTGTTCACCTTAAAGTTAGCAAATTTTGCTTTTCGCAATTGAAACTATAAAACTAAAAGCGATATGGTCAGTCTTGCCAACAAAAGGTGGCTCGAGCTCCATTCCCCCTACATTCAGTAGGGTTTTGTGTTCACCCGGCTTATATATCAGGGATATGATCAACACACGAATCAGGATGTCTGGAAGGAGTTTCTAGATGTCATGGACACGTGGTGTGACGGCGCAACAAAGAAGAAGATACTTTCGCAGTACACGTTCTACCGAGAGAAAAGAGGATTATTCTCTACTGACGCTGCCTCAAGTTTTAGCCAAGATTCTGACGGTCCAGTCTCTTGTTGGAGCAACTTCGGTTGCGAGGTACCCGAACTCGCAACTACAGAGTTTTGCAATGAAAGCGCTGTCGCAATCGACATCAGCCTCACCCTGTGAGACGAATTGGAGCTTGTACGACTGGATGATTACAAAAAAAGAAACCGCCTTACAAGTTAACAAGCAGCGAGACCTTATTTATGTTAACGCAAATTCACGAATTAAGGAGCAATAATTTCATTATTATTTGCTTATTGCTATACTAGTGACTTATTTTTATTCATTATTGTTTATTTACTGTCTAATTCCGACAACATTGTTTTATCTCATTGTATCCATTTAAAGTTAAAAACGGACATCAAAATGAACGCTCGGAGCCCGGAGGCATTCAAACGTTTACCGTTACGTACGGGCGTTGACTTGAACGTAAACAGACAACCTTATAACGTAAATGTGGCACTGTGGCACTTGTGGCACTATCATGTGGCACTTGCGGCACTCACATGTGGCACTTGCGACACTATCATCATGTAGCATGTGGCACTTGTGGCACTCACATGTGGCACTTGCGACACTATCATATGCAGCATGCGGCACTAGTGGCACTCACATGTGGCACTTGTGGCTCCAATATGTTGCATAGTTAGGTACAATACTGCTTTTTTTGTTGTTGCAAGAATCGTCAACTGAACTGGTTGCTACTTCAACTTTAAGTTATAAAATTGATTTTTACGATATTATCGTGAAATATAATTCTGCCCGATTCATACTGCGATCAGCAATCATAAATAACGCTCAAGACGATATTAATTTGTTTAATGATTGATATCATAATTTGGCTTGTTAAGCTTGAATTGATCAGTGTTCTTATCATATATATGAACCATAATTACATACGATTACGAATTACAAATAACATGATTGTATTACTATTGTGATCATCAGTCAACTACATGTGCCACATGTTACATATGTTAGTGCCACATGTGCCACATGTGAGTGCAGCAAGTGCCACATGATATAGTGCCACAAGTGCCACAGTGCCACATTTACGTGATAAGGTCGGCTCATTCCAAATCTCTCCATGACATAAAAAATTGCTTCCCTAATGGTTTATTTCATTATTTGTTATTGTTGATTAACAAAAACACTGCTATTTTGGACACGTTAAATACCAGTTAAACGCAAACAGCAAATTTTACTGTTTATGGTCAGAGTTTGGAGTAATACGGTTTAAGTTTATAGTTACCTAGCTTGCTAGTCTTTCTTGCTGAGAAGCGAGCAAGAGACCAGTAAGCTTGAAGTTAGCCTAGATAACCTTAACCATAAAAGCTGAACTCAACACATAACAGAGCATATGAACTTACACTTAAATGTTTATAACATGCTGAAAATGAGATGCGTCTCGTTGCCGGTTCTAATTTCTGAAACATGAACAATTAAAACAAATATTAACCATTTTTATTACGGGTTACCTGGGGACCCCAGGCTATTATATTTATGTTCATAATTGCATAGAGCGCCGCCCAGTAAGATTACGGGTACCATCCGTTGATAGGTATAATACTCTGATCGTCCACGGTAAATCTAATTTCAATGCCAAACTTTTATATACGGACGAGACATTTCCAACCTTGTTATTAATATTATGAGTCTTCTCACCCTGGTCCCCTGGTTTCCGTACTGTAGTGCGACACGTACCCTAGTGCAAAACCTTCAAGTTCGACACTGTCGCACTAAAGTACGCTACCTGGATCGTAGTGCAACACGTACCGTAGTGCGACAGAGAATTTTCAAGGCCGACACTGTCGCACTACAGTACGATACCTGTACTGTAGTGCGACACGACCTAAAGTGCGACAAAAAACTTTACATATTCAATTAAAATTTGACATTGCAATACAATGTTTACAATGTCGGCGATGTGGAGTCCTACTGTGGTACGGTTCCACCTCTCTGCTATAAAAGGAGAAGACTGGATACCGGCATGGCTGGAAAAAATGCGGTATCTCTACATGTTGCCCGGTTGGGAGCGTACTTAAACACGCTTATCTATACCTTGACATTTTTTCATCGCCTCAATCAATTCTTTAAAAATCTATGATGCAATGCCCGAGGCTGCAGCAGTAGCCGCAACAGAAACTGCAGACACCACGATAAAAATTTATTAAATACAGAATAAATGTTTGTTAATCCACGAATCAACGCTCGCGGATCGCGCTTTCTCACAAATCAACGCTCTCTTACTGATCAGGATCTTATTCTTAGTGCTTAGTTTTACAAATTTATTTTTCGATACAGCATCAAACATGGAATAATTGCTATTGATCAAATTATATTATTTTGCTGAGTGGTTTCTTAAAAATAATATCTTCAAGAACGCGAGCGTTGATTCGTGTATTTATTCTGTATTTAATAAACTACCTTATCGGACCTTATTTGGACGGACATTACTTGAACGCTGGAGGCCCTAGCGTTCATATTAATGTCCGTTCAAATAAAGTCCGTTCGATTAATGTCCGTCCAAGTTAAAGTCCGTTGAAATTTTTCCATTTCGAATTTTTTGCCCAGAATTGGACAACTTTGACAACTTTATTGTGCCGTAAGTTAACGACGGAAAGGTTCTCCAAGGGTCATTTGGCGGAAAAAAGTCAATGAAATTATGGCACTCAACAACATAGTTCATAAGCTAGTCCCCGCCAACATGACAAACTTGTTCCAGCCTCTAGATATAACGGTAAATCGTGTTGCCAAGGACATTGTCCGAAGTTGTTATTATAGTTCATATTACTCGGGGGCGGTAATGAAACAGTGCTAGGAAAGCTCCACGTGATGTTAAGGTTAACCTTAAGTTGTCTAAGATAAAACCACTTCACGCCGAATGGCTTGTAAAAGTTAACGCTGAAATGCAGGACCGGGGTAGTTTGATAAAAAAGGTTTCCATAAAGCTAGAAATCACTGATGCTTTAAGCATGGACTATTTCATGCGCGAAAACCCATTTGATGAAGATGATAGGTATGTGATATTAGAAACTGATCATGAACACATATTTTAACATTTTTACTGCTTAATGACTGCTTTTCTTACTTACTGTATAAAAAATGGATTTAAAAATCATTTGCTGAAATTAAAAAACGTCAAAAAAATTGAAAAAATTCGGATTTTTGATGGTTTTGAATGCCTTCGAGCGTTCATATTAATGTCCGTTCATAATTATGTCCGTTCATGTAATGTCCGTCCAAATAAGGTCCGATAAGGTATCTAAGATATAGGGCAGTCGAGTTTTCTTCCTCTTTCTTTGAACGTTGGACAGCTGCACTCGTGCATACCGAATTTTCTGGCAGTCCTTGAAAATTAGTGTCATGACAAGAAGGAGCCATTTAATAATAGGAATATTAATTCAAGTTTTCATCCTTGACCTCGTCCTCGGCTCCAATGACCCACGAGAACCCTTGTCTAAAGAAAAGGTAATAATAACTACGGAAGTGTACAAAAGTCCACCTCTTTACTCGATAGGACTTGCAGATTTTCCGAGAGGAACGTGCAGAGATGATGTTGACTATTTCCTTCATCGGAATGTCAATGAAACCTCATTGACATACAATAGACCATTTTATAACAACATAATGAAGAATATGGACACATTACTTCTATCACCTGAAGACATTCATGCTTGCCCCATGTCGATACACAAATATCCAGTATTGGACATAACAAATTGGACTTGTTTGATCCCTGTATATTACGTCTGTGATGGTGTCTCTGATTGCTTAACTGACGAGTGTGGTTGCGGAGGGGAGACTACCGAGCAGTCAGTAACCCAGACTCCGGTCTTCTACTGTGCTCAACAGCCTGGATGTGTCTCATTTCCACAGGTAACGAAAAAATAAGAAAATATTTTTCTTTATCAATACAACAGTGCGAATGATCACTAATGGCGACATTCCTATATAATACTACGGCGTTTAAATTTGTCACTGTCAACAAAAGAACAAAGTTCGAAAATTAACCAAATTTAATAACAAACCTTGTCGCCCCTAACTTCCGTTCGTCGGTAGATTACTTGGTCATAGATTGGGCAGCTTATTGTGTCTCATTGTAGTCAATCCATAATCGGCCCTTATATAATTTCGTGCATTTAGCATGCTTAAGAATCCTTAAGCAACCCTTTAGTTTTGTGTGTAAGCGATCGAAGGGTCAACAGTCACTGATAATTTACATTTAAACAACTCTTAAATTTAAGCGATCATCGACAGATTATTAACTCCCCACTTGTTTATCGCACGTTTCTAATAATAATAAACATATTCCTGTTTGTTTTATGAATATGACTGCACCTCCCGCCTCAGATTTGCGATAACAAAGAAGACTGTTTAGACGGTAGTGACGAGAGTTTCTGTCCAAACAACGATCAGAGACACCAGAATAGGTTAAAAAGGGAAAATCCAGTTGCGCAATGCATAATCGATTACAGTCGTTCTGAAAATAGAATATGGTTTAACCAGCATGAGCAGTTAATAATGTTCTGTGAAAATAATTGCAGCAGTTATTTTTCAAAATCAGATCAATGGTATAAGTTTTGCAAGCTCCTAGGCTTAAACAATATTTTTAAAACTCCTGCACTACATTTTTGTCAAAGCCTTGATGCCGATAAAAAGCCCAGTCTGTTGTCAATTTGTGACAATGAAATAGACTGTACAAATGGTGAAGATGAAGTTGGATGTCCGGGCAGATTCTACTGCTATAACCACCTTGAAAATGTGTTTACAAGCGAAAGGGCAATGTCGGTTTCACTGGATAAGAAATGCGATCAAGTTAAAGATTGTCCAAATAATATGGATGAGTGTAATATTGACTGTGACCTAGGCAACATAGCTTCTCCAAAATCCCTCATAAAATCGAATGCTCTCTCGTGTTTAAATCTCATCTTTGGATTAGCTGTTTTGATTCTGAATTTAAGGAACGGTTATAAAGCAATGAAACGCACAGCCACTAATGTTATTGCGAAAACTGATAGACTTCTTTGCATACAAATATTTGCATATGACTTTATGATGGGAATTTATCTTTGCTTCATCGTGCTGGCATCCCTCGTTCTCCGATATACTGGAGGCTATTGTGTACGCTCTGTCTGGTGGAGGTCGAGCGTTTACTGCGATATTTTGGGGGTGATCTTCTCTTTTGCAAGTCACGGATCTCTCTTGATAGTTTCTTTGATGAGTATTGTAAGGAGCATCCAGTGCACTGTATCATTTATCAGGATTCCTTATAAAGCCATAATTTTAAGTTCCTGCATCATTTTCACCCTCAACTTGATTCATGCAATAACATGTGGCACTTATGGCACTCACATGTGGCACTTGCAGCACTATCATATGTAGCATGTGGCACTTGCGGCACTCACATGTGGCACTTGCGGCACTATCATATGCAGCATGCTATCAAATGATAGTGCCGCAAGTGCCGCATGCTACATATGAAAGTGCCGCAAGTGCCCCATGTGAGTGCCGCAAGTGCCGCATGCTACATATGAAAGTGCCACAAGTGCCACATGTTAGTGCCGCAAATGCCACATGTTAGTGCCGCAAGTGCCATAGTGCCACATTTACGTAATAAGGTCGGCTCAACGTAAATGGGCAGACTATTTAAGGTTAAACGGATATTAATATATGTACGCTATGCCCTAGCTGGGGCCTCTTCTCAGACTCTCAAGCGTTCAATTTGAATTTGTGCCCATTCAAAATTAAAATTAAATAAAGTTCAATAAGATAAACTTATCATTGCTGGTTTGATTTTGGAACCTTCTCTAGTAGACCTAGTAATTTTGGATTCCTAAGTTATGTGCGAGAATAGCTTCCCAGTCCCGCGTCAAAGTGATTTATAGATTATCCTTATTTTTAAGGGAATCGTTAGGTATTCGTATACTTATAGTATAGTTTTACTATAACACGTACGTGACCAATATTATTCCCCGCGCGATGTCATTACAAATTAGATTCTCTTTCACTTTCAGTTTACTTCAAAAACAGATTCGCGCGTAAAATATATTTAGTTTGCGCGCTTTTGGTACTCCCAAAAGTACGTCAAAATGCAACTGTGAATTGCATTATTATAGATTTATAGTCATAGGTAATAGGCTCCATGTCATTGTCCATAGGACTGGTCACCGTTAACCTTATTTAACTTAAACTGGTTGGAAAACGCGGATGTGTTATGAAAAATAATGTTTATCGCTTTGCCATTCGGCCGGTAGAATTAGATCAGAAAACCACGCGGATACCGATAAGACGATAAAACAGTTATCGAATTTTATACCTTTACCTAAGGCTAATGGTAATGCAACGCTAATGGAATACCTTGATCAGAAAGAAGTAAGAACTTTTGCTTTTGGCAAGTCTAACAACCACGGAAATTTTCAGCGACATCAACGCTAAAATCGGAAACGATTTTCACTTCAAGATCTACTTAGAGAAAGTAATGACATGTCGGTGGGGATCGCGACGTGATACAAATAGTATAGTATGGTATCTACCTTAAGTTATGGAACTGCTGAAGGTAATTCGTTAGAAGGCTTACATCTCGATCTCGGGGTGCGGATAGAAGAAAAACATTATTTATAGGCTTGGACACTTATAACTAGCTGATAGCACAGACTACGTTTTTGTTAGAAAGAATTAGGGTCCGCAGGAAACCATTGTAAACTGAGAACACAGAAGATGGCAGTCAGGATAAGTTTTATGTCTGTCGTGTACAATATATAATTATAGGAGAAACAATATTGTATAGAGAATATGTTATAGAAAGATATCATGTACATAAAGGTAAGTATACTTATTGGTAGTTGTGGAACACAACAAGAAAGTTGAGAATAATCTTGTGCGAGGGTAGGGACCCAGATGTCGTTTCTAACCCAAATAAACTTTAAGGATGCTTCTCATCAGTAGCCGCACCTCCTTACTCAGTTTCTGAACTGGAATTCTATGGGCTTCCAGACGGCCAGACCGAGTATTACCATCCCATCCTTCTAGAGTTCATCACAAGTAGCACCCACCTTGAAGATCTTTGACACCCAGACACACCCCATTGGCGAACAAACTTTGGATATAATCTTACATGCTCCCGAAGGAATCCCTGCAGTTTATGGTCTTTCTCATCGTCACCAGCACTTTTGCTAGAGTCACCAGCCCTTTCACTGGAGTCATCAGCCCAATCACTGAAGTGTATAGAAGTAAAGTTGTGTATTAGATAAATTTCTAATTGGTCTAACATTTAAAACTAATTCGTGCGTAAAATCAAATTCGCACGTGTGCACTCAATGCAGTTCTGGTCACGTACCGGTAACTTTAGGCTTTAACTTAAACTGTTTGGAAAATAGATGTGTACATGAAATATAGTACCGTAGAATGGGGGAACTTCGCCTTGTTTTACAGCTATTTCATGTTATTTAGAAAATACGACACGAGTACTTGAAAAAGTTTATAGCTCATATGAACAGGATTGGTAAAGCAAATGTTTTCGTATGAACCACATCAGCCAGGCATAAATAGTCAGCTAGATTGGTTCCACTGAAATCAGGGCGAATTTACCCTGCAATATGGGGTAACTTCGCCATTCTGAAACTATACCATATTCGGTGCTAAGCACCATACCACTCGACTTGAACGTAAATGGGCAGACTATTTAAGGTTAAACGGATATTAATATATCTACGCTATGCCCTAGCTGGGGCCTCTTCTCAGACTCTCAAGCGGTCAATTTGAATTTGTGTCCATTCAAAATTAAAATTAAATAAAGTTCAATAAGATAAACTTATCATTGCTGGTTTGATTTTGGAACCTTCTCTAGTAGACCTAGTAATTTTGGATTCCTAAGTTATGTGCGAGAATAGCTTCCCAGTCCCGCGTCAAAGTGATTTATAGATTATCCTTATTTTTAAGGGAATCGTTAGGTATTCGTATACTTATAGTATAGTTTTACTATAACACGTACGTGACCAATATTATTCCCCGCGCGATGTTATAATTACAAATTAGATTCTCTTTCACTTTCACCATACCACTCGAAACTCAATTATATTTCCTTGGTATACCTGCCAATTTTACTTATCTAGCTCTAGCCTGCGTGTTACAATGGGCAATTTGGTCGCCGGGGTAACATCGCCATGCATGCTGTGGGTAACATCGCCGGGATGAAGTAGAAATGTAGTCGAACTTCGCCAATACACGTGCGTGACTTTGCCAGCCGCGCGCGAATTTCGCGCCAAACTTCGCCGAACAAATGGGATCAAAAGATCAGGGTAACTTCGCCACACACAAATTTGAAAACTTTATAATATCAGTTGTGTGCATCATGGCTAACTAAATTCGCCCTTAAATGAACAGGACATATGCTAATGGTGTCACACAGAATTTATTAAGGATATAATTGTAAAATATGGGAAATATGCAAGCAGGAAATTTTAGCCACTTTATTGCATTATTTCATGTTGCCTGAGTTTAATTACCATCGTAAACGTTTATTTTTGAATAGGAATACCTTTATAACCATTTGTTCAACACAATACTATTATTATATACAAAAACTCGATCTGATCCTAACAATTCAAAACAGTAAAATGATTATTTGAAAAATAGTGGCGAAGTTCCCCGACACGGCGATTTTACCCCAATTTACAGTAATGTTTATCAGCCGGTAAAGTATTTGGAGGAAAAATCTCACAAACACCAGACGAATAATTTAAATGATTGGAGTTACTTTTACTTATCATGTCTAAATATTAATAAGGTTTACTGGACCAGTTTTTGAATGTATAGGCGAAGAGGAGGAAGAGTGCCCCAGCACTCCAGCAACAAGTTCGAGCATCGGTATCCCAGCAAGCTCAAAGAGGAAACCCTCGTTGGAGGTAAAGAACGAGAGGCAGAGAAATTCTCCTACCTCATCATTTCAACCCAAGGCAAAACATAGGGAAGAACTGTTGCAGGATCGGGCAGAAGAGCTTCATCAAGCAAGAAGGGGATTCTGGCAATTCAGCAAATTGAGATGCAGCAAATGCAAATGCAGCAGGCTGAAAGGCACGAACTTTGGTTGGAGATTCTAAGGGCCCACAGGGAAAACCTGGTACCAACGGCCACCTCTACCGATCTGCCTTTCTCGGCTGGCCTTCTCGCGGAGCTTGAGAATGGAGACATAACGGATTTATCGTAATTTTTATTATTTTTATTAAGATTGTTTTTAAACGCTACTACTACTTTTACTCTTGAAACACTATGGTTTTTCTTTGTTCCAAACGGCACTAGTATATAATAAATAATAAACTACAGATTTTAACGATTACATTTACTCATCAAACTATTTTAATTTTTGTGAGGGTCAAAAGTATCAAAACTCGTGTCGGAAATATCAAACACATGATGTATATGTGTGACTGCTACGTATGTAAACTGTGAAAGTAATATTTTAAGTAGGAGGTCTGTAGTTTAAGGTTGATATAGGTGTACCTTAAAAATATCCGTTTTAACTGTGAGTTTAAGTACCAACTTAAGCGTGAGTTGATTTGGTGAATACCAAATTTAAGGGATTTTAAGTGTCACCCTTAAAAATTAAGGGTGACACTTAATCGTGAATTTGGTGAATACCATTTTAAAATTTGCCACTTAAACTCCTTTTTAAGTGCGACCTCATACTTAAAACGCTGTTTAAGTATGACCTAAAGGTTGGTGAATACGGGCCTAAGACTAATATCTAAAAAGTCAGTTTCACGAACTGAAGTATTATTTTTATTAGTCATCATCTCTGGAGGATATATTTCACTTAAAACTCGTTCTAATAGACCAAAATCATATATAAGACCATGAAGATTATACTTTTCCGAGCCACCGTTGAGCCTGTATTGTTCTATGGCTGAGATCCATTGGATATCAGTTAGTTGCTGTCTGATAACTATAAGCGTATCAATGGCTGTTACAGTAGGCCCTCAACAGTTGAATACCATCCCCAATCCACAGTGATGATCAGTCGATCAGCATAATGAAACTATAAGCCAAGTATTTAGCGAGACACAATGATGAACTGGCCGATCAAGCACTTTTTGGGATTCCCAGCATGAAATAACAACACCTGTTTCAAAAAAGTTAAAGTTAAAGATTAAACTTACCGTTGCCTAATTCTGAGAACATGGAACGCACACGTGCAAATATGATTTTACGCGCGAATTACCCAGAAACTGAAACTTAATGCTGAAAGAGAATCTAATTGCGTCGCGCGGGGAATAATTTTGGTCACGTACATCATTTTGTGTTCCCTTTTAAATACAATTACCAGTGCAGAGAGTGGTTTCAGAAACGCAAATTCAACTTGCAAAGATGAATTTACCTGGGAACGGTACCTCGCTCAGGCTTTTGTATTTATTAAGTTAAACACATTGATTTAACATTGAACATATTATGGCGATTAAAAATATGCCTATAGCAGATAGGGCGGAATGACAGGTTCAGCAACGCCCAGAAATTACAAGCAGCAAATTCTGCTACTGCTAGTGCTATCAAGGAGAATCAAAGCAAATATTATAGTGCGGTACCGTGGCATGTCCATTCTGGGTCAGCGTTGTATAGGTTGCATGGATAAGTCCCTGCTTGCTGTTGGCGTTGCTGCAGTGATGCTAGATGGAACAATTGTCGGAGAACTCTTTGGCTTCGTACTCTCTTCACTTCTTTCTCCGCACAAAACTGTTTAATCCGTGGGAGGCCCTGTTATTCAAATAAAGTTCTGAACCCTCAATCAAGCGTTTAGTTCTAAAACTGGTTATGGAAATTGTAGTTTTGTAGCTTTTCTCATAACTATCGTCCTATCGAACTGATGATCAATAAACATCACGCGGTTTGCTACAATCAAGTTAATATAAGGGGTCGTTTACATATCAGCAGAGGGGTCTTCCAAATTGCAAATGATTACGATTGACCAGATAATATTGTAATTTTGGCACAATAGCACAATACTAATAGCGATACCCGGATTTAACATTTAAACAATTTGTAATCGTATTGCCATGCAGTGTTTGTGTAACTGAAGTTAGTAATCGCTTTTCTTATCAAAAAGTTAATATTTATTTCCTTCGATAGTAAATTATTTTGTCCCAAATTCATATATTTTCTAATAATAATATCTACTTTAATTTTTAGTGCTGACTTCAGCTTCAATCATATCACCGCGCACTGTTAACATACTCATAGTCTGGACAGCACCCTTCTAAATCCGAAAAGTGTTATACTTGTAGTGATAATATTTGGTAGAATTCGGTTCAGGACAAGCTATTAAATTTTTTGCTGCGCTCCGATCTATCACAGCAGTTTTCCTAATACCGTAGAGAAGTTTTTTTTATTATCAAATAAAACTCGATTACTAGACTCCTAGCCTGATACGAACTAAATTAAAAATTGCTCATAACGAACTTATCATCTTATCATAAATAAAAACAAATGCTGTTAACTGTGAGCTTTTGCTGGTCCCATGAATATAATTATAATTCAATGGATATGATATAAATATACACAATACACGACTTCTCATTTCATAATTCGTATCAAACATTTATATACTCATGCGAGAACAAAATATTTAATGTCGAAACTAACAGTAACTACAAGTTAAGTCAAATCAAATCAAAACATAGTTTTAAAAACGTATACGCTATCTGCAACATTGACATCTAGCGCAACGTAACGTGCACAGTCTGGTTTAGTCAACAATGTTACCTGGGGACCTCAGGCTATCATGTTCATTAATGAATAGAGATTCGGCGGAATTACAGGCTGAGCGCGGCCCAGTTATTAAATCAACAATGCAGCTCTAAACGCTGCGGACTTGCTATTATAAAAATTGATGAGCGCTCGATTTGAAATCCCGACGCGCATAAAAACTGCCACTAACTGCTACTAACTGCCACTAACTGCCACTAACTGCCACTAACTGCTACTGTCGCGCGCAAATGCGTGGGCGCGATTGTAGCAGTTAGTGGCAGTTAGTGGCAGTTAGTGGCAGTTAGTAGCAGTTAGTGGCAGTTTGTGGCAGTTAGTGGCAGTTAGTGGCAGTTAGTGGCAGTTAGTAGCAGTTAGTGGCAGTTTCTTTGCACTGCTGAAAACTGCCACTAACTGCCACTAACTGCCACTAACTGCCACTAACTGCCACTAACTGCTACAAACTGCCACTAACTGCTGCAAACGGCGCGCGCAGTGCGTGGGCGCGATTGTAGCAGTTAGTGGCAGTTAGTGGCAGTTAGTGGCAGTTAGTAGCAGTTAGTGGCAGTTAGTAGCAGTTAGTGGCAGTTTCTTTGCACTTAGCTCCTCCTGTGATCCAGTGAACCCTGTCTGTAGCTTGTTGTTCTGCATCTTCTATCGTGATGTCATCGACACCTCTGTGAAGATTGCTGCATCCTCCTGGACACATGACAACCAGTGACCTTTTACCATGCTTTGGGATCCAGTGCAGAAGATAGTTGGGTATTCTTTCTTCTGGCATCCTCACCACATGGCCAAACCATCGGAGTCTAGCTGCTCGTACGAAAGTATCAACAGGGGCGATGTTAGAGACAACATGTGTGGTGTCAAGAGACAACATTATTAATTTATTTTGCGATTTTGATACAACTTGTTGGTCCAAATTTTGGGAACTAAAGTTCTCATTTCTTGGCCAATCTTTTATATTTAATTTTTACTGACGGACAGAAAAATAGCTAGCTCTCTATTTACGTTAATAAAATATCCCTAGACGGTAAAAATGACAAACCTACTCCTAGACCTTTATAAAGACATTCTCTCCAAAATCGAACCGGGAGATTTCGATAACGAAGGAGTTCCAGAAAAGATGGACTTATGGATCGAAATGGATGGAGTAATGATCCAACATTGGGTAAATGACAAATTTTCATCTACAATGTGCAATGTACATTGTACAAGTGCATCTTTAAAAAATGATAGCAATGTTGTAGAAGAAAAATTGTATTCGCCTGAAATGTTTATCTTTTTAGAAATATCGCATCGTTTAACTGTGTATTGTGTAAGGTACTAAAACAACCATTTAAGAATCACGAAGGTTTAATAATTTTGATTTTTGAAAGCTGTTTTGTGATTTTCCAATGTTGATTTTCTCAGGACTTGACTGACTGGCTACATGAGCATGGAATGGCTCGAATACACTACAAAAACGAATCATTGAACGTTAACATGGTGCTACAATTCTCCAACAACGATCTAAGGGAAAATTTCAAAGACGATCCATCATGGAAGAAGCTACAAACGTTGGTAACCTACTCCGAGATCCAATTGAACACCACCACCGAATATGAGGTACTCTACGAAGAACATTTCTTCTATTGGACCATGTTAATCGCAGTCTTCTTCGTCATCATCGGACTAGTTGGACTAACAGTCAAACTGAAGAAAAAAAATTACAATTCGGTGGTTAAGATAACCAAATGTTCATCTTCAATATGGATAGTTGTGGTAGGAACCTTGCTCGCTCTCTCTGAAGGAACCTACTTCGTGGCTAGTAAGGAGATGGGAAAGAGCGCCTTGCTGTACATGACGGTAGCTAGTGCGGTGTCCAGTTTGATTAGAGTCGCCATCATTGATTACAAGATATTCACCACGATTCTCTACTCCTTCCAGAACGTCATGATCTTTCGGCCCTTCTTCTTCCGGCGACACAAGGTTGGCTTTTCCAAATGGCTACTTAGAACAACGCTGGGACAGTGGGTTGTGACCACTACTTTATTCTTATCTGGCACTATGTTTCTTGTTAACTTCAAGCCGACCGAGAGCGGATGTGAGGAAGTATTCAAATGGGAGGATATCTGGAGAGTGACAGTTATAGGGTCCACGTATCTGTCGTTTGTCCTGTCCCTCATTCTCAGCTGCATCTATGTAGTGGGCTACTCCACGGCAACCATCACTAATCTGTCACAAACCCGCCGAGTGGAGATGAGACAAACGTTGGTGAGCTGCTCTGTTGAGATCCTCTCCGACGCGATTATCCTGCTTTACATTGGCCTCATCACACAAAACTGCATGATAAATGATGAAATGGTTCGGCCCTACCAGTACCTCCGAGCCAAAAACTGCACTGAGGTAGCACCGAGACTGCAGTCGTTGGAGATGGGTGTTGGCAAGTGTGCAGCTCCAGTTTTGGCTTCTCAGCCGCTCTGTCAAGAGTTTGCCTTGTTGGTTTTGGAGCTCATCACTTGGTCTCTGGACAAATTTTGAGTTAAAATATTTAGAAAGACTGGTTTAAAACTTTTTTGATTTCGATGAGTATATTTTGTTTCTTTGAAAATGTAACAAATAGCCTGGTGCCGAGTTCTAACGGCAGAACAACCGCACTTTTGACAATTGATATAAGAGATATGCCGTTTCTGAGGTTTGACAGTATATCTTTGCCATCCGGCTAGCTAAGATTTTATTGAGAGCTTTTCTATTTATGCTGGCTGCTGTTTTGAGTGCCTTCGCTTATTTCGATTAATTATACACCGTGACCGAATTAATTGCGAATTTAATTTAAATTATATTTACATTTCCAAGAAAACTACGGATTCTACGAATTTTAAAGATATTACTAGTACTACCGAGTTGTACAACACTGATATTTACTAGTACCATCGACTCACTGAACTGGAACTTGAATTTCCATGAGAGCTTCGGTAAATCGGGATTTACTTCAAAATTAATAAAAAGAATTTCTGAAACCAATAAAATATTTTATGTAAAAATTTGATCTCCTGAAAATCAAAATATCATTCTGTTAAAGATTTAGTTCAAAGATATCAAAGATAAAAGAAAAGAAGTAATAGAGGCAATCAAACTGAAACTTCATGCACCGTGTGCCCGTGCATTTTTTCTGACGTCAATTTAATATTATACAATATCTAACAAGCTTTAATTGAACCCTACAATTTTGTATCTAGACATTTTCTGGCGCATATTTGAAACACATCATATCAGATAAGTTGGGTCGGAGAATTGTGAGAAAGGGGTCAACGTTTGATGGTGTGTACACTTTTCAGGTGTAATGTGTCATGTAGTGCGTAGCTTTCATATTTATTTCAACATTTCGCCTATATTAACTAAATGTATTTTTTAATATTCCAAATTCTGTATCACTGACGTGATACATTCTTAATTTTATATATTGTAACCACATCAAAATTGTTCATCACATAAAGTGATTGTTAAGCACGTTGCAATTGAATGTTACTGCTTGCCATCGACATTCGACGTATCCTTATTTTCGTATCCTTATTTTCGTATCCTTATTTTCGTGATATATAATAGCCGTATTTCCTTAGGTTGTCTGCTAACAGCAGTGATAGGTTTAGTCTTAAAGCGATAAAATAAGTAGATCCAAGTCATCGAGAGAAGGTAAATATAAAATGGCACACAGAAAACCAAAACTACCATTTTAGTTTACAGGAGTATCAGGCGATGAAAAATTATACCCCTTTCTAACATTTGAAAAAATACATTTCTGAGATCTTAACGGGTGATACTCGTAAAATATCTGTTCCATACTCGGCGCGCGTCCTGGTAGGTTGAAAACCTACAACTGAGATCTAGATACAAAATGTCCTTGTGTTTCAGTTATATAATTTGCTGAACTTTGCCAATTCGTCCTCCTCTGCGAATGTGTTAGCGTGGGTGTGATGTCTACTTATCGGCTTATCAGTCATCATGCTTATCATCGAATCAGGTACATGCTATATTTTTAAAATGAAAGAGACGGAGGCACCACTCATTTATGATTTACTTTTAGTATTATGTCTTAACTACAAACAATGATATTGAAGTTGATCTTAAAAACTGGCTATGAACCCTTGAATTGCGCTAAATGATTTGGGAAGTGTAGACATCACTTTCAGTGATTTTTTTCGTCATACGTTGTATGACCCGCCGCGCACGAAGTGCGCGGCTCCCCCTGTATCGTCAGGACGATAAATTAAGGGTGGGTGTCACAACGTGGGTGTCACAACATGGGTGTCACAACGTGGGTGTCACAACGTGGGTGTCACAACGTGGGTGTCACAACGTGGGTGTCACAACGTGATACAATAATTTTTATGAAGTTAATGATTAGGATATATTTTGGGACTAAAATAAGCGCAAGACTTTTGACGTTCCTACTGAGTAGGAATATTTGCTAAATTAAAATAACAATAGGAGTAGGCTACTCCTATTGTTATTTTAATTTAGCAAATATTCAAAAACCATTTATACTGTCGTATAAATAAAATACTTAGTAATCGGATAAGGCTTTAAAAAATTGAGTATTACAATTACCAAGCTAAAATATTTAATGTTGAACTCAAAAATTTTCACGCATTGATGGAGAAATATTCAATTCTGTGCGTAGTTTTTTGTCACATCTATGGCAAATTTTAACCAATTTTGTTCATTATTTCACAATACTATTTAGTAGACAAATTACTTTCGAACTGTGTCCATATTATTTATTCAAATCTAAATCAAATAACTTAATTTGGCTTCAAAATTGTTCAAATCTGAATTTAACGGGTGATACTCGTAAAATATTTGTTCCATATATTAAGACTGTCGACAAGTCCAACTCGGCGCGCGTCAGCTGGTAGGTTATAAACCTACAAATCGAATCTGAATACGAGCTAATTACGACGCATACAAGTCACTGCACTGCGCGCAAGGGTGTTTCAGAGAATATAAATTTGACCCATATTTGTATTTTGTTATAATCTCTCAAATTTTGACTTAAATTGTGAAATTGCACTGAGGGGAATCCCGAACGAAATGATCCCAGGGGGACTTTGGCAACGGGTGATACTCGTAATTTAAAATATCTGTTCCATACATCATATACATCAGGACCATCGACGAGTCCAACTCGGCGCGTGTCCTGGTAGGTTGTAAACCTACAAGGGGGACTCGACTCCCAACCCACCGCGGGGGTCATACAACATACAACGTATAACAAAGTCACCATACTTTAAAAGTATATGCCAGCTCAAATCCGTCTTCATTACTGATTACGAGCTTTCTCTACTCACCCCACCTGCTCTGCATCTCCAGAGAACCTACAATTGCACCCCCTCTCTTTTTCAATGTTCTCCTTCACTCTCAGCATAACCTCCCAAGCCTATTTGTAGCGCGATGCGTTACTGTGCCGCGCCGTGCACTCAATACAATGAGGCTTCTCTAGATCGGCGAAATGCGCTACTGTGCCTCGCCGAGCTGCGATGAATTGACATCGTCAATTAACCTCCATCCCTTCACTCTTTTTCCCGCTCATCCATCCTCTCCCAAGGTTTTTTTCAATCACCAAAACCAATTTGTGCAGCTTTAACTTTACTTTGCAAATTCATGTCCAGGCCCCCAGAAAACCTTACCGCCTGCTGGGCTCGCTAGAGGTGATAGATTTTCAACAGCACGTTATTTGGCGTCGCGCGTCACATCGAGTTTACCTTTCGCACGCTGCATTTAGTTTAGTAATTATGACAACGACATGACTTTGCAAAGTTTAAAAGCGGCGATCTTTTATTTAGCCAAAAATCAAACTTTTCGGTTTAATTCAGAATCTAAGCTGTCCCAAATTGTGCTCCTGGGGAGCCTCCTTTAAATTTACGAGACGGACATTTTGTTGAAAACCGGAAGGTTCTATTTATTTTACTTTTGGAGATATACCCCAGCCGGTAGGGTTTCCTGGGCCGAACCTACGCGCGTTTAAAAGAATTTGCGCTTCATTTTAAAACGTTGATCACTTTGACAAACCATAACTTTCCACCAATCAAGTCAAATTTCAATTTTAAAATATCAAAAGAAAATAGAGAATTTCGCCAACAAGAAAGGGCTTCCTGGATATACCCCAGCCGGTAGGGTTTCCTGGGCCGAACCTACGCGCGTTTAAAAGAATTTGCGCTTCATTTTAAAACGTTGATCACTTTGACAAACCATAACTTTCCACCAATCAAGTCAAATTTCAATTTTAAAATATCAAAAGAAAATAGAGAATTTCGCCAACAAGAAAGGGCCTCCTGGATAGAAAGGTAAAAACGCGATCTTCGTCCTCAAAATCGACTTTTAAAACTTCATACATTTTCCGCCGAAATTATAAGTCTTATATCGCAAAACATCCCCCTACCTCCCTGCAACTCCCCCCCCCACCTTCCATCCCCCCCTTCCTTCTGCTTTCTTTTGCAGCTGAACTATGAACTCTCAGCTCTCTCGCCTACCTAGAAAACCTTACCGCCTGCTGGGCTCGCTAGAGGTGATAGATTTTCAACAGCACGTTATTTGGCGTCGCGCGTCACATCGAGTTTACCTTTCGCACGCTGCATTTAGTTTAGTAATTATGACAACGACATGACTTTGCAAAGTTTAAAAGCGGCGATCTTTTATTTAGCCAAAAATCAAACTTTTCGGTTTAATTCAGAATCTAAGCTGTCCCAAATTGTGCTCCTGGGGAGCCTCCTTTAAATTTACGAGACGGACATTTTGTTGAAAACCGGAAGGTTCTATCTATTTTACTTTTGGAGATATACCCCAGCCGGTAGGGTTTCCTAGCTGGGCCGTGTCCGCTAGTCGGCTGAATTGTGTCACGTAACGTAATTTAATAATTAACTTAAACGCGGTACGCGCGCGATAATTTTTTTATTTGAAAATTCAATTAATTATTATATATATAAATCAAGCGTTACATTTCAGCCATGCAAAATTACAATGACATATTTTGATATACTAATTGATAAATGGAACTGCAATATAAGTTGCTTAATGTTTGGCCGCATGACAACTAACTAAAAGAGAAAAATAAACTTGATTACATAATAATTAATTCGGCTGAACCAACACATAGCAAGAGCCACATTAACGTTGGGGCCGTATAAAAAGCTTGATGAGCTTGATGTTTTACAATTCACTTAAACCGCCATGGTTTAATTTTTATTGCCACCCAGGGAATTGTTTAATATTATATTAATTTTTGTAGCGCGATGCACTACTGGGCTGCGCCGCGCATCTTCTCGCAACAACGGTAGATTGCGGTGAGATGCACCACTGGGCCTTGTAGCGCGATGCGTTACTGTGCCGAGCCGCGCACTCAATTATGCTAATTCTCGCAACCACTAGATCGGCGACATTCGCCGCGCTACTGGGCATTCGCCGCGCTATTGGGCCTCGCCTCGCCGACAAAAATTACTCGCGTGACATAACGATATATTTGTGATTTTCTACAACAATTTACTAAATCATCCATCCATAAAAGTGATTTACAAAATTACACCTAAAGCTTGTGTCTCGTTGTTCACTTAAACGGTACTTGACGGCTCAACTGTGGTGTTTAACGTTTGCATATATCTAGATTGGACTCTGATATTAGTAACTGTGTATGATTTTTTAAAAAATATTGAACATACTCTACAACCTGGTAGCGCGGCTGACACAAAACAAAAATGTTGGCCTGGTTTGTGCATAACCTAGTAAATAACCTGCACTCCGATAAAAGCCGTCTGGAGAAACTCAGCAAAATGTTCATTGTAGTCCTGCACAATTTGAACATTTTCGTGGCTAATTCATTGAACAACGTCAGACTTAATATGTATTTAGTATTAAACAATTCGGTAAGTTATCTTTTCATGTACGCTGTACACTGTAGTTAGTAAATGTAAACCAAACTTTTGTGTAAAGTAAAAATTGTGTATTTTGTACATTTTTTAGTGTCACTTGTACACATATCACAAATTATTTTATTATAATAAAACCACTATACCGAAATATTCTGTAAAACCCTCTGGTGTCGAGATTACTCCATCAGATCCCAAATTCGGATCCACTACTGTTAAGGAGACTCGCATCCATTAGGGACTGTCAGCGGTAAGCTACAGCTCCTGTTGGTAATCGACTCGGAAAACAGTGGTGGTCCCCGTTTTTGGGTTGGAAATGATGAAAACCAGATCTAAATCAGTTGAGAACAAAAATACCGATTCTAGTAAGCTTTCTAATCCAGATCAATGTACAGACCCAGAAGAAACAAATAAAACTGTCTCTCAAGCAATCAAGGATTTGAGGACACTTACCGAGACTTGTCCAATATGCGATCTTAAAGTGACTGAGTATGACGATGGCCTGCTATGCGAAAGATGTCACTCATGGCATCATAGGACTTGCTTGAAGATCAGTAAAACAGAATACAAGAAACTGAGTGAAAGCGATGATGAATATCTATGTACAAGATGCCTAAAAACAACATCAAAGGACGATGATACTGTGGTAGAAGTATGTACTCGAATGTATGTATGTGCACGAAAATTTATTTCAATCAATCAAAGAAGAGGCAAAGGAGTGCTGTTTCCCAGATCATGATAATGTAAGTGATCCATCTCGATTGAAATTAGGACCATGGAATAGTTGGGAAGTTCTGACAAAATGTGAGGAAATATATGGTGTTATAGTTAAATGGAGAAGAAACATATTTTTGCTTCCCTCAGGGGCGGCAGGAAAAGCATTCATCGAAGAAATGACTAAAGTGGCCAACAATTTCACATCAGGCAGTGCTATGGAATCAGTGACCATCACCCTTTTGATGATAATGCCATCACTGCTGTTGCAGAAACCCTCAAAGAGGTCCAAAGCAAAGGAACACACTGAAGTGTTGAAGAGAAGACTTGTTTTGTGGCAGGCAGGTAAGCTAGAAGAGCTGCTGCGAGAAGGACAGGAGATTCAGAGGAGATTGGGAAAGGGGAAGCATAAACATGGCCATGTTGAGAGAGTCTTCACTCGACTCATGATGAAAGGAAAAGTCAGTGCAGCAATGCGGTGGATTGGTGAAAATGCCACCGGGATTCTTGAACCTACTCCAGATGTGATTAAAGTGCTGAAAGAGAAGCATCCCAAGGCATCACCTGCATCAAAGGGAAGCTGTCTGAGTGGACCAGTGAGGAGGGTAGAGCCAGTTATATTCGACAGTATTGACGGGGAATCGATAAGACAAGCAGCAAAGAGAGTACAGGGTGCTGCAGGGCCTTCAGGGATGGATGCGGATGCATGGAAGAGACTACTGTGTTCTAAACAGTTTGGTAAGAAGTGTGAGGATCTATGTAATGCCATAGCAGGGATAGCAAGGAAACTATGTGTCCGGAATTTGGATCCAACGCTGTTGACCTCATTGACAGCATGTCGACTTGTCCCCCTGGATAAAAAGCCTGGAGTCAGGCCAGTAGGCATAGGTGAAGTCTTAAGAAGGATAATAGGGAAAACAGTAATGACCCTCCTACAGAAAGATCTGGTTGGAGCCACTGCTCCTATTCAAGTTTGTGCTGGTCTTCAGGGAGGAGTGGAAGCAGCAGTCCATGCTGCAAGGGACTGCTTTGAAGACCCTGAAACTGAAGCTATCATCTTAGTGGATGCAGAGAATGCATTCAACTTGCTGAACCGAGAGGCTGCTCTCAACAACATGAACATCGTTTGTCCAGAAGTTGCTACTTACATTATGAACACCTACAGAATGCCTGCTAGACTGTTCATTGCAGGAGGAGATGAGCATCTTTTTAGTGAAGAAGGGACCACACAAGGTGATCCACCTGCCATGGGATTTTATGCCTGTGGTACAATACCATTGATTGATGCAGGAAACATTGAGAGAAAGGTGACTCAGATCTGGTATGCTGATGACTCTGCTGCTGGGGGAAAACTGGAGGAAATAAGGAAGTGGTGGGATAACCTCTGTATTAAAGGACCACTCTTTGGATACAACCCTAAATCTTCTAAAACATGGGTGATAGTCAAGCCTGAGCACGAAGAGAAGGCAAGAACCCTATTCCCAGATGTCAATGTGACAAGCATTGGTCGACGATATCTGGGCAGCTTCATCGGAACAGACCAAGGAAAAGAGGCTTTCATTGAGGAAAAAGTTCAAGAATGGTGTCGTGATCTTAAACAGTTAAGTGATATAGCATCAAGAGAACCTCAAATAGCATACAGTGCATACATGTATGGGCTTAGTAAAAGATGGAACTATGTGTGCAGAACTACCCCAGGAGTTGCAGATAGGCTCACTCCTCTAGAACAAGTAACACGTGATGAGTTTATCCCAGCTATCATTAACAGGCTGTTTAGCTGCACTGATGAACTAAGGAACATAATGGCTCTACCACCAAGATATGGAGGATTGGGTATACCAGTTATGATGGAAATGGCAGACCGAGAGTACAATTTCTCATGTAGAGCCACAAAACCCCTTAAAGAAGCTATTCTCAAGCAGATAGACAACTACACAGAGGACTGGAGACATAGTAAAGGAGTGAAAACTGAGATAACGACTGAACGAAATCTCTTTTATCGACAAAAACAAGCAGAAATACGCCAGGAGCTCGAGTCAACACCACTGGCAAAGTTGATGTTCCAACTAGCGGCTGAGAAAGGGGCAAGTGCTTGGTTAACAGCACTACCTTTAAAAGAGTATGGATATCTGATGAATAAACAACAGTTCTCAGATGCAATAGCTCTCAGATACAACCTGAACTTAAAGGACTGCCCTAAAACATGTACGTGTGGCCAGAAATACTCAGCAAACCATGCGCTCATCTGCAAACTTGGTGGATATGTGTCACTGCGGCACAACTCGCTGAGAGACACCTTTGCAGAACTAATGAGAACTGTGAAATGCAAGGATGTGCAGACTGAGCCAGTTCTTCTTCCAGTTGATGGTCTACAGTTACCAAAGGGAACAGTCCTAGGAGACCAAGCCAGGCTGGACATTTCTGCAAGATCGATTTGGAATGCTTCAGAGAGGGCATTTTTTGATGTAAGGGTATTTCATGCCCCAGCCCCCTCCAATGCAAGCAAACCGATACCAGCAATGTACCTGTCCCATGAAAATGAGAAAAAGCGATGTTACAATGCAAGGGTTCTTGAAGTGGAGAAAGGAAGCTTCACACCTTTAGTGTTCTCGACTTCTGGTGGAATGGGTGGTGAAGCTGAGAGACTGGTCAAGAAGCTGGCCAGTAAGATGGAGTACCACACTGGCCAGAGGTACTCAGACGCTGTAGGATACATAAGAAAGCGCCTTCGCTTTGAAATCCTCAGAACAACAGTGATTTCTCTCCGTGGAGACAGAGGTGCGAGAAAAAACATTGTTGATATAAACAGTCTAGATCTTAACTTGGAGCCACAAGGCCAAGGGTAAACAATTTTTTGATTGTTAAGGGAATTTTTTGAATTCTTAAAGGGTTGATTTTATATAGGGTCATTGCTATATTATGTGTATATTGTTTGAATATTTTATATAATAAAACCACTTCTGTGAAATGGTTATTTTGACTTTAAATATTTGAACTAAATATGAATTGATTGTTGGTGTAAAATAAAATTTTGTTTTACTTAAATTTTGTTTTACCAATTGCTCTGTCAACGTCCACGTTTCAGAACCATATAGTATTGACTCCACAATAGCAACAAATAGGTGGATCTTTAGTCCTCTTCTAAGGTCAGACTTCCACACCTGCACTTGCACTGCACTGTACATATGTAGCAGTGTAGC
The DNA here is from genome assembly GCF_026151205.1 of Bolinopsis microptera. Classification (NCBI taxonomy): domain Eukaryota; kingdom Metazoa; phylum Ctenophora; class Tentaculata; order Lobata; family Bolinopsidae; genus Bolinopsis; species Bolinopsis microptera. Next base: position 7,962,379 of record NC_087082.1, on the reverse strand, counting down.
ACTGCCACAGAGAAAATTCCCTATCAGACCACATTTTAATAAGGTCATGCTGGATTTAATTCCAACACTTAAATAATACATTATTTTCTGATATGACAACAGGATCATGCTTTTTTATTTGATCAGAATGCAACAACAAGATACACAGGCAGGTCACTCCCAGAGTTGTGATGTAACCCTGAGTCACGGCACTTTACTAGCTGTAGGGGGGTTAGTCTTACAAGAGGGGGGGTCCAAGGGGAACTTTGGGGAACTTTGGGAAAGTCCCCCAAGATTTCTGAAGTTCCCCAAAAAAAAGTTCCCCAAAACTCCCCAAAGTTCCCCAAAATTCCCCAAAATTATTCAAAATTATTCAAAATTATTCAAAATTATTCAAAATTATTCAAAATTTCTCTAATATACATTAATACCCATTAATGTTAACATGTATGTTATTATAAGGTATAATCTTAACTTACTTGTTGATACTTGCAGCATGATAATTTTTTTGGCATGATAATTTTTTTGGGGAACTTTGGGGAACTTTGGGAAATTTTGGGGAACTTTCTGAAGTTCCCCAAAAAAAAGTTCCCCAAAATTCCCCAAAATTATTTGTTTCATTGATAATTTTTTGGGGAACTTTGGGAAAGTCCCCCAGGTTTCCTGAAGTTCCCCAAAAAAAAGTTCCCCAAAACTCCCCAAAGTTCTTCTTGGACCCCCCCCCTACAAGCCAGGGAGTGTGCATCTCCAGCCAGAGCTGTACTAGTCTCTGGACTAGCGTTTCGGTGTTTGCAAAAGATTACAGGCCCACACATTCCTTGCCCCGTTAGTTGCTTATCCTTTCACAACCCAATAAGCAGTCAAGGACAAAAAGTCATACACCAAATGAGGATAATTTTTCATTGTTATAAATTGGTTGATTCTGGGAAATTTGCTCAAATTAAATTCCTTGTTTCATTGAACTTGTTTCATTGAATTCACAGCTTAGTGACTGACAAACTTGCATCAGACCAACTTGCATAGTGATATTGGATTTGGACCATGACCTTTTGCATGGGGGCTATCATGTTACAACTATAGCCATGATCGGAATGTCTACATTAAAATGTACTACTATTAATCATATGATTATGAAAACCAGAAAATTTTGTTTTGTGATTATAGTAAGGGGAAAAGTGGTCGATTTAAGGGTTCCGTTGGATTTGAATGTTCACAAGGATTTCTCAACGGAATATGGTAGTTAAGACCCCTACGAACATAATTAGACTTGTTGCCAATTTTGTATCTCAACAGAAACACCACTTTTACCACTTTTTACCACCTTTGTACCACCTGTCTGGTTTGCCAAATATCTTTAGTTGTGAACGTCGTAAAAGGCTGCAAATTAACCTAGAATGTTTATCTTATCAAGGAGTAAAACTTTTGTGTGAAAAATTTTTACATTGGACAATCAGCTAATTGTATAATTACCAATTAGTTAATCACCAAAAAATTTGAAAATTTTTTATTGGCTCAAAATGATTGAAATCGTTTGAAACACGGAGAAATGTAGTTTTTAGAAAAACTTCAAAAATTTTTCACTTAAAAATTTTTTTCGAGACTGAAAAAAGTTTGAAAATTAAAAAATATTTTTATTCCGCCAAAAGTGATCGAATTGCATGAAACGTGGATAAAAATGCTTTGCAGAAAAACTTCGAAGATTTTGAGATTGGGGAATACTAAAATCATCAATATTTGAAGTTGGAGTTCAGTAAATCTCGACATATTTTAGTAATTAGGAATAGCTCAGCGGAAAGGGCCGAACCTGAAAAAGGTTAACCACACAATATTAGAGTTTCATAACTAATTACAATACAGCTTTTATTCCACAAATTCCACATAAAGAAACAGCACAAAAGGACCATTTAAGATCGAACCGATTTTACCTGCTGTACTATCATTTTATTGATTTCAATGATCAAAACCTCTGTACCGTCAATCTTGCCAATCTATACCGGGTATCTGAATGTACCGGACCTTTTATTTACCTCTATAATTAGACCCAGTTGTGCAAGAAATGCGATTTCTCACAGGGGTTTCTTTTAACTGTGCACTTTTTGTCACTCTCGCAACTCGCAAGAGGCCCGGTATTATAGGGGGGTATAGGAAGCGAGTGTAAATATACCTTCCATCATCCACTGTGCCCCCACTGTGGCTTTTTTGTATTGTGAATGCGCATGCCGCTTCGTTTGCTATGCCAGATACCTCGAATAACCCCCATATGTCATTGCCAGGGTCGGGATAGAGCTGGAGATAGCATTGAAAAGTTGCTAGAAATAGCTAGATTTAGAGTAAACTGGTGGTAGCTGGGTGGTGCTAGCATGGATGTAGCAGAACGTAGCTACACGGGGTTTCATTGGAGTTGGTTATTTTAATGGCCAAAGAGTGCCGGAACTAAAGTTACTTAAGATTGCAGTTGAGGGGCAGTGTAAACCACGGTGTAGTCAGGGACACAGAGCTACAGTGCAGGAGTACTGCAAGTGCAATAGAACAGTGCAATTGATACAGTCTGCAACAGTAAAACGCCGACGAAGCTAGACTTAGAGTGAACTGATGGAAGCTGGGTGGTGCTAAAATGGAGGTAGCAGAACGTACTACATGATGAAAACAGGAAAACTAAGGCTGGTTGAGACCTAAAAAGATGTGAATCTGTCCTGATAGATCCAGTGAAGAGCGAGTAGCGAAGAGTTTGATCACTAACCTAAAGCTCTAAAGAAGAAGAGGGCTAAAGAGACTCACTTTGATCAATCAATCTAAAAAGGGTGGGTCAGTCTCTCTGTTTTCATCAGATTCTGATGAAAGGCTGTTAAGCTCAGGACGGTGATCTTAATAGGTCGGATAGCTGTACCTGGTTGCTTCCAGCCCACCCTTGTCGCTTGAAAATAAGTTCTCACCCCACCTCTTCCAAAAATGCAGTTACCAGAACAGGAAACTCTTCTTCCTACTCTTCTTTCAACCCAAACAAAATCAGGTTCCAGCTCCTCTCCTCCTCTGCAGCCACAATCTTATCTCCTTCTTCGGCGTTTTACTGTTGCATACTGTATCAGGGGAATGCAACGTCAATTAATGTCAATTAATGTCAATTAATGTCAATTAATGTCAATTAATGTCAATGTCAGTTTTGCAAAATTTTGGAATACTGACATTAATTGACACGATATTTTTCGACCAGAGATTATGTAGTTCTACCATATTTTTAGCACTTTAGAACGTTTATATCATCAATTTATTCACTACTATCACAATATATGGAAATGTGAAATGTGAAAAAAATTCAGATCATTAAACAATAAAACTAAAATAATACGGTTTCCCGAAATTTAATTTTCTTAAATGGGCGTGGCCATCCAAGGGCGTGGTTCTCAACATCATCAGAACTTAAAACCCACATTAAACGAAATGCCTTCATGACATTTATACTTGAATAACGAATCTTAAACAGCTAACATTACTCCTTCATATTAAAAAAGCCGATTCTAGATATTTTACCTGTATAAGAAACCAATAAAATATGGGCGTGGCCGGTGGGGACCGAAGATGGAAGAGTTGGAAGCTGAAATTTGTTTTGTGGTCTTTGAACCTAAGGATCAACAGATAAGAACATACTCATAATTATTCAAGGACATTTTGTTTTTTTGAACCGGTCTAACTTACATGATAGACGTGAATATCTTGTATTGAATATTTATCGAATAATGATAATCTCAAATTTCAAGACATATTAATGTCAATTAATGTCAATTAATGTCAATTAATGTCAATTAATGTCAATTAATGTCAATTAATGTCAATGTCAGTTTGGGGTTTTTATGGAATACTGACATTAATTGACGTTGCATTCCCCCCACTGTATCACTTGCACTGTTCTTTTGCACTTGCAGTACTCCTGCACTGTAGCTCTGTGTCCCTGACTACACCGTGGTTTACACTGCCCCTCAACTGCAATCTTAAGTAACTTTAGTTCCGGCACTCTTTGGCCATTAAAATAACCAACTCCAATGAAACCCCGTGTAGCTACGTTCTGCTACATCCATGCTAGCACCACCCAGCTACCACCAGTTTACTCTAAATCTAGCTATTTCTAGCAACTTTTCAATGCTATCTCCAGCTCTATCCCGACCCTGGCAATGACATATGGGGGTTATTCGAGGTATCTGGCATAGCAAACGAAGCGGCATGCGCATTCACAATACAAAAAAGCCACAGTGGGGGCACAGTGGATGATGGAAGGTATATTTACACTCGCTTCCTATACCCCCCTATAATACCGGGCCTCTTGCGAGTTGCGAGAGTGACAAAAAGTGCACAGTTAAAAGAAACCCCTGTGAGAAATCGCATTTCTTGCACAACTGGGTCTAATTATAGAGGTAAATAAAAGGTCCGGTACATTCAGATACCCGGTATAGATTGGCAAGATTGACGGTACAGAGGTTTTGATCATTGAAATCAATAAAATGATAGTACAGCAGGTAAAATCGGTTCGATCTTAAATGGTCCTTTTGTGCTGTTTCTTTATGTGGAATTTGTGGAATAAAAGCTGTATTGTAATTAGTTATGAAACTCTAATATTGTGTGGTTAACCTTTTTCAGGTTCAGCCCTTTCCGCTAAGCTATTCCTAATTACTAAAATATGTCGAGATTTACTGAACTCCAACTTCAAATATTGATGATTTTAGTATTCCCCTATCTCAAAATCTTCGAAGTTTTTCTGCAAAGCATTTTTATCCACGTTTCATGCAATTCGATCACTTTTGGCGGAAAAAAAAATTTTTTAATTTTCAAACTTTTTTCCTCGAAAAAAATTTTTAAGTGAAAAATTTTTGAAGTTTTTCTAAAAACTACATTTCTCCGTGTTTCAAACGATTTCAATCATTTTGAGCCAATAAAAAATTTTCACTTTTTTTGGTGATTAACTAATTGGTAATTATCCAATTAGCTGATTGTCCAATGTAAAAATTTTTCACACAAAAGTTTTACTCCTTGATAAGATAAACATTCTAGGTTAATTTGCAGCCTTTTACGACGTTCACAACTAAAGATATTTGGCAAACCAGACAGGTGGTACAAAGGTGGTAAAAAGTGGTAAAAGTGGTGTTTCTGTTGAGATACAAAATTGGCAACAAGTCTAATTATGTTCGTAGGGGTCTTAACTACCATATTCCGTTGAGAAATCCTTGTGAACATTCAAATCCAACGGAATGCCACTTTTCCCCTTACTATTATGTGGAACGAGTTAAAATACAGCACTTTGTTACCAAAACTCACTGCTCATTCTAAAGGTAATGGGAGATGTACATTTGGTTGCTCAATCTTATCCAGATAACACTGTCAAGTATTTCATTGAAAAGTAAGTTCAAGAAATGTTTTAGAAAATTCGTATCACTCCTGCTTCAGCAATTAAGCATCCTCAAATAATATTGCAGTGTTGCTTCCGAATATTTTATGCATAATATCTTCTTAATGTATAATATAATAAAGATCAATATTTTCAGATTGAAAGATCATCTTGCAACCAGCAATGATGATGAACAGAGGTATAACTCATTTATCCAATCTAATCTTTACTTATCGTCCTTTACTGAGATTTAACCACAGCTTCATACAAAAAACGTGTTGAATGCAATGCATTTAAAGCAAAAAAATCATTAATTTTACTTAACTTCTCCGTAAAATTGTCTTTAAAATTCCATCATGAAAAAAATCTTTTTTCAGTATATTTGGATCATTGCCAGAAGTTATGCAGTGCGTAATCAGCAATACTCATATAGTATTTCTACTTACGAATGGCAGAATTTGTCGCTACAAATACACAGTCAAGACAGAGGCAAGTTCTGGCAATGCCAGCAAGTTTACATCGACAGCAGAGTTGGAAGGGAGAAGCTCTAAGGCTCAGAAGAAAGATTCAGACAGTTGGGATGCTGCACCAGACAACATACTTCCCAGTATGAGGTAAGTTCATTTTAACATACTTCTCAGTATGAGGTAGGTTTATTTTAACATACTTTACAGCATGAGGTAAATTCATTTTAACATACTTCCCAGTATGAGGTAAATTCATTTTAACATACTTCTCAGTATGAGGTAAGTTTATTTTAACATACTTTACAGCATGAGGTAAGTTCATTTTAACATACTTCCCAGCATGAGGTAAGTTCATTTCAACATACTTCACAGCATGAGGTAAGTTCATTTAATTCACGTATTAAGCCTGTCCATTCTCGCACTTAAGGTCAGAAGTATTTGTTGTAAAAATTCTCAAGTTGATTCAACAGGGCTTTTTCAATGACTTGCAATAAATTGTCTTACCTCCAGTTGAACCGTCGCGTTTGTTAGAATCCGTGGGCGCAAATATAAACTAAGAGACTAAGTAAAGATGAGCTCTCAATGTAAATCAGTCGTATCCACCGATGGTAATATTTAATTTTAACGTTAGTTGGCGTTAATGTAAAGCCTAGCTCCCACCAAACTAACGTTAACCCCATAACAGGACACTTAGGAGGCTGTTTTCTCAAAGGCGGGGAAGGAGAGGGACGTTAGTGCGTGGCCGGACACCAGCCGGCAGGTCATGGTTAGCCTTCAGACCAACTGTCCCTGCTTCAGAGGTATTTACCCGGGCAAATCCTTTAATTCTATCTTTTAAAATAATTTAAATATGACATTGCTGTTTTATTTCATCGTACCTATCAACTTTGATCTATACGCAAAGTTTCTTAGTTTCCTCATGAAAATGTAAACTTCCAGGTTCCAGAAGAGTCTATACAACAGTGCCAAATGGTACTGCAGGGTAAATCACGAGCTGCCATAATAAAGGAGCTGCAGAGAACAGGGTTGGATATCAATGAAGCAGTTAACAACTTGCTGAGTAGAGATGATGATGATGGGGAGGAGGAAGGGAGTGACTCCCTCGTTGTGTCAGGAGATGATGTAGTATCCTGGTTTGACAGTGGTGAGTTGTTCATTCTTGTCGAAAATGTTGAATAAATCTGTGGCTGTAGCTGTGGTGGTATATAGATATCAAAATATGTGTTTGACCAATTTAAAAGGATTCGAAATGTTATAATGTGATAAATGTGAACCAGGAGTTGAAGACGGTATAGACCTGGATTTCCTCTACCCTGACAGTGAGACGGTAGCTATAAACTTCCCACAGTTGCGCAACTCTTCATCTAGTTCGAGCTCCACTACAACCTCTTCTACCAGAAATATTCTTCTCAACAGAAGATCTACTGACTCTACTCCTTCATCTTCTACCACTACTGCTGAGGGGTGAGAGTTTGTGGGATTATTACAATTTGACTACGGAGTCAATTTATTGTTATTGTAAAATCATCAATTTTAGATATAACACTGATAGTATCTATTTTCATTTAATTATTGTAAATTGACAGGGTTACTCGGCCAGCAACAAGTAGAGGGATCCCCTCTGTCTCCACCTCCAGCTGGGACACCTTTTCCTCACTCCTCCGTGACAGAAGATCCCTAACGGAGCGCATATCTGACAGACGCGCTTCCTCTCAACCCGGCACTTCTTCCAGCACTGCCGATAAGCCGGATACCTGGGTGAGTTACTTCATGTTACCAGCTAGGCTAGTTGATGGGGTTTCCCCTAGTTACCAGCTAGTTGATGGGGTTGCCCCTAGTTACCAGTTAGTTTATGGGGTTGACCCTAGTTACCAGCTAGTTGATCTAGTTACCAGCTAGTTGATCTAGTTACCAGCTAGTTGATCTAGTTACTATTTAGTTGATCTAGTTACCAGCTAGTTGATGGGGTTGCCAGCTAGTTGATGGGGTTGCCCCTAGTTACCAGCTAGTTGATGGGGTTGCCCCTAGTTACCAGCTAGTTGATGGGGTTTCCCCTAGTTACCAGCTAGTTGATGGGGTTGCCCCTAGTTACCAGCTAGTTGATGGGGTTTCCCCTAGTTACCAGCTAGTTGATGGGGTTTCCCCTAGTTACCAGCTAGTTGATGGGGTTTCCCCTAGTTACCAGCTAGTTGATGGGGTTGCCCCTAGTTACCAGCTAGTTGATGGGGTTGCCCCTAGTTACCAGCTAGTTGATGGGGTTGCCCCTAGTTACCAGCTAGTTGATGGGGTTTCCCCTAGTTACCAGCTAGTTGATGGGGTTGCCCCTAGTTACCAGCTAGTTGATGGGGTTTCCCCTAGTTACCAGCTAGTTGATGGGGTTTCCCCTAGTGTTACAGCAATACTAATAAGTCCCTATTCTATTATATATTGGTGGTGTTAGCCGTTCTAACTTCTAATTTCCAAGCTATCAGTATTTTTGTATTTCAGTCAGTAGTATCGGACCAGAAAGAAGAGTCTCGCACTACAGATGTGATCTGCGAGGAAGTAGAGTGGTACCCTAGTGACCTGTATTTCACACACATGGGGGCTATGTACTCCTTCCTGCTGGCTCTAGACAGGGACGGCAAGTTACATCGCTGGAGTTGGGATAGTGAACCTGTTCATTCCGATCAAGTAAGTGTGTGCTATGCTTCCTTAGATTACCTTATTGATATGCTGGTACTTTATACCTATATATAGTATATACATGGTCCAACTTAAAAACAATGTGCTATTCACGGAATATGTTAAGTTATTCAATAACTAAATGTTACTATATCAGCCAGGAGACATGATAACAGAAGACCCACCCCTCTACACCCCTCCCCTCCCCGACCTAAACCTCTCCGACAAGAGAATATCCCACCTTGCTGTATCACTGTCTCGCACTACTATTCTCACTGAGGATAACCAAATGGCAGTACTTGTGGATCCTGAACTGGACAAGATAGCTAACTTGATACAGGTATCACTTCAGGGCCCGTATATTTTTTATTTATGATTTGAAACAGATAATGATGATGTAAATATTGAAAATCTTCTCTGTCTGTCTTTCATCGGGAGTTTTGTTTGACAGCAAAATTCGAAGGTGATTGACATAGTATTTAGAAAACATTACCAATCGTAATTTTCCGGAATCTATTTTTAGATTTATAAAGCACTTAATTAAAGCACTTAATTAAAAGAACTTTAAGCTATTTTTTATCAAGTGAATATATTTGCTTTTTCCTAATCTACCTGTCTCCCCCTCCCTTTACAATCTCAATATAATCTCCCCTTTTCCAGATGCCATGCAGGGAGTTCCCAGAGTTACGTAATACTCAAATCAGTTCTATGGTATCTACTGACTTCTTTACTGTGCTATCTACTAAACAGGGGCAGCTCTACTGGTTGTGAGTATATTGTATTCCAGTATATTATATATTATATTATACTGGTTGGGAGTGTCTACAGTCCTTACATATTAATTTAAGTTCTCATACCATTTTGATTCGATACTGTGCTTCATATCAGTTTTTTTGGTAGGAAACAATAACATAACATTTTAAAGATTATACTTTGAATTAACAAAATGAAGACAATTTATTGACAAATAAATAATGAACAGTGGGAACTACCCGGTGAGAAGTGAGACAAAAGACAAGAGTGGAGTAAGTAAGAGCAAGACTAAAGCAAGTACTAGTACTCCCAGTGCTTCCGGTAGTGCCCAGAAACCGACTAAACAGATAGTGGTGGGGAGCAAGGTAATAATATTACTAGCGCACAGTTACATGGCACTAGCTCACATTTGCGGTATTATTCATGACTTTCATGTGATTGATATTTTTTGAACAAGGTTAATTATATCTGTATAACTATAAAGGTGTCACCCTCTCATCGCCGCAGGTATCACTAAATAGACGACCCCTGTACCACATCGGAGCACACGGTTACTGTGTGAGGAAGGGAACACCCTGTGTCGGGGTCCTATTGGAGGACTTGTGGGAAGGCAACAAGGAAGCTAGGTTCGAGGTGATGAGCGGCAGAGAGGAATGGGGTAGTGAGGTTACTTGGAACTTGCAGTCTTGTGTTATAGTTCAGGTGAGATGAACCTGCAGTCTTGTGTTATAGTTCAGGTGAGATGAACCTGCAGTCTTGTGTTATAGTTCAGGTGAGATGAACCTGCAGTCTTGTGTTATAGTTCAGGTGAGAGGAACCTGCAGTCTTGTGTTATAGTTCAGGTGAGAGGAACCTGCAGTCTTGTGTTATAGTTCAGGTGAGATGAAACTGCAGTCTTGTGTTATAGTTCACGTGAGATGAACCTGCAGTCTTGTGTTATAGTTCAGGTGAGATGAACCTGCAGTCTTGTGTTATAGTTCAGGTGAGAGGAACCTGCAGTCTTGTGTTATAGTTCAGGTGAGATGAACCTGCAGTCTTGTGTTATAGTTCAGGTGAGAGGAACCTGCAGTCTTGTGTTATAGTTCAGGTGAGAGGAACCTGCATGTGCAGTCTTGTGTTATAGTTCAGGTGAGATGAACCTGCAGTCTTGTGTTATAGTTCAGGTGAGATGAACCTGCAGTCTTGTGTTATAGTTCAGGTGAGATGAACATGCAGTCTTGTGTTATAGTTCAGGTGAGATGAACATGCAGTCTTGTGGTATAGTTTCTAAGAGACTATGATTGTTCTCATTATCCCAGGTCTATAACCCCTCTCCCCCAGGATAACGGACCCCCTGTGCACGAGGTAGTTAAGATAGACGGTAAGTTCGCTGCTGTTATACCCGCCAACTCTACTGGAGACGGAGCTGACCCTGCTGACCTCATTAAGAATTGCAGGTTCGTAGTTTGTACATCCCCACTATTATTTTTACTCTATTTGTCGCATGGTGCAGTTAAATAGGTGATGGCAAGATCACCCTGTAGCTGTATTTAGACGTTTTTTAAACCACCGGTGAGATAAATTTAAAAAGTGGCTGGGAATCTGGTCATTGGTCATTCGACTTGAAAAAGGCGATAATTTAAACAAATGTTGAAAAAGAAAAAGTAGCGTTTATTCGAACTCCGATCTTAAAATTTTCGGCCAGACACTTTCCTATTCAGCTACCAGCCAGTTTCTTCATTTGAAATATGCTCTTAACCTCTCTTAAACCACCTAATCAGGTTACTGAGAATAGAGGATATCCATTGTGTTGAGGACGCCAGAGTGCCCTCCTCAACAGGAGAGAGGATCGGCCACGTGACCCTCAATAAACTAGACGTACCAAACACACTATCTGCTTTCACCGCTTCAAACAGAGGCATACAGGTCAGTCAGCGGCATTATAAGGATCTTTATATTAACGAAAGTAGAGCAGGCATAATTATTTTTCAATTTGTTTCAATGTTTACAACTTGGGTATTTTTTGGGAAAATACTGTCCGGGCCGCGGTATGTATGGATGCTTTTCATACTAAGTTAAAACAAATTCTTCATGTCGTGCATCCTGGGTTTGGATAGGATATGCCCGCTTAATATATTTCCATCACGTTACATTACATGATTCTGAAACATATATTATATTTACAATAAATTATGCAATGTCACAACATTACAATCAACAAAATAAATTTAATCGCAGAATGTTTGTGGTATGTATGTGATATGTCTGCAGCTAGCTATACGGCACATACTGTCTTTATAGCTTGTTTCTTTTTGTCTACCTATGTTATTAGCTCCTTGCACAAAACTAAGGACTTGCGCTAATGTATTTGGCAGTTTAACACGTGATACAGAGTGTAAGGTTACTATTTACTTACAGGCGATGGTACAGGGGTCACAGAGTATAAAGCTAGTACATTACACCCTCCCCAGCTGTAAGCCCCACTCTCCCGCCCTCTTTCCGCAAGACTCCTTCCAGTATCTCAACAGAAAACCTGTCAAACTTTACTCATTACACACTGAGAACAAGGTGAGTTCATGTTTACTCTTGTAGTACTCTGCTACTAGAGTAGTTTACAATTAAAATTAAACATTTTTACTAACAGCTGAAATATAATTATTTTACTAATATTAACCGTGTTATTGTTACTTTGTTAAAAGTAAAGCAACTACTGTGCAACTCAGAAATGGTTGATTAGTAACTATAATAGCCATAGCTGCAATCTGCATATTATTAGTATAAGTATTCGATAGAAGTAGTGGTATAGAGCTAATATTGAGTTTCAATTCTACCCTTAAATAATCCTAAGTAATTAACATGATTTTATTGCACAAAAACTTAACAGTTGCACTAACCAGGGTGACTTCCTGATACTAGAGGACCACAACAGAGCAGTAGTTCCACTAGCGTACGATGAGGTAGGAGGTATCAAGAACATCTCCTGGAATAATCTACCACCTGTAAAGGTGTCCGCGTTCGGATCCCACTACGGAGCTAGCCATGAGGTACAGGCTACTTCTAATTATTTAGATATTATTCTGATAATATCAGATGGAAATAATGCTACTTATACGACTAAAAGACATGCGTCGGCCGGGAATCGAACCCGGGCCTCCCGCGTGGCAGGCGAGAATTGTACCACTCAACCACCGACGCTGTTGCTGGTTTCTCATTTGGAAGCTACTTATTACAGCATTTATAAAATATCCCTCTTTCAATCTGATGTGTAATTTTAAACTGGGTACTGGGTATTACATAAACTTAACAAAACACATTAATGACAGGTTTCCATGATGGTGCTGGTGACTCAGAGAACATATCTCATACCCCGGATAAGAAGTATGAATGTTGCTGCAGTTATGGTGCTACTCAATGAGCTTCCCAACGCTCCAGGTAAACAGCTTACAGTAAATAAACAGGTGCTTTAAGTAGTGATTTGTGTGAGGAATTTATCGATTTGTTTTACGACTAATTAAGTAACTAATTGATTAATAATTAAGTAACTAACTATTGTGCAGATAAGAGTATACTGCTGGAAACAGTAGGGTGTAGCCACAATATCCTGCACGTTGCGGTGACTACCTGCATACCAAGCAGCGACAAGCACGGTAAACCAGACACAAGCAGTGAACCACAGAGACCAGCCTCCGTTATAGGGGACCAAGGTAGGGTCTTTATTTTGTTTACACTTGTCAGGCATTTTATTTGGTCGTCCGGCGAATTTTAATAAAATGGCGTAAATTTGTGTAACAATTTGAAAGTTTATTGATAAAAAATAGAGAAAATGCACGATACTGCCATTATCGAATTTAGGTATGATCTCTGGTATAATGGTGTGTTCAGTGGTTTCAATGTACATTAGATAAGTGTATAATGAGTGCAGTGTGCAGATTATCCCAGCTAGTAACTAACAGCTAGTTATCTAATGATGGCCAGAAGTTCACTTTCTAGAGTACTAGTATAGACACAACAGTGTACACTATTGACTCTACACCTTGTTATTGATATCACCCAATTCATTTCAGGTGGTTTTGTTATTGATATCACCCAATTCATTTCAGGTGGTTTTGTTATTGATATCACCTAATTCATTTCAGGTGGTTTTGTTATTGATATCACCCAATTCATTTCAGGTGGTTTTGTTATTGATATCACCCAATTCATTTCAGGTGGTTTTGTTATTGATATCACCCAATTCATTTCAGGTGGTTTTGCGTCACCTTCGTTCTCTCTGCGGGATATGATGCAGCGTGCAGTATTCTATCCTGTAGGGGTCACTAACTCTGAAGGGACTGCCTCTCCTGGTACATTCTCATCTTACTTATCTTTTACACTTCAATTGACTGACACTTTATTAACTCTTTATTTATCCTTGCTACCCCCGCCCCCCCCCCCCCCCCCCCCCCTTGCTTAACCAATTGTAACTTTCAGACACCTGGTCAGGACTACCACAGGAAGGTTCTCCCAAACTTGGCAAGAAGGGCTCAGTGGCTAACAATAAGGGTAGGCCTCTTCACAATTACCATTAACTTTGTTTAGTTTATGTAGTGTTTAGTAGGCCTAGTGGCCCTTTTACTTAGTATTTTACTAATTATTTTACTAAGTATTTTACTAAGTGATCTATTAAAAGGCGAAACGTTGGTTACTTTCATTTAGTTTTGACCAGTTATTTGCCTCGTTTCACTTAGTCTGTCTTGAGCCGTGATGCTCCCTACAATTAAGCACTACAAATTGGGGGCCGGGGGGATGCGACCCCATTGCCCATTTATTCCTCAAGTTTTTGTCAAAATTGAGTTACCTAGTGAAAATAAACATCGTGTTCGCCTTCCTCTAATTAGCAAGTACAGCATCTCAATAGAGATATGGTATCAGAAAAATGCATTTTTGGTTTTTCGATTTTGGCCAAAAAATGATGAAAATGATGCCCATTTTGCTTATTTATTTATTCCTTAACCTATGGTCAAATATCGATGACCCCGCCTCCTCTCCCCCCCCCACTTAACTGCTGAGGAATGTTAATGTTAAGCCCTTCTAACCTCTCCTCCCCAGGGCTGTATATCCTGACTTAACTGCTGAGGAATGTTAATGTTAAGCCCTACTAACCTCCCCTCCCCAGGGCTGTATATCCTGACTTTACTGCTGAGGGATGTTAATGTTAAGCCCTTCTAACCTCTCCTCCCCAGGGCTGTATACCCTGACTTTACTGCTGAGGAATGTTAATGTTAAGCCCTACTAACCTCTCCTCCCCAGGGCTGTATATCCTGACTTTACTGCTGAGGAATGTTGATGTTAAGCCCTACTAACCTCTCCTCCCCAGGACTGTATATCAGTATATCCTGACTTTACTGCTGAGGAATGTTGATGTTAAGCCCTACTAACCTCTCCTCCCCAGGACTGTATATCAGTATATCCTGACTTTACTGCTGAGGAATGTTAATGTTAAGCCCTTCTAACCTCTCCTCCCCAGGGCTGTATATCCTGACTTAACTGCTGAGGAATGTTAATGTTAAGCCCTACTAACCTCTCCTCCCCAGGGCTGTATATCCTGACTTTACTGCTTTCCCCCCCCCCCCCCCCCCCCCCCCAAGTTATCCCCCAACAATAACCTCCCCTCCCCAGGGCTGTATATCCTGACTTAACTGCTGAGGAATGTTAATGTTAAGCCCTTCTAACCTCTCCTCCCCAGGGCTGTATATCCTGACTTAACTGCTGAGGAATGTTAATGTTAAGCCCTACTAACCTCTCCTCCCCAGGGCTGTATATCCTGACTTAACTGCTGAGGAATGTTAATGTTAAGCCCTACTAACCTCCCCTCCCCAGGGCTGTATATCCTGACTTTACTGCTGAGGGATGTTAATGTTAAGCCCTTCTAACCTCTCCTCCCCAGGGCTGTATACCCTGACTTTACTGCTGAGGAATGTTAATGTTAAGCCCTACTAACCTCTCCTCCCCAGGGCTGTATATCCTGACTTTACTGCTGAGGAATGTTGATGTTAAGCCCTACTAACCTCTCCTCCCCAGGACTGTATATCAGTATATCCTGACTTTACTGCTGAGGAATGTTGATGTTAAGCCCTACTAACCTCTCCTCCCCAGGACTGTATATCAGTATATCCTGACTTTACTGCTGAGGAATGTTAATGTTAAGCCCTACTAACCTCACCTCCCCAGGGCTGTATATCCTGACTTTACTGCTGAGGGATGTTAATGTTAAGCCCTACTAACCTCTCCTCCCCAGGGCTGTATATCCTGACTTTACTGCTTTCCCCCCCCCCCCCCCCCAAGTTATCCCCCAACAATAACCTCCCCTCCCCAGGGCTGTATATCCTGACTTTACTGCTGAGGGATGTTAATGTTAAGCCCTACTAACCTCTCCTCCCCAGGGTTGTATATCCTGACTTTACTGCTTTCCCCCCCCCCCCCCCCAAGTTATCCCCCAACAATAACCTCCCCTCCCCAGGGCTGTATATCCTGACTTTACTGCTGAGGGATGTTAATGTTAAGCCCTACTAACCTCCCCTCCCCAGGGCTGTATATCCTGACTTTACTGCTGAGGGATGTTAATGTTAAGCCCTACTAACCTCTCCTCCCCAGGGCTGTATATCCTGACTTTACTGCTGAGGGATGTTAATGTTAAACCCTACTAACCTCTCCTCCCCAGGGCTGTATATCCTGACTTTACTGCTGAGGAATGTTGATGTTAAGCCCTTCTAACCTCTCCTCCCCAGGGCTGTATATCCTGACTTTACTGCTGAGGAATGTTAATGTTAAGCCCTTCTAACCTCCCCTCCCCAGGACTGTATATCCTGACTTTACTGCTGAGGAATGTTAATGTTAAGCCCTTCTAACCTCCCCTCCCCAGGACTGTATATCCTGACTTAACTGCTGAGGAATGTTAATGTTAAGCCCTACTAACCTCTCCTCCCCAGGGCTGTATATCCTGACTTTACTGCTGAGGAATGTTGATGTTAAGCCCTACCTACACTCCTTGCTGAAACACAGGGACGCTAACGGATACACTCCCTTCATGTACGCTGTCAGAAACAGGGCCTACCCAGCTGCCTTCGCTATTTACGATTGTGAGTACTAAAATACTAAACTACTGTCAGGAGAAACAGTTTAAACGATACAAACATTCAATATGTTTTAGCAAACTACCGTTCTAGTAATATATAATAACGATAGTTCTATAATAGTTCTAGTTTAATGTCCGGAACACTATTCAGGTTGTTACGATATAGTGTACAACGACATCTCCACACCTGACACACGGTCCGAGACTGAGAAACGCCGGGAGCTAGAAGAACTGTTGTGTCCTAGTGACTCTACTCCAATATCTCAACCTTTATACATGCTGTGTGATAACGATAATTGCAGCTTCACCTGGACTGGCAAACATCACATCACACAGGTAACACACTGTAAACATAGTACTATTAGTATATCACGCAGGTGGGGAACCCGGAACAGTGAACATAGTAGGGAACCCCAAATAATACAAATGACACATAATTATTGGCAATGGGGA
This sequence comes from Bolinopsis microptera, assembly GCF_026151205.1. Taxonomy (NCBI): domain Eukaryota; kingdom Metazoa; phylum Ctenophora; class Tentaculata; order Lobata; family Bolinopsidae; genus Bolinopsis; species Bolinopsis microptera. Next base: position 7,945,596 of record NC_087082.1, on the reverse strand, counting down.
TGATGGAAGATAACATTTTATATAAACTTGGTCTCGAATGAATTTAGGTGTGAATAAAATGAATTCTAGCATTGTTTCTTTAAAAAACCCAAAATACCCAACTTTACCTCAAATTCCCATTTCGGGGTTGGGTTTTTTGTTTTTTTTGGGGTTGGACACACCCCCTTACTACTACAGGATATCTACGAGTGCAGAACGTGTGGTCTAATGGAGATATACTGTTGTTGTAGTGAGTGTGCTAAAGTCTGTCACGCTGGCCACGATTGCAAGTAAGCCAATAATGAGTACTTGGAAAAGCTTTTAATGATTTTGCTAATATAACTTTCTCATATTTATAAATTCATAGCTCATAAAATTCCCTGTTACATATTTTGTTCATGATCAATAGTCGCTTTAGATGGCTTGAACTTAATATTTTGAGATTTTTGGCTATAAACCGACGTATGGATGTGTATTATATTAATCCAGTCCCGGTCAATCCAGGCCATGCGTGCAGTCTAATTTAAATACTGGGTCAACTGTTTCTAATGCATATATTGTCGGGGTAATTTTGTGAACTGTTAAAATTGTGTTTTGGCAGTTAAATCTATTTAACTCTAGTAGCTGGGTGTAATTTGACCATGGCAAAATGCTGCCTGAAACCCAGAGAGTTTGCAAATTGGGTCTACATTCGCGTAACGCGCGGAGTCTTTCTGATAATCAACTATACAAAAGTTCGCATTTTAGCACCAAAAACTAGTAATGCGATCTCGAGCATGTCCATGAGCGCGCTCGTCTCACGTACATACAGACTAGTTCAGGAGTATCTACCAAAGCGGGTCTTTTGACGTTTATAAATTAGATAGTACGGAATTGTAGTATTACTAAATCCATTTTCAGGTTAAAGACCCTGTCACACACAGCCTATTGTGATTGTTGGGTGAAGGGTCCGTGTTGCGCGCTCGTTGCCGGGGACCAGGAGGTCAGAATGAGTTTATTCAAACAGCTTCTTAAAGACACCAACTTCTCAGAGCTTCACAATGACAAGTACGGTTTATTGCGTGTGCCCATTACATCAGTTTCTAATTTGCGTCAGCGAAAGACAGAATTAGTACATAATCAAGGTCTCTACGCTACCAGTTCAATAACATTTGTTTCAGAGGAGAGCCGCTCCTGTTTACGCTAGTACAAACTGTTATCCGACAAGTGCGTGAACTCCGTAAAGCACAGTCAGCGCAGAGCTTCAGAGCACGTGAGTCACGCCGTGACACGGCTGCGCCCCCAACTAACCTGGACCCTCCCAAGTTCTGTAACGAGGCACTGAAGATAGTGCTGGCTGACTACAAGGCTGTGAAGGCTATGTTAATTGAGGGGTGTTCTGAGAAACACAAGGGACATTACAACAGGTACATATCCTGCTCATCTTGAAGAGTAAACTATGTATTTACTTACTATTAAGATAACACTTAATTTGCTAATTTTAGCTGAGTTTGCACTTCCATGTGTCGTTTTTGATGTGTTCACTCTGGACAGTGGACTAAAATCATTTAGGTACACCATTTTGTTTATATACTTTAATAAGTTAAAGGTGAACAAAACGGTGTTGAGGGTTCCTCTTTTATTTTGCCTTAAATCTATGCCCTAATAAAGCTAGTTTAGTTAGCCTAAGGCCTAAGCCAAGTTTTTATATCTGCAACCGTTTAATGATTGCAGGAATGTGTCAGTACTAAGTAGTTACCATGGTAACCACTAAACTGTTTTCAGGAATGTGACGGTATTAAGTTCGGAGGAGCAGAAACAGTGTCTGATAAAGCAGAGCGGTACAGCTAAACTAGACTGCTTTACCTACTACCTCGTCACCAAGTGCACTGCTGAAATGCTTCAGGTTTTTAACGGCAGTTCTTATAATTTCAATATCTCTATAACAGTGTATAACAGTCACTGTTATTAACAGTGACCCACAATGGCTTTTTGATTTCACAACTGCCAATAGTATCAAATTACAAGAAATTGTGGGGGGGGGGGGGCAACCATATTAACGTATATTAAAGTATATCCCCGGGTCAAAATTAGAAGATTTATATTCTTCGTTAAGATTTACATGATGAACTATATTTTTCACTCAGATTCGCAAGATAAGCCTGTTTTAGGACTAGTACATGAATTTCCATCCAGATTGGTCAAAAATTGGCTGAGCTATGAGCTTTAAAAAATATGCCCATATTTGGGCATACACTTTTTCCCAAATTCTCTTTTGCCCAAATTCGATAAAATTTCAATATTTTTTAATGAGACTAACTCTATGTGAAAGATATAACTCAGTGTTTGTTGAATATAGTGGATAATAAGTAAAAAGACCTCCATGAACAAAATTGGGAAAATTGCACATAATATCTCGGTTCGGAATACTAGCCAAAATGACTTCATTAAAATTTAAATCACTCCATCAGTTTTCAATATTTTTTCAAGAACTTTTTGGAATCGATTAAGAATTGCATTTCAAGCTTATTTTGGGCAACAATTTTTGATGTAGGCCTCCAAGGAGATAGGGATATAAAAATCCTACATTTTAATATACTTTAATATGGTTGCCCCCCCCCCCCCCCCCCCCCCCCCCCCCCCAATTGTCTAGCAACTGTTCAGATTCTGATGAACACTCTGAAATAATAACACTACTATTGGTGTTCCAGTTACCATGGTAACCACTAAACTCTTCAGATTCTGATAAACACACTGAAGTCGTGCTCCACGCGGGATAAGGAAGCTACCCTGCTCACTGAGCGGTTTGTAAGAAGTGTCATCAGGGTCTTCATAGCCCTCTCCCTCCAAGTCGCTTCTCCTGCTAAGAAAAAGAGGTATGTTTCGGACCAGAGTTATTATGTTTTTTTAGTATTCTTTCATACGTTGGCCTGCCGATCTCTTTTACTAACCCACTTGATCGGCATTGCTCGAACTATGCCCACTCTTTTGAGAACTGACAGAATCGAAACAAAATTAATAAGTTACCTAGTACATACTTTATCAATTAAATAGCCAATTTCATATCTATTTTACGATTAATATATTACAACACTACCAGTGGTGTAGTTACCATGGTAACTACTAACACGCCACTCCCGCAGCACCCAGTTCCCCAGTTCCAAGTGTGACCAAGTGTTCAGGTCACTGCCCCACGTTAGTATCAGACTGCTTGCGGAGTCTGCTAACGCTATTATCACTCCCGTCCGGTTTGGTATCTCCAGACCATGTGCCCTAATACCTCAAGTTAACACTACCAAGGAGGCTATTGAAAATAGCACTGAGTTCTTCTCAATCCCACACCCTCAGAGACGTGAAGGTGGGTTCTGATTTTAATGTTATTTAACCTTTCAAAATTATTTAATTTATAAGTCTATTATTAACTATCAATCAATGAGTTAGTTGATGGATAATGGATTGTTCATGTTATATGTGACAGGGAAGAAGTCTCGGAGGAGAGTGGACTCGTCCCGACAGGTGGAGGAAGAGGAGAGCGAGAGTGAAGATAACTACAGTGACAGTGTCGGGTCTGAAGACGACTACATCGTGGGGGCCACTACAGACACCTCAGGTAAGTGAGCAATTCAATGTTGATTGGGCGTGGCCCCTATAAATCTAATTTATGACGGAATCCTCGAATGAGTATTGACAGTAATAACAGTATACCATCTGCAAAGTTACAGGTCTTAAATATGAAACACGGAGGTGGTATAAGACCCAACGTATGAGTACTGACTTTTGCTCCCCCCCCCCCCCCCCCTGTATATTTATCTTGCAATTCTAGATTTAGAGGCCTGGTCTACCCATCTTATTTCAGATGACAGTAACGTGGAAGTAGAGGAAGGAGACATTATGAACCTTGATTTCATGACGTCACGCCGACAGAGGATCCCGGCCTCCTCCTCCTCCTCCACCGCCATGACTAGTGTTCCACAGGCAATGCAGTGGGTCAGTACTGGAGAAATTTTTCCTCGCTGTGCAGTTTATATCACCTTTCTCACAAATTTGATAACCCCTTGCAGGGGAGACGTTATATCACTTCTCTCACAATGATAACTCCTTACAAGGAAGACGTTATATCACTTCTCTCACAATGATACCTCCTTGCAAGGGAGACGTTATATCACTTCTCTCACAATGATAACTCCTTAAAAGGAAGACGTTATATCACTTCTCTTACAATGATAACTCCTTACAAGGAAGACGTTAAATGATTTAACCTCTGAGCACTACAACTTCTAATTTCAGGTGATCAGACAAATGCAGCCGACCCCAGCCGCTTCCAACAACAAGTCAGAGTCCACCACAAACACCAACACTATGTTAGCCAGCCTGTTTCACTCTCTCATTCACGAGATGAGCAACGTGTTGAGCCACTACGAACAAGACAGCGTTAAAGATAGTCCTAGCGTCAACGATATCCTACACCAAGTTACTAAGGAGTTAGGTAAGTTACTAAGGAGTTAGGTAAGTTACTAAGGAGTTAGGTAAGGTATCCTGCATAAAGTTACTAAGGATTTAAGAAAGTTACTAAGGAGTTAGGTAAGTTACTAAGGAGTTAGGTAAGGTATCGTACATAAAGTTACTAAGGAGTTAAGGAAGTTACTAAGGAGTTAGGTAAGTTACTAAGGGGTTAGGTAAGTTACTAAGGAGTTAGGTAAGTTACTAAGGAGTTAGGTAAGGTATCCTGCATAAAGTTACTAAGGAGTTAAGGAAGTTACTAAGGAGTTAGATAAGGTATCCTGCATCAAGTTACTAAGGAGTTAAGGAAGTTACTAAGGAGTTAGGTAATGTATTCTGCATAAAGTTACTAAGGAGACCGGTTCGGTACTGGTAACTTTGTAGGAGTAAAATGAAGGAAAATATTTGAGGAACATCAGTGTTTTATTTACATCCGATCACTTGGTGCAATAAGTATTGCGATTTCTTGTCAATTTCTGATATCTTATCCATTTCTTGCTCGTTATCAGCTGTGGCTTTGTATTCACCTAATTACTACTAATTACACCTAATTGCTACAGGATCAGTGTGGATGTGGATCGCCACTCTGCTGGATCAGACAGAATCCCAGCTGAAGTTTGGAGCAAGTTTAGCCACCACTTCAGACCTCAGTCACCTTCCCAGCTCCGACCTTGCTCATCTTCCTCGTTAGTTACTTATTATGCGATTACTTTATCCACGCTCTCATTGATAAATTCAATCGATTATTTAGTTGAAAAATACCAAAAATATGTGAAAATTTGTCAATGAAATTATAAAGCTAACAATTTCATCAGGCGGGAGCTCGTCACAAGGAGCGAGCACAAGTAGAGAAGAAGAAGGAGGAGGAGGAGGGGGAGGAGGGGGAGGAGGACGGGTTCAAATGAAGAGAAGAAACGGAATTGGAGGTACACGTGCTCTCATGGGTGCGTGATCCCTACGCTTTTCAAGTTTTCGTGACTTTTAAATCTTACGAAGATGTTTATTTGCGAACGCCTATGAAATGTAATCTTTAAACTATCCCCAGCAACAGCTAAAGACTCCTCCAAAGTGAAATCTCGGAGGGACGCCATCGGTTATGTGTTATCTTTAGTGCGTGGCTACAGTAACGAACATAGAGATATGTTACCAAGGTAAACTATTTGCAAAAGGACGTGTTTTGAAAGTAAACATGGTAACTAAGATAAATGATGCATCTACCTGGGGTTTTGAATTTGAGCTCGTGTTAAACGACTGAGTCGTGTTAACCGTTTGGATATAATTGGGTGTATGTGGTAGGGGGGGGATTCAGCTCGTGTTTACAGTTTGAATAGTGGGGTTTCCAACCCCAAAAAACTCATTTTACCTCAAATTACCATTTTGGGGTTGGGGCTTTTTTTTGGTTTTTCTCGAAAAATTTTCTACAATATTCACAACTAAAGATATTTGACAAAAGACAATGGGGGAAAATGGGGATATTTTCCAATCCTCAGACAACTTCCCCATAAAATTCTTTGAACCGCATTTTCCCCCCTCTGAATAACCAGCATCTTGCAGAACATTGATGATGGTGGTGTCCCTGTATATATAATATTATATTAATATTATAAATATTTCAGCATTGACCTGGCAAGTCTGAAGTTTGCCGCCAACATATTTGATTCCTTGGTTTACTACCTCAGGAACGCCTTCCAGCCAACCCCTATCTTGGGCCCACTTGACGACGTAAGTTCCTGTAGTTCAATTGTTATCTCGTGCCGTGCTAGATTAATCTTAACAATTTACAGAGTTGTTACAACTTACAAACTATTTCTTAGTTATTTGATGGCGTTAAAGTGTGTGTTTTTGTAATTGAATTATGTAACTGTCTTTTAAAGGAAAGTCCTAATGCCCAGGGAAGGGTCTTTTTCGTCTTTAACAACGGTTATCGCACAGTTTCCTTATCACTTGATGCACATATTATAAGGACATGTTTATCGCACAGTTTCCTTGTAATTGTGTTTTAAACTTGCATGACTGGAACGTGACTTCCATCATTGTTTTTATCTAATTACTGAAATTTCATATTCACTTTTTCGCATTTTAACATATTTTCCTCACTTCTTCTACTGATAAGGCCCGGAGGTTCAGGCTGTTTGGATCTTCATTTCATATCTAATTAGATGCGATAAAAATCTAATTTTGTTAGACACGTGAATTAGGAAGTGTCCTATGCATTTTTTTCCTGCATAGTATTTGAATATATGTATTTAAGTATGGTATTCACTTGTGGTTCAGTGTTTGCCTCAGAATCAGACCTATTTATGGACGGTTCCACCTTCGTTCCTCAGAGATAGCAGGCTGATAGACTTATAAACATCTCCTTAAATGGGCATCACGTGTAATAAACTGATAAACGAGGCAACAATCAGAGATATGATCCCATCAGGTGACGAGGTTCTCTAACTTCTTGAGTGGCCCTATAACCCTGTACTAAAGTTGTACAGTGCAGGGTGGAGAAAAATAACAAACAACAAAAAACGAGACTTCTCACAATAAGAATAGTATAGTTATACTATATTGTGACACATTAATTACTAAGAATATTAATTAAATGGATAGCACTCCAAAGCACTAAATTGACCCCCTCTATCTCCAGATAATTCCGATAGAGGAGTATGATGATGATACCCAAGAAGCTTCCTTTTTTGCTGAGTCCTTGTTTGATAGTGATGACGAGAGTGTTGATCAGTTCACAAGTCAGTATTACATTTGCTATACAGGATTATATAATAGGAGAAGTATAAGCTGATGGTCCAAGGATTGTATATATACCGCTCCCACTAAACTGCTCGCCCCAATTTAAAAAACAATGCTTGTGAAAAGGCCCTGAGGGTATAAAAGCAATCTAATTCGGTATATTTTTGGACGCTGATTCCGAATTCCCCCCCATGACGTAGGGTAAAAATCATGGAGAGTTATGGGCAAAAAACTGTTTTGATCACGTGACAGGCTAGTTAAACAGGCTCGGGTTAGGGTAAGGTTTTAGGGTTATGGATAGCTTCAGGGTTATGGTTAGGGTTATGGAAAGCTTCGTGGTTAGGGTTAGGGTTTATGTAAAACCATTTTGTTCGGCTGCAAAACCATAGAAACCAAAGTCACGTGAAAATTTAGGGCGAGCGAATTAGTAAGAGCCATATAATACAGTAATGGAAATATTTTTTTTAAAAACGTGTATAGAACAAATTTCAAATGGCATTTGAACTTAGTTTCATTTGTTCTATACTTTGCTCCTTGACATCAAATTGAGCACTGTAGTGCAGATAAAGGAAATAGCACCATATTATTTTAAACATGTATATATTATGTCCTATATTGAATTATTGAAAGCTTAACACGTGACTATCAGGTGGAGGGAAGCGACACAGTTTCTTCAAGAGAAGCAACTCTACCACCTTCCTAGGCTGCCCTGCCCCGGACCCTTTCTCCACCCCTCTCTCTGAAGCTCTGCCCCTGGCTGATAAACCCCACCTGCTCACCTCCACCGCTAGAAAGGAGGACCTGTTCGGAGCCCCTGTCTCCCACTTCAACCTGCCTGGTATCTCCTCCTACTCCCAGCCTTGCCCTGTACTCACTAACTTACAGGCTGTTATTCCTGGCCTCCAGCCTTATAATAACAACTTTTTAAACCCAATACTCCCTTACATCCCCCACTCAGACTCACCATACGAGTACAGTTCTATTAACGGGCCTGCTTGTGTAGATAACCTGATAGGCAGGTGGAGGCTCTGTACTGAACTGTTTGGCAGGATATTCGTGGAGGAGCTGGGCTCAGACAAGGACTCCGTGCTAGCTGAGCTAGGAGGGTTTGAGGTAAAAGAGGCCAGGTTTAGACGGGAGATGGAGAAACTGAAGTCGTCCCAACAGCGGGACATTTCTCTAGAAGTGGACCGGGAGCAAGGTCTCCTCCTCCCCCAGGCTCTCACTCAGATGAACAGTGTGTATGAGAAGAGACAAGTTACAGCAGGGTTCAAGTGTCCTGCTCTGGCAGTTCATCGTGTAAAGGTGTCCTTTAAGGACGAGCCAGGGGAGGGTAACGGTATTGCGAAGAGTTTCTACACTGCAATCTGTAAAGCTGTGCTATCCAACGAGGACCTACCCTCTTTAGCTAACATTTTACCTAAACGTGACGGCAAGAAGATAAAAGATAGGAAAGATAAGAAGGAGGATGAGAAGAAGTCGAGGACCACGAAGATAATCAGTACTGGAACTAAAGACAACAAAAAACAGCTGAACAGTGAAGCACGGGAGTTTATTCCAAGTCACCTACTTGAGGAGAGTGACAGCAGATCCCTGATACCACACAAGCAAACCCTGGGTGACCGGTTATACCCCCGCGTCTCCAAGTACTTCCCAACCCACGCCGCTAAAATAACCGGCATGCTACTGGAACTGTCTGCAGCGCAGATGCTCTTGCTGCTGGCTAACGAGAGCTCACTAAAACACTTTGTAGATGAAGCTTACAAAGTGATCCTGGCTAATGGTGGGGAGGCTGAGCCTATGGAAACCTCACTACCTCACTCAGAACCTCAACCTGAGGAGGATTCAGACCTATCCCCGCTGTTCTTCCAGCCAGACAAAGCCGGGTTCTACTCCCCCCGCACAGCCCATAACTCCCCGGAGAGGATTAACTGTTACCGGAATATCGGCAGGTTTATCGGCCTCTGTCTCCTCCACAACCACATCCTCCCCCTCCCCATGTGCCGACACGTTCTTAAGGTTATCATAGGTAAGAAGATCAGCTGGCACGACCTGGCTTTCTTCGACAGTGTCCTGTACGAGAACCTGAGACAGCTGGTGATAGACGCGGAGCAGAACCCTGGTCAGATTGAGAAGTACGAGCTGACATTTGAGTTGGAGGGAGAGAGTGGTAGAGGGGCTATAGAGCTGATACCTAACGGAGCTACTGTCCCAGTAACAGCAGCTAATGTGTATGATTACGTGAGACTTTACACCAGACAGAAGTTAATAGGGTCAGCTAGGCCCGCTCTGAGGGCTATTAACGAGGGTGTGTCGGATGTTATCCCCCGGAGCTCCCTAGGTGGGCTCACTGCTGAGGATCTGAGGTTGATGCTAAACGGGAGCGGGGAGATCAGTGTGGAGCTGCTGAAACAGATAACGCAGTTTAACAATGAAGCAGGCCCTAATGAGCCCCAGGAGAAGATAACCAAGTTTAAGAAGTGGTTCTGGAGTCTGGTGGAGAGAATGAGTGTAGCGGAGAAACAGGAGCTAGTCTACTTCTGGACTAGTTCCCCCGCACTACCAGCCACGGAGGAAGGGTTCCAGCCCGTCCCCTCGATTACCATCAGGCCCGTCTCTGATAATCAGCTCCCAACTGCTAACACCTGTATTTCCCGTCTCTATATCCCTCTATACTCTTCTAAATCCGCTCTCAAGACTAAGCTACTGATCGCCATCAAAACTGTAGGCTTTGGATTTGTATAGAGTCCCCTCATCTCATACCCACTACAGGATTACTGCTCATTGACAGCTGACAGCTCCTTATATGGGCATCACGTGACAGCTCTTTGATTGGGACTATTTTTACTGGTTTGATAGTACGTTTTGTGCGCTAAAACTATTTTTACAATGATCTTTTCTGGAAATGTGACATGTAATATTGGGCCGTATCGGGAGACTTATCAACGTTGGTACGTTCTGATTCTTTTTGAATTTACCATTACAAGGTTTGTTCTATTATAAATTTTCATAGCTCAGAAATCAAAGATGTATATCATTTAACCAGGATGGAACACATTCCAAATTTAATAATCTTTACATTTTATTGTTAGCTGCAAAACATGATTTAAATGATTGTGTCATTTCATTGTGAAGAGTCAAAAATGATCGGCTTTGAAACAAAATTGAAAAAGTGAATAATTTAGTTTTAACCGTATACACATTAACCAGTAGATAAACGTTGAAAAACCATAACGAATTTAAATAACTGTTCATCGACTCGGCCAAAATATCAGCATTATTTGATAAAATGTTTGCAAGAGTAATTGTCATGACATGATCAAGCTATAAAGGTGATTACAATTTAAAGAGGGCAAGTAGCGGCTCGTTGTTGTGAACTCGTCTGATGGCCTCAGCAAACAGATGAGACACGTCAACTGTGTGGAGTTTAGGGTAGATTTCCTGGTTCTCTTGCTGGTCTATCGTGTCTGTCACTACTAGCTCGTCTATTGGGCTGGCAGCACACCTCTGAGGGTGGGGTATTACAACACTAAATACTACTGCACACCTCTGGGGGTGGGGTATTACAACACTAAATACTACTGCACACCTCTGAGGGTGGGATATAACAACACTAAATACTACTGCACACCTCTGGGGGTGGGGTATTACAACACTAAATACTACTGCACACCTCTGGGGGTGGGGTATTACAACACTAAATACTACTGCACACCTCTGAGGGTGGGATATAACAACACTAAATACTACTGCACACCTCTGGGGGTGGGGTATTACAACACTAAATACTACTGCACTACTTGGGCACTAAATACAATAAAACAAACAGGTCCTGATATCCTGATTATGTAAATGAATAATAGCTTACCTGGAGTGACTCCTTAGTAAAGAGTCCGTGTGTAACCATACAGAACACCCTCTTGGCACCTTTTAGTTTTAGAAACTCTGCAGTCTTCACTATGGAGTCACACCTATCAGCAATATCATCGTATATTATACAATCCCTGTCCTGCAAAACGTGCTGAGTAACGTCCTATTAAACGGGTGTCTATGATTATATAATAATAGTAGTAGTACTTAGTACTACACAAAACAGCTTATACAAATCGGCCACGCCCGGTTTGTCCAGTTTCAATATATAATGATATAAATCTGCCTAATATCCTGTTTAATTGGGGGGGGGGGGGGGGGGGGGTTATGGGAATATCCTGTTTAATTGTTGCCGTGAGAAAATACAGTGCTGATCACCGCAATTGAAAATTAGATAAGAAGCCCATAAAGCTAGTTTCATAAAACTAGATTCAGAATGCTAAACTCATTCACGTCTAGCCTAGACTCCATTCCAGACGGATGCTAGCCTATTAAGGGAATGTTCATTGAGTGGCATTCCAATGATGACTGATTTAAATCTCTTTGCGGAATTCCTGATATTTAATGAAAGTTTGTGTATGTTCCCCCCCCCACCCCCCCCCCCCCCCCCCCCCCTATTACTTACTATTTCCCTAGCATGTATTATTCTGCTGTGTGTCGGAGTGTGGCTGCTGGACCGAGAAGATCTACCAACAAAATATAATCTTCTCTGGAGCTATAAGGTAAGAGTGTTGTCTGTGTTTTGCAGTCTGTGTTTTGTAATGTATATCTAGTTTGTCAACCTGTCTTCTGATCTTCCCTCTGATCGCATCACACTGTTTAATTAGTTCCTCCTCATTTCACAGGTGGACTGTCTGCTTTAACGTCCGGGTCAGGACTCAAGTGTCACACAGTTACATGTTTGGATTGCTTGCCCCTCTTCTACCCACCTCATTTGACTATGTTTGCCTTTTTACTCTTACTGTACCTTAGCTCCGCAATTATCCCATTTTCTATTTTTTCTAATTTCCGTGTTTTCCTGGCATTATTTCAACTTTATACCCACTTTCTTTGTGATATTAATCAGGAACCGGTATTTGGGTAAATATTTTCACACGATGAATAATCATAATTGTTAAAAGATTCCAACTATTTGTCGTGTAGAGTAGGTGTAGAGCTAGCGTGGCCTATAATAATTTGTGGCCCAATGTACACACTACACTGTAGTAGATAGTCTACACGTTGACAGTTTGTATTAAAGACAGGTTTTCCCTAACTATTATACGATAATCGTTATATCAAATAACGGAGTAGTTCGCTGTTTATTAGTCTCATGATTGAAATACTGATATCTGGATATTATCCGGTTGGAAGAGACAAGGACAAGTGAAACAAGGAAGTTAGGAGTAAGGGCAAATTTTCGGCGTCAACGCCATCTTCAGGCTCAAATTATTTGTTATATAGTAGTGTTGAAAGTATTAAAATAATAATCGTTATGCACATTTCAAATTGTACTAATTTACAAAATCTAATATCTGTAGACTGTAGTGTACATGTACTGTATTCCCGACCTGTATATCGCTGACGAGGGATTGAGGTCGGTGGTGTCCTCCTGAACTGGTTACCCTAGTTACTCTAGTTACCCTAGTTACCCTAGTTACCCTAGTTATCCTAGCTACTAACCTTTATATTGCCGACGAGGGAGTGAGGTCGGTGGGGTCCCGCTGAATCCTCGTTATCAGCCACGTGTACTATAGCGAACTGCATACCCATACTCTCTGAGAATTGAGCCACTCTTTTCGTCCCCTGACGAGTAAAGATATTAGCAATAACATTACAAGAATAGCATTATTGGTTAATTTTATTTGGTTAATTTGAGCTCGCAACCTCTGAGATAATCCATTTGACATTATAAAAGGGTGTGTGACTGCAGCCACACATGTAACATGTACATTGTACAATGTACATGGTATTTAGTGTGTTATGTTCCCTGACCCCTGTACACAATACCTCAGGATTTGGGGTGACTAGAACTGCCTTTTTGAGGTGGTTTTCCTTTATCCAGTCCCTGAAGGCTGGTTCTGCGGTTATGTTGTCCACTGGCAGGTCGAAATAGCCTTGTACCTGAAACATGCACCAGCTTTCAAGGTTTTATTTTATTTCTACTCATTTTAAATTGTAGTCAGAGCTGAGAGGCAAACTTTCGAAAGGATTTCTCAGCACAATTTAAGCCCTGACTATTTATATTGGCCGCAATGACTCCCGAAAAGAAGGACGTGTCAGTGTCTTAACTGTATTTTGATAGACTTTGTGTTAAACTGACCACACTACCAATGTGTTACCTCATATCTTGTAATCTAATACCATGTGATGCCCATATAAGGAGCAAGACCTGATATATTGTAATCTAATAGCTGGTTTCTAGTTGGCTCAATCTCATACCGTCACTTACACTTACACTTACACTTGCACTTACACTTACACTTACACTTACACTTACACTTACACTTACACTTACACTTACACTTACACTTACACTTACACTTACACTTACACTTACACTTGAAACGCGTTTGCCAAGTCTCATCAGTATCTTACGATGTTACTTCAAGTTTGAACTATTATGAAATATTGTTTAACGTTACGTTAAAAGTAACCACGGCGACTAGACGATGAAAGTAACTGTTGTAACCATAGTAACTTTAGTAACTATGCAAACCTGAGGAGTATGAAGATCCATGGTTAGGACTCTATCGCAGTCCACAGATTGTAACATGTCAGCTATAAGTCTGGCTATAGGACATCTGTCAACCCTGCTCACACAGTCGTACCTGTTTAGTGTAATCTGTTTCTTTATAAGTTATTAATTATTATTTACAGTTTACAGTAATTTATTGCTATTTTTAGTAATTCATTGTTTTAAATTGTTATTTTAAATTGTTATCCGTACTCCCACGTGATATAACGTCTCATTTGTTTAAGGAATCGCCCAGATTGTTCCCGATATCTAGCGGATATATATATTGACCTATATATCCACAATCCACAGGCAACCAGATTATACAATACACATGAGGGTCAGAATAAGCTACCTAGCGTAAGGGAAGGAAGGTAGGACTATGGTTACAGTGCCAACAGAAGCGTTCTTCATTGCTTCTACCACCATTAGAAGATCCTGCGCTATGTGTCGGTTATTAAACATTATAAACTCAGCTATATGGGGTGATATAAGGGGTCTCAACCCCCTAATCTGCTGTAAGGGAGTAACTACCCCCATCCTTAACAATCTTCATTATTTCCAAACCTCTTGTTATGTGTATGTAGGGCTATTATATTCAGAGTATTAACATTAAGAATATGAGCGTATCTTACCAATATGGAGTTATTAAAGTCCTTTGTGCAACTGAAGATCAAGTACACGTCTTTACCCCTCACTGATTCCTGAGGATGCTGTATTCAAAACTGGTTTTTCTTCTCTGGAAAACGCATCAAAATATCTCCAAAACATTCACAAAATATTCGAAAGCTGAGTAAGCGGCCTGATCCTGGCTTATACATTATATACCTATAATGAAAGATGTGTAGTTACCCTTATCTTATAAAGATGTGTAGTTACCCTTATCTTATAAAGATGTGTAGTTACCCTTATCTTATAAAGATGTGTAGTTACCCTTATCTTATAAAGATGTGTAGTTACCCTTATCTTATAAAGATGTGTAGTTACCCTTATCTTATAAAGATGTGTAGTTACCCTTATCTTATAAAGATGTGTAGTTACCCTTATCTTATAAAGATGTGTAGGTACCCTTATCTTATAAAGATGTGTAGTTACCCTTATTTCTACGAGTGTCTCTGTGTTGGCAAGTTTCCTCCTTGTCATGGCTCCTACAGGTAGGTTGAGGTGTCTGGCGATATTCTTTGTGAGAGTAGACTCCGGCGTCAGCGCGAATAACATCATACTTCCCCTCATCACCACAACTCACTACAAGATAAAGGGTCAGAAAACGGCCGCGAGCTCTTAACAAGTTATTTGTTTTGGTAAATGCTATTATCTAGTGAAATTCCGAACTCTCTAGCTTCCACTAAGTTTGGGGCTGATCTAATTATGGCCCTCGATTTTATACTATAATTGGATCAATTATTGATTGTAGACGATGTTTACAAGTATTAAACACAGAGAAACATTGTATTTGATCCGCTCTAACTCAAAGCAAATGAACAGAGCACGCAATACATAACAGGCCATTTCTAAATTCTACCTTGTCAAATAGGAAGCGCATAGCGGGTGTAAGTGTTAGCAGTATTGGTTTCACACTGACGAATGTATATATTATATGTCCACATACTGTAATGATTGCGTTTTTGGTTTAGGATGGGTCATCAACAGCAACTGTTCGTACAAAGCAAAATATAAGGGTAAACAAACTAGCAAGATCTTGAGTCAGTATACATAATATTGTGCTACTAGTCTAGTGTTCGAACAATAAAGCAACACAACAAGACAACAACTCAACAAGACGCTACTGACGACATCACACTAGTAAAGAGTTATATCAGCTCTGCATGTTGAAACGCGTACACCCCCTTACTAGTATTGTATAACACTATATATTATGTATATTGTACAAGTAGTCCTGATAAACTGGTAATTATGGTGACTGTATAACACATTATAATGTCCCCCACTTCATTTCTGAAGCCGCGCCGGAAAGAGGAGAAGGATAAAAGCTATGCAAAGCGAGTAATACAGTATGTACAAAGTAGTACAAGGTAGTACAAAGTAGTACAAGGTAGTACAAGGTAGTACAAGGTAGTACAAGGTAGTACAAGAGAAAGGTAGCAACGACCCACAGCAGCAACAAGACATCTCTCCTTAAGGAATAATAGCAGCCAGATAGCATAATATCCATATTACATTAAGTGTGAATCGCATGAATACCATAGGAATACGGCGTATGAAATATAAAGTAACTAGAGTGTTATGTAGCGGCTAAATATTGTAGTAATTTGGAGGACACCTGGTCCTCCTGATGTGTGCCCTGGTGTGATACTGAAAAAGGAGAGGGCTCCTGAAAAAGGAGAGGGCTCCTGAAAAAGGAGAGGGCTCCTGAAAAAGGAGAGGGCTCCTGAAAAAGGAGAGGGCTCCTGAAAAAGGAGAGGGCTCCTGAAAAAGGAGAGGGCTCCTGTCATCATAAAGTATACACAGACAAATACAAATTCTCTACAGTAAGCAGTTTTAGAACAGGTGTGTACACTGTAAATGTTAGTTTATAACAAAGGACGCACAAAACATTTGGAATGACAGCTGCAGTGTTCTGTATAGTGTGTATAACAGGAGTCTGCAATGTGAAGATAAGTGTTGGTAAGGAAGTATAAGTACACTCGAACATTCTTCCCGCACACACTTTATGCAAAGTATGAACTATGACCGTGTGTATCTTACATGTTGTGTAAGCTGTACATGTCCCCATTTACAATGTACATTGTACAATGTATAGTGCGTTATCTCGCTCTAACCAGGGGATAGTGTGGATGTTACGGAGGTATTATATACGATATGTAGTACTTTAGATACTAAACGTACAGGCTTCTTAGTTCTTGAATGTGAAATATCTTGACTTGGCCTAGATTATCAAATAAAATTGTCTACTTCCGAACGTCTGTTCATGGCTTCTTTTTCCTCAAAATATCGACTTTCTCCAGACTTATTGGCCGGGCAATGACTTCACTGTCTTTTTAATTTGAACACCTTAAAAAAACCTGCTCCAAAATTCTTGTTATCTCTATCGCAGTTTTTCAACACGTGCCCAGAAGATATTATCAAAGGAAGGTTATCAGTAGATATCACTAGTTTAACACGATTACCTTAATTTAATTGTTAAAAAATGTTTGGTATGTGCAGGAAAGGTTTCTTCGTTCAATCCAACTTCTACTTTCCAAAATCTGTTAACATTATAAATATCTCCGGGATTTCGACGCGGGATCATATTATCACTCAGCCCGGCCCGCTGTTAGATAAACATCTCAAGGTGATATCATCCCGCCCCGGAAATTTGTATAAACCCGGCCCGCTTTTTAGTCGTAACTGATGTTTATCATTCAATCCTCCGACTTACAATAATCAATGATACTGCTGATTAGAACTCGATAATAGTAGAACAGTTAGACGCGCGATCACGTGGGCGCGTCACGTGCGTACCACGTGCCACCAATAGCATACGCCGAGTCTATACCACGTGACACGAAAGCGCACCACGTGATATGAAACATCGTAACCGTCCACTTCTTTTACATGCAAATTCCTGGGAACGTTGCCAAAGCAGCTAATTCTTGGAATTTCTCCAGCGCGTGGCGTGAGAAGTTGGCGACTAGCCAGCTACCCTTGTCCGTGCCCTAAAAATAGTATTGTTTTGCTTGCTCTCCTTCCAGCTCTTGTTCCTGCTAACGTTCAAGCTATTGCTCCACTATGACACTCACTCTCTTCTAAAGTATAAATCCCTTGTCGAAATCGCCAGAGATAATTATAATCCATAAACACTTCACGCTCAGGGCTAAATAAATGTAATCCCTCAGCTGGCGCTTCGGGATTACATATTAACACAAAACTCGTGCGCTGCGCGCACTCGTATGTGTTTATCAGATCATCCCGCTAGCGCGGGATGATCTGTTATATAAACCCTTTGCGTGGCGGGTTTATGTTATTATAAACACTGTATTCTAAACACTGCATTGTAAATACTGCATTACAGTACCTGTATTTGCTATGTCACTGCTTGAGACACAATGCTTAATAAGAACACACTATTAACACCGGCCTCTTCAAGGCTCTGAACATGCCCTCGTGTCTGGATCTGAAGAAGAGTCCCCCCCCCCCCCCACTAGAGTCTATTTGAGGTCCGACTAATGGAGAACTAGCCCCCCCCCCCCCCCCCCCCACTAGCCGCAATAACCACCGCCTGTCCCTTTGTGTCCCAGAGTAACACATGTGTCCGGGGCTACAAGCTGTGCTGGTAATTTCAGTAGAGGAGGAGGGACCCGTGGTGTCTCTCTCTTCCCTCCCCGCTACTAGCAGGGTGTCTGTGTGTTGGCAGGGTGGCTAGTTGAACCCCACCTCTACTAGCATGCATTGCCACATCTGAGGTCCCCCACCAGCACTCTGCCTTTGTGCAAGGTACGCATAATATCCCAGTAATATCCCTGCATGTCCTTCATCTCGTGTGGTGTCCTATCCGCGCCTTACACTCCACCAGAACATTAACCAACCGCCCACTTCACACTCTTTTATACTAGTCTGAGAGAAGGGAAGGTTTTAGTCGGGAGCGTGTACCCTGTCATGTAGATACTGCCCCGCTCACAGCCGCCAGCTACTTTCATCCGGCGCCACATCTGCTGCTCCGCTCTGTTTTCCGTTGTCGTGTATCATTTAATGATATCACGTGATAAGGCAAGTTGGCATGAGTACAACTGACAATGACTCTAATTTTGGCAGCCTGCCATCTAGATACAATACATGATAGTATCTGGATAGTGAAGATCAATGCACAGTACATAATTAAGTGGTAGCACGTAGTAGCATGTAGTGTGTTGTACGGTTTGACTGAGCTGTATATACACACTCTGCAGTACAGCTGCTTGCAGTACAGGCTCATAGAGAGTACAGGCTCGTTGCGGAGCTAATTTTTGTGAGCACTGCTTTTTTTGATTGACCTTGTTTTTCTTGTGTTTGATGTTTAAGGCGTGCCGCATCAGGCACCCAATTAATTGTGGACCTACTGGAGATCGGGTCCTTTTCACTTTTCAGGCTTCAATGACTGCTGTTACAACTCGTTGTTTATTTTCAATGCTGGTTTGTGGCGGGTCCACTAACTTTCATCACAGCCCCTCCAGCTCATATCTTGCTTGTGTATATCTTACTTTTGTTTTTTCCCTTTTCTATTTAGCTCGACTTAGGTCATTCAGTATTATATTATCTTTGGTGCATGTTTTCATTGTCAATACAGTAAATGGCAAGAATAAAACAAATTAAATAAGTATACAGTAAGTTAAATATATTAAATTATTAACACATTGTTGTGTTGTTTGAAAGACCGAGGTAAGAAATGTTTCTCAGTACGGCTGTATTTATGAAGGAGCACATGCTGTCTATCACCATTCAGGGGGAAATTTATTAAATCAAACAGGGTTAAGTCATCCATTCAGCAAAATATAGTAATTACAACCCAGACAGAAATAAGAAATTTGTGTCTAGTTCGAGGTGGGGATTGAGCATTTAGTAACCCTAATTGAGCGGGCCCACATGAGGTCAGAAGTTTAATTTGATACAATTATAAAAGATTGGCACTCCCACTTACCTGCTGCTAGAAGTGGGACTGTGGAACTAGGTCAGGTTTAGCAGGGCTTTGTAAGTAATTAACCGAGTATTCACCGCGCGTGACACTTTGTAAGTATAGCGGCTGAAAACGGTTCCCTCAGAAGGTACTGTGACGGTGACTTTGAGGTCGTTAGTATGCGCGTCATTAGCGAGGGTCAGGTTATCCAACTACTATTAGACAATAGATATGTTTCCTTAGAAATCTAAGAAAATGTTCAACGTAGGTGATGATTTTAGTTTCTTGGTCGTGTATCATTAGTGTATGATTAGGGGTGGGCAGGAATGATAATATTTTTGGGTCATGACTTGAAATCAAAAGAACCCATGTCTTCTATGACCTTTATGTCGAAGAAATATAATGATTTGAGGCCCAGAAAATCGATTTTCAGCATTTCCCCGCATGTTTTCTGAAGGGGGAGGGTCTTTTTTTACTGTTTTTACTGTAAAATGGCTTAATTTGTATCATTTTAATCTCTAACACCCTATTGTTAATGTTGATTATTATTGACAATATAGGTAGGGCGAATGATTTCAGCCATATACAGATTATCTGAAGACCCCCAGGGTGCCCGTATCCATGGGAACGAGTCGTTTTGAAAAATTCAAGCGAATTCAGCAAAAATTTGAGTTTTTACCCCTTTTAACCATACAAAGACTATTATTAGTTAGTCGTGTATAACTTGTTTTGTTCAGGAATGGGACAGCCTATTTTGAGGTATTACACTAAAATCAATAACATTCGTAGAATGCCCAAAAGTGTACGGGGTTACCGTAGACCTGTACAGAGTCATAAGGCAGTAGGTAAAAGCACTTAGTGCATTGGTTTATTAGATTGTCTCAGCAATGTAACAATAGGTTTTAAGAGGAAATCAAATTTTGGTAGAAAGAAAAAAAAGGCAGGTGGCTTACTTACGTTACTCACTTGCTCTTCAAGGTTATTGTTCAGCGACCTTTCATGCAATTTGATTTCGTTTTAACTTCAATTTTAAATTTTTTAGAAAGGCAGTTAGACACCACAAATATTATGAATTCTTGTAATTTCTTACATCTTGAGTTTTAAGACAGTTACTTGTAATTGTTGTGACTTGAATTTTAAATTTAAATTTCGATTGTCATGTTTCTTGATTAATACTGTCTTCCTCTTAGCTTCTGGTTCTATAATGATTGAATAAGGAGTCGAGTTGATCAATCTAATGCAATTATGCAAACTTTAAATTCTTTTATGTTTATATTATCAGTGAGCCTGTTCGTATTTCTGGGAAATCAGCTGATGAACCTGCTTTAGGCGGAATGTTATATTTTGTTGAGACTTTTGTAAATAGTAAACAATTCTAAATTTATCTTTAGTCTTCCCAAGCCATTTAGCGTTCTTAACATAGGTTCCCCGGATTCTCCCACGATGAACTAGTTTTACCATCTGCTAGTGTGACTTATTTTTATTCGCGTCCAGACTTCAATAAAGTTTCAATTCCATTACGTCTGGAGAGTAATTAGAATACCACATTTCCTATTCCATGTGGTTACATTTTATTTTGAATGTAGACCATTGTAATCATTATTTCTTTCTGACTCTCTATTTTTTTAACGTAAAATAAAAGACAGAATAAATTATTAAGGCTGCAGTCGTGAGACGTGTGATATTATTATTTCGCGCTTTACATTTAGAACAGATTTGATGTTTGTGCAGTTCAAATGAAGCAGAACGAAAGTCTTGGGGTGTTCTTTTGAAAGAGGGGTGTGTGAGCATCGAGCTGTTGAGTTACGCATATTAACCCAGTTATCAGAACCAATATTTCAATATCGATACATGATAATATGTTTGAATTATTAATTAAATTATCTAGAATTACAGACACCAGATTGGTTTAATCTGCTCTTTTGATTAGACACTGAAACAATCTCTTTGCCATTTTATGGTTCATGGCTAATTAGTAATTTCATCTTCAGAAAGGACCGTCTAAATTCTTTAGAGCAGTAATCAATTCGAGGGTGCTGAATGCTGGCCTCTAGTACTCCTCGTGGGAAGTGGAAACGTCTGACCACATTCCCGAGTAACCTTTTACTCTCTTAATTGCTCTCTGAACTTCGGGAGATTACTGGTCGTTTTAAAGGTATCCTTATCAGACCCACTAGTTCCTACACTGCATCAGTTCAATAAAACAGGTACTTAAATACTTCCCTGCTTAGTGCTTAATAAGTAGGTACTGGGAATTGGCTGCCAGGACCACCTGCCAAATTGTTATATCATTAAGATAATACCGGAGCTGTGGGCCCTGATTGCTCATCTTATTTCATGGTCCTCTAATCAGTGCCACCGTCTATAAATACTCACTAATCTGACATCCTTCACAAGTCTCTGAAAATCCTATTATTTTATCAATTTCTTTTGATTATCAGCTCTCCCTTCTTTACTTGCAGCTGTTTTTTCAGTCCTTATAACCGAGATTATGTCACCCCAAGCATGATCTAATCAATAGCTCGCTAATACTGTTTCTAACAGCTCGGACCATCGGCCTCCCTTTTATACCCTCCCTCATACGAAAGGGGCCCTTATACCTGGTGGGTATGAGACGTTAATTAGGTCGTTAATTTAATGAGCAGCCCCCCGTACGGTCTACATGGCGGGGAGCGGGGCGGGTGTGTGGAGTAGTGGAGTAGTAAACATTACAACATTTGTCTGCCCCGTTACTTCCCCCTAGATCTTTATTCCGGAAAGTTCGGACACTTCAACATTTGTTCATGCCGCACATGCCCTAGTCAGTAGTCAGTAGTCACGTACAGTTGTGTGGATGTTCTGCGCTGTTTCCCGCTTTTTGTGAAAGCCATAATATTATTCGAATATACTCCATAATATGAAGTTACAGCCAACACCACACACAAAAATCCACAATCCCGTTCAGCTCTGCATTCTCAACTTAAAGTTTGCCTACAACTCGTTATTCTTGGGAATTGGGATCAAACAACGCCCTATTTCCGCAGAACACGAAAATGGCGACGATTGAACCGTCAATAGTTTGCATGATTTGGCTCATGTATGATGTAACCTCAAATAATCTCTAGTTGCATTACTCCCTCGTATAGATTTGGAAATGGGGCGTCTGCTCAATATGATGCGGTTAACTGTTAAGCCTTTAAGATGGCCTGTAATAATTTTGCGTGGTTAAGTACATATTTATTTCGGAATTTCTCCCATTATTAACGGTGATTAGGCTTTCTTCGCCAAGCCGAGAGTTGAAACCATTACGGGTGTATTTGAGAAAGCAGCTGTGTGTTGAAGTAGTTGCACATGGGGGGGGGGGGTACATATTGTCTAAATTGTGTTTGTGGATTTACCTCAAGTACAATCTGGCTACAATAATGGTCGTTTCATTTTGATTATTAGACTTCATTTCGATTTATAAAAATGACACTTTATTCGTAAGTGTATACACTTGACAATGTTTAGTGACCAGTGACCTTTCACGTGACTAGTGTACATCACTTAAGCTTATCACGATGTAGCGACCACACTCGATTTGTGACTAATTCTCCAAAACTTTCGCTATTCCTCGTTCAGACTGTCTAAGATCACAAAATAGGGTGTTCTGAATCTGGTTAGCACGGTTATATCTTTATATGGGGGGCGTGTATGGTGCTAACAGACCATGATCTGTGCTGGTACTTGCCGATACGAGTAGCCTGTCCTTGTTTGTTAGTCCAGACGCCGCTGATTTCATTAGCCCCACAGAACACACCTATCTGTTCACCTACCCGGTACCAGGCCACGTGGCCAGGAAGCTCCTGCCTAACTAGAGTACAGTGCCAAGTCCAGCCCGCTGCACGTTTTCTGTGGTCGGTCTCAGTCCTGTAGTAAGAGGGCCAGGGGGTCTCTGTCAGTCTTGTATTAAGGGGGGGCAGTGGGGTCTCTGTCTTGTATTAAGGGGGCAGGGGGTCTCTGTCTTGTATTAAGGGGGCAGTGGGGTCTCTGTCTTGTTCTAGGGGGGCAGGGGTCTTGTATTAAGGGAGCAGGGGTCTGTCTTGTATTAAGGGGGCCCGGGGCAGGGGGTCTCTGTCTTGTATTAAGGGGGCAGTGGGGTCTCTGTCTTGTATTAAGGGGGCAGGGGTCCCTGTCTTGTATTAAGGGGGCAGGGGGTCTCTGTCTTGTATTAAGGGGGCAGGGGTCTCTGTCTTGTATTAAGGGGGCAGTGGGGTATCTGTCTTGTATTAAGGGGGCAGGGGGTCTCTGTCTTGTATTAAGGGGGCAGTGGGGTCTCTGTCTTGTTTTAGGGGGGGAGGGCAGGGGGTCTCTGTCTTGTATTAAGGGGGCAGGGGGTCTCTGTCTTGTATTAAGGGGGCAGTGGGGTATCTGTCTTGTATTAAGGGGGGCAGTGGGGTCTCTGTCTTGTTTTAGGGGGGGAGGGCAGGGGGTCTCTGTCTTGTATTAAGGGGGCAGTGGGGTCTCTGTCTTGTTTTAGGGGGGAGTGCAGGGGGTCTCTGTCTTGTATTAAGGGGGCAGGGGGTCTCTGTCTTGTATTAAGGGGGCAGTGGGGTCTCTGTCTTGTATTAAGGGGGCAGGGGGTCTCTGTCTTGTATTAAGGGGGGTAGTGGGGTATCTGTCTTGTATTAAGGGGGGTAGTGGGGTCTCTGTCTTGTATTAAGGGGGCAGTGGGGTCTCTGTCTTGTTTTAGGGGGGGAGGGCAGGGGGTCTCTGTCTTGTATTAAGGGGGCAGTGGGGTCTCTGTCTTGTTTTAGGGGGGGAGCAGGGGGTCTCTGTCTTGTATTAAGGGGGGTAGTGGGGTATCTGTCTTGTATTAAGGGGGGCAGTGGGGACTGGGGTATCTGTCTTGTTCTAGGGGGGCAGGGGTCTTGTATTAAGGGAGCAGGGGTCTGTCTTGTATTAAGGGGGCAGGGGTCTCTGTCTTGTATTAAGGGGCCGGGGCAGTGGGGTCTCTCTCTTGTTTTAGGGGGAGGCAGGGGGTTTCTGTCTTGTATTAAGTGGGGTCTCTCTCTTTCGATGCGCTGATATTAATTTTCGTTATAAATGAAGTTTTAGCTGTCTTTGAGGCGATTCCCATCGATGCCCATCAATGCCCATGCTCATTTGACCAAGATTTGAGGAATAAATGGGCATTGGCTGCCCCAACCTCACCCCCCCCCCCCCCCTCCCCGCCCCTCCCTTCGTCACTTTTCTTTTTTCTTTCAGATCGTTCCCTTTCGTATAATTTTATTCAACGACCAGAACAGTAACCTGGCGAGGTGTGGTCTTGCTTTTTTCTTTTAACGCCGTATTCTGGGCGTGGAGAAGCCACTAACAAAGAAAGGTATGCTAGTAAAACAAAGGGGGAGACAGCACGTGGTATACAATGCAGCGCAGTTATATAATGGAAACGGTCAGCTGGTGCAACTGCACCGCGTGATTAACCTGCAACGTTGAATTAACTATTATAATTAAATAGTTAATTTTATCTCAGTTTCTTAGTTTCTAATTTTTCCCTACCTTTACCGAAGGCAAAATGATAGTAGCGAATAAATAATTGGGTTTGTGTATATAATGAGGTAGCCAAACGTTGCAGCGGTGAGGACAGAAAGCTACTCCTTCGGAATATAAAACGTTGTAACAAAACACCACGTGCCTTTTTTTCAAAAATAAATCTTGGCCGAAATTTAGGACCACTCCGTAATGATTTTTCATCATTTCAAGATGGGTTGGCAGAAATTTACAGAACCATTTTATTATTCTTGCCATTCATTGCATTGGTGGCAGAATATATATATATATATATAATGTGGGAAATTTTTCGTTATTATTTCTAGGTGACATTTTCGCCATTTATTCCGGAAATACTCAATTTTTGCGATAGATTTGGTAAATGAACACTGGGGGGGGGTGTAACCCAAAAAAACCCAACTCCTACCCAAGAAAAGGTAATACTGGGATTGGGTTTTTTTTGGGTTTTTTTGGGTTTTTTAAACAAAATTTGAACAAAATTCTAGCCATTTCATTAATTGTATTGAATGTGAATTATTTCCCACTGAGTCTTACCTACGTGTTGTTCTCATGTCTTAACTTAATAGATAGTTTACATAGTATATGAGTGTGTTTATATTGATAGTATGTTATCACGATAGCAAACAGGATGTCTCGATCATCGAGATATAATCCATATGAATGCACAAAGTGGAAATGTGCCAAATGTGGCAAATGTGTACTCCTGTCATGGAAGGAGGCTATGATGAAGGTCAAGGACAAGTCAAAGCACATGACTTAAATTACTTGACTTAAGGCGGCTTCAGAGTCCGAGTCTCAATGATGTGTCTCCAAAGCTTTCTGTCCGCCATAAGCTCCTTAATCTCCCCAGTGTTCTTGAGTACGGTGTCACTTATTAGGTTATCGACGAAAGTGAGCGGTGGTCTGCCCCTCCCTCTGGTCCCATGGCTAGGTTCCCGAAGGAGAAGTTGGTGTACTGCCAGGTCATCATATCGCTGGATCTCTGGATGTGCCCAGTCGACCTCATTCTTCTGGCCTGTATCTTCGAACTAACTCTTGGGAGTGATTTAAAGACCTCTTTGTTGGTACGATGTTCTCTCCAGTCCACGTTTAGGGCCATCCAAAGCATTTTACTGTAACATCCGTCTATTCTTTTCAAAGATTCTGTCATTGTCCACGTTTCCGTTCCATACAGGAAGATTGATTCAACTGTAGCCTTGAAACAGACGGATCTTTAAATCTCGGCGCAAATTGGACCTCCATATAGCCTTCATTTTGTGGTAGGCAGCCCATGCCTTGGCCTTGCGTACCCTAAAGTCGTGCTCTGTTGTACTTATCCAGGCTCCTGGGTAGAAAAAAACCTTCTACTTCCTCTAAGGCATGTCCGTCCTTAGAAGTTATTGTGTGTGGCTCCTCTTCTACTAAATTAACAGTAAGATGCTTGGTTTTAGACAAAAGAGATTTTCTGCCTCCTCATCAGATGAGGCTTCTGTAGGACTGTAGCATGTGATGACAGTGAGCCTGCGCTTTCCATTGAAAGGCATGGTGAGGATCCTTGCGCTGTAAGATTTTATAAGACTTAAATAGCCTCATATGCTGTCCTCGTCAAGATGATTCCTACTCTCCCATTAGAAGCGCCAGCTGCGTTTCTCCACGCAGATGAGGTCACTAGATGAATCCCTTTGTTCATCTTTTCTATCCTGGTAGGCTCAGAATGCACTACATGATGTTCTTGCAGGCCAAGGATGTGCAGTTTGATTCGAGAAAATAGTTCTGCAAGTTCGATGCGTTTGTGCTGTTCTCTGGCTGTTCTTATGTTAAATGTGCTAACCTTAGCAGTCCTTTTACATGATACAATACAATTGATGTTCATATTTTTTTGATGTTTTCTTGTTTGACTTTCTGTAGAAATAGGTTGTCGTGTTGTGGAGACCGAGTTATCAGCTTCTGTAATAGCAGCGTAATTACCCCGGCAACCACTTCCACTAGAAAAATAAGGGGCTTTAACCCTTAAGCTGCTGATAAGATTCATCTTGACTTTTCAGTTGGCTCACAATCCTGTGCAGTCCCTTGCACATTGGCAGTGGATTGTGTTCTTAACTCTTGCGCCACTAAAAGAGTAAAAGGTTAAGGCAATCCGCTTGAACAAAAGCCATCTTTAACTCTCACCATAATATCTTGGGTATCTTGAGCATGTAATTGCACGAACATATGCTATACAAGACAAATGTGACACTTCCTTTTTCTACCAAACAGCATCAGTTGTAATCCTTACCCAATCGTCACCTGCTCCAGTGTGGGACTTTCCGATTTTATCCCAAAGCATAAGGAGGTTAGAGTGAGAACAGAGCTACACTTTAGCGGGGACTAACCCTTCCCCTGACTACCTCGTTACCCGGTACCCCGGGCATAGGGAGCCGTATCCTGACTACCAGAGTGTGGTCCAGTCTAGCTGGGTCATAGTAGACTAGGTTGAACAGGGTAACAGCCAACACCTCTTTAGCTACTGTGCAATCCACAGTAAAGATTTACGAGTCTCAAAGCCTCTTGTAGACCAAGAGTTAAGGAGTCAATAGATCAAATTATTGAACTTCCGGGGCTCAATGTCTCCCGTCGACCGTCCTGCCTTTAGCCTGGACCCCCTGTCCAGTATCCAGTCTTCACCACGTGGAGGTAGTGGCTTTCATCATGCTGTCCGATGAGTGTCTGGAAGAGGGCACCAGCAGGATACCCCTTTTCAAAGTTCTGGGAGCCTCACATCAGACCAGGGCTTCCACCCAGCTTCTATCCAGCGGTGACGCCTTGGGCCACCTAAGCTTCACACAACCATTGAAAGACCACCTGCCTACTTGTAAAAATTTTGATGATGCGATAAGAACACTGTAACTTTGAAGGAGAGGCTTTCCAACCATCTTCTGACGGAGCAGAGAGTGACGAAGCGGAAACAGATGATAAAGAAGAGGAAGTGGAGGATATTGACTCATCAGAGGAATGGGCGAAAATAGTAACTGTGTATGGTGATGCTCTGCATCATGATACGGCTGTTGAGGTTTGCCTCAATGGAGGGCGAGATTGAATGCCATCCCAGTCAAGATTTTAGCGACTCCAGGGCCATAAACAAGCGAAGATATCACTTAATATCACATGTGATCACGCAGCTGATGGTAACTGCAAGATTCTTTCAGTTGGAGATAGAGCATGGTTTCTCGTTCAGCGGATGATCAGGAAAACGGAAACAGAGATCGTGAAGGTGAGACGAAAGGCTTTATTCCTCTCGTACCGGTTGCGGTCAGGGTTGGGGTCATCAGTGAGTTGCGTCCCTACTAACTCAATTTGCCATGGCCATCGAAGTGAGCATTACATATGGCTGATATCATATCTGGATGGCCAACTTCTTCTGAGCACATCAGTGAATAAAATACTGCTTTTGGGTGATATTTAAGCGATTATATCTATTGTGATGTTGTAGTGATGAACAACAACAGTGATGTTGTACTGATAATTGTTTTGCTAGGTGCCTACATGATTTTATTTCCTTCAAATGAAAAATTTGTAAAAAACCCAAAAAAACCCAACTCCTACCCTGAAAAAGGTCATACTGGGATTGGGTTTTTTTGGGTTTTTTTGGGTTACACCCCCCCCCCCCCCCCCCCCAACACTCACGAGAAGATAGAAAGGGTAAAAAGGGTGTCTATTTAAAGCTAAGGAGCCACAATAACGTCAGTGAACTTGACTTATTTTTGAACCCCGCCTCCCCTATCGTCCCCTGTTTTTAATTTTAGAAAACTCCTTCACCTTCGATTCCAATAATAGTACCAGTTGTACTTTTCGAGAGTGTCAGGCCATTTCCAGATTGACGGAAGCTATGTTAGATCAGTCACCATATTTCACTTTCAGATTTTAGACGTTAATTATGCCGACGTCGTTTTGAACCAATCCCCACGGCCCTCTCCCCATCGTCGTCGAAAGTCGATAAATCGGAAACCCCTTCTCACTTGTTTGACGATGTAATTTATGGATGGCCCCTAAGGTAAAAATAAATCTGTGTACAGAAGACAAAATATGCATTTTTTGTTGCCGCTGCCCGCCACTGACCATTAATCCTTGGAATACTTTGCAATATTCCATATCCACTAACCACACACTATGACATTGCCATGAAGTCCCTGCAGTTGATCTATATTAGGTATTATTGGGTCCCCCCATTTCCCTTACTGGGTATATATTGCTACTCACCAACATGGCGTCAGTCTCCGCTTTGGTGCTCAATGACACAATTGGTAATATCGAGCAATGGCTACCACAATATTCAGAACAATTTCTCCAATATCAGGCCAATTTCACAACTCAACGGAATGCATCCAGATTTGCTAAAAACTGCAGATCTAGTACATATTGCGGGTTATTGGCATCACATTTTAGTTCCGCTGCAAAAACCTCCTCACGTACTTAACTATATTGGCCACCCCTTCATGACGTCATAACACGTGGTGTGACGTCACACCTTCATCAAGCAATATCTGCCCTCAGTCCTGTTTTCCTTTTACGTTTAGTCTTGGCCCTGTCTCTATAGATTTTGTTGCGCTTCTTGAATATTAAGTGGGGAATCCTCAATACTTGTTTGATATCAATCAGGACAACTCCCAATATTGGATGACATTAATTTTGATGATCCCTAACCTCACAACTTGTACATGCCGCACTGAAATTCAAAACTCCCCATATTTCCCATCAGTTTTGATTTAGTACCATCTCGTTCCAGCTTGCTTCCTTATCACATAATTAAATTTGCGTGTAGTTTTTGATTGCATTTTCTTCTGTGATTCATTACCAGTCTGCAGCCCCCTCGTTTTGTTTTAGGGGCCGTCAAGTTACCAACATTAACACAGTGTGTCTAACCAGTTATACTGTATTCCCCTACTCCAATTAAAACTTCATTACAGTCGATTTTTCCACGACTTCTTCTTTCTTATCTTGAATTTCAGACATTTTATTCTTTTAAACTCATGTTAAAATAAACTAGAGCGAAGCTAGAGGGCTCACCTCGCGGCACCTGTAAACTAGTAGAGTGTAGGTGGGATTATTGCTGTGGAATAATCTCTGTGTCCACTTCACGTGTGACTTTCTTTGCTCCCACATTCCGGACACATTCCGGACACATTCCGCTATGTCCAGAATGTTGCAATAACAAAATACACCCACCAAAATGTCAATTTCCTTGCAGCCTTTTGTTTTGTACGTTGAGATTTTGCCATGGATTTGTAATTATACCTTCTTTAATTTCGGAACGTAATTATTTAGTGAACCGAACCTTCTTTTAGTTGTACTGTTCGATCGTAACATTGAGGGTTAGTACTAATTAAGCAGATATTACACAGCGTGGAGTATTATAGTAGTAGTATAGTATATAGTATTTATAGGATCAGTTTTTATCTCTGCTATTTAGTTGTGGTATTCTTATTTTAATGTGTTGCTGTGATGTATGTGCAGACAACTGCTTTGTTCTTTTGTTGTTTCTTAAAGCTGTTGCAATTACTTGGCAATGCACCTTGTACGTGATAATTTTGTTGTGAATACTGTACCCTGTACTTTGACTTCATTTCAGATAAATGATAAGATATTTTGCTATGGAGATGATAGACTATATTACTATATTAATATTATTATATACTATATTAATATTATTACATACTAGAATATTACTTCCTTCTTACCACTTATTTTCCAGGAAGACGGGGGGATAGTTATGTAAATATGTCGCACCCTTTCATTGCGTACGCGAAAAGGTAAGACTAATATTGTTGCTTTCATTTCTATTTATCTATATTTAGGTGAAATATTAATGATTTAACTTCTCATTTTGCAATACTGTTGATAACTGTTAAAAGGGTTTTTAAATCTAAGCTTCCCAAAACGTTTAATTTAGTATGTATAATCTAAAATGAAAATACTACGATGTGGCTTTGTCCAGGAATGGTTAAGGAGCTGACGTGATATCAATTTTAAAGATGGCCATTTTCCACTGAATTCGACATCTTGGCAAAGTTATATTCTCAGAAACGAAATTTGAGAAGTTTGGAATGGTTCCAGGGATATGTACAATTTTTTAAAAAGTTTTTATATAGAGCTACTTGCCACTTAGGTCCAGGATCATTATAATACATAACGCCGGACTTCTAGGCAATGTGCTTGGTTGTGAGACACACTCAACTAGGTAAGGTTGAGAGACCTCAAATCAACAGAGTGTGAGCCACTGCCTGTACTATAAATACTCCCCTTATAGAATATGCTAGTACTATAACACTTTAGCACTATAACAGTATAAGCTGATCACAGTTCCCAACATACAGCACTTTAAACTGTTGGACGGTAAACTTAAACGGTTCCCCGAGAATTTGCCATCGCCAAATTACAAATTATAGGATTCGTTTATCATGACAATCCTCACTAAACACATAAATTTCTCTTGAATCTTACTGGCCGGTTTTCAATATGCTCTCTTTTTACTGGCCAGTTTTAACTGCTGTTAAAAATGCGACTGATTTTGACGCTGGAAATATTGGAGAGTACCAAAAGGTATGATACCTTTTAACCATCTAATATTTATAAACCTGACAACTTCATATGTTATAGGTTGAATCTTGATCGAGCAAGAAAACAAACTCCTCGAACTTACAACTATCCTACAACTACTAACCCTCTTTACCCTGTCCAATAGGTTGGGTTACGATGAGAAGTTAGCGCAGAAAGCAATTCAGACACGAGGGAAGGATGCCGATGATAATGAGCTGTTACGAGTTTTGATATCAATCGTGGACAGTCAGAAGGCTATGGAGTATGTTAAACGCAACAAACCAGGTCAGCTTGTGGTTTTAGATATGTTAATTATATGTTAATTATATAAATTGGGTAATGATTTGCAAAGTTAGCAAAAAGGTGCTCCACCTGTACCATGTGGATTGTGGGGCAGTCAATTTTTGGTTCGTTTAATAAAAATAAGCTGTTAAAAATATGTTAAGGAATGGCTGAGACTTTTACTTAGTACTACTTGTTTTAGATAATGATTATAAGTAATTTTCTGTGAGATCTTAATATGACATATGAATGGACTGTTTACTATGTACATCAATTAGTTTTGTAGCATTTCTTTTTCAGGTTCATCCTCTAACAAAAACAAAAAGAGACATTAGAGGGTCCTAAACCGGTTTATTACCGAAGGTTGAACGAAAGAACGAAACTTATCCTGCCGATGACGTCAGCATTCTCGCGTGACGTCATCACAACTCTGTGATGTCATCACTATATTCCGTGAACATCACAATTTCGTGACGTCGGTACTTTAGCTAGTGACGTCACAACATCTCCTATCCAATCCATAACAGTTTGCGAAGAGACCAGGTACGGTTTTAGAGTCGATATCTTCTTCAACTAGGCAACACCACATTTTCACCCTTACGACCACCAGTCAAATTCCAACGTCGCGAGTAGCTGAATTTTATATTAAAACTCGGCGGCTTGTCAAAGTCGTCGGTTTTTGATGGCAGCGGCTTCCGACCATGTTCTGATGTCCGGCATTTGATTGGTGAGTTGTTGTGTTGAGGATGAGTAATGTTTAGTAAGAAGGAGAAATAAAAAGTGTGGTTAAATAGGCAGGTTAACAGTGGAAGATATTATCTGCCCGGATTGGATGTTGTTGCAAATTCGTTATTAAGTGTGGTGGGTCACGTGATAACTCCTTGTCGCGTGATAAATACTTGTCACGTGACTCACATGTGATTTAGATTGGATTTGTAACAACTGTACGGGCGTTTATTCCATTACTTTTAGTAAAAGTTCGCGATTTAATTTTCTCCCATTGTTGTAGTAGCATATACAGTTGGACAGAACCTCACGGTACAAACTAGATAGCTATGATTTATTTTACAGATACATATTATAAATCCCCACAAAATTACACTAAATCTATGTTTGAAGATTGATGATGTTAACATTAATATTATAAAATAGCACGAGAGAGATATGGTACAATAAGTTTCAGCCGCTAAATAAAGGAACTTTCTAGATGTTATAGGGATCACGTGGCGGAGACTAGGTGGCCAGCACCGTCTGGTTTCAAGCACAATTCTAATTTGATTTCATTGGCAGCATTTTTATATAATTTGATAAGGACTGGACTGAAAAACTTCTCCTGAACCGGCCATAAATTTTTGGATGAATTTCGATACGCACCCAAAAAATCACGCTCGTTCAATGGTAATCACGGAGTTCATTATTCAGATCGGCGGCTGAAACTCGATCGTGCCTAATCCTGGTTTCCGCCTAAAGATGGCTGAAAGAAAACAATATTTTGTATTAAGTGCCACCGTGAAAATTACATATTTTATGTTTATATGATATATATTGATACGACTTAGTTTTGTCAGATAGCAGTATACTATGGTGTCAAATGGATGAACTTTGAGATTTTTTCTGTTGGCTAGTAACATAGTTTAAAGTAGTCAGTACCTGTGGTGGCTATCGCCCTATCAGGTGACCGTTACAATCGATCAGCTCCTGGTCCGCTACCAATGACCCGGTAGATTTGTCAGCACATTCGGTAACCCGATCTACAAGGTCGGATGTGAAGTGTTACTTCCATTTGACACCATATAGCAGCCCAGTCTGGCACCATCTGGCAATTTGTTACATTTATTCTTTGTAGAGAACCCACACCAAAGTAAGTTGTAGAAATTAATAATCAACTGTTTCTCAAAATCGTATAATTCCCTTTCGATCATCATGATATTTTAGCTCATTTCATTGGCAAAAATGGCCATTTTCCCTCCCTTTTTTGGAGAATACCTTAATCATTGTTAATAGTATGAAGGTGATCGATTGGGATTGTAGATACAAATTATTCCTGTAGTGTTTTGATACCTAGCAATAAAAACTTAGTTTTAGAATTTAAGTTTGAAAGTTTTTCTCATTTATTAGGTTTTTGCTATTTATTGATTGTGTACTCACTCCTCTAATAATACGGGTATGCTATAAATAAAGAGGTCTGTTGTAAAAGTATTAAACAAAAGCTGCCCATATCAACTTACTAATGTTTTTACCCTTCTTAAAAACATTTTAGATTATTTTCCACCATTTTTTAGAGTAGCGGGTTTAATTTAAAATCTTGCCGTTTTTGGGTTTTATCATCAGATCCAGTGCCCCAAAATGATAAGTTTTTATTTTCGTAGTTAACAAGTTTTTATACATCCCTTCCGAAAATGGCAAGTATTTAAACTCTAAATATCCTATCTCGGGTTAGACGGGTCTTATCTTAATCCTAATGTTATTTAACTGTATCATAGCTCCACTCCTCGGTACCACGTGACTTTAAGCCAAACATTTACTACTACTACTACTTCGTTACCATGGTAACAGTCACGAGATAACCGAGCGTAGTGGAGCTATGATGTTATTGTATATTAACCTCGGAGGTTTTAATAACATAGTTAACCTAGAAAGTTTGTTTGCCTACAGTGTATCCTAATATATAATATATTGCGAATACAGTTCGGCTGAGATAACTTCAAGTGGTCACGTGCACACGGACTATGTGGTAGCCGAATGACATAGTCCTTAGATTGCACATCAATCTTAGATTGCAGTGTTGGCTCCTTTGATATAGCCAAAGCATTGCTTGATAATATATCAGAATTTTGAATGCTTATCGGCAATTCTTTTATTTCAACTCAGACAAGATAAGGGCAATGAGCGTTTGGCTACATGCTGTGTGCACTGATAAACTGTTAATTTAGAGTATGTTCTTTGTTTATTCAAGGAGAGAAGGAGACAACGACATCGTATTTGATTATCTTTTAACGAGACGCCAAAATTTGGCAGCCGAAGAGCGAGAGGAAGATGGGGTGTGTGTGTGTGTGGGTTTGTAGTAGAGGTGTCCTACCTCCAGCTCTTATCATGTGGGTTTGTAGTAGAGGTGTCCTACCTCCAGCTCTTATCATGTGGGTTTGTAGTAGAGGTGTCCTACCTCCAGCTCTTATCATGTGGGTTTGTAGTAGAGGTGTCCTACCTCCAGCTCTTATCATGTGGGTTTGTAGTAGAGGTGTCCTACCTCCAGCTCTTATCATGTGGGTTTGTAGTAGAGGTGTCCTACCTCCAGCTCTTATCATGTGGGTTTGTAGTAGAGGTGTCCTACCTCCAGCTCTTATCATGTGGGTTTGTAGTAGAGGTGTCCTACCTCCAGCTCTTATCATGTGGGTTTGTAGTAGAGGTGTCCTACCTCCAGCTCTTATCATGTGGGTTTGTAGTAGAGGTGTCATACCTCCAGCTCTTATCATGTGGGTTTGTAGTAGAGGTGTCCTACCTCCAGCTCTTATCATGTGGGTTTGTAGTAGAGGTGTCCTACCTCCAGCTCTTATCATGTGGGTTTGTAGTAGAGGCGTCCTACCTCCAGTTCTTACCATGTGTCTTTAAATGTTAGACCTCCTATCTTTGGCCTAACAAATTATAATGTAACATTTTTGCTGATCTATCATCACGATTTCAAGTCGTAAATTGATAAGTTTGTATTCCAATTCCCGGCTTATGCTATAGCCTTTAAAAGCCTCGCATAGTTCAAAATGCGAAACTTTTTATAATGTGAGGAGGACCCTACATTGCAAGACGGGGAATACTGGCCATTAATGAACTAGGTTTCTAGTTTTCTGGGCATTTCTCTAGAAATAGTATTGGTAATAATCTAGTAATACTGGCTGGGAACGCGACATGCTCTTAGTATAACAGACAGTGTCTCGCATTAATAAGTTTTACAGAGTTACTTTTTTGAGATATTTAATTGAAAGAGCGAGTGGAAGATTGTTTTAGAGTATCCTGATAAATAGAGAGCGAGTGAAATGTTGTTTTAGAGCATCCTGATAAATAGAGAGCTAGTGAGAGGTTGTTTTAGAGCATCCTGATACATAGAGAGTGAGTGAGAGGTTGTTTTAGAGGATCCTGATAAATAGAGAGCGAGTGAAATGTTGTTTTAGAGCATCCTGATAAATAAAGAGCGAGTGAGAGGTTGTTTTAGAGCATCATGATAAATAGAGAGCAAGCGAGAGGTTGTTTTAGAGCATTCTGATAAATGCTCAACTGTGACTCTCCTGTAAAACAAGTAGTCTAAGTTTCGCCGATAAAACTGTTCGATTGAAAAATTTATCTGTTTTTCTTTATATTATGCTGATGCTGTGATAATATAGGCTCCTAAACCGTGATGATTTTGTGTTTGTTTTACGTGATTTTTGTTTCACCCCCATGGATATTATACTAAACAGTTTGAAGTGAAACATCAACCTTTATAAACGGTTTTGTTTATAATCATGAACAGTTGTATTGGTTTCGTTTATAATAAAGATACGTTTCCTAATGTACCATGTATTGGTTAGTTAGTCATTAACGCTTGTGTTGCTTTACAACTAATACTACAGTTCATTCCTACGTTTTATCTCAATTCTTTCATTGCACAATTCACAGGCGTTAATGACAACAATTTGGCTAGAACTCCTGGGACACCGAATTTGTCACTAAAATACAGTTAGGATATTGAGTCCGACGTCGATCCAGGAGTCATATCAACCTGATATGAGTAGAATATCATCTTATTTATCATCACACTACCCTGAAATTAAAAGATAGGATTATCTCATTCTCATTGTATAATAGATCATACGTTTACTAATTATGGAAAAAAACAATTTAAGGATATTTTACTACATTTTTGAAAAATATGAGATGGTCACACAAGCATGATTCAATGTACTTTGGGCTTTTAACCATGACAAGTACTCCATTAGTATTCAGGTTGATATTATTACTGGGCTTAGAGACTCTGTAAAACAGGCTTGTGTTGCACGTGCAGCGTTAGCGCGCAGTGCAGTGTTATCTGCTGGTAAATTGCACTATATTTTTAGTTATTTCTTAAGTGAACGAAAGAAAAGCATGCAGTTCCATAAACTTAAAGCGGTTTGGTTTTTCATTGCCCTTAAAATAAAAAGCTAAGGCAATGTTGGTAATGGTATACTGTGAAAATATGTTATACTAGTGTAACTATATGTATACTAGTGTATACTATATGTATACTATATACTAGTGTATACTATCAGTATATGTTGTATGGAGCGGTGATTTTGAGAGGGATGCAATTATTGTCAGTTCTAACAGTAACAGCGAAGAAATTTTATCAGCTTTCGTTTTATATCAAATGCGTGTTTTATTTGTTTTTCAATTCACAACCAGTCTCACTCTCAGTCATGCTGAGTATTCAGGGATGACAATCCGTTGGCACACTGAGTGCCAAAGCTGATTGCACTGATATCAAATACTAGCCTTGTCGCTCTCATGAGAATACCAATTTCACTTTCGTGACTACGCCCATTTATAGTGTTTCCACTTAATCATTCTCCGAGGATTTTTAAAATGTTTGCGGAAGGGCTGGGCCCTGAAGGTTTAAAATCATATATTTTGTAGGCTTAATTCTGGCACCGAGATACAATCCTGACAAGGTCCTTGTCATATGCCGCATTAGTCATTAGTCTATGTAATAAGCGCCATGAGTCGGCACAGAATTTGTTGTCTCCGATTTTGATAAATTTGGTACCAAAAGTTTCCTCTAAGTGTGAATAATACAAATTCACCGTGCAGCACGATAAGGTTGAGCTGTATGTGGGCCTCCTGTACATTGCAAGTATTGCTACACGTTGTATATCTCTCGTGCACGCGAAGCGTGCACTCCGGCCGGGGCCGCGCGCGATCAAATTCAAAAGGGGTTGCAGAGTGTAGTCCGTAGTGTGTCTATAGACCAAAAACTATAAAAACTGCAAAAATGAAAAAGCGCGAGCGGTGACCAAACGACGTAAGACGTGAAGCGTTTTTAGCGAAAATTGCTGCACGGTTGACGGTGGAATTATTTTATTCGCATTTTTAGACAACTTTTGGTACCGAATTTATCAAAGTCATAGACTACGTGTACATATTA
Organism: Bolinopsis microptera; assembly: GCF_026151205.1. Lineage (NCBI taxonomy): Eukaryota > Metazoa > Ctenophora > Tentaculata > Lobata > Bolinopsidae > Bolinopsis > Bolinopsis microptera. The sequence goes on along the minus strand of NC_087082.1, from coordinate 7,907,712 downwards.
AACCCCAACGCATATGATATGCGTGGGCACCACTATAACTATAAGTATACTTATTGTCGATCTGGATGATAATTAATCACTCTACACTCGACTGTCACGTGACTTTTTCAACCCGTTCTCTAGCTGGTCCTGAACGACTATTCGAAACCCTAACCCTCTTATCTGATCCCAACCCTAACCCTAACCCAATCCTTAACAAAAGCATATGCTGAAACCCTAACCCTAACGAGAAATTAGACTAACTTCCTTATACGGTCATATCACGTGATCGAGACAGTTTTTCGCCTATATCTCGTCAGGGGAGCATTTTAACCCTATGTCATGGGGGGTGATTCGGAATCAGCGTCCGAAAATACATCGATTGTAGTTGGTTTCAACTGTCGGGGGCCCTTTTAGAACAATCTCGAAGATCGACTGTAGAGTGATTTAGTACGCTCGTGTCGATCTATCCCACTTCAAATAACACCCGTTACTTTGATTGCCTAACCATTACCTTAATCATTAACCTTGTAGCGCGATGCACTATATTAATATACTGGGCCGGGCCGCCCATCCGATACACAATAATTGATAATTATACTTCTCACAAGGGGCCATCTACTTAGGACGTCCGGCAAATAGAGAGGGAAGGTGGTTTTGAAATTTCGGACAGGGGAAGGGGTGGTTTCTGAAAATCCGGAAATTTTGGCAGAATTAACGAAAAAATCTCATTTATTTCAACTCTTTGACACTAATTACTTTTTAAGTTAACGGGTGATACTCGTAAAATATTTATTTCAAATATTAGGACCGTCGACGAGTCCAACTCGGCGCGCGTCCTGGTAGGTTGTAAACCTACAAGGTCCATGTATTTTGAACGAGAAGTCGATTCCCAGAGCAGCTCATGACAGCCGAGACACAACTCGCATATTCTCCTACTGCCTTTTATACTTCATGTCGCCAGCCAGTCTGGCGACATTCGACAATCCGAACGTCCGGGGGATGGGAGGGTTTTGATTTTTGAAAATTCGGACACACCCGGACAGGAAGTGGTCTTACCCATTACCACTTGTAGCGCGATGCGTTGCTGACTGTGCCGCGCCGCGTACTCAATGAAACTTCTTTCGCTAGATCGGCGAAATGCGCTGCTGTGCGGAATGACAGGCTGAGCGCGGAATGACAGGCTGAGCGCGGCCCGGCCCAGTAACGCCGAGCTGCGAAGGATTGACATCGTTAGTTAACGGGTGATACTCGTAAAATATCTGTTCCAGGACCGTCGACGAGTCCAACTCGGCGCGCGTCCTGGTAGGTTGTAAACCTACAACATCGTTAGTTAAATACTTACTTCTGTTTTTCAACAAAATGTTCGTCTCGTAAAATTAAATCAAAAGTTAGTTCCCCAGGAGGACAATTTGGGACAACGTAGGTTTTTGTCATACGTTGTATGACTATGACCCGCCGCGCACGAGTGCGCGGCTCCCCTGTATCGTAGAAACTCTACAGGGGTAGTTTCCACTATATAATATAATATCAATTGACGGTGTCAATTCATGGCAGCTCGGCGCGGCACAGTAGCGCATCTTGGAGGACTTCGACGCGCCGCGCAAACTAGCATTCTTGCTTCGCATCGATCCGTCGACGCGATCGTTGCTCTGCTTCGCAGAGCAACGATCTCGACGGATTGACATCGTCAATCAATAGCGCATCTCGCCGATCTAGCCAGTGTCGCTGTGAGAAGCCTCATTGAGTGCGCGGCGCGGCACAGTAACGCATCGCGCTACAAAATATATAATAATATAGTGAAACGACAATGGGGGTCACGACGTGAAACAAGTAGGTTTCAGGTTTCTGGTTTTGAGTTATCCCATGAAAAAGTCTTATTATTTCGGGTCAAATAAAAGCTCGCAACTTTAACTTTGCGAACCCATGGCTGTAGCTGTCCTCTGATTGGCCAAATCGTGCCAAGTCACAAGTGCATGCCAATTGCCAGTGGAATGTGTCGAGCGTGCTTAAGGTTGTGCGCGAGCTCAAACCGGCTGTTTTTAAAAAAATAGCACTGCACCTCTAGCTAGTGAGCCTTGTCATACGTTGTATGACCCGCCGCGCACGAAGTATCGTCGAAGACTATTATATAGTCGAAGACTATAGTGAAGCGACCGTGGGGGTCACCACGTGATACAAAGTGAGCCAGCCTGAGCCAGGCGGTAAGGTTTTCTGGGATAAAGATTCGGTGGAATGACAAATGACGGGCTGAGCACTGCATCCGGCGTTTAGTAAACCATGGGCGTACTTGTAGGTTAAAGGTTTATAACCTACCAAAACGCGTGCCGAGTTGGACTCGTCGACGGTCTTGAAACAAATATTTTACGAGTATCACCATTCACGGCCCGTTAACAGTTAAACGCGTACGAGATACACTAAAATGGGCCCACCCCACTACCGCGCCCAGTCTAATTATTGGTTAGGGTTAGCCGGTTCATTGCTAGCTACACGTTGCACACCTTTCCACTCTCGTGCACGCGAAGCCGGCGCGCGCGATCAAAAGGGGTTGCAGCGTGCGTCAACCGGTTCACGGTTCGAGTTTCAGTTAAGGTTAGGGCTTAACGGATTATACTCGTAAAATATTTGTTCATGTTTCAAGACCGTCGACGAGTCCAACTCGGCGCGCGTCTTGGTAAGTTATAAACCTACAAGGTTAGGGCCAGGTTGTAGGTTTATAACCTACCAGGACGCGCGCCGAGTTGGACTCGTCGACGGTCCTGAATTTGAATATTTGAAACAAATATTTTACGAGTATCACCCGTTAAGGGCTAGGCAATCAAAGTAACGATCAAGTATTATTTGAAGTGGGATAGATCGACATGGGCTCGCTATATAATATGTAATACACTAATAGTTTGTATCACGTCGTCATGACCCCTATTGTCGTGGCGAAAGCCACGATATACGATATACAGCCGCACACTTACTGGGCCGCGCTCAGCCTGTCATCTCTATTCGGATATTATGATTATGAACATAAATATAATAGCCTGAGGTGTCCCCAGGTAAAGTATTTTAAATTTAACCTTATTTCGAGTGATCTGCTTGGGCGACATGGCTTTTGCTGGCGTTACGGGTTACCTAACCAGTTGATACGCGTTCCATACCATTACCAATACACCATATACCTCTTTCGTGCACGCGATTAAACAAATAAAGTCGAAAGTACACTTTATTGACATTGTGATTCCTCATTTTGAGGGAAATAATCATAATGAGTAACTATGATTACAGAAGAAAAATAAAACTCACAAATAATATATGTTTAACCAAAAACTACCGTTATCAACAATCAAACTCACGGTACATAAAAACATCACGCGACTCCGATATTATGGAAATATCATAACTGTCACCAACAAATTCCACTTACGTTACAAACTCTATCAACTCATTTCAACCTCACAAATATGAAATATTGACCAACTTTCCAAAACTTATCTGATAGTGATATTAGTATTACTGGGCCGCGCTCAGCCTGTCATTCCGCCGAATCTCTATTGTTGTTTATGAACATAATAGCCTGAGGTCCCCAGGTAAATAGTGATAGTGATCAGGACGAGGTTCCAAGTTTTATTATGATATCGTTTCTGCGACAGTGAAGATATTTACCAAAATCTTTCATTTCGTAAGAATTTTATAAGATATTCTATTTCTATACTGGTTGGCACATTCCGTTAAAACTTATGAAATAAAACAATTGTCTAAGCGAAAATCTGAACTGATGTCCTTTTAGTTTTATGTAGGCATTACAACTATTTTCAGTTTGACATCAGTGATCAGTGTTCCTCAAAATGTAAGCTATAATTTCCCTAGCCAGCAACCAGGATAGTACTGTTTTCTTCATAGCAAATAAGTTAGAAAAGTTGGTCAATCTTATCTAGAGGACATTTTCCCCTGCCTGATCACACAAGTTGCAATTATAAATTTGATCAGTTTTGGCCAGAATTCGTCATAAATTATGCTCCGAGTCAAAGAGGTAATATAATACAAGGTCAAAGTAATGATCTTTAAATACAGTTATATAAATATCAGCTCATCACCACCAAGGATATGATATCCCGTTAATCTTAATATTAAGGCGACAGAGAGACAGAGAGAAGGAGGGGTTTCAGTTTTCACATTATATGTGATAGAGCTACTGGAGACGAGCAAGAGGCAAAACGGATGAAAATCTGACCTAGCGTTCCGGAAATGTCGCGCGCCAAAGATTCGAGATTTACCTATTATATGCTATAACTTGAACTAAAACTAGTATGCGGGATTTAAAACAGCTCTGACCTCTAACGTTTTTGACCTTTCGGTTCCTTAGTTGAGAAAACCACTTCCTGATCTTGAGGTTTGTTACAGTGGTACGCTTCTTTGAACAATTATCTACAAATCTGATGTAGTGGTTTGAAAATGTAAACCTCAAACTTTGGCGCGCGACATCTCAGGAACGCAAGGTCGGATTTTAATCCGGGTTTTTCTACATCACATATTATATGAAAACTGCCAAATTTATGATTATCCCCAATCTCTTGTTCTGGCCTTAAATATATGTATATTATAGTTATATTGGAAAATAGTCGTTCCTAGATTTAAGAGACAAATAGATCATTATTAATCTGTCATTGACGATGTCAAATTTAAAGGCCCTCATACTCCGTCAACTAAATACTAAAAACGATATTTATCTAAAAACGAACAACCAACTTCAAACAAAAACAAAAAGGGGTTCTCATATTACGCCAGCAACTTCCTCACAATAGCCATGTGTAAACTTCCTGTGAATCTAAACATCTTGCTGTCGTTATATGTACGGTCGGTAAATAGGGAAATCACCAGAATGCCGTTTTGATACAAACCATTCATAATTTAGTTACACTATTCGAAATACAATTCTTGCGGTGTATCAGCTTAGTCAAATTGAAACAGAAATTGATTGACGCTATTTAACGCTAATTGTCCAGGGATCACAATCCAGGACCACAGGAACTACCTCAATGGCGTCATGGTAAACAGGCTAAGAATAAGATCCACCGCGACCGTTCTGGGGACAAATTTACCTAACTTTACAAATCCCCGGAATCGTGTTTCTGAGCGTAAGCTGTGCACTTCCGAACAAAGTTTACACTTTACACTACTTATCAACTTAAAACTTCTAAAATTATGAAAATTATGATAAATACTAAATTTTAAAATATCAAATATATGTCACTACGTCACACAAATTACCATGCAGTTGTTGTTTGGCGCTTATACTAGTAGTATTAGCTTATAGTTATACTCTAGTGGTAGTATTAACTGAGTTTTCAGAACCATAACATTAACAACTCTTTGAAAATCTGATTTTAACAATAAATTCAAGAATAGACAAGACCCTCAGTTCCAGCCATCATAAATGATCAGTTGTGCCACAGCTACTGGCATTTTCCACCGGTTACCGGCAACTACCACCGGTTGCTGGCATTTAGAATACTGTTGTGATCAATCTGATGTAATCTTCCCTCCTCTGAAATGTGACATAATATTACCTATAACATATATAAGGTTAATTCATCTGATTTATCAATACAATTACAAGTTGGAACTCTTAATGTGTTTTGTTTTACCAAATAACTTGAACGTAACAGTAAAACTAAAAGTAGCAGTAACAGAGGTCAGAGGGAATATTTAATAATTTATTATCATGAATGGTACTCTACTGATCTACTAGGAAATCGCGATGTTTTAAGCCGAAAATCTCGGCGCCTCGACAAGCCAAACTACACAAAATCGCTGCAAGAATCTCGAAAATCGCGGCCGTGGATGAATAAAAAGAATAAGAAAGATTTGAGAAGGAGTAGTCTAAATGGATGATAAGTTGGAGGGCGTGAGAAGAAAAAAACCAACCCTGTATAGCTGTGACAAGTTTCTTCTTGGCCCCGAAAGATGTGATCCCCAGTTCTTTGAGGTCCTCATCTGTAAGAGTTAAGAAAGTGTAGAAATCCACTTCTTGAGCTTGCAACACGGTCAGGTACTGAGACAACCTGCAGAGGATATTGTTGAAATATTAGTAACCCTATAAAATGGCACGATGAGGTAAACTGTGTCACACTATGAAACTATATAAACCCTCAATGGTTCGGATAATCGTCTCATCCTCTAGGAAAACTTTGTTACATAACGATATTTTTATCAGATGATATGGTATCGCTTAAATTCAGCCGATAGTGAGATGTAAACTTTATTACACTGTAAAAATGTGACGGAGTTAACAAGGCCCTTTGCTGCTTATTTTGCCTAACAACAACACATTTTATTTCTGAGCGGTGCATATGTGAGTATGTGTCACGTGGCTAATGTTCAGAATTTCTGAATTTGTTTGGTTAATAGATGCCAAAATTATGCCACTAATATCAAAAACACTATTTTTATACGTGTACAAAATAACAAATATCCTCAAACTTCATTGAACATATCCTTTAAACCATTAAAATAACTCTAAATTAATTACTCAACTTATAGTATCATTTTATTACTAGAGTGTTATTTTATTAAATGCTACTGATTGGTTAATGTAAGCCTGCTGATTTTAGAAAATTAACTTTTATTTATTCATTTCAGTATCCATTAGATAGGAGGGCAAGACCTGATATCCCAAGTCCTTTATTTCAACAATTCCTGCCAACTCAGAGCTTGTAGTATTCTCATTTAGCTGTGATATGTCATGTGGTTACATCTTAATCCATTATTCTAAAAAATGTATTATTCGTGATTTTCGCTAGCCGAGTAAGAATTTCAGATCTCATTGAGGAACTAAGTAGTATTTAGATCAGCAACTGCAGACACCACGGTGACAATACGAACTCAAACTACCTAGTCACGTTAACCTAGGTATTTCATGGGTGTCCCACTGTCCCAGCCTTGAGCCTACCATGTCCTCCTAGTTGGCCAGGGACTGTCATGAAGACATTGTTTACAGATAATACAAAGTACAAGCACTCTAATTTTATTGGCACATCAGGACCCATCTATCTATGGATATACCTCAGATCTGGATAACATGTGTAGCGGCCTACACCCATCTTTCCGGGCAGTGAAGCCTTAGATGTTAATAAACTCATCGTCCAGCCTCTGTTTACAGTAATTATCTAAAGCATTTGATACCCCCAGATTGATACCCCCAGAGTCTGCGGCCCCTTCATCTATGTTTAAGTAGGGGTCGTACCCTTCTGGCTTACTAGAAGGGAATTTTTAATTTAACCCAGTAGTACAATATTCAACATATTTTGAAGACAGATGAACAGGAGGATTATACAAATTTTATAGAAATGTTCACCTAATATTTGGTAAAATCGGTAAAGTTTAAACCTGTATTTCATTTAATATTTGGTAAAGTATGAGCCAGTAAATGGTACCCGTGTTTGGTAAGAAGACTGGGCAGATCATGGCAAGGAGTACAATCTCCAAACAATTCCGGAAAATCAGCGGTCCCACTAGTTTTTCTTTCTTCTATTTTCTGCATTTCTTCCTTTTCTATCTTCCAAACGTTAGCTGGGACAGAACGGGACAATCCGAACCCTGACCAGATATCTGTCGGATTCCGGGAAACACTGAAGTCTGGTTCGTTAACAGCTGAAACAGAAGTTGATTTTTACCAGTTATTTTTATTTTAAGCGATACTCAGATCTGGATTTTGGTTGGAGATATTTTCAAACTAGTGTCTAGTCAACATGAAGTTCTCGAGTGAGAAGTGTGCCTTGTTTATTTCTCATGTGTATTTTTAGAACATGTATAGTCGCGCATGTCGACTATCCATATTTGAAATTTAGAGTTTAGCGTATGCGAGAGCTAATTATCGAAGTTTACTGCAGCCACGTCACCATTATGCCTAATGGTGCTCAAACTTTATCTATCGAATCCTTCATCTTAAAGCACCTTATTAAATTGGAGGGTCAGGGGCGTAAATCATAAATGAAACTATTTTTCTTCGTATTTACTTTTTGTTTATTATTATTATAAAACAGGATCTTACCAAAAATGATTCTTAATAAATGAAATGTTTGAGTAATACAGCAAACAAGCATTGGACGAACCATTAAAGGCGAGAAGTTGCTTTTCCTTATAATCAGTCTCCTGAAATAATTTGGTAAATTAAACCGATCAGAAAAGTTACAGAAATTGAACAGTGTCGCGCGCGCCGCGCATTTATACCATGGTAAATAAAAGATATGACGCTTTTTGTACGAATATATTACCGCGCGCAACACAAACACACTTTATTTGTGTTGACCGATTGATAGTAATTTTTCAGAAACAAAGTTTATGAACACTCCCCGAAAGGGAGATGATTAGATAGCACTAATGAAAGGACATGATTAGATAACACTTACTAATATAAGAGGACGTTGTTTTGCGAGCGGAGAAAGTCTGAAAAAAACATCCGGTTAATCACATGTTGTAGATAAGCAAGCTTTAAAAAATAAAAGTCATGTACACAATATATGTATTAAATCATGCATGGAAACATTGCTATTATTATGCGACAAAATACTAGTCCGGCAATAAAAGGCATTTAAGCAAGCAAACACTTAAGAAGTTTTAAAACAAAGCTTGAAAATGTAAAATTGATTGAGCTACAACACAGGGAGTACACCCTGTCACAGGGACCCTGTGACAGAAGAGAGAGAAGACAGTTCAAGGAGCTAGAAAAATGGCGGCTTGGACATTGAGTGCCTTTAGAGACCGGTCACAAGTAGTCATGCTGACTTTATACAAAAGCATGGTTCGCTCCAAGCTAGAGTACTGCTGTCCAGTCTGGAACCCTACAAAAGTTACAGAGATACAAAAGCTGGAGACTGTACAGAGATCCTTTACTAGAAAGATATCTGGCTGCCGTGATCTCCAGTACTGGGACAGGCTGAAGAAGCTTAAGTTGATGTCCCTTCAGAGGCGGAGAGAGCGTTATTCTATTATTCATGTATGGAAAATGATTGATTGGGAACTGGGTTTTACTACCCCAGTTAATGTTTACTAAAAATAGATATTGAACAGCAATTTAAAAAATTCTTAATGAACATGCTCCGAACGATACGGGCTTCGAGTTCAAGTCTCATCAAAGGCATGGTATTAAGGCAGAGATCCCAGCCATGAACAAAAACGCACAGTTGTCGGTAAGAACAGATTACGACAACAGCTTCAGAGTTAGAGCAGCTCAGCTCTTCAACGTGCTCCCATCGGAGCTCCGGAGTATCACATTGCTAGACAGTTTCAAAGTTGGTCTAGGCAGATTTATGGAACAGTACCCAGACACACCACCGGTTCCGGGATACACTCCGACAAACGATAACTCAATGCTGAGCTGGAGGAGGACGCACTCGATGCAGTTGTCCTGAGCACGCCCTGCCAAACTCACCAAAACGTACCAAAACGTACGTACAGGGAGCACATGTGTTACATTACCACAATTGTAAACTGTTTGGTCACATTTTTACGGGACACCGCCCTACTTTGAGATCGGAAATAGATTGTACTGGCCAGTCAACTTACTAAAACTATTTACACGATAATTATTGTAGTAGTTACGACGGTCTAACTACCAATGACCTGATACTCAGATAGACCCTGTCCCTCTCTCTGCCTCAAATTATTGTTCAATGTGTTATTTATTTATATTTATTGATCTAAGGTGTAGTATTGCCAGATCCCAGTTCAATTTGTAACGGAGTTTTATATTAACAGGAAACTATGCAACAGAGTCGATATGTTTTAATGTTGCCATGGGGTGGTAAATCCCCATACATCGTAGTCCAGTAGTTTCATTGCATCCTAATATATATGATACATTATATACCCCTTTAATCTCTTATTTGGATAAGCCCGAATACATAATATCTGAAGTGTAAGTAAGGCGTGGTAGTAGATAACAGTTTTCCTTGTGTATTTAGGAAAAATTAATATAAATATAGAACCATCTGAAAACTGATTTCCGACAAGTATTTCCTTGCTGTCTTGATCATAGTCCCAGGGACCACTCCAAAGAGTGTTTACTGTTCAATGTCAATCTGCTGGGGACAACAATCTAAAGCCTATTATCACACTATAAAGTAAGTCTTACAGTTGAGCGAGAGATTTAGTCAGTTCGTCAGTATCGTCAGCTGTATTAGCAGATGTGGGCGAGCTCTGGGAGGGAGGCGATTGTTACAAGCTTTAAAGCATCGTTTTAACTTAAAGTGATTGTTATGTATTTGGAAGTGGTGTTACCATGAGTTCAGTTATTACTCACCCTAGAGCTGGAACAAACTGAGTGCCAGGGAGAACTGTTCCTGAAATAAGTTTATTCGAAATTAAACAATTAACAGGGTTAATTTAAGTTTTGTCCGGATCAGAACATTATTCATTAGTTGCATTGTAAAATAGTATAATTATTCTAATCTCTTGTATTCAAGTCTTACAGGAAATGTTCATTTAGTCCAGGTAAACTAAAGCTCTTGTTACAACAGTGAAAACCGTACAAAATAAAAACAAACAAAAAGAAGAAGATTGACAGAGGTAATCTCAATTATATCCATAAAACACATCCTCAACGAAACAGTTACCAGATAACACTAACCTAGGGGAGGCGTTTTCCATTTCTGTGATAAGGTCATTTCTTGCGAGGTAGAGGTTGGGTGTGTTCCGCTCCTTCGTCTTCAAAACTACTGTCTGAGATTATAAACCTCTGTGAATTTAAAACTTATAACGTTTAGAGGGTGGTTTTACCTCAATTTGAACTTACGTCTAAGGAATTAGGGCATAAAATATAATTTATTAATTTGATAATGAAACCCAGACTTACCCAGCAGCATTGCTTTGGTTTTGGTTTTATCGAGATGTACACTGAATGTTTCTCCATAATCGACGTTAACAAACCTGGAAATATAAATGTATTAAACATTTTACCTTTATAAGTAAAACCTCTTGAAGGTGATATGTCTGAAACGTAATCCGTTCTGTAGCCCACATTCACAGCTTTGTTTCTCAATATATTTTACATCCTTAATTAAGCTATTAACTTATATTACAATGAGTAATGTATTATATGTGGCATAGCTGTGGAAATGAACAGTGCATCTTATTGGTGAATAAACAAAAGATCGTTAACTTTAGAGCGTTCAGATGCTTATTTGGTATCAATTATATGAACAATCAAGGCTCAGTAAGATATTTCTTCTCAATTCTCATAAATATTATTTTACTGCACGCCAAGGATAATGTTCTCATTACATTTGTATCAGCTTGTTTAATTTTTATAAGCTTGTTTAATGTTTATAAGCTTGTTTAATGTTTATCAGCTTGTTTAATGTTTATAAGCTTGTTTAATGTTTATCAGCTTGTTTAATGTTTATCAGCTTGTTTAATGTTTATAAGCTTGTTTAATGTTTATAAGCTTGTTTAATGTTTATCAGCTTGTTTAATGTTTATCAGCTTGTTTAATGTTTATCAGCTTGTTTAATGTTTATCAGCTTGTTTAATGTTTATAAGCTTGTTTATCAGACTATTCTCCATGTGTCTATGCACAGTCACATTCAAATAATGTTTTTTAAATAAATGTTTGAATAATTCAGAATATATTACGAGTATCGTTGACAAATGCAGTGTCCTGTTTCACGTCAAACATCAGGAAAATAGGTAGTTGCTCCTGAAAAAAGGTTCATAATGATATCATCTAAAGTAAAGCACCAGAGAAAGCTATAATAAAATAACAAATTGAAAATGAAATAAGAAAACTCCTTACCATGAGAAGTTTTTTAGCCTCGATGACAGAATAAAAAGCCCCAGTAATCATAACAGCACTCCTCCTGGGACCTGTTACTTGAGTCCCGTCAGGAAACTGGATCCTGAGGAGGGAGATATTGTGGTGAAGGTACTGGGCCACCTAGGGTTCAGGAGAAACTACTGCAAATCTGATCCCTTAATGCTAGGACTGTTTTTTACGCAGTAACGCGGGTTTTTTGTTCGTTTTCGCGGTATAAATTAATTATGTAACAAATTGAACCATTAACAGGTTACTCAATAAACAAGTTAATATATTGTAACCAGTTACCATATTGTAACCAGTTACCAAATCACTAAGTAACCGGTTTCTTGTTTTCACTCACTATGTTAACATGTGATACTCACTAATTCGCCTTGTTCGGCGCACATTCACACATCTACACGACAAATACCGGTAATTCTCAGTTTAAAGCATTAAAAACACCATAACACACATATTTAATATTTATTGTCAATATCTTAAATATTTTTGCAAGGCAGTGCAGCCCATTGGTGCAGCGGAGAGTAACAAGCAGGACAAAGTGAGAGGTGGAGCTTATCACGTGACATGTTATATACTCTCTTATACTTGCCTCTATACTTGTCTCGAAATAGATTGAAAAGTTTTGCTTGTGAAGAGTGAGGAGCAGGCTTGTTAGAGTGTTTACAATATTAGCACCTTTTATCACGGTGCATTTTGTAGTGAAACAAAAAAGAGAGATTTTTTTAAAATTTTCTTTTATCGATAGATTGCTGTGTAAGTCAGCTTACTAAAAGTTTGTGCTTTATATTGAACTGAGAATTTAATGTACGGAAAATGAAGACTTAGTTACGCACACGCTTGCTTGCAAGCAAAACCGCTAACAATTTCTCTTCAAACAGCTTTACACGCAGAAACGATTTGTAGTGTGGGCGTTGCACGTAAAAATTGAAAATTATATTTCAATTATTATAATAAATTAAATCATGTGTTAAATCCAGGGTAGCGGCTCGGCCTGTTATTTGTTACTGACAAGTAAAATGTTTTCTGTGGTGGAACCTCATACATCTGTCAGTATGTGACTTGGAACCAATTGTTTTTCTTTCACTTTCACTTTAATACTTTCAGTAATATTGAAAGTTCTCACAGCACATCAATTCTTTTATTTTAAAATTAACCTCAATGCTTTCAAATTAATGTTCACTACAAACATGATTATGTGAAAGTTACTAAATATTGTGACTAAGTCTAATAGTTACTACTCACAATGTGCCAGTCTTGCGTATGATATCCTGTAGATTGCACCTGTTCTTGCCCACTACGAACATATGGTGTTGGGGGGAGATGTCCAGCTGAGCAGTGTATTCCAGTCTCGGCTGAGAGGGTTTTAGGGTTATTTACACTTTCACTTTCATCTTATGTTAGATCAGAAAGCGAGACTTCTTGTGGATGAACTGTGGCTAATAACGGTGTTAAAAGTATTTAACCACTAAATACCACTATTTGTACCACTAATTACTAATTACCACGGAGGTGTTGCAGTAGATTTCTGTGATCTCTATCAAAGCACTAGCCACTTGTTGGGGTCTCTTTGGACAGCCCTTCACCACAACCATGAACGATATCATAGTGGGTTGCTGGAGTTAATTATAGTTAATTAATTATTAATCATCAAATTCACTACAAAAAGATTAATCTGGAATTCACGTACATCAAAACCTTAAAAATTCAAGCGGAATATAATGATCGATTATAATGCCGCTCTTAAAATCAATCGAAATAGTGAAAATATTTCGAGACTTACCAAATTTTGTAAGTTTCAAAACACAAATATACAAGGTAAAACGAGACTCATCACATCATTAACTCATTAGCTCATTAGTCCTTACCTCTCGGAACGAGATCATAACCCCGTACTTTGCTGCTACTTGTAGTATCCTAGGGTGGTGTGGGTCGAGGTGGGTGGGGCCGGAGGGCGGGGGAAATACTTCCACCATCATCGTACACGGCAACATGCTCTGTTAGGGACCATTATTTATTCAGGTAAAACTTTTAATTTAATGAGGAGTTTGACTGCTTTCAAACAAACCGAGAATAAAAGGGATTATCGTTTTGCCGGCGTATATTCACACGAAAGAAAGGCTGTAAAATGTAAATCTAACAATCAGAACTTGCAAATGAAAAGGGAAAATGAACTTACTTTGAAAAGGAAAGTGAACTTACTTTGAGAAGGAAAGTGAACTTACTTTGAGAAGGAAAGTGAACTTACTTTGAGAAGGAAAGTGAAAGTGAACTAACTCTAAGAAGAAAAGCGAAAGCGAACTAACTCTGAAAAGTAAAGTGAAAGTAAAATTACTCTCAGAGGGAAGGTGAAAGTGAACTTACTTTGAAAAAGAAAGTGAAGGTGAACTTACTCTCAGAGGGAAAGTGAAGGTGAACTTACTTTAAGAAGGAAAGAGAACTAACCCTGACTCTAACTCTAGCCTCCTCAACCCCTTTCTCTGTTCCACTGAGTGATACTTGATTACTTTTTTCTTTACAAGAAGTCCGGTTACTATCAGGGAAATGAATGTGGCAGTTGGTCTCGTTCATCACTGAAATAAAGTACAGAGTCAATCATTGCAGGCAGTATCAGTAGTGTATACACTACTAGTTTCAGTTACTAGTGTATACACTACTAGTTTCAGTTACTAGTGTATACACTACTAGTATCAGTAGTGGACATTAAACTTGACACTAAATCATAAATATGACGTTCTTATTCCTATATTACATTCTAACCAGTACAAATATTTTAACATTTTTGACCGTCAGATCGTCACTCGTCAGATGGTGGAATTGTGCGTAATCATGCAAATTTCATAGGATTAATGTGATATGGCGGAACATTTTTGAGAGACTTTAAAACTATAGGCTGTGAGAAAGTGATTGAGGAAAATTTATAATTAGAATGAACCACAATTATTCCTTTGAGAGAATGTGTTTTTAATAAAGGTGACAGAAAATTATATTATATTACTAACCTGACTGAATGTTGTGACCTCCTCTACCTATAATAAAGGAGTGATCTGTGTAGGAAATATCCATCTTCATTGTGATTCTGTTGGGCTGGAAACAGTAGCGTTATCAGCTGTAATATATGACAAGTACATCAATAATTCAACATATATATAGCACGTGACATGTGACATATATGGCACGTGACCTGACAGACTGACCTTTATGTCAAAGATGTTGAGAATGTTCGGCTTCTCGAGATATGTAGGAGATCCCATCTTGAATAATGTATCTGAAGAACGGGGACAAATTATATATATTAACAAAGAATGAAAATAAACGCACATGTGGGGAGGTTACTGGAATATAGAAATGTTATGTGGGGAGGTTACTGGAATATAGAAATGTTATGTCCACAGAAAAAGGTCCTCAAAAGGTCCTCTAAGGTTCACCAAGGTCTCCTGGAGAGCCTTGAAAGGCCTTGCAGAGGGAGCATAGTAGCCACTCTTAATTTGTCAAAGAAGCTAGTAGCCGGCTAGTGACCGCCTAGTGACCGCCTAGTAGCCATTAAGTAGTCACTAGCCGGCTAGTGACCACTTTTGGATAGCCGGCTAGTGACCACTTTTTAGTTTTGACCTGGTTATGTCAACTGCGGAGTTGGAGTGTTCATACAGAATATTCCAAATAGTTATAATCCAAACCAAAAACATGCAAGTTGTACTTGTACTAAGTCTGAAGTTTAATAAAATTTAAAAAACAAAACACCCTGATGTGACTTGAACATGACTCACGTTCAGGATGGAGAGTAGAGGAGTAGTTCAGCTAAGAGGGACATGACGAACACAGTACAGTACTATGTCTGCAGTACACATCAGATGTAGTGAGCTGCAGCCGGGGGGTGCTCACTAACAAAGACTAGGAGGGAAAGTGGAGGTCATAACCCGATACTGTGTAACAAACATCTGCAAACCTCACTAACCATGTGGTTATACCTTCTAAACATGGAGCGATGGTCCAATCAACAAGGGTCTATACAACACATCAGGTCAGAATATAGGTCACGTGGCTTAATAGGAATGTGGTAACCACGGTATCGGTTTACGAAAACAAAAAGCATTCAGACTAGGAAAACGACTCGACTTTGCTGGAAAAAAAATGGAATTTATAAAGCGACTGTTGAGAAAAAGAGAAAACATCGCCAAAATATGGCGGAGAGTGGAGGACTGATAGGACTGGTTCACGGGTTAAATAGTCATATAGAATTACATTATCAGTCACACTGTTCAGATATGGGCAAACTTAGGCGCTAAAAACGTGTCAGCTGGGGTGGGGTAAACTGGAGTGGGGTAAATTGGTAAACTTCACCGAAGCCTTCGTCTCAGAAGGAAGCCGAAAGATCGAGATCACTATAATTTACCGGTTTTTCATAAGTAGTATTTTTAAACTCGATTTAAAGCGAAATTAAGGTAAAATTCTAACTCTTCGACACTCGACAGTCCTTGGCGTTGTACAATACTGAAAAGTTCGGCCCAAAGGAGAGCAGTTACTGTAGCTTATCAATTCTTTGTAAACTCAGAGTGTCTGTTATTATTCTTTATCGGGTTACAATAGTAAGAGTCTGGATATAAAATGGCTCTTCAACAGAGGTTTATCAAATTTATTAATTTATAGTCCTGATTGTTTAGATTTGGGTTTCACAAACAAGCAGAATAATAACGCAAACGCAGCAAGTCAAAGTAAATGTCGACAATGTAAAAAGGACTTCCTACAGTTTGGACTGAGAAGCTACAAAACGTGTGGATGTGAAGAGTTGACACGTGGGCTGACACGTGGGCTGACACGTGGGCTAACACGCAATGTTGTCACAGGTCTCACGTATACAGAATCAGGGAACACAGGAATGTGAAGCGTCCCTCTAAACCCCACTATTTACTTATCTCTCCCTTCTCAATAGATAGCGTATTATAAAACCAGCCAAATTTGCAAACTTTATCAAACAAATGTCAATTTCACTAAGTACCCGAAAAGGTGCGCTAAACTTATCAAATTTGACTTTTGAGTAATTAAACCACGTGACAGACTCGAACCAATGAAAGGAGAGGACGAAATCACCATGACAACATGCAATGTGTGATGTGACCAACACGTGATCGTAACACAGACCAACTGAGGGGGCCATGGCATTCCACAGTTACTACGACTGGCAGAACATAATTACCATTAGAACGGTAATAAATTGGAACCTTGTTTAAGAGTGTAATTTGCACGATCTTACACCGTTATGATTCAGACGTTAACTGTACCTATCATGCATAAACCTGTAAAATGTGGCCATGGTCACGTGGAATGATGCCCTTATAAGGACATATCAGGTGACATGGTCAGATAAGGTATTGTTTAGAATTGTGAACCTGGATACAGTTTACAGAACAACATGATACAACAATAATTTATGTACAAACGTATAGAACTGAACGAGATAAGAAATACGTTTAACCTCAACACAAAGTCTCTAAAATAAAAAGTCTCGGATTCAAAGAAAGTCGTACATAGAAGACCCCTCTCCCCCCTTCTCTAACTCTACAATCAGGTTCTATTTATTTAAAATATCTATTTATTTAAAATATCTTCTTAAAAGTAAACTCAGAAAGATGTAGAGAAACAGTACTAAAACTAACCATTAGGGTAGCTAGTATGTTTGATCCTGCTGCTCCAGTCCGTGTATCCGGAGTTGTTAAACTGAACCATCTCCTGAAAGTAAATAATCAGCTATCGCAAATCTTAATTCTTAAATTACGTAATTTATTAATTTATGCAATCATTGCATCTAACAGACCTAAAATTTTATTATGAAGTCCTAAACAACAGTAATCCGAGAGTAATTTATACTTGAAAAGTCAACAGATCCAATCATGATCCTATATTTTATTATTCAACATTTGCCAAGCTTCACAACATACGAGTGTCCGGGGCAGATTTGTTACATTTTACACACCAAGACGATTACTCCTTAATTTTGATGTTCCGTATGATAATACTCTAAAGAATTTCAGGGAATTTAAGATAATTAATTAAGGAAATATTTAATTTTATAATAAGTAAGATAATACGCAATGACGAAATAAGCAAACGACACGATCAAATATTTACAAACGTTCCAAGTACTACACATAAAATAAAGTGCGAGTTTTGACAGTGTTCTCCTTCGCCTGCTTCACACCATATATGGTAAGGTTATCCCACACCAAATATGGTAAAATTTTGGAGTTCTTAGGTAGGAACCCTGCCAGAATTTTAGGCAGTGAAAATAGGTAAACATGCCCAATCTGGTCAGACAGGGGACAGTGGTCTAGTATATGTAATGATAACCACATCTTCCTTCATAATATAAACATTTTAAGTATTGACAAGGCATGTTTTTAGATCTTTAAGATTTTCATTTAAGTTCTATTTTTGATTTGAATAAAGTAAAGAATAATAATTGAAGGCATGTTAATTGAACAATGACGAAAAATGAAAGAAAGAAGTATAACGTTAGAATGCTATGTGTGTTATGTAATCCTGTTCAATGTTTATATTGTATATAATATTATATCCGTTAATGAAAATAATATCATTTCTTAGAGCTTTTTACTAATCAGCATACAAATTTAACCAACTTAGCTATCATAACTCAGTGATAGGAATCAATTAAGTAAAAGTTTTAACTTATTTTTGCACAATGAAATATTAAGTGTGTTAAACAAGGAACTGAAACCGAGGGGTTCCGTTCAGGCCCTTCACCTTTTGTTTCTGTCTAGTTCTAATGTACCGTCACAATAGTGACTTTAATATACACGGTAAATAATAAACTGACCCTGTCTCACGAAATTCAACCAATTGCCGTAATACAAATACATATATCTAAGTAGATTTTACTATATCATTATATATACATATGTATATGATCATTATAGAACATTCTATTCTTCAAGTTTATTTTTAGTTAACTAAATCGTGGTTTAAGCTCTAATTCTATTTATGATTAAAGGAATGTAATATGAGGCTTACTGACATTGTTTCATTGAAAACATATTGTTTGAACATTGAATTTGTTGATCAATACAATGACTAAGAAGTTTTCCAGCAAGTGGCTAATTGTTTAGTAGAAGCTAATTGACCAACTGATTCCATTATAAATTATGCAATTTTCCATTCCAATAGTCCATTGAGAAGCTGAAACTATCCACTGCTATATTTGAACATTTCCTCTTCTGAAGCACAAAAAAATTTGATAAAAAACTGGCTTCAAATATACGAAATATGACATGAACGAAACAGTGAAACATACACGAGTCCTATTACACAAGTCCTATTACATAACCTTAACTTACCACTTCGCTTCTTACTCCTTGATCTACGAAACTAGGGTTTCAGTATCAAGATCTAATAATTGTTAATTCATTTGGTTACACAACCTTTTCAATAGAATAATTTCAGTCGGGCCCAAAATAACTATCCGAATTTTAGCAATAAAAAGATGAAAAACTTACCGTTTCCAGGAAATATCCACTTGTCGAGAGGGACTACCGGTTTAAATGGTCTATCAGTGAATATTCCAGGTCTGAGGTAATTTTAATTAATATTGCACTTTCAGAAGGAAGGTAGAAATATACATACTAACTAATAAATGTACTAAATATACTTGTTGTTGACACATGTAATGTTGTCTCCTCTAAAACTTACCTGGTGAGCATGGATTGAGGAGGGAGGCGAGGTATGGGGGCGGGCAACAGCGGCATGTTTCCTGATATTAGATGTTATAGCACAAACAATCGCTCATTATCTAAAATTCATCTCTTTCAATCAATATTACCATGCAATTTATTTACCTTAAAAAATGATAACATTGCACTATTATAGTGGAGCGATTAAGGATTAACAGTTGAAATCTACAGTCAACCCCTTTGATCTTCCGCATCTCCACGTTAAGTTAGCTTTTTTACTAATTTTTATTTGATGCAATTTCGGGGGTTTTTCAGTCACACTAATTTTTAATCTTAGGTTGATATGCTACTGACGATGATTCGTAACATGTTTAGCAGATGCCTTATCAAGATATAATTCAGCTATTTTGAAGATTTGAATTCTCATCTTGTCTGATTGTTCAATTGGGAAAACTTACCCAGTTGAAATCTAAGTGTATTTTTGACCGGGGAATGGATTAAAAGTGATCCGGCACCGATTGGATTGATTTTCATGTGCAACTTGATCGGCTGAACTTGTTGACAATTTCTAAAAACCGCTAACTGTAAATCGGTGCACTACAGTTCACCCTATCGCCTACTGCATTTTTTTATGACAAAAAATTTGTTTTGTTTGATTTATAATCTGTAACAATAATTATATCTTATTCATCATTATATATATATAACAAATTCCATATCCAAATGATCTGAATATGGAATTTAATCAAAGCAAGAAGCTTGACTAGAATACCAAACTTTTACAATAAAGCCAGACAATGATCTCTAACCTTTTAAGATGCCTTGTTGTACGCATTCAAGGTTCATTAAATTTAAAGATGAGCAGAGAAAGTTTCTTATTTAACTTAATTTGCTAGTTTCATAACAAAGAAAATTTAAATTACCCACCAGTTGAATTAAAATAGTTACCTTGCAGGGGGATACACGGAGATCCTGCAGAGAACCATTGCATGTGCTGGAGGTTTGCCATCCTATCCTGTATGAAATGTTGTAATTGTTTACCAATGTATAACTCTCGTGTGTCATGGCCATGGGTAGTTTATAAATATCGGCAAAAGTAACTACTCATTCGAGGATCGTATTGAAATTAATCTTTACAAAACCAAACATTTGGGCTCATGACATTGTAAATGACACAGGCACTGCATAACTTCTCATTCGAGGATTGTATTGAAATTAATCTTGACAAAACCAAACCTGTTGGTGCCCCCCCCCCCCCCCCCCCCCCCCGCCGAAAAGGCGCCCCCCTGTTGGCGCCCCCTCCCCTTTTGGTGCCCCTCCCTAAAATTGAACAAATTAGGTGATTCTAGAGGATACACCGGTAAAATCTCTAAAAAAGTGTGTATCTAGAGCAAAACGCACAGTTTTGCTAGTACTTTAGTTTAGTTTTCGAAATTGTCCCACATTCAAACGACGATTTGGCGCCCCCCCTAAGACGGCGCCCCCCTGCACAGCGGGGTCAGCGGGGCCCTTCGTTACGCCACTGATGGACACTACAAATACGGTTTGTCCTCTGTTGCCAGAGATGAACTGAAGAAAAAAGCAATGCACATCCTTTATCATAGTCTAAAAGACACCATGTATAACTATAAATGGTAAATCAAAAATATCTTGAACAAGTCTTTACTTTACCGTACTTTTTGATAGCCTAATAAAACAGATTGCTCTATACAGAGCCCCAATCTTTATTCAAAACATATCAACAATTAAAAATTCTAAAACCCCTCAAGCTTCTCCCGTAATTCCTTGGCCTTTCTCACATATCATTCTTGAAGAAAATAAGCATTCTAAACTGTAACCTTCACTTCCTTAAATAGGCTCTTGGGGTTAATCATAAATCTACCAACTGTGGATTACGTGGAGAAACTGAGAGATACCCACTTATTCGTGAATATTTCAATCTAACCATGAAATATATGAATCGACTTAAAAAACGATTTCTAGCATTCCTAGAACAATAGTAAGAACAGAAGAAGAACAGAAGAAGCCGAACCTCGACTGGTACAGGGGCTTGGACCTAGTCTTGTGGTTTGATCCCCAATTCTTGGCTGACCATGTGACAGCTCGTACAAAAGTAACTCAAACTCTCCATTCCAAACTACCTCCAAAATATATAAAATCCGAATAAGGAAGAATTCTCATGGTTTCAAAAAGCATATACCACCTTTAACTGCTAACTGTAAAACCTCAGCTCGTGAGGGCAAGCACCATACACCACACATCATCAAAAAATCTAATGTCAATTAGTAGAGCAACATAAAATTGTATGTAAAAGTCAATAATTTGTTCTTCAAAGAAAATAATCTAAACAAGATCCAAAATTATTTCATTAAAGTCAAGCTACATATATCAGAAGACAACAGTTAGATATCAAATTTGGCAAGATATGTAAAACACCACGGTCAGAAAGAACTTGTGCTAGGTGCAAATCGAACAACCCTGGAAATGAAATAAAAATGAGCTGAAAAGTTACACCAAATAAAATGTCTACTATGCCATATGCAGAGTAAAACTCATTTTAAATACAATTATAAGTTACAGTAAAATATGTGTATGTTAATATTACGTAGCTTTAATTCGAAGCGAAGCAAACATGATCAATAACATAATTAACAATATAATATTATGATATAATATAAGAATGCGCGCGGCGTGTCTGGCGTCGAACCGGCAACGTCATTGTAAATTTAACGAGTGATACTCGTAAAATATTTGTTCCATATACCGTCGACGAGTCCAACTCGGCGCGCGTCCCGGTAGGTTATAAACCTACAATTGTAAATGTATTGATACACGTTGTATACCTTTTTTTTCCAAGCAGCTTTTTTATAAGGGAATTGATGAGTATCAGGTTAAAATCTTAATTATTTCATTGTTCATATGCTCACACCCAATTTGAGCTGAGCTGAGTTAAAACTTGTCATACGTTGTATGACCCGCCGCGCACAAGTGCGCGGTTCCCCCATTGTAGGTTTACAACCTACCAGGACGCGCGCCGAGTTGGACTCGTCGACGGTCCAATATATGGAACAGATATTTTACGAGTATCACCCGTTAATTCCCCCAGTATCGTAGAAACTCTACATAGTGAAACGACTGTGGGGTCACAACGTGATACAAGTTAAAACTACAAAAAATATGAAGTGATCATGATATGATTGAAATGTGAATCATTTATAATAAATTTGTCATAAATCATAAATATTATTACCATGGTATGGTCAATGTTGCATATTTTCTTTAAATATTCTCAATTCTGTTAAGATTTATAAACCTTATCAGTTTTATTGCGCGAGGCAGCTGTAGCTAACTTATAATTTTAATATTTGTGTGTTAAAATAACATTTTTTGTGTAGTTTTTAGTTTAAGTTTAATTAAGTTTCTTGGAAATAAATTTTTGGTATCGTTGCATATAATATGGATAAATTTAGCTATGCTGATCTCAGAGAATACTTTCACTAATACATAACTTTAACTCTTAGCTATAACAGTAATATTTGCTTTTAACTGGCATGTCATCTGACTAAAAACAGTAATCACAACGAAGATTAATCTTTCGAATCGTCAAGACTGATAAAGATGGCGCCGCGCATTATGAAACTTTTAATCTATTTTCAAGGCGAAAAAAGTCATTTATATTTCGCATTGGATTACGTCTCCTGTAGAAACGCGCCATTATAGATGGTAAATGACGCTTCAAAAGTTCTCTTCTCTGAGCTCATGGGTTCATGCCTTAATAAGTATAACTACAATAAACTGGCATCATTACTGCCGGTACTGTTGATCGAATTGTCCACGGTAATTTATTGATTGTTTAACTTCTGATATATTTATTGCTGTTATTAATGATTTGTAGTTGCGCTCTAAGATTGTCTGCCGAAAGTTATGGTCATTATGTCAAATAATTGTTGTTATTGGTGCGCTGTCGAGGAATAACAATCAAGGGTTCAATTTGTTGAGAAGTCTACTAACCCAGAAAGTGCTGTCAAATCAGTTCGCATGGGTATAGTACATATATTTTTCTACTGTTCGTTTGATCGGAATATTTTATTTGTGAACTGGTTTATCTACTCTTCTTGACCTTAAACACCCCCGATTGCCGACCCCATTTTTCATAAAATTTGATTTAGATTTAACAATAGATTTCGTTATCTTTATGAGGTGAAAATGCTGTGGCAATATCATATCATTGTAGACGTGTAGTTTACATCTGAATCGAAATTGGTACACAATTAGGTTGTGACATGATGACCGGGACGTTTAAAATCACTGCTTACTCGTTAGATAAACTTTACGTTTACTGGATGGCACGATGGCACGATGGTTTAATAGTTAATAGTACTATGTTTACTGTATGCACTGAAGGGGTATCCTAGGAAGTTTCTTGAACTTTGAACAGGTACCCCTCCTCATTTAACCCGTAATTAAGTTCGCTATCATTCGGCTGAGTCGACCGAGGAGATCGCATAGATCCAATGGATCCTTAGCTACTTTCTAGACTAGGTGACACTGATTTATATCATACGTAGGATAGTATTGACCTTAAACCCTTAAATCTTATGATTGATAAGTCTAAAAGGCCAATTTCCTGATTAAATATCACAGTGCCGTCTCATACTTCATATTCAATCTTTAAGGTTTAAATATGAACCAGAATGGTCCATGATGAGGTTAAATGAACATGAAGACAGTTATTAATGGCTCTATCAGTTGATACGACTCCCGCAAAACATGTTACTGTTCTAAGAAACGGTGACGGGAAATATGAGGGCAGAAAGTTTGTAGTGAGCCGCAGGCGTTACCGGACATTCGATGCGCTCCTTTCTGACATAACCCATCAAATAAGTGCGCCTTTTGGCGCTGTCCGACGACTATACACACCCAAAGGCAGCAGACAAGTTCTCGGTATTGATGATCTAGAAGGAGGCGCTACGTATGTTGCTGGGGGCAGCGAGCGCTTTAAGAAGATCAAGTCAGTATATGCTATATATTGAGTAATATAATATAACAGAAGAATAGTTTAAAAGTTACGTTATTTTAAATGCAGGGTTCGGGTGCAAGTGTATAAAAATACATTTTAATAGTTAATAGACGGAACAATTAACGTCCTACAAACAAAAATCTATAATTTGGGTTATTTTTTGTTTGATATGATAAATCAATGTTACCTCCTGCACTTTACAAACCACTTTGTGTTTAATCTTTAAAATTAATTTTAAAACTGCAGGTGTTCAGTTGGACGAATTATTAATATAATGTGATGTTCATTAATGAAAATCATTCGCTCACTGTTCGTAACATTGAAAAATGTTGTGTGTCGGGATTTTAATGTTGTGTGTCGAATATTTAATTCTTATTTTAGTTTTATTGTAATAATTGAATATTTGATTTTAGCTATATTGATATGAATAATTTTCAGTTACAACCCGCAACTATCACCCGGCAAGAATTGGGGCTTTACAGCGAAGATAAAGGTAAGTTACCAAATGTATCTGGTTTCACTGAAATTAAGCTGTTCGCGCCATGAAACTTCAAAAATTCTACATATGAGTATTATATCATATATTTGATACGACATTACAAATACTCAAATAGCTAAATTTAAAGCAACGACGTCATGACATCGATATTTTCAAGGGGCTCGACAATCATTGCGAAATATAAAGTAAAATATTTCAAACCATTAATTCTCATCGAATCGCTACTTCCGATAGGCTGTAAGTCTAATTTGATCCCACCGGTAGCTGTGACAACTACGTCGACATTATAAATGCTCTGTGAAGGAACATCGAATAGTAGAACAAATACTTGAATAATTATTTGGCTTGCGGATCATGCACTTGATAATGATTACGTCTCTATTACAAGAATCGCTCAGCATGCTACATTTTATCTCTGTTTTATTTTTCTGGTGGCAGTGTTTATTAAAGTCGTCTGTCTATGAATCGGAAACATTCGATCAAACTTAGTGCTCGATCTCGCTGTATCATGTTGGTCAATCGGAACGTCGACAAGTTCTCTGCAGGGGTAAGAATTTTCTGTTTTCTCTGTTATCTTATCGGTTACTTCTTTGCAGCGCATTTATTTCTGATGTTAACCAGTGCAGCTTACACTGTAGTCTTGATTCGAATTAAAATAATATTCAATACTGCGAGTCTGTGATAACTGATAAGACAACCAGTATTTTATAGAACAATTGTAAGGATGAGTAATGATAGGCCCTCAGTTCGACAACTTAATCAGAGTTCAGTATCACGATACTCATGCAATGTCTGATAAATTATGGTGCTATAATTTTTCATTAGGGCACAAATGAGCATATTGACCGGTTAAATGATGCATTGTTTAAAATGAGTGGGGCAATAGGGCACCGTGTTGAAATGCAATCCATGAATTACTGTGGGGCTAACAGTAGGTTCAGTATTTGAGAGACAGGCTGCTACTCTGTAGGGAGCGCTGCGTTTTCCTAACAAGTAATGACACATATGACGGCCTTACCTTTTGTACTTACTTGTGTACGTCCTCTGTTACCTTGACTACTAATTATTATCCGGAATGGTAGCTGGCCATTCTCCCAGGCAAGGAGGGAGTTTACTGTTATGACATTAGTCGCCCGGCAACCAACCGGGATCTGCTAATGTCATGTCGAAGTAAATATGAAGAGTAATGTACAGGAGTCATCATTGCGCAAAGGAGTCTCGTATGTATATGATTGAAGATTTAATAAAAGTTTTGGTAACACAATAATCGTGATTGCTGTAATGAAACGTCAGACAGAGTTCAGATGGTTCGATCGTAAAGTAATTTTAATTTAATCGAATACCCGACGAAATAACTGAATCAGGAATTTACCCATCATAATTACCACTGTGCTCTCCGATCGTAAAGACGTGTGGAATGCCAAAAATTTCGTGAATCATTTATAACATTTTTAATCTACTATTTACACGGCCAAATTGTTATCAATGAAGTTGGCTTTAAAGATTGCAACGAACCGTTACAAATGACATAGCTAATTATAATGTAAAAATAAAAGATAATTTAATTTTCAAAGATAGAAGCTGATAGGTTAATAGTTGCTGTCACATGTCAAAAAAGCATGTCTCACCTCCCAGCTCCCCACCATCATTCGTGCCTCTTGTCATGAATTCCCAATACAATCGCCCTAGTCAAGTAGTCAACTGTTAATCCTTCCAATTTCAGCCCGGATTTCTCGCTGATGATCCTCCACCCTTGGTTTTACCGAAGAAGAATAAAAAGTACGCCCAAAGATCCGCACAGTTCCACAAAGTCAGACAGCCAGTCCAATTTACGTGAGTTGTAATTTTATCAGTTTTCAAATAAACTGATCTATAGCTAATCCGCACTTCAATACACGTACGTGTAACCTGCATGTAGCTGTGTAAATGTGTAATGTGTATATTGTATAACACCATAGACTGCCTTGACATGATAAAGCTTCTATCACCTTGCGAGCATTTTTCTGCAATCTGTATGCTTGATAAAGATACATCAGTGGTAGTTAACCTTTTTATTTTATAATATTGTATTTTTTACTTTATATTTTAGACACATTACATAATTAAACAAGGAATTTTTTTTGATAATAGTTATTTTCGTCCCTGATGTGGGAACACTTAAGAAAATACATAATCCTCATAAAATAAATCAAGGCGAAGTCTGTACTCTATATGTTTACTTCAATACATCTCCGATCACGGTCAAGTGTTACTGGTTAGTGGTTAAGCTAAGAGTTCTCTTTAGATCTACTGCAACATTTTGACTGTTTAATGCTTCTTTCCTCCTTTCTTTCCTCCTTTCTTTCCTCCTTTCTTTCCTCCTTTCTTTCCTCCTTTCTTTCCTCCTTTCTTTCCTCCTTTCTTTCCTCCTTTCTTTCCTCCTTTCTTTCCTCCTTTCTTTCCTCCTTTCTTTCCTCCTTTCTTTCCTCCTTTCTTTCCTCCTTTCTTTCCTCCTTTCTTTCCTCCTTTCTTTCCTCCTTTCTTTCCTCCTTTCCTTCCTCCTTTCTTTCCTCCTTTCTTTGCTACCATCTTCTTTCCTTCTTTCTTTCCTCCTTTCTTAGCTACCGTCTTCTTTCCTTCTTTCTTTGCTACCGTCTTCTTTGCTACCGTATTTTTCTTCTTCTTCATTCCCGGAACCTTGCTTCCTGCAGATTTGACTCCATTTGTCGCTTTACTGCCTACTTTGCTGACGCCACCGGAAATTCCTTTTCCGACCTTTGTGACAGGACCAGTAAAAGTACTAATTTCAAAGCTAGATTTCTTTGATTTCTTTCCTCCTTTCTTTGCTACCGTCTTCTTCTTCTTCATTCCCGGAACCTTGCTTCCTGCAGATTTGACTCCATTTGTCGCTTTACTGCCTACTTTGCTAACACCACCGGAAATTCCTTTTCCGGCCTTTCTGACAGGACCAGTAAAAGTACTAATTCCAAAGCTAGATTTCTTTGATTTCTTTCCTCCTTTCTTTGCTACCGTCTTCTTCTTCTTCTTCTTCATTCCCGGAACCTTGCTTCCTGCAGATTTGACTCCATTTGTCGCTTTACTGCCTACTTTGCTGACACCACCGGAAATTCCTTTTCCGGCCTTTGTGACAGGACCAGTAAAAGTGCTAATTCCAAAGCTAGATTTCTTTGATTTCTTTCCTCCTTTCTTTGCTACCGTCTTCTTCTTCATTCCCGGAACCTTGCTTCCTGCAGATTTGACTCCATTTGTCTCTTTACTGCCTACTTTGCTGACACCACCGGAAATTCCTTTTCCGGCCTTTGTGACAGGACCAGTAAAAGTGCTAATTCCAAAGCTAGATTTCTTTGATTTCTTTCCTCCCTTCTTTCCTCCTTTCTTTGCTACCGTCTTTTTCTTCTTGATTCCCGGAACATTGCTTCCTGCAGATTTGACTCCATTTGTCGCTTTACTGCCTACTTTGCTGACACCACCGGTAATTCCTTTTCCGGCCTTTGTGACAGGACCAGTAAAAGTGCTAATTCCAAAGCTAGATTTCTTTGATTTCTTTCCTCCTTTCTTTGCTACCGTCTTCTTCTTCTTCTTCATTCCCGGAACCTTGCTTCCTGCAGATTTGACTCCATTTGTCGCTTTACTGCCTACTTTGCTGACACCACCGGAAATTCCTTTTCCGGCCTTTGTGACAGGACCAGTAAAAGTGCTAATTCCAAAGCTAGATTTCTTTGATTTCTTTCCTCCTTTCTTTCCTCCTTTCTTTCCTCCTTTCTTTCCTCCTTTCTTTGCTACCGTCTTCTTTCCTCCTTTCTTTGCTACCGTCTTCTTTCCTCCTTTCTTTGATACCGTCTTCTTTGCTACTGTCTTCTTTGCTACCGTCTTTTTCTTCTTGATTCCCGGAACATTGCTTCCTGCAGATTTGACTCCATTTGTCGCTTTACTGCCTACTTTGCTGACGCCACCGGAAATTCCTTTTCCGGCCTTTGTGACAGGACCAGTAAAAGTGCTAATTCCAAAGCTAGATTTCTTTGATTTCATTCCTCCTTTCTTTGCTACCGTCTTCTTCTTCTTCTTCATTCCCGGAACCTTGCTTCCTGCAGATTTGACTCCATTTGTCGCTTTACTGCCTACTTTGCTAACGCTACCGGAAATTCCTTTTCCGGCCTTTGTGACAGGACCAGTAAAAGTGCTAATTCCAAAGCTAGATTTCTTTGATTTCTTTCCTCCTTTCTTTCCTCCTTTCTTTCCTCCTTTCTTTGCTACCGTCTTCTTTCCTCCTTTCTTTGCTACCGTCTTTTTTGCTACCGTCTTTTTCTTCTTGATTCCCGGAACATCGCTTCCTGCAGATTTGACTCCATTTGTCGCTTTACTGCCTACTTTGCTGACGCCACCGGAAATTCCTTTTCCGGCCTTTGTGACAGGACCAGTAAAAGTGCTAATTCCAAAGCTAGATTTCTTTGATTTCTTTCCTCCTTTCTTTGCTACCGTCTTCTTCTTCTTCTTCATTCCCGGAACCTTGCTTCCTACAGATTTGACTCCATTTGTCGCTTTACTGCCTACTTTACTGACGCCACCGGTAATTCCTTTTCCGGCCTTTGTAACAGGACCAGTAAAAGTCCTAATTCCAAAACTAGATTTCTTTTTTTTCTGGTGCTCTGGTGCGAAATCCGTTTCTACTATTTCAAAATCATAGTCGATTGGCGCGCAGTGCACAGCCAGAACGAAGATGGCGAAAATCAATGTTCGGAACATTATTATTTTTTCGACCACAAGCTTAACAAATGACAACGAATCTTAGAAACAATAGAGATAAAAGTCTCCTGATGATCAAGGTTCGGTTCTTATTGTACTCTGGTATTTCCTTGTTATGAGGAATCTTTGTATACTCGATACTTTGATAAAAACAGACGGTTAAACTTTTGTAATCTCAAATCTATCAAAAATATATCATGCCCAGGCACAACCCAAGTTTATTTTACACTTCAGTTTTACTTTCTCTTATTACCTTCTGGTCATTTGACAAGCTTCTTCAAAAAAGGCTATATCCAAAAAGGCTCTTTTTGCGCGTACCCAGACTTATAGTTATGTATCAACAATTTATCCTTTCTTCTAATGACAAGACAGAAGGCCTTGGTCCGTTCAAATAGATTAAAGAACTCGCTTTGAAAGAGAGTTCTAAAGGAAAGTGTGAACAAAAGTTTTGGTGTCGTCCAATTGAAGGTGTTTATATAATGACAAAATTCGAACAACGCTTTTTGAGTGTGAAACTGAATTACTGAAAGCCATTAGTCTGGGATCAATAGTGGCAGAATAAGTGGGGGCGGGAAGAATTATTAAAGCGTCATGTACTTAGCCGGCCTTAGTCGGCCGGCTGGTGTAGTGATAATACGATCGCCTCCCAAGCAGAAGACCCGGGTTCAAATCCGGTCGGATGCAAGTCGGCCAGTTACCAAGCTGTGATTTGGTACAGCTTCGGCTGGTGATACCTTTTTTATTTTATAATATCGAATTTTTTACTTTATATTTTAGACACATTACATAATTAAACAACGAATTTTTATTGATAATAATCATTTTCGTCCCTGATGTGGGTACGCTTAAGGAGCTTATTCTAGATAATCTCGAAAATACATAATCCTCATAAAATAAATCAAGGCGAAGTCTGTACTCTATATGTTTACTCCAATACATCTCCGATCACGGTCAAGTGTTACTGGTTAGTGGTTAAGCTAAGAGTTCTCTTTAGATCTACTGCAACATGTTGACTGTTTAATGCTTCTTTCCTCCTTTCTTTCCTCCTTTCTTTGCTACCGTCTTCTTTGCTACTGTCTTCTTTGCTACCGTCTTCTTTGCGACCGTCTTCTTTGCTACCGTCTTCTTCTTCTTCATTCCCGGAACCTTGCCTCCTACAGATTTGACTCCATTTGTCGCTTTACTGCCTACTTTGCTGACGCCACCAGAAATTCCTTTTCCGGCCTTTGTGACAGGACCAGTAAAAGTGCTAATTCCAAAGCTAGATTTCTTTGATTTCTTTCCTCCTTTCTTTGCTACCGTCTTCTTCTTCTTCATTCCCGGAACATTGCTTCCTGCAGATTTGACTCCATTTGTCGCTTTACTGCCTACTTTACTGACGCCACCGGAAATTCCTTTTCCGGCCTTTGTGACAGGACCAGTAAAAGTGCTAATTCCAAAGCTAGATTTCTTTGATTTCTTCCCTCCTTTCTTTGCTACCGTCTTCTTCTTCTTCATTCCCGGAACATTGCTTCCTGCAGATTTGACTCCATTTGTCGCTTTACTGCCTACTTTGCTGACGCCACCGGTAATTCCTTTTCCGGCCTTTGTGACAGGACCAGTAAAAGTGCTAATTCCAAATCTAGATTTCTTTTTTTTCTGGTGTTCGGGTGCGAAATCCATTTCTACTATTTCAAAATCATAGTCGATTGGCGCGCAGTGCACAGCCAGAACGAAGATGGCGAAAATCAATGTTCGGAACATTATGATTTTTTCGGCTACTTGAAGCTTAACAAATGACAACGAATATTAGAAATAATGGAGATAAAAGTCTCCTGAGTCCTGATGGTCGAGTGTGGTGACTTCCTGGTTCGATTCTTATTGTACTCTGGTATTTCCTCGTTATGTCATAACTTGAGGAATCTTTGTGTACTCGACACTTTGATAAAACAGACGGTTAAACTTTTGTAATCTCAAATCTATCAAATATGTATCATGCCCAGGCACAACCCAAATTTATTTTACACTTCAGTTTTACCTCATCTTACTACCTTCTGGTCATTTGACAAGCTTCCTAAAGATCTACTGGCCTAGTTCTATATCCAAAAATGCTCTTTTTGCGCGTACCCAGACTTGTAGTTATGTAACAACAATTTATCCTTTCTTCTAATGACAAGACAGAAGGCCTTGGTCCGTTCAAATAGATAAAAGAACTCGCTTTGAAAGAGAATTCTAAAGGAAAGTGTGAACAAAAGTTTTCGCGTCATCCAATTGAAGGTGTTTATATAATGACAAAATTTGAACAACGCTTTTTGAGTGTGATAGCTATTAGTCTGGGATCAATAGTGGCAGAATAAATTGGGGGGGGGGGGGGGGGGGGGGGGATGATTTATGAAAGCGTCATATACTTAGCCAACTTTCACGGCAGCAGAGCGGTTACAAATTACAATTTACAAATCATAAATGTAAATGTACAAATCATAAATGTAAATGTACAATTTATTTTCAAGCTATAAAAGCTACCTCTACTTATCTAGTTTAAGTTATTTTTTGGGATGACTAGTTCAAGTTGTATCTTAAAAGTGGTGTTATTAAATTTCAATTTATTATTATTTTAATTAACATTTTTTATGATGAATTTTTGTGTGCTGATTACTGGCGATTTAGTAGTTCCTTATTTTGAATATAATTTACAAAAATATAGATCTCTTGAGTCATGAGTGGGGATTAGTTGAGATGCTATCACAACGTAAATCTGCATTAATAAACTTTATGAATAGAATTCATATAGTTGCTCATTAGGCAAAAAATAATGGTATTTGAACTGTAACAAAAATACTTTCAGAGTGTTTAGGAATGGGTTACCAAGTGACAAAGGCACGAGGTTTCTTCTCAAAGCTAGAGAAATGAAATCGTTTGAAACGGTTAGTTGATATTTTTTCTAAAGTCCATTACTTTAGAAATATGCAATGATATGTGTCCACTTTCATCTAGACTCTGTTCAATGACATCTTTCTTTCGAATAGTCCATTTAAGGTAACACCTTAATCTTATTTAACAACTTATTTAAGGTAACACCTTATTTGTTTCAGGTTCTGTCAATAATTTCCTTTAAAATACGACTTGTCGAGGGCGCTGTAAGAAGGTAAGCCTCATAATTTTACAATTTCTCATTTCATTTATTTATCATAGAACAGGAAGGCAAGTCATGTTCGAGTCCCTTTGTTTGGACATTGCACGGTCGTACACGTAACACATTTTTTCCAATCAGATTTTACAAGTAGTCGTTAAATAGCGTGGATTGCGGTCATAATTCACTATATAAATAACTATTCGTGTTTCTACTTTTGACTCCCAAAGTCACACCAGTGGATTGATGTATTCGTTTTTTTTTTCGTTACCAAGTTTTAACAAATTACAATGCCACGTCATTGTTTGGTATTACATCAGAGGGCATTTGACATACATTGTGAAACCTAAAACCTCCCATTATGAACACCTCGAAGTTAAGGATCAAGAACATAATTTTAAACATTTTGAAATTAATCCTTCTCATAAATGATACGAATTTTTGTAATAATATGCGTTGGTTTGCAAGTTAACGATATGTCACCTGACAGCAAAAATATAGATATCGAGAACTATTAAAACTTATTCCAAGTGAAATTTCTTAATTCTGTAACAGGATTAATTAGTAGGTAGGCTAAGCCTTGTTCTATACGGTTTGCTAAGTTATTATGATAAGACTCTCTGGCAGAACATTGTTCCGAGTATACTTCACATACTTCACATGAATATTTTGAGCAATTCACTTGGATACAAAGTTAATTGCACCACATAAAGACTGGTATAACATCTAAATCCATGAAATTAAAAACGACGTCATTATATATAAGATTAGCTGAAGCGGGCAATTCAAACTGATAATAATCTGGTATTCTGGGTAAGTAACCAACTACCCATCCTTGAGTCTCTTCGAGCTGTGTTCGCTTTCCTCCTTTATCCGACTGTATTTACTGTTGACACTCTGATATAATGGTATGGTACCTATAATGTTACTGGTAGAGAGGGTCCCATTACATTACATACAATCCACCTGTTCGTAACATTGTTACAGTCTTAGTCCTGTTTTAATAATTATTACACACCAGTTTAACAAATAAACCGATCACGCAAAATGTGAATCTTGAGGAAGTTACACTCTGGTTTCATCTTCCCGTATTCGGGTTCGGACCTCTGTTTTCTTTTCAACAAACACCCATCTAGAATTGAGGGCGACGTTACAGCTCACACGCATGGAGCTTTAGTAATAATATAATACGTGTAAGATTTATGTAGTATTACCCACGATGGCATCATGTGTTAAGATGTAGTATGGTGGAATTGAGTGGAAGCGATAACTTGTTGGTCTCGCGTGGACCACTTGGATGTTTTAATTACAATGATGGATCCACTGGATACATTGAATATTGTCACTTGCTATTTTTATCCTATCACATCGAAATAATCATTTTCGAGAGCGGAGTGTTTGAGTGTGATTAGTAAGTGGTCTAGTCTCGAGATGGACGTCTTTGGGCGCTTCAATAAATTATCAATACGAGAATTCCGAAATTATGCTCATGATATTTTTAATAACGCGTAATAAATACTCAATAACATTTTCAAAGCGATAAGGCGAAAATGTATGGGTTATTAAATTCCCATGTAAAATTACAGCTGTTCATTATGTCGAAGATAAAACATATCGCAAGTAAGTGCAATTTTTCTTTTTACCGTCAGCGTCGTACAACATGCCCATAATGCCAAGGGCACCCCAGCTCCCTCCACTCCCCCTAACCCCTCCAACCCCTCCACCCCTCCTCCAATGTGAAATTTCCATGGTGCATAATCTTCCCGATAATAAATTTGATACAAAAGATTAATTTTTGGGATACAAATACTGTTAGAGTTTTCGAGATGTTTCTAAAAAGATCCCTGACAGTTGAAACCATCTTGAATGGATGTATTTTTGGGCGCTGATTCTGAATCACCCCACAAGATAAAGGGTTAATATGCTCACTGGCGAGTTATCGGCGAACAGCGTGTTTAAGGAAGTCACACGTGATAGTCGAGTGTAGAGTGTTTAATCAACGTCCTGCAACAATCCAAATGTCACTTTAGATACTATAAGTGAAATTATCATGCTATGAACTATGTCTATGCTACCTAGCTAGAGCTCTAGAAGCTTATTTTGCTGAATAAGTGATCGATACAGCCAGATAATTGATCCACTAATTGTAATGTGTCCTTAGGGAGACGGCAGTAAGCTAGTAAGATTATATAATGTATGTAAGGTATGAATATTAGATAGTATTATTGTTTCATGGAGTAGCATATGAGCCGCTGACCCTATTCTGTGCAAAAATTTGTTGCCCTGTAGGTGTTCATTTTTATTTTTATCAGCCTCAAGAAACTGCTCAATAGTGTAACGTATATTCAGAGTGTCCATTGTTGAATGGTTAGTTTTTGTATCAGTACACGTACTCTAGTTCAACACGTACTCTAGTTCGACACGTACTCTAGTTCGACACGTACTCTAGTTCAACACGTACTCTAGTTCGACACGTACTCTAGTTCAACACGTACTCGCTCTAGTTCGACACGTACTCTAGTTCGACGGGGGGGATGCAACGTCAATTAATGTCAGTATTCCATAAAAACCCCAAACTGACATTGACATTAATTGACATTAATTGACATTAATTGACATTAATTGACATTAATTGACATTAATTGACATTAATTGACATTAATTGACATTAATTTGTCTTGAAATTTGAGATTATCATTATTCGATAAATATTCAAGATATTCACGTCTATGTAAGTTAGACCGGTTCAAAAAAACAAAATGTCCTTGAATAATTATGAGTATGTTCTTATCTGTTGATCCTTAGGTTCAAAGACCACCAAAAAAAATTTCAGCTTCCAACTCTTCCATCTTCGGTCCCCACCGGCCACGCCCATATTTTATTGGTTTCTTATACTGGTAAAATATCTAGAATCGGCTTTTTTAGTATGAAGGAGTAATGCTAGCTGTTTAAGATTCGTTATTCAAATATAAATGTCATGTAGGCATTTCGTTTAATGTGGGTTTTAAGTTCTGATGATGTTGAGAACCACGCCCTTGGATGGCCACGCCCATTTAAGAAAATTAAATTTCGGAAAACCGTATTATTTTAGTTTTATTGTTTAATGATCTGAATTTTTTTCACATTTCACATTTCCATATGTGATAGTAGTGAATAAATTGATGATATAAACGTTCTAAAGTGCTAAAAATATGGTAGAACTACATAATCTCTGGTCGAAAAATATCGTGTCAATTAATGTCAGTATTCCAAAATTTTGCAAAACTGACATTGACATTAATTGACATTAATTGACATTAATTGACATTAATTGACATTAATTGACATTAATTGACGTTGCATCCCCCCCAGTTCGACACGTAATCTAGTTATACACTTACTCTAGTTCGACACGTACCGCAGTTCGACACGTACTCTAGTTCGACACGTACTCTAGTTCGACACTTACCGCAGTTCGACACGTACTGTAGTTCGACAAACCCTACAGTTCGACTCTGTCGAACTAGAGTACGTTACCTGGACTCTAATTCGACACGTACCGAAGTTCGACAGGGATGATTTCTGGCGAACTTTAGTTGTCGAACTAGAGTACGTGTCTTCTTTTCCCATTTACTGAGCAGTAAGATAAACTCACGTCAGTCTTTAACAACACTCAACAGTTTACGAGCAGTTAGTATTAGACAATTTAGAGAAGAAATCCGAAAGAGATTGAGACCTGCTCCCCAAGGTTTGACTGTTGGATCACCTTCAGGGATCCATATTTAGGATTAAATTTGGCTTACACTATGTTTACACTTTATAGAACACTACATTCTTACATTGTAGATGTATACTGAAGGGGTATCCTAAGAAGATTCTTGATCTTTTGGTAGGCCCCTCCGCATTTAACCCTCAATCAAGTTTCCTATCAATTATCATTCGGCTGAGTCGACCGAGGATACATTACACAGTTGTGTAATGGATCCTTAGCTACTCCCTAGATTAGGTGACACTGGCTGACTGGCTTGCCAAATTTGTTTCTAATGAATCCCTGGAGGGGATTCAACAGCCACTTCCTGGGGCGGAAGTTGTTCCTACGGCATTCTTACCAGGTGCTAGATTAGTAGTGATTTGGTGCTGACTTATATAAGGTAAGCGTTCATCTGGTCCGGGGTTTGGTGATTTGATTGCGAACAGTGATTAGTCGATGATGCTTTACCACTTATTACTAGACTCTCATTAAACTGTCTCATAGGTGAATGGAATATACTTTCGTAGTTATTGTTATTTGGTGTCCTTAAATCCGTTGGTAACCGCCAACCGGACATCAATCGGGCAATTCGTTCACTTCTGGCCATCTTCAGTTAGTCACATGACCTGTAGGATGTACACGGCGGCCGCAGTTAATAATTTGTGATAATTCATTCATATTTTTTTGCGCGCGACAGCTAGTTTAACGCGCGCGCAGCAATAAACTTTTATCACATGTTGATTTTGGACCAACTCGAGGATCATCCATGTGATGAATATTGATGTAAAGACTCATGTGCTTGTGAATTAGCATGCTTATCTGAAATATGAATGTTTAACTACCATTTGACATCACAACAAACAAAGACCGTTGTCATTGATTCACGTACGCCAGGAATAATTTAATCATCCATTCATATTTGAAAAAATTTCAGACAGATGCACTACAGGGTGTCATAATTATTGGCGCGTAGACAATTTTGCGTAAAATTTTAGCTTACCCAAGCTTTTAAAAACGATCATTACTTGACTTCTGAGGGTCAGTTTCCTATGGAGTCTTGATCATTCAAGAGATAATCCTTCATACCACAGTTCAGTCTAAAAATGAAGTCCGAAAAAAGTTAAATTTCGTCGATAATCACGATGAAAGAGAAAAATTTGGATTATTGGACTTGAAGCCTTCGGCTGCTTCCCCTGAATTCCGGGATGAGTCTGCCCGACTATATTTTATTGCGTCAGTTAGAGGAGAAAGAGAGCTTTTATAAAATCGATAGTTTTCTATATGTTTCGCTATCGCCTGAAGAGCTGTGCACTTTAGTCTAAAGAATAATTTCAGAAAAAATTCACCGAAAAAAAATTACACATAAATCCCTTACTCCTTCGTAAATCTAACCAAGTATGGAATCGACCCTTTAAATAACGGCCTAAATTATGGGTTTTGAGGTACATCAACACAAAATTCTGAAATTAAGAAAAAGTTCAGACGATTGTCTACAGACCAGTTTTTGAATTTTTTAATTTCGATATTCAGAAGTAAAGTTATGACCCGTCGAAAAACATTGATTTCATTATAAAATACACATAAAATTTCAAACACGCCAATAATTCTGACACCCTGCTGTACAATAAACTAGACACAATCTTCTCGCAATTTTAATCTTATCACGTCACTGTAGCATTGTAAATCGATGACAAATATGAACCAATTAGATTCTTATTTAACGTCCATTCTCAGACACGCTCAAGTCTTTTCAATCTGACAAGTGCAGTTCAGGATTAATCGAGATCAATTCTGAATTTTTTTTCTAATTAAGTGGCGGCGTCGTTACTCGTTCATGCCACCACTTTACTGACAAATCATGTTGGCCTTGAATCCACTCCATCGTCTTTTAAACGGATCTTCTCAGGTTATTTCACTGTCCCTGGCACGCCACTGCACCTTGTTACTGTAGTTTAAGTGGAAATCGTATACATTTTGATTGGCACCACACAGTATAACCGCACAATTTCAGGTTATTCACGTTAGAGGGCGGTATATTACACGGACCTGAAGACGTAGTTGACGGCGGAATATATGTTGCTTGTGGACATAGACGGTTTATTGCTGCTTCATATGGTGAATTAAATCAACCTGCCAAAACGCAAAAGTAAGTCTAATTTTTCTAGCTCTCATAATGAAACATTCGCCAGTTCGTTGAAATATTATTTTAACAAAAACTAAGCTTGTTAAATGTTACTATTCCCTGTATATTCTGTTTGATAATCATGCTTTGTCATTAATATTTTACGAATCCGCAGGCTGCCTTCTATCAAAAGACGTAAAGACATCAGTCAACCCTCAGTTAGTAAATTTTACTAGATTTTGTTGTATTTAACGACGTGATGAAATGACAGTTTTATAACTGTTCAGATCCATACGGCATACCATATTACTACACAAGACATATTAACATCACTTATCACTCATATCCAGCATAATAAAGCAATGAAAAATTACAATGTGGTTTACTGTAATTTAAAGTGTAAAAAAGCGTAATTTAGTCTACCTTTTTACTGCACTTTTCACTATACCTCCGCTTGAAGCGAAGGAATTCGATGACCAGAAAGGTTTAAATCATAATTAATTCTCGATCGCAATTGCGGACGTCCGATTGTAATTTCATATGATAATGACATTAAGATTAATAACATTATCCATATTTTTTCATTTTCAGCCCAGGACGCAGTCCAATCCCTTACCAGCTATCCAAAAAAAGGCAGCAGAAAAGAAAGCAAGATCCGAAAAAGATTCTCCAGCACCCATCGAAGAAGATAAAGGTAATGACGATGTGCTGGTAATAGTATCCCGGGGAAGTCAGGCTGACCTGGTCGATGATCAGTATAACCCGGATACAGTTACCTCAGACAACGGTACTGGCGAACCGTTGGATGAACAAGCCTCCAGTGCAAATGCTTCTGTTGCACTTATGATCGATTCCCCCGAGGGCTTGAAAACTCCTCCACCAAGCGGGCATGTTAATTATGAAAATGATTTGCACGACACAAATTATGCGGTCGAGGGGAGTGGAGAAGGCCCAGGTGAACTGACTGATGGTATAACACCGGAGGTGGAGTCTCAGACAGATCTGAAACCTAAAAGTGGAGAAATAACACCACGTACGCTGTCGCCTTTTGAGCAAGATGACGAGTCCGCAGGAAACGCAGAACCTTTAGTTACCCCCGATGCTATTGACAAAACAGCTCCTAAAAATGGTCCAGACGTTGCCCCTAGAGCTAGCACCCCCGCTGTTCCAAATCCTGGCAACGAGGAAGTTCTCGAAGGTTACCCTAAATGGTGTAAACGTAATGCATGATGGAGCTTTTATATGCTGATGCTAACATTTACATCTTTCATTCGGAGCATGCCTTGATTCCTTGATGTTTTGTCTGTCAATTTGAATGGAAATCGTTTGATAAACCGATGGTTTATTAAATAGATGTGAAATGTGTTAGTTTTGTGTCATTTCATTTCTGCCAGTGAAGTGTTAGATAATATTTCTGTGTGCAGTCAAATAGCCCTGTCCTGGCAAGTCAAAGCGCTGCTCTAAGGCTGATGGAAATTTCAGCCTACACGTCATTCTGCGTATTACATGCTGTCGTTCTATCAGTATTTTACGCAGAATTATGACTTTTTATAATTGGCCAATAAGTACAATAACAACCGACTAACAACTGGCTATTAGCATTTATCCGGCCGTTACGGAAACAGCCCTCTAACAGCAGGCTAATAACCATATCAAAACACAAGTTAGAGAGCTGTTACGGTAACAGCCCTCTAACAGCAGGCTAATAGCCATATCAAAACACAAGTTAGAGAGCTGTTACGGTAACAGCCCTCTAACAGCAGGCTAATAGCCATATCAAAACACAAGTTAGAGAGCTGTTACGGTAACAGCCCTCTAACAGCAGGCTAATAGCCATATCAATACACAAGTTAGAGAGCTGTTACGGTAACAGCCCTCTAACAGCAGGCTAATAGCCATATCAAAACACAAGTTAGAGAGCTGTTACGGTAACAGCCCTCTAACAGCAGGCTAATAGCCATATCAAAACACAAGTTAGAGAGCTGTTACGGAAACAGCCCTCTAACAGCAGGCTAATAGCCATATCAAAACACAAGTTAGAGAGCTGTTACGGTAACAGCCCTCTAACAGCAGGCTAATAGCCATATCAAAACACAAGTTAGAGAGCTGTTACGGTAACAGCCCTCTAACAGCAGGCTAATAGCCATATCAAAACACAAGTTAGAGAGCTGTTACGGTAACAGCCCTCTAACAGCAGGCTAATAGCCATATCAAAACACAAGTTAGAGAGCTGTTACGGTAACAGCCCTCTAACAGCAGGCTAATAGCCATATCAAAACACAAGTTAGAGAGCTGTTACGGAAACAGCCCTCTAACAGCAGGCTAATAGCCATATCAAAACACAAGTTAGAGAGCTGTTACGGAAACAGCCCTCTAACAGCAGGCTAATAGCCATATCAAAACACAAGTTAGAGAGCTGTTACGGTAACAGCCCTCTAACAGCAGGCTAATAGCCATATCAAAACACAAGTTAGAGAGCTGTTACGGAAACAGCCCTCTAACAGCAGGCTAATAGCCATATCAAAACACAAGTTAGAGAGCTGTTACGGTAACAGCCCTCTAACAGCAGGCTAATAGCCATATCAAAACACAAGTTAGAGAGCTGTTACGGTAACAGCCCTCTAACAGCCATTTTGGGGGCACAAATACCTAACGGCCTTCTAACAGCCCTTTCCACCCACCTCGGTCAGCTCTTTGACTTTAGGAAAATCCTAACAGCCCTCTAACAGCCGACGCTTACTTGTGTTTTTTAAGCTACTAGCCAGTTTTTAACTGGCTGTTAAAGGGCTGTTACAACCGGTTATTAGCGGTTATTAGCCGGCCAGCATTGTACTTATTTGCCGCACAATAATATATACAATAAACATAGTTTTATGCATAATTGTCAAGCAACCAAATTAACGAACATTTTTTCTTCAGATGAGTTCATCGCTCATAAAGAGGATGATCATGTTGATGCCATCGTCAATGGTGACGCAGAGAACGATGTTGAACAAAATTCCAGCGGAGATGCCGGAGATGTCGATACAGAAAAAGTTGGGGAGGTTATTTCCAGGACTGATGCTGTTGATACAGCAATAGTTGGTCAGGCTATCTCTGATACTGTTGACACAGACGATGTTGACGGAGACATCTCGGCGACCGAAATATCCTCTGTCCCTTCTAAATCTAGGAGCAAACTCC
Organism: Bolinopsis microptera; assembly: GCF_026151205.1. NCBI lineage: Eukaryota > Metazoa > Ctenophora > Tentaculata > Lobata > Bolinopsidae > Bolinopsis > Bolinopsis microptera. Next base: position 7,865,842 of record NC_087082.1, on the reverse strand, counting down.
CGGTCCCCAAGAAAAGTAATCAAGCTGTGTCATCGGGTTAGTTAAAAATGAAATCAGTGTTGATATGTTTTTATGTAATATACTGCTGGCATGGCTGATGGCTGCCACCTCAAAAGTTCGGTTACGGGCCCAAGTTTGTTGGTTTTCTCGAAATCAAGTTTCACAAAGAATTTAGGCTCCACAATGCATGCTATTGCTTCAGACCCTAGAACTTTTAAGGGAAAGTACAATCGTATTTTCTGAAATATTGCGTTGTGCTCCCGAAAATTAAAACTGTAAACTGTATAATGTATATATCCTTAAATCAATGAACTAATTAACAAGTATGAGCTGACGTTGGTCATAAACCTGGGGCTACCGGTCTTTATTCTGGCCATTGTAGATGCTACCGTTGCAATGTTCATGCTGGCCATAAACCTCTGTGCTGGTCACAAGTTGGACACAGTTTTCTTGTTGTTTATTCTGCTTTTATTGTTTATGGTGGTCGCATTCGGATTATAATTTGGGAGATGGTCCAGGTGAACTGACTGATGGTGGAACATCGGAGGCGGAATCTGAGACAGACTTTATCTCTGAAAAAGGAAAAATCACACCTCGTAAGTTTTCGCCTTATGAGCAAGCTTTTCATGATGACAAGTTAGAAGGATACACAGAAATACTGGACAAGCCTCTAAAAACCTCTGATGTTCTAGACGATACAGCTCCAAATGTTTATCCAGAGGTTTTCTCAAGAGGTAGCACCCTGGCTGACTCAAATCCCAGCGACGAAGACGTTCTCGAAGGTTACCCTAAATTTTGTAAAATATTTACGTGGAGCATGCATTCTTTACTTGATGTTTGGTCAGTTTGATTTGGTGTCGTCGGATGATCCATTCTCGCCTCTAAATATCATCGTTCAATATATATTTATGTCGTGGAACCTGCCAAGTGAACCGTTAGATGATCTTCTTTTTTCTGGGGTGCTGTTATTAGGCTGAACCACCTAAAGGAAATTTGAAAGAAATTTTCATGGGCGAGCTGACTTCATGATACCGTAAAATCTTAACTTCTTTCGTGATCTATCGCTCAAAAACGAAGCCCATCATATCAAGCATATCAATTGAAAAGTTAGTAAATACTAGAACGTTAGTTAAAGAATTTAGTGCTACTGGGTTTTATGATATACTAGTCAAAGTTCAATGCGTAGAACACAGTGCTACTGTATAAAACTAGTTGGTGGTTATTACTGTGCTGGTCGCATTCGGATTATAATTTGGGAGATGGTCCAGGTGAAATAACTGATGGTGAAACAACAGAGGCGCAATATGAGGCAGACTTTATGTCTGACAACGGAGAGATCACACCTCCTAGGCTGTCGCCCTTTGAGCAAGTATTTCAAGATGACGAGATAGAAGAATACACAGAAATACTGGACGAACCTCTAGAAACTCCCGATGTACTGGACGGTACAGCTCAAAATGTTTATCCAGAAGTTTCCCCAAGAGGTACCAGCCCGGCTGACGAGGAAATTTTCGAAGGTTACTCTATTATATGATGTAAAATATTTCTGACGTGGAGCATGCTTTCTTTACTTGGATTGCTGATCGTCAGTTTAATTTGGTTTTGTTGGTTAAGCCTATCTCGTGAAATCTTCGTTCAGTGAATGTGTGCAATTTGTAATTTTCAGTTTTGTGTGCTTTCCATTCTGTCATTGAACAGTTGGAATTTAGATGCTTCTTTTGAAAGAGACATTTTAATGCGAGAAGTGACTTAATGAAACTTTAAAATGTGTGCTTCTTTCGCGATCTATCGCTCAAAAATGGAGCTCAAAGCTTATCAATAATCAAATCGATGACGTCGGTTATACAACTAAGTGCAATACGTAGAACACTGTGCTACCCTATAAAACTTATTGGTGGTTATTAACCTAGATGCCGGCCATTAAATCTGCTTCTATCGTCGTTAATGCTGGTCACAAAACTCCTGACTGGTCAAAAACTGGTTACAGGTTTACTTTTGTTTACTTTGCTATACACATTACTGTGTACTGGTCGCATTCGGATTATAATTTGGGAGATGGTCCAGGTGAACTGACTGATGGTGAAACAACAGAGGCGCAATATGAGGCAGACTTTATGTCTGACAACGGAGAGATCACACCTCCTAGGCTGTCGCCCTTTGAGCAAGTATTTCAAGATGACGAGATAGAAGAATACACAGAAATACTGGACGAACCTCTAGAAACTCCCGATGTACTGGACGGTACAGCTCAAAATGTTTATCCAGAAGTTTCCCCAAGAGGTACCAGCCCGGCTGACGAGGAAATTTTCGAAGGTTACTCTATTATATGATGTAAAATATTTCTGACGTGGAGCATGCTTTCTTTACTTGGATTGCTGATCGTCAGTTTAATTTGGTTTTGTTGGTTAAGCCTATCTCGTGAAATCTTCGTTCAGTGAATGTGTGCATTTTGTAATTTTTCAGTTTTGTGTGCTTTCCATTCTGTCATTGAACAGTTGTAATTTAGATGCTTCTTTTGAAAGAAACATTTTAATGCGAGAAGTGACTTAATGAAACTTTAAAATGTGTGCTCCTTTCGCGATCTATCGCTCAAAAATGGAGCTCAAAGCTTATCAATAATCAAATCGATGACGTCGGTTATACAACTAAGTGCAATACGTAGAACACTGTGCTACCCTATAAAACTTATTGGTGGTTATTAACCTAGATGCCGGCCATTAAATCTGCTTCTATCGTCGTTAATGCTGGTCACAAAACTCCTGACTGGTCAAAAACTGGTTACAGGTTTACTTTTGTTTACTTTGCTATACACATTACTGTGTACTGGTCGCATTCGGATTATAATTTGGGAGATGGTCCAGGTGAACTGACTGATGGTGAAACAACAGAGGCGCAATATGAGGCAGACTTTATGTCTGACAACGGAGAGATCACACCTCCTAGGCTGTCGCCCTTTGAGCAAGTATTTCAAGATGACGAGATAGAAGAATACACAGAAATACGGGACGAACCTCTTGAAACTCCTGATGTACTGGACGATACAGCTCCAAATGTTTATCCAGAAGTTTCCCCAAGAGGAACCACCCCGGCTGACGAGGAAATTTTCGAAGGTTACTCTGTAGTCTATATGATGTAAAATATTTCTTACGTGGAGCATGCTTTCTTTACTTGGATTGGTGATTCGTCAATTTTATTTGGTTTTGTTGGTTGGTCAAGGTTTCGTGAAATCTTCGTTCAGTGAATGTGTGCATTGTGTAATTTTTTTCCCTACTCTTGCCGAAGGCAAAAAGATCGTAGGGAATAAGTAATCGGGTTTGGATATATGAGGTGGCCCGACGGTCCTACGGTGTCGACAAAAGTCTGCTCCTTCGCAATATAGACCACTCCCCTATAATTATGTGTATAAAAGGAGTCTATTTTGCGCGCGCGACGCTGGTTATGAGTTAATTAATTACAGGCATAGCAACCAGTTTTTGGTGCTTGACGACTGTTACAAACGGATCAATCATCAATATAGGTGTTATTTGTGTGAAACAAGGTTAACAAATTACCGAGTGATAAAATTTAGCAAGTCAAAACAAATAAAATTATGATGTCAGCTGATAAACTCGTGGCTGTGGGCTGATTATTTAACAGTTAATCGACACTGAATGGTAGAAAGCATTGGAATACATAGTTGAGAACAAATGTTACTTCACAGTTACATTCAAGAAGCAATTATAATATCAAGATTGTGGTATGCTTTTAAAGAATCCTATATCAAATAAAAGGCTCGAAAGTCGATGGTGCTGTGATGTGTCGAGTAAGAATCAAAATGTATTAGTTTATGTTAGATACAAATAATAACTAAGACGAGACAGCATATTTTATTACAGTCAATAAGTTGGCATACGATGATAATATGACGTGACATGATACGCATATCGTTATTGTTAACACGAAACAAAACCGCGCAAAGTATGAAATGATCTACAACCAAACCACATACAGATCGACGGCGACACCTCAGATGCGCGCAGGATTTTTCAAGTTCTGCACGCCTAATATAATATAAACGTTTATTACATTGTACATGCGCCAAACACCACTCTGGAATACAATAAAGTAGAACAATTTAATTGTATGCAGTAGGGAAATTTGATCGTGCGTGGTATTACCGCGGCGAAATTCTTGTTTAGTTTTGTGTGAGCTTTCCATTCTGTCATTGAACAGTTGGAATTTGGATGCTTTTTTTTTTAAGAGAAATTTTAATGCGAGAAGTGACTTAATGAAACCCCTAAAATATTCACGATCTACCGCTAAAAACTGAAACTATGTACAGGTAGTAGAACAAAAATCAGGTGTACTAACGCTGTTCATACTGGTCAAACTGGATTTCTGTTGTTTATTTTTATGTTATTGTGAACATACTGGTCGTTAGTGGTCGTATTAAGAGTATAACCCGAGAGATGGTCCAGGCGAACTGACTGGTGGTGAAACTGAAACACCGGAAGCGGAGTTTGGGACAAATATTATCCCTGAAAATGGAGGACTGACACCTCGTAGTTTGTCGCCGTTTGAGCAATCGTCACAAGATGATGAACCTCTAAAAACCCGTGATGTTATGGAAGATAAAGCTCCAAATGTCTATCCGGAAGTTTTCTCAAAACCTCACACTCCGGTTCGCTCTAACTACAGCTACTCTAACAGCGACAACTACTCTAACAGCGACGAGGATGTTCTTGAAGGTTACCCTAATTTAAATGGTGTAGACGTTTTGCGTGATGTATTTCGTTTCTTAGATTTGGTATCGTTTGATAAACCAAGTTCGTAATATCTTCGTTCAGTGAATGTGTGTACGTTGAAGTTTTTCATTTATTTTTTATTTAAATTGTGCTAGTGAACTGTTGCCAGTCTGATAGACCTAGCCTAAACTCTTTCAAAAGAAACTAGAAAGTTCTGCTCTAAGGCTGAGGAAATTGAAAATAGATTTTAACGAGAGAGCTGATCGCATGTAACCACAGCAACTGAAAGGTGTGATTCTTTCTCGATCTAACGCTGAGAAATGAAGCCCAAAGCTTAACAATAAACAAATGAACAGAATTAGCTAACAATGGTCAAGAACCTTGATTCTAACGATTTTTATAATTAGTAATAAAACAGTGTTAGGTCGTATAAGACAATTTGCCTGTAATATTGAGGGACAAGGGTGCTGAACTGGGTACAATTTTTGTTGATTTTTATTTTATGAAAATTCTAAGATTCTCTCTAAAACTGAAATGGTAAACTTCATCATCCAATTTATGGTAAATTTATGAAAAATCTAGAGGATCTTTGAAGGTCCGATGAAGATACATTATATACGTGATGCTGGTAGCACTCTTATTGCAATCTGAGAGAACACTGCCGGTGAAATAAAACGTTCAGTTCTGTCCATGTAAATTAAATTGGATTTATCCAGCTGATTTTACACGTTAGGATTAATGTTTTTGATCGTTGCAACCATTCTCTAATAATGCTATATTTCCAGATGAGATAAAAAATGTCCCGAGTAAAAGCAAACTCGACAGAAACCCGCCCCAAAAGAAGGGAAATCCCGAATTGTTGGCGAACGGAACAAATGATTCTGTTTTCAATGCAACCGCTGCTGCTAAGCCAACCAATCAAGACGGTCAATTCTTAATGAACAACGTCGATGAAGGTAAATAATCTTAGCATTTTGTTGCCATTTTAATCGAATTTGTCGAATATTTCGAAGGAGCAGACTTTTGTCATCAACGTAGGGCCGTTGAGCCACTTCATATATCCAAACCCGATTACATATTCCAACGATCTTTTCGGCAATGTTTTTTTTTCGTTTGATCAGAAAGTCGGATCCTTACCTTTTTGGAACAGTTCTTTCACTATCGCATTATAAAAATGGTCTATAAATAAATTTGCAATGTTTCTTTACAGGAATGTGTTGTCCAATGTCCACAGTCCCGGGAATCACCCAAAGAGTTTTAACCACCCATAACTAGCTATAAGTATAGAGCCTACCTAGTGCACTTAAAAATCTCGATTCTCGTTACGACCGCACCGATATTACAGACTTCTGTTTACATGCAACAACATCTTCAATTGTGGAGACGGCACAAAATTAACGGGTGATACTCGTAAAATATTTGTTGACGACCGTGGACGAGTCCAACTCGTCGCGCGTCTTGGTAGGTTATAAACCTACAAGCACAAAATTGAGGGTCATCAAACATAGAGCCAGAAGTTCCTGTGAAGAGACACACAGATGGTTCTATAATCATGTTCATTTTCACTAACAGACTAAACGTGGGTCAATCTGAAAATAATTACCTGTTTTTCTAATAACACAGTTTGCCGGAAGTATTTCTCATTTGTAACGAATTTCAGGAGAAACTAATGGACACGAAGATGTAGAGGAGATTGAAGAAGATGGAGGTGAGTTGACTGAAGTTCAACGCGAATCACTCATTTGTTTAATACTAACTATTTTTTCTGGTACTCCTTATCAAGAGCCATGTAGAACTGGAAATAAATTATAATTTTCTTTCTGTATTAGACGTACGTAAGATCAAAGAGAATTAAAAGATGTAGAATTAAGATTTTCTATTAGAAAATGGAACTAATATGAAATTTGTATAATTCATAATAATTATTATTTCAGAATTAATTGAAGACAAGCCAATCGATCTTCAGCATGCAGAAGAGATTCCCGACGAAACACTTAATCAAAGTCGACGGCGTTCCGTGAGCTCTAGCAAATGAATGCCACACAAAATGAGTTCGACGCTCACATTTTATATTTGCGGCGTTATAATGTCAAACGTTAACTCAAAGATAATACTCGTGTAAACTGTAACTTGCAGACTTTACAATTTAGAATCGAAAGTAATTTAAAGAAGCAGATGTACGGTGCATTTTCTGTTTCAAAATTGCCAATCTATTTACGAAAGATGTGTTGTTGGAAGTGTGTTGGATATTTAAATACCGTAGTATCGGCTGTAAGTGTATAATCATAAAAGTAAAACTACGTTCGCAGTTGCTCGTTTTTATATATTTTACTTTAATAACCCAACCAAGAGATGACGTGAGTGGATATTTTTGACGCAATGACGTTCATTGTATATAAATATAATAAAGTTTGTTTTAGCTCTGCATTGATCAGGTAGGTAAGGGTATAGTTAAGTACAATATTTACAGTATACTTAGTACAGGGTGGCAGGGAGTTTCTACTTCTAGTGGTGGACCATAATATTTTGGAATTATAGTAGCTTCCTTTCACCACATCCTACTTTAGTCTTCAGCCTCCGGAGCGTTCACATATTACATCAGCAAGTTTTTGGCAACTCCCCTCTCCCATCAGCAACTGGGCCGATCGGGCTCAACTGCCTGATTTAAACAGTTGCTCAATGTCAACAGACTTTAGTCCACTGAAATATTAAATATTAATATTAAGGAGATTTTCGAAGTTTTATTGTTAATCATATTGATTTGTGATTTGCATCATAAAAACGTTGGCAAAAATTCAGGTATCAGCAAGGCCCAGACCCCTCCGTCAGCATTCCCAAAAACCCTCTGCTGCTAACGCAATATGTGAACGCTCCCTTAGGTAGGACTATGAATATAATTAATATGAACCGTAGCACGTAGGTATACAGTACAACCAACATTAACAACAGTCTCAAATGTCAAAAACGTGACCTATTTCAAAGGCATTTCTCAGCTTGTTATTCACTTTCGTTTCTCGCGTACAGGTAATAGTGAAGATCAGAATTCAGACATTAGAATGCAGAAGGCACGGTGCGCCAAATAATTTATAATATAGCCCACCACTAGAAGTAGATTTACAATTCCCCAACTCCCGTTCAAGACTACAAGTGCACCACTAGACTTTAGACTTAGTTGCAATTCTTTAATGCTTTTCTCATCAATGAATCAATGTTTAAAATAAGAGTCATTCATCAAAACATTAACAATTGATAAACTTCGTTTCATTTGTACACGTTTGATGTTGCGGTTGATGATTAATCACGAGGACTTCGACGCGCATTGTCATGCTTGCTTCGAAGCAGAACAGTCTGCAGTACGATGTGGATGGGTTGGAATTGTCAATCAATCAATTATCACTATATTATATCCTCCATCTATAACACATGCATATATTTGATATTGATTTTAAATAGCAAAAGATCTTATTTCCATATATTCATGAAGTTTGAAAGAAGTTACTACCATGCACGCGAAATTTGGGGAGGGTGCTTTCTGTGGAGATATAATTATGAACTGCGCCTTCGGAATTATAAGCGTTAAAAATGGAATTATAATCGTTAAAAATGGCTTTTAGTTTTACTAATAGTAATACTATTATTCGCTCGCCCTAAATTTTCACGTGACTTTGGTTTTTATAGTTTTGCAGCCGAACGAAATTAAAACGTGAAAGGTTACAAATGGTCGTTTTTGCAGAAAAACGTGGATTTTGGAGATTGCGGTAGGTGGGTCAAATATATGCCGTGTTCCTTACTTCCGTTCGTTACCATGTCAACTTGCCGTGCGCACGCGCGCGAGGATTGCTTGCGGAGATGTGGTGTATACTGTATAGCTAGCCTGTGGTCAATGAATGCGCGGTTCGAGCGCCGTATTTTAATTTATACTATGACACTATGTAATGTATAGTTTTATGTAATAAGCCCAATTTGTACGTGCCATGCGTAGTGTACTGATGTGTTTCAATATTATTATTATGAAGTGAGCTGATTTGTAGGTTTACAACCTACCAGGACGCGCGCCGAGTTGAACTCGTCACTCGTCGACGGTCCATGGAACAGATATTTTACGAGTATCACCCGTTAGGAGCTGATTAGAGCTCTTATATTTATACATAGTTATAGTGAATGTGGAATGGAAATCTAGCGTCCGCCAAAACGAAACAACGGGCGGCGGGCGCAATTCTTGTTAAAAATTGGGGTGAGCGATTTAGTTCGTAGGTTTATAATAAAATAAAAGATATACAACGTGTAGCAACTTTTTCTCTTGACCATTGTTAATGGTCTGGCCCGGCGCGCGCTACTTCGTAGCACTTGCCATCGAGAAGAAAGCGGCGCGCGCTACTTCGAAGAAATTTAGACGAGTAACATCCGTCAACTTTTTCTCACGTCGCGATCCTCATTTTATTTTATTTACTACCGTGCTGCGTGGCGAAAGCAACAATTCACGATATGCAGCCGAGCACTCGTGCGCGCCCACAACGTGGGGCAAGTATTTTTATGTTCCATGAAGGGAACCAAGCGAGAGACTAGCATTTAGCAAGCTAAGTACATTTTTCTCTACGTAGCGCTGAGTGACTATTCAAAACCTTGTATCACGTGGTGACCCCCACGGTCCCTTCACTTCGACGCTACAGGGGGAGCCGCGCACTTCGTGCGCGGCGGGTCATACAACGTATGACAATCAAAACCCTAACCACTAACCGAGGCATTTGCTAAAACCTTTACCCTAACCCTCCCGGCCCGGCCCCTCGAAATTAAACCAACTTCCTTATATTATGATATATGTCACTTGATCAGTTTTCACCGAAATCTCGCCAGGCCAGGGGAGAATTTCAATCATATGTCAATGTTATGTAGATTGTGGGGTAATTCGGATTCAGTGTTTAAAAATACAAAATACGTCGATCCGAGTTGGTTGAACTTTAAACTGGACTTTTAGAAAAATCTTGAAGTTCGAGTGTAAAGTAGTTTTACCTGGGGACCCCAGGCTATTATGTTCATATATAAAGATTCGGCGGAATGACAGGCTGAGCGCCGCCCAGTAAAAAGTAGTTTAGTTTGGCGGATGTTACTCGTCTAAATTGTAAATTTCTTCGATATAGCATATAGCGCGCGCCGCTTTCTTCTCGAAATGTTGGCCCGAGGCAAGTGCTACTATACGAAGTAGCGCGCGCGGGCTAGTCCATTAACAATGGACAATAATTAAGCACGCTCTTAGTCTTACATGGGGACCCCAGGCTATTATATTTATGTTTATAATCATAGAGATTTGGCGGAATGGCAGGCGCAGGCTGAGCGCCGCCCAGTAAGCACGCTCTTGGTAATTGAATTTAGCACGACCGGGTATTTCTTCTATGTTCTAGTTTGAAAGAAGGCGACAATATGAATAATAATAACCACGATACACACTCGATCCACTGTACCTATTTTCGGGTTTTGATAAACATTTGAGCTGTCCAGCAAGGTTTCAGATTTTATCGCAAGGTTTATGAACCACTTTGAACATTGTTGACGATCAGGCCCGGCGCGCGCTACTTCGAAGAAATTTAGACGAGTAACATCCGTCAATGAACATTTTAGGAGAAAAAATAGGCCGTGCGTCATCGACCGTAAGGCGCGCGCACTGACCATTGAATGGTTTTTTAGCTCGTATTTCGGCCAGCACATTATTTCGGAAACAATCAAAAAGTTATAATACTTCCCATATAATAACAATTTTGTTGAAATTTGGTCAGCTTACGCATTACGTAAACACTTATGTTCTACTGAACCTAAATTAGTTTGAGCAATTTCGATGGTCAGAATTTGAGTTATCGACGAATTTATATCTATTTTTGATTTTGTCATTTTTAGACCTCTTAATCAAGGCCAATCTCTCCCAACTAATTTGGGTTCGGTAGTTGAGTATGATTGGAAGGTTCTGACAAATTTTCGGCATGATTCATGTTCAGGAACTGAAGATATGACAGAATAATACGACAAAAATCAACGAATTTCGTCAAATTACGCGACTTTTACGCCTAATTTTGCTCCAAAAGCCGCGCACCATCAAATATGGCACCTAGGCGAAACTCACTGATCATTCCAAAAAGGTATGACAAATTTGGTACTGCGAAAATTCTCACAGTCTCTAAAAAACAATGGTACAAAAATTTTGAAAATCCGAGCAAGTTTATTTTTATTATCGTGCACCCCCTAGAATAAACGATAAACTTAAAGAAAAGCCTTTCACATTTCAATAAGAACATTTTTAAAACTTAAAACATCAAACATACGACCAATTCACTCATCTGAAATTCAAATGTTTCGCAACCTAAACCAACCGTTACACTTCACACTTGTTTATCTAATATAACAGTTTAAAAATAGATCCAAACTTACAGATTACCTACTTGAGGAAAATAACAAACTTCTTAATTTTACAAATATTTATATTCAATTCCAAATTCCTATTTAGTATTTGTGAATCAAAGACCAAAGTTCAATACCTTAAAAACATCATATACATAAAAATATAAAAGCCCAGCGGATACAATGCAATGGTTACAATTTACCATACTGAGCTAGAGGCGCCGCATGCGGTGTTTCCTTTTTGTTCAATGCTGTGAAATTCGCATTAAACGTATTATTCGAATTAAATTCGCACACGAATTTTTCTCTTAAAATGTCCGTATTTAAAATAAATGCGGGACAAGAAAATCACGTGTGCGCACCAAAATGTTCACGATAGTCAACACGTGGCAGGGAAAATTTAAAATTACTGCGGAGGCGCGAGATCATATCATACTCGAGAATGCTGCGCGTTCCCACAGCCGCGTTTTTACTGATTTTTCCGCGCATTTCTTGGCGAATTTAACAGCCCTAAAAATTTAAACTTGAAGTAGTTGAGTAAATTGGCGAATTATTCGCGTATTTTTGAGAACTCTAAATACGCCGTACTTTTTTTGACGAATTTAACAGCCTTGACATTTTGGCAAGAATTGCATCAGAAACTCCTACAGTCAGTATAAAACATTTAAAAATTGAAATTAAATGAATTCCCATTAAATCGGTATTATATTATTATTAAATTACTATCATTGCAATATGCCCCATCATATAATGATTTAGTATTGTTTAAAACGTGATCAGTTAAGGACCATGTCATAGTCATTATCCATAATACTACTACAAAACATCACAGTTACCAATGTTATTATCATCTTCAAGGGTTATCGTTCTATGTGACGAACAATCCTCTCAGCTTGTCCCGAAGAACCTGTCCCCGAAGTTTCCCAAACCGGGACAAATATGGTAGTGTTCATCAATATCCGGATCCAGCTCACCCATAATAATGCGTACCTTGGGAAACGCGTAGGCGATCGCTTGGACACCAGGTTTAGATGCTATCAGGCAAACGAAACTGATGAACTCCTCTGGAACGTCGTGATCCTGATAAAAAATAGTGAGACCGACAGTTCGACATAGTTGAAGGGTGTTGCACGCTTATTGCTTAATGCTTATTATAGGTCGGTAAAATGTTAATTAAAAGAATCGATTCAATTGATCACCTAAATATACTTTTTTCTTTGTTTCTTCGCTTGTCAGCCACAAACAGTCACATTTTCTCTCATTATCATAATATGATTAATGGGAATTAGTGACCGGGGATTTCAAATGCAACAACTAGCAATCTGTGTAACGAATCTCACCAATAATATTCTGATAGCCATCATAGCCGCAGCCCCGGTCGCTAGAGTGGCGTCCATTAGCATCACGTGCATGCTTGCAATCCTGAACATTAGTTAGTTTAGTTTAGTTAGTTTAGTTAGTTTAGTTAGTTTAGTTAGTTTAGTTAGTTTAGTTAGTTTAGTTAGTTTAGTTAGTTTAGTTAGTTTAGTTAGTTTAGTTAGTTTAGTTAGTTTAGTTAGTTTAGTTTACTAATGTACAGGGTGAGTTGAAAATAGTGTGTAGAAAGTAAATGGCTCTCATTTTTTTGACAAATGAAATTTCCACTTAATTTTTGCATATTTAGGTAATGAAAATATTTAAATATTATAATAATGCAATAAAAATACTTAATAAGTATTAATTTGCTCAACCCATTGTCCTTTATTGTTGATAGGACATGTTGATAACGTGTAAGACAATTGTCTATAGCCGACTTGACTGTATTAAGGGGGCGGGGGGGGGGGGGGGGGGTCTTCGTGGAAATGTTCTCAAAATCGACTTTTTAGTTGTTTCTGATAGAGGGGAGTAATATCTATCAGATGCTTTTGATCCCGTGGAAAAATATCGTTCCTAGCCGAAATTAATGCCGGTCAAAGGTCAGCGCGTGTGTGATAATTGTATTGCGCGGGCGATTTTTGATCGCGTGCCCTGAAAATCGAGTATATATATGTTTACAATCCTGAACATTTATTTGAAACTTTCAGGGGAGTTAACATAAGGGCGCTTGAATTCAGGCACGTAGCCAGGGGGGGGGGGGGGGGGGCAGCCCCCCTCCGGAAAAAATTGAACCCCAGAAAAAAATAAGCCCCCTAGTCCCCATGGTCACCTGGTAACTGGGCTGTGTTTATGACTGCAGTCTGTACTGTTTAAACGGCAGGCAATTGACTTTGAGCATTTCGTAAATTATTCCCAAATCCCACTATACATGTACTTATTCCATTCAATGTGGCAAGTACTGAGATCGGTAGGGACTGGTAAGACATTTTGGCATTTACTTAGTGCTTAATTTCCAGCAAAAAATTAAAGAGCAGTAGTACCACAGTCCACAGTACTAATACCAAATTTACGTAAGTACTTGATTCTTTTCAGTCCCAGTTTATTGCTGTCCTACAAATTTCTTTAATGCTAAATGTCGTCTAAAACACCCTAGCCCCCCGCCCAGGAGCTCCGCCCCTGGACCCCCAAAGCCCTGCCGCAGCTTGCTCGCTGCGCAGCTGGGTTGGACGCGTCGACTACGTGCCTGCTTGAATTTAACCTAATTATTTTTCTCATAATTAAATTATGAGAAAAATAACAATAATATTAATAATAAAACTTACCAAAACTTAAAAGAGTAATAAAATACTTTAAATAACACTGATTTACAAAGCAGTAAAACAGAACTCCATGTCAGTAATGAGTATCAGTATTAGCAGGAGTACAAACCCGTAAGGTAGTCTGAGATAGTGAAGTGCCGGTTCCCCCGTACTCTGACACGTCTGGATCAGTATCTTGCCAATAGAGATATCCTTCACAACTGAGTGCACCGCTGTTTCCATCACCTCGCCAGCTCGCACTATAGATACCGCACACAGCTTGCCAGTGAAGGCTACCCCGTTGTACTCTTCCCCTCGGAATGTGGGGACGGTCTCCGGGGTGACGGGTAGGAATGTGAGGCTGAGTTCCAGCAGCAGTCTCATCAATCTTTGTGAGTAGAAGATAAAATCATCTCGTATTGTTGTCTTGTCTCTGCAGGATAGTAATCGTAAGATTTTATGTGCTAAGGCTTATTCTGATTTCTAATTTCATAACTAAGTAACTACAGCAATAGGTTAGGGTCAATATTACCTATCAGGATCTAGATAAAATATAGAAATAAAAGATGAATTAGATAAATAATTTTACTAAATAACAATATAATAATAACCTGATGATAGTGAGGAGTACTTTAACCTCGCTAGTGCTCGGTAAAATAACTAAACTTTCTGGTAGTGGTAGTTCTGTGAGCAGGTTGTCGTTATTACAGGTAGTTTTAGACCGGGTCACATATCCGCGTCTGTAGAATAGAACACACTTGAACATATTATGTAGTTATTTGTTAACTTATTGGAACGGAATGTTGTGCCCCAATTGAACTTCCTATAAAGCACCGTTAACCCGACAGTCAGTAGCAAGCATGATGTCGGGGGCCGGTAAGTGGCTTAAAGGCAAATCCGCTCCCTCAATCAGGCCGGGTAGCAAATTGTTGTGATCGAAGTAATCCAAGCCAAGAGCCAAGGATATTTCAGGATTATATAATAGTAATACTACAGTAACTAATAACACTGCATGTAATTTACCTGTCCAGTTCACGTTTGACATGCTGTATGATGAGCTGTAGAGCTACGTCATTTTCCACCCCTTGAGGTATTACTATATCTGCTAACGACATTGTGGGAGCTATGTACGTGTCAAACGACTGAAAATAGTAATGATATTGTTTGGAAAAGTTTTTAAAGCCCAAGCCCCAATAACAGGGATTTCCTGAACCTGTTTTACTTTTATCGGTTAAATTTCTAACGTGTGCCTGTATGCACGTGTCAGTAAGAACTAACGTTAAGATAAGTGTGCCTGTATGCACGTGTCAGTAAGAACTAACGTTAAGGTAAGTGTGCCTGTATGCACGTGTCAGTAAGAACTAACGTTAAGGTAAGTGTGCCTGTATGCACGTGTCAGTAAGAACTAACGTTAAGGTAAGTGTGCCTGTATGCACGTGTCAGTAAGAACTAACGTTAAGGTAAGTGTGTCTGTATGCACGTGTCAGTAAAGTGTCTGTAATTGTGTCAGTATGTAACTGTGAATCACAGCTCAGCTCTGAACTCTCTCTGAACACGATGTCTGCATGTTTCTTTGTCGGCCCCACAAACTCGTTGTAACTCTATAATAGGCGGTAAAACGCTGGAAATTAAGATGATAACGACCATGAAAAATACTGCTTAGATAGTCTTACAAAGCTTTGTTCACGACATAAATTGGAGTCCTTACTAAGTGTAAAATAACTAAAGTAACACTGACTGGTTTAACGAAAGTGTTGTACTGATGAAGAACACTGCCGAGGTCTCTGCCCCTGTCTGATATATCCCTTTTCAGTCTTCTCGCCAGTCTGATGTCACTGTCCGTGTCCACAAACACCTTCAAATCCATCAGCTGCAGATAACAATTATATAGCGCATAATTATTAATTATTATCTGATAACTATTTAAATTCAATCTGCACGAGGTTTTTAAAATAATTCTTATTGTAACTGATTTGATCATGATTCACTAGAGCAATTACCATAATATTTGCTAAACACATTTTGATCTCCATAAGTAAAAGCAGCAAATAATCAAATAAAGGAAAGTGTTCTGGAAAATAAGACGGTTAATCGAGTAGCACGAGAAATCCCTTACCTCTACTAATCTTTTATCAGCGAAGGCTAAGATCCCTTCAAATATGACTACGTTAGCACCGTATACAGTATTCTGTAAAGTAAATGTACATTATTACACGTGGTTAGCAAATTAAAGATTTAAGAATAGAAGTACTAGAGTCACAAATGATAACTGCAGCAGGAATGTATCAAGAATTATCCCAGAACGTTGAACTCACCCAAATTTTTTTCCTCCGATGAGTAACGTAATCGTAGACTGGAACTTTCACCTGTTTACCGGACTTCAGCTTTTTTAACGTTTTGTAAATCAAATCGAAATCAAAAGCATCTGAAAGTTTTATTTGCTTTTTTCAACGTAGCAGTAACATTTAACAAGAATTTCGCCGCGGTTAAACCACGCACGATCAATTTTCCCTACGATTAGATGTACTTGTACCATCAATTCTTTTGAGTGAAAAGTGTGACTGGAAAAAAGTGCAGCATATTTACATACTATGTTATTTATAAATGAGTAGGATTCGTGCATGGTAGAAATTGACGACAATAAATGAATCCAGAAAAATGCGGAAAATAACTTTGCGAAGGAGGAATTTCACTGTAATTAATTAACACGTGGCTAGCGTCGCGCGCAGCATAACAGACGCTTCCTATACACTTAATTATAGGGGAGTGGTCTTTATTGCGAAGGAGCAGACTTTTGTCATCACCGCAGGTCCATCGGGCCACCTCATATATCCAAACCCGATTACTTATTCCCTACAATCTTTTTGCCTTCGGCAAGAGTAGGGAAAAAAATAAAAATAAAATTGGTATCCATTCAGATCAACTTTCTAAATTGACCAAATAAAAGTATCTAACATTAAATTGGGTTATATCAACATTTAACGTTTTTACCAATAAAAAACCTACCAGGATGATCAAAATTAAATTCGTTCTTGGCAATAAGCTCTTTTTCCTTGTCATTGTATTCTTTGTAAAAACAGTCCTGAGACAGGATCACCACCCACGGTACACCTAAAATAAGATAGATAATCACCAGAAATAGGAGTGTATACAATAAGAGTATGCAGGTATTGAGGTGTAGGCTGTTATCAGTTATCTAAATTAAACAGTCATCTACTTTATAATGGACGATCAATTTCTTATTATATTTTATTCTGAATTCTTTACGAAGAAGCTGTCTATTCTAGGATTAACCTGAAGCTTCCACGATTACTTTGGCGACGGAAGTTTTCCCGGAAGCGCTTCCTCCGCAGAGGCCGATGACGAAGGCGTCCGCTTCCTGGTGTCCTGTAGAATCGTACCAGGGAGGTCGCCCCGCCGTGTATATCACCTGTATCGTCTCCTGTGGGTTAAAGAGGTGTTGCAAAGCGTTGTAGTTTTAACCAAGGGTGGGTAAGGTAGGGTAATCCACTTAAATGAAATCAATTCGGACAATCAAATTAGGAAATATCAAATGACCCGTACCCTTTTCTCCTTATTTTTCTGGCATTTCTTGTCTGGGACCTTCTTGTCATCACTGTGAAGCGGCTTGGCGGAGAAGAGTACAGGAATATCCCCGCTCCGTTCTAGGGGAAAATGAACTGACTCTCGTTATTTCAAGTGAGATTGTCAACAGTGAGTCAACAGTGACTTGTGATCAGTCGTATTAAATGAAAACTCGTAGAGCATGGCTAGTAATTAAAAGATAATTTCTTGAATCTTTTCTTTTTCAGATACCGATAGCCTTAACATGTCATTGAATTAGAAATGAGGCTGTTGTTACTCAAGAAGCTCCATCCAGCAGCGTGCATGTTTAGTTGAATGGTAGTAGCTATAACAACACAATATATATATTGCTCCTTTGATATTTAGTATCTAGCGGGGTGATTATAACCAGCACAGCACGTGTTTTAAGCAAAGAGTTGATACTTTAAGTGGAATATTATAATTGACAAACAGCAGGTAAGGCTGGAAAAGGGCGGTGATAACTGCAACTGTATAAGACATGTTTATATTTTGTAACCTTGGTAACTCCTACTTACTCCTACACTGGATTTACATGTCACCAAACGAGCCATGTTGACTTAGTGTGAAAACTAAAACCCATCAACCAATGGTGCCTAATCTTTGGAGGATTCATGAACTGGGTTTACGAATTTATCTCTAATCTGGGTTTAGAGCAACTATCTCCAGCTGATGAAATGTAGATCAAGACTCTTACTCAATACCTAGAACTTGAGAAAGTTGTCTCTGACTGAGTTTTCTGACCCTGCTGCCCTCCTCTTCCTCCTCCTCCTCCTCCTCCCCCTCCCTCACTGCTCCGGGATGTGACTGGTAACGTGACCTCCGGGACGATGGCGTCACCACTGATCCCAGCGGGTCTTCTGATGACGTCATGGGCCAGTTAGGTGACGTGATGGGAAATTGCTGTTCTCCTGAGTCAAACGCAAACGGATTCGAAAAATCCATTATCTTGTGTTCCTTACTATTATAGAATGAGTACATGTGGTAGTAGTAGTAGTACAGTAGTACAGTAGTACAGCAGTACAGCAGTACAGTAGTACAGTAGTACAGTAGTACAGTAGTACAGTAGTACAGTAGTACAGCAGTACAGCAGTACAGCAGTACAGTAGTACAGCAGTACAGTAGTACAGCAGTACAGTAGTACAGCAGTACAGCAGTACAGTAGTACAGTAGTACAGTAGTACAGCTGTACAGCTGTACAGCAGTACAGTAGTACAGCAGTACAGCAGTACAGTAGTACAGCAGTACAGCAGTACAGCAGTACAGCAGTACAGTAGTACAGTAGTACAGTAGTACAGCAGTACAGTAGTACAGTAGTACAGGTGATAACTCTGATAGAGAATTGTGGCTCACAGCTAAGAAAAGAGAATAAAGTCATTGTTAACTATTCAAAGAGTTGCGTCGCCACTTATTTGTTAAAAAAGAGGACTGTTTAGATTTTAAAATAGCGATCACAACTGCGATAAAATTGTGATTATGAAGATAAAATATTCATTATATTTCACTGAATAAAACATTCGAACGACGAACTGATCGGAAAAAGCTACTGGACAACTTTACCGGAAATTTAAAATATAAAACATGCACATCACATATTATATACATTAACACACTTGCACTAGTAGATGCATGTGACCATGATGAGACTAAGATTAATTGCAATGCTTCGGCAAAATGGTAAATGGTAGTATAACAAGTACGGGAGTAAGAAGCAAACTACTGCTCTATTAGAACATACTGTGTTACTGTGTTACTGCTGCAAGCCGGAATTAGATGCATGTACATTGTACATGGTATACACATTGTACACATTGTACAGGGTATACACAATGCACACATTGCACTTTGTACTATTCCATTTATAGCATAATATTTACCTATATAGTAGTACACGTCTTCAACTGTATACAATATAACAACAGTTTTACTTCTTGACTGTACACCAGGAATGTACTTGATAATATATAACTGGAAATTTAAGCAGAGAATACACAGTGTCGCCTTATAACAACCAGTCGTTATAACAACCAGTCACAGAATGTAAAGGTTATTATCTAAATACTGATGTCCGCTGAATTATCGATAAGTGGCTGAGCTTAGAATGAAGGACACAGCTTACGGTGGAGATAAAATTCCAGAAATAAAAAGTTATCGAAACGACTTGAAATTAGCATACAATACGTCATTATATTAGCATATTTAATTTTCAAGGTTTGGTCTAATGTTACTTTGCTGAATAACTTGGCAACATACCAAACATATGCTACACCCGTAATCCGTATCATAGCAACTTGGAAACATACCAAACATAATGTGCTACACCCGTATAATAGTATTTGTGAGCCCATAGGGCCCAGAGGGTCCTCAAACAATGTTACTTTGTAGGAACGTTATGAACCTGGAAACTCTAGACAGTAATATATAATTATACAGATATACTGTTACACGAATAATATAGTATATGCTCTAATATATAGTGTAATTTGATAGCCGGTACTATCTTGCAAGTTTAGCTCCGGTTGATGGCAAAGTTGGCACTTCAGAAATAGCAATTATGTAAATATAAAATATAAATTATACGTATTAATATCGCCATCCTAAGAAGAGTATCGAGCGGTAAATGAAACTAGCGAGAACAGCTAAAAGCAGAACGTTTTCTCACCAGTGAGTGGAATATGATAATCATTTGATAAGCCGTAAATAGACAGCTTGGACCGATTCCAGCTCATATCATTTCCCTAAAAGATGAATTCGGTCAGTTTGTGTCCCATATTCAAGATGAAAATTCAATAGCTAGATTGCTGAGTACGCCAACAGGTACACGTACTGTAGTTCGGCAAACCCTAACATTTCTTCTGCTGTATCCAATTTAAGGTCAAAAATACACTATAATCTAAACTTCTAAATCTATAAACTTTTAACCGACCTCAGACTTAATTGTTAGTTAGCAGAATTGTAGACTAAGCGGAGAGATAAAGGAATATCGTGCAGTGGTAAATCGTACTCCGTTTTATAGATCTAGATTGAGTGCGCTATATGAATATTGACCAAATACCACACTTGATGTAATTAAACGACTAGTAACCGAGTACCGGTCTAGAGATTTGGCTGCTGAACTGGAAACGGTCGGATATCAATCTATTTTCCTGTTTGCTAGACCGGAACCGTTGGCAGACAGGAGAAATAAAATTATACTGAAAGGTTCTAAAATTTCTAATCGCTGGTTCACTGGTTGTTAGATGTCAGAAAATTGTTTTAAAATTATCCTAACGTTTTGAACTTTCTGATCTCGTGCACCTGCCATTGAACCCTGTGATCATATCATGATAAGGACTCGGCAATAGGCCTTGGATCACAAGCAGAAACTATTTGTCGAACTAGAGTACCTGGACTCTAGTTCGATGCGTACCGAAGTTCGACAGGGGTGATTTATGGCGACTTAAGTTGTCGAACTAGAGTGCGTGTCGAACTAGACTATGTGAACCACGCCAACTAATGTGTGTAAAAACTTGGCCTGAAATAATCATTATCAATAAATTACCTAATAAAAGCTGGATCAACGGCTCACCTGGTTTATTAAAAGACATGACAACAACAACCCACGATCTCTAACAACACACTATAACCAGTAACCTCTATATGTAGAGGAAGCCCCACAGCCGATATTACAAGGGTATAAAGAGTTCTCGGTAATACAAGTTGCAATTCGAACGTGTAATTTTCCTTGGTTTTGTAAATCAGCTTAGATAAGAAGAGGAAAGGATATTAGATTAACTTAGTACGCTGATCCTAATAAGATCAGATTGTTTTCTAGTTATGAAGGGTTACGTACGGAACAAACTTCCGGGTTGCATTGTTCCCATATTACGTCAGCAGCAGACGGGGGAGCCGGGACGGTGGGTTTGGGGTGGGGGTCGCTCGATGCTGACAGTTGCTGACATGGCCGGGGGGGGGGGGGGGGATGTGGGTAAAATTGGCCAAAATCTTGCTGACGTCATATGTGAACGCTTCCTAAGTCAATAGGTTGCAGAAAACTGCGAAGTGCCTGAAACGGATACAAGATGAGTATATCTAAAACAATATCGCATATCTTAACTTTATTATTGGTGCAATAACTTACCATTCAGAAGGATGTCAGCCATTGTTGTATAAAGGTGTAAGATAAACAGGACTGCATGTAAATGTAAATAGTGAATAGTGAATACATACCCTACAAATTTTAAGATCTACTCAACATGAATAAACAGCTGAATAAATCCGATGTTCTTCTAATAATGTTGAGTTGAATAATATTTTAGATTAAGTAAGATATAACTAACTTACAGCCTAAGAACAGGAACTTCTAATACCTGGGACTAAAACTAGAGTAGGATAGACGGAAAATCGTGAATTTTGGGAATGAACTAATAGGGTAACTTAGGTATTTAGTTAATTACTGTACGGTAAAATAAAAGAGAATTCACTAGATTTCTGAACGAGTACATATAATGGTTTTTAATTTCCTCTCAATTGAGTGAAGTGACGAATAAGTGAGCCAAGTAGACAAGATAAAGCTACCACTGAAACAAAAAATTGACACACACGAACATATTATAAAAAGATAAACTTACCATTACTGATATGTCTTTGTCTGTTATTAAAAGTGCCAATGCTCTGATCTTTTACCATGACTATGGAGAATTCCATATTAATCCTTAATTAATAAGGTAATAAATTAGGCAATTAATTACTCATCAAGATTTTACACAATTGTGTTGAAGCCAGATGGGTAACTGATGAAAATTATAAAAGTAGTTACTGTACCATTTTATTTCGCACAAAGGTTTTAAGTTAAGCAATAACTCAGTAAATACGCGCTCATCTTAAGAACTAATTGTAATCTACACATTTTTATCAGTTCCATATAAAGCTGTCGATGCTCATTTCACTGGGGTTTCCGGTGAAATTTGATGAAACAGAAAATTAGGAAACAATGTTCGTGCTCTTGAACTTTTGAAATTGACTAGAGAAAAATGAGAATCTTCAATATTCTGTACATTAAATACTGTATAATTCTGACATAATAATAAATTAACAACGCACTGTATAAGGTATATTACAAAATTATTTACAAATCTGACAGTATATCCTGAACGGACGTACTTTGTATAAAAAGTCGCTCTTAATTTAACTTATCTGATTTATTGCTACTATATTTGATTTGATGTAGTGACAACTTTATACAATATTAACACTTAGCAGTGAGCTAACTCTATACAACAGCACTAATAATAGTAGTGAGCTCTGCTTCACAGCTCGTCGTTCTTCAGCTTCTGGTTCAGTTCAACAGCTGTCTCTGGACAAACTAACACCGCCTGAGGGAACAGTTTATCAGTTACTCTGGACAAACTAACACCGCCTGAGGGAACAGTTTATCAGCTACAAACTAACACCGCCTGAGGGAACAGTTTATCAGCTACAAGCATTTCTCTGGACAAACTAACACAGCCTGAGGGAACAGTTTATCAGCTACAAGCATTTCTCTGGACAAACTAACACAGCCTGAGGGAACAGTTTATCAGCTACAAGCATTTCAGACCAGTTTATAAGAGTATAGTTATAGTATGGTTATATATAGTATAGAGCAAGTTAACCTTAGTTGGCTTAGTTAGCTGACAGCAGTGTAAGTATCTGGAGTAATACACTAGTTCACTTATCTCTACTATTTAACTTGTTACATTGTTCTTATTATCTCCTGTTAATGTTTTGGCCCTAGAATATCTGTTGGTGCCCTGCCACTAATCATAGTCTCACATTCCAAGTTATTACTTTATTATGTTATTATTTTTTTCATTCTCTACCACTAACTAGTTTTGACTATTTTTGCTTCTTTTATAGGCAAAACTTAATTTAGAAGTGAAAGTGAAATGTATCGACAATGTTTCTACGCCTGTTTCCAGCTGCTTATTCTGCTGATCCTAGTGCTAAGTCTGTGGTGGATATTTGGTTATCTGGGGGGTCTAACACCTGGGGCTACTGAGTTACTATGGTTACTAAACTGGCATCAGCTTCTCATGCTACTCGCCTTTGCTGCTTGCTTCGCAAACGGTAACAAACAAACAAACAAACAAACAAACAAACAAACAAACAAACAAACAAACAAACAAACAAACAAACAAACAAACAAACAAACAAACAAACAAACAAACAAACAAAAAAACAAACAAACAAACAAACAAACAAACAAACAAACAAACAAACAAACAAACAAACAAACAAACAAACAAACAAACAAACAAACAAACAAACAAACAAACAAACATAATAAAGTAACCATGAAACTCCCCTCAGCGGTGATAGTGTACCGGATGGTGGAAGCCCCCCTGACATTCCAAACAAAACTCCACCTTGTCTACCAGTTCCTGTGTCTGGGCCTCACAACCCTCGCTCTGACTGCGGTCATCACTTGGAAGGTAATAGATCTCCTTATTTGGGCATCACGTGGATCTTATTGGGGGGGGGGGGGGTCAACCTCATTTTACCTCATTTTACCTCATCCCAATTTTGCCTTTTTTGGCTGGCCTCGTGAGGTAAAATGAGGTAAATCTCGGCAAAAATTTTAACAGGTAAAATTCTCTAAATCGTCAATTTAGTCACGAAGGAGTATGGAAGGAGTTCTAAATGTGTGCTCCTCTAATATAAACAGTAAGAAATGGTTAACTTTAGTCGAGGTCTCAGGTCTCTACAATGTCGGGAAGTTCCTGCAGGATTTTGCGCATTGCGCTTGAAGCCCAAGATTCACAGCGCCAAAAGCGAAGGTTGTAGAGACATGAGACCTTGACTAAAGTTAACCATTTCATACCATTGCTATAAGAGTATGCCACTTTCAGAGTCCTGAACACACTCCCATATCTCTTAATCGTCAATTATATGAATTTTACCTGTTAAAATATATCATCTTTTACTGATATCATTTTAGTTTAACACTGTTAGTTTTAAAAAAGAAAATGATACTTCACACCAAACTAACACACAATATGAGAAATTAAAAGGAAGGTTTTCTTGGAGACCTGGATCGAGCATCAAAATAGTGTACATTGCTACTGTCATTGTCAAGACTCAAGAATAAGAGGGTCTAGTTGTGGGATTATGCTGGATAACAGATATGATAAGTGGTAACATCCTACAAAAGAATGTTAGCTTACTAAGGAATTTTCCTCTTACCGAATCATACAAGAAGTTAACTAAGTTCCTCCTAGTCCTAAGCATTATCTTGTTTCAGAGGGAATGAGTGATTTAAAAAGATGAGGCCGAAGAGTTAGTTGTGAAGAAGGCATTTGTACTCTGTAATTTCTAAGCTAATTTTTTTCGATATTTTTAGCTATTTACTGATCTTGTCTTGACGTATCAGCAAGAGATCACTGGACCTCGTTAGTTGTTAGTCATGTTATGCTGATCCAGTTAGTGACGAGCTATGAAGTAATCATTCGACCTCATTTAATACTGATCCTATCAATGACGAGCTATGTCTACCTTAATTGGAACTTGCTGACTGCATTGGAAAATGGAGAACAATCGAGAAATGATAATCAGTGCCAGGATATAATCAAAGTTGAATTTGGAATCCAAGGAAAACCTTCCTTTTTTATATTATCATATTGTGCGTTAGTTTGGTGTGAAGTATTAAGTTAAAAACAAAAATTAACAGTGTTAAACTAAATTGATATCAGGTAAAGATGATATATTTTAACAGGTAAAATTCATATACATGTAATTGACGATTAAGAGCTGTAGGAGTGTGTTCAGGACTCTGAAAGTGGCATACTCTTACAGCAATGGTATGAAATGGTTAACTTTAGTCAAGGTCTCATGTCTCTACGACCTTCGCTTTTGGCGCTGTGAATCTTGCGCTTCAGCGCAATGCGCAAATTCCTGCAGGAACTTCCCGACATTGTAGAGACCTGAAACCTCGACTAAAGTTAACCATTTCCTACTGTTTATATTAGAGGAGCACACATTTAGAACTCCTTCCATACTCCTTCGTGACTAAATTGACGATTTAGAGAATTTTACCTGTTAAAAATTGGCGAAAAATATGGGCGTGGCCCAAGTCAGTATTATACGAAACCGTAGACACAAAAAATTTTTTGGTTGTTCCCGACCCTATAGAGTACCTAATTAGAGGTGATATCTAATTATTTAAACGAAATGTGGTTTTGTGAACCGCCCTTTATTCTACAGCGAATCTTGAACATTGAACATGTACATAAGAACTTAGAATTGTATGAAGTATGAGTTTATATGAGTAATTTATTATAAAATTACCTTTCACTATGCAATTTCGACTAAATTCATGTAGATATCCAATCCAGTTCCATGGACAACTGTTGTTTACATTAATTGGTCTAGTTAGACACAATTTGTTTCAGAGTGACTCGATAATCGCAATATCAAATTAAGATATTATTTAAATGGTCCATGTCATGCAATGCGGAAATATCCCCATAAATTGGCAACTGCCAAAGTGACACTAAAGTTATTGCTAATTCCTTTACAAAACTTAGCAAGTGCTATTTACAATATCCTAATGGATCATGGAAATTGAAATGTTCAAGTTTCTTTTCATAAATAATAATTATAATGCGAAGTTTTATTTACCCCAAGTTTGGAGAGTAAGTAGGTTAAACTGGGAATGCCCCTTCCCAGGGACCACATCACCCCAAATAAACCATTAAATATCATGGGAGACCATGTACAGCCTCGAATTATAGTATAATGACTTCGAATAAACCTTTTTTGTCTCTAAAAAAAGGCTTAGAAAACTAGATTTATTTACCTCATTTTACCTCATTTTACCTCATCCCAATTTTGCCTTTTTTGGCTGGCCTCGTGAGGTAAAATGAGGTTGACCCCCCCCCCCCCCTTATTTTAATATCACGTATTAGGGGGTTGTGTAGGGTATGCGTTTGTTCTGTACAATTGGTTGCTGAGATTAAATCTAACAGGTTCTAGAGTCGGGAGTCCCGGAGGAGGAGACCTCCATTTCCTCAAATAGTTTCTACACATTCCACAGTTGGGTGGGAGGGTTTACTGTCCTAGCTTTAATTGCTCAGGTAATAAAATTACATTGCTTTTTACAATCTAAGACCACTAAATAGCCATTCGATTTTTGATTTCACAAACAAGTTTTTCTAACTGATTCACACAAATTCAGCTGGTTTTGAGCTTGTCGAGAGAATGGAAGGAACGATATTCTCAACTAAAAATAATTCTGATAGTATTTACTTGCGTTTGTGCAACGGTTGCTATGGTCACGGGAATAGAGGATGTGGTTTTCTATCGCTACATAGACGGGCAAGTACTGAGATATGTAGTTAGTAGACTTAAAAGCGTAAATATCCCAGATTCTGATTACTTTATACGATACTTATTAGGTTTACCGTTAAGAAAAAACAACACAGGTTGATATCTTACTCTAATTACCCACTGGAGGGTATCCTAGTGAACACACTCTGTATTCTCCTCCTTCTACTCCTCCTACTCATCACATGGGTCTGGTTCAGGGCGGATATTCCGCAACGGACAGATCAGCCTACACCGAACTTGATAACAGTGACAACACACACACAGTGAGGCCCATGAGGGGTGCACATGTTTGAGCAGTTATTGTACGGTCTAGACTTCGTTATATTTTGAAAGGCCTAATATTGTGTGCCCGCATGATAACTTATATTTAACGTGACCCTTAATTTTAACAGTATATATTTCGAAATTTAGCGCTCGGCCTATTTCAGTGCAAAATGGCATCTCTTGGTAGTTTTTTAAGTCCCGATAGATCGTCCTCATTTTCTTTAGAAATGAATCATTATTCAGTTAGTTAATTCAATTAGTCAGGAGCAGATTTCATTCGTGCGCGTCCGTCCATCGTTCCAGCCTGGATTGCGGAATCAGCCAATAATTCAACACTCTCAACAGAGCTTGGCAACTCATCTCTCTTAAAAGCTCTCCGCGCGTTACGCAACAAAACTTTTCCTCTGAGACCGCCTTATATGTCCCAGTAACCACGCTCCACAGTGGGTGTTCTAGACAAGAGAATGCCACACTTTTTCATAAGTAGCTCCTTTTACTCAGCTAACAAAAACGTGCCGAACCGATCATGTTAGCAGACGTAGAATTGTAATTCAAACATACATATCTCTGGTTGTATCAAAATAATGAGTTTTACTAAGTCAACTGTTAACGTGATGTATTGATGTGACACACTAATATAACAAGAATCTAGTAAAACTTCGTGACAAGATTGAAATTGGATGTTTCTGATGAACATTTCATCAGAAACATCACATCAATGTGACAATTAAACAATGTTCCTATCCGGGTGTTACATTAATCTCGAACTTACAAATATATATATTACACATGGCATGATTATTATACATAGAGATGATCTCACATCGACTCAGTTTAATTAGCATTTATCTATGCCTAATCTGACTCAATAACGTAGCCTGAATACAAAATATTTTACAACTTACTTTACTGAAATACTTCTGCGCTTCAGCCTCGTTTTTCTGTACTCCTTTACCAGTGTGCAAACATCGAGCATAGTAAAAACATCCCAAACCAACTCCACGTCTCACGAATTCCAACAAACAACCTGACTTTTCTGCTGCTTCTTCTAATGATTCAGTCTGTGCAACACTGAAATAAAATAAAAATAAAAATAATTCTAATTTTGATTCTGGGCTAATTTTTATGAATGTTTCAATGAATCATGTAAATTGATTGGTTATTGGGGACTATAAAACAAAATATCTAATTTCATCCGGTGTCCCCAGCAATCAATCATGATCGACCCCTCAAGACCCTTATCATACTTTTTACTGCATTTTGCTGTCCAAAAACATTTACTCCACATCAATGTACATTAAATATTTAACATATAATCCAAAAAGCCGCAACAGTTCTGTGGAATTATGCCAAAATATGTGATGGTTAATAAACCTATTAATTAATTAATCAATTAAACCAATTACCTCCAAGCGCAGTGAGCAGCTCTGGTAAACAGCCTACTCTCATAGTAATATACCACTAAATTTCCCTGTGCGAACAGTGAGCCCTGTTCACTAGCTTCACACAGATTTTTAAAGGCAAGTTCCTTGTCTGGGCTTGTTCCCACTCCGCGATAGTACATCACTCCCAGAGCACCTTGGGATATAATTGATGAGTTATTAATTATTATATTATGTGATATATATCATTTAATTATATCATAACTAATTATCTCTTAATTTTAATCTGTCAATCTGCATAGTTTTCTAGTGACACAAAGTTGAAGCTTTCCTTGACCGAAATTTCACAGTTTTGACTGAATTTTTAACCTGTGACCAATCAGTGAGGTCAGTTTGAGTGACACAAGTCACCATCGAGATACTAGAAGCTGAATATCCCGAGAAAACTTAGATGAAAGGAAAATTTTGAAAATGTCCTACCGGTAAGACATTTTCAGATTTCAGCTTTCCGTGACCTTTCTTTCTGTCGTTTCCGTGACCAAAATTTCACTTTAATAACCAAATTACGGTAAAAGTTATTTCAGGCACTAGTTATGAATAATATGGCCCACTGAATATGGGGAGTTTAAATTAATTGTGTTTCTTTACCTTACTCGGGGATATTATAACCGGGATAAAGTGGTGGGTTTTGGAAGATTCCGCCATATTTTTCCCGGTCAAAAATTTTACCAGTCATAAAAAAACCCGCCGACTCAGATTATGGGGTTCCAAGGGGGTGGTGATCATCATATTTTACCTGAAGTCTCATATGTGCTAGAGAAGACTTTTGAAGCAGTGGATGGAGGGCTTTAACTTTATTGGCGGTTGCTACCATAATTTCGTTATAAAAATCACAATTTGGTTATAGAAATCAGATTTCAGGGTGGACCGTGATTCTCACTTCTCTTGCCCATGAATCAGTGAATTGTAGAGAAGAAAACAATTTATATGTTATAGAATAAAACGAAAATAATAATAATATATAATTTATATATTATAATAATAATGTCTCTAAAGATTGATCGCTTCTCGTGTGCAGTGTGTAGACTAAAGAAAGAGGGAGTTTTTCCCGTTAAAGTAACTTGTGGCCACATCCCGCTAGAAGTGAGTAAACTGTGCCACTATTTCATGGTCCACGGTGGATTGATTACTGGAGCAGTTGAAGATGCAAAGCCAAGACGTTCCCCAATACCAAGCGGTG
This sequence comes from Bolinopsis microptera, assembly GCF_026151205.1. Lineage (NCBI taxonomy): Eukaryota > Metazoa > Ctenophora > Tentaculata > Lobata > Bolinopsidae > Bolinopsis > Bolinopsis microptera. Next base: position 7,836,243 of record NC_087082.1, on the reverse strand, counting down.
GGCAGGAAATTAAGCTCCGGCTGACCTTCAGAGCAGTAGCCCCATTAGCGGACAAAATGAAAGTCTTGTTAAGACAACAATACAACTTCGAATTTGACGGTCAGCAGCTCAGGGGGATATCAATAATGATAATGGCGGGGACATTAGCGATAATGAGAATGAGAATACGCTTTAATGAAGATTTGACTTATTATTGCTTAGATTTATTTTCCTTTAAATAGACGTGTCTTTTTTTCCTATTTCTGAGTAATATCAATAACTGTAAATTGAAATAACTTCTTTAACAAGTAACAAAAACAGAAATTTCAGTTGAAAATTTGTTGACCTCTGAAAAAAAACTTGAAAGGTCGGCCACCGGTAAATACATGACCGGGATAATTTGGCGGGTTTTGGGAAAGTCCGCCATATTTTTCCCGGTCATTAATTTTCCCAGTCATAAATTAACCCGCTATAATATTCCCGAGTAAGGTAGGTTTGAATAAGCTCTCAATGTAATACGGAGTGTATTTATTAGTGTCCATATAATATTATAATATATTATCATTTTACTATAATATATATTCCTCGGCCGGGTGGTGTAGTGGTAACACGATCGCCTCCCAAGCAGAAGACCCGGGTTCAAATCCGGTCGGATGCATTGATGCAAGTCGGCCAGTTACCAAGCTGTGATTTGGTACAGCTTCGGCTGGTGATACACACCCTCTGGCTCGTAGGACTAACCCCCTTACAGCTAGTATAGTGCCTCGGCACAGAGTGGCTTAGGGTTACTGAAAAGGAGATAAGCACCTCAGGCCATCCCAACGTTCGGAAGAGACCTGCCCTTGTATCTTGTGTTGTATTCCTGGACATACAACTGGTCACGTGTTCCGGTGTTCCTTTCAGGAAATGGTTTTGACTTGTATATTGAGGGGAGTTTGGCATGATACTATACATTTTCTGATTCGGTTTGTTCCACTTAATAAACTACAGGGTCGTGGCACCATTACCATTTTTGATTTTAGCCATCTAATTTTGAGTACTAGATACAAAAATGGTGAAAAAAGTTTTCGTGACTGATTGCGAAAATGAGTATCAACATTTCTCACCATTACATGACGAGGATCCTACAAACAATATATTATGTTACACTCCAATATACACTATAATACACATTACACAATATCTGATAAAGGTATAAAGGTATTCAACACACCTTTGCTTTCTAAACTCCCATTCTGGGCAGCAAAGTAATGCCAGTAAAAAGCTTTCTTGGTATCTTTAGTGTCACGGCGGGTGTAGAACATGCCTAGCTGGGACTGCGCAGCAATACTACCATCTGGGTCACCTTCCTTACCAGCTAGTAACCAGTAGTGTTCAGCTAACTCGTCATTCTGCTTCATTCCGTACCCCTGGTGTAGCAAATCTTATCAATTCAGTTGTAAGAGAGTTTGTAAAAATCACTCTTTCACTGTCAGAGATATTACCAAACTAGTAAAATAGTGAATATTTATAGAGTCATAGGCATAGTCAAGGGTTGGAGAGATTCCAGATGTACACTCAAGTTACCATGAAGGCAGATACATGAGGCAGATACATCCGTATACACTTTACAGTATACACTTACCATGAAAGCAGCCATTCCCAGGTTGTACTGAGCATGAGGGATGAGGTACTGGAAGTTAGGGTCTGTGTTACTCACAACATCCTTCAACATCTCCACTCCTTTCGTCTGATGGGAGCACTTTCGTTAGTTACAAAAGAATGGAAAAAAGTTCAATCCTAGGTGTATACAGTAAAACTCCGCGGATGTTTCCTTTCCCCCAAACTCCGCGGTAAATCGGGGTTTTACTGTAGTAGGTAAGCCACTCGATTTATAAAATCTCCTCTAGAAAATTAAAAAACCTTGGAAATTTACGAAATTGAAACTATAGAACCCAAGCAGTGATTGTTAGAACAAATGAATGTTGTGAACACACTAACTAAGTTTGGCAGGGTTCCAACTGAATACTAACTAAGTTTGGCAGGGTTCCAACTGAATACTTACTAAGTTTGGCAGGGTTCCAACTGAATACTAACTAAGTTTGGCAGGGTTCCAACTGAATACTAACTAAGTTTGGCAGGGTTCCAACTGAATACTAACTAAGTTCGGCAGGGTTCCAACTGAATACTAACTAAGTTTGGCAGGGTTCTAACCGAATACTAACTAAGTTTGGCAGGGTTCCAACCGAATACTAACTAAGTTTGGAAGGGTTCCAACCGAATACTAACTAAGTTTGGCAGGGTTCCAACCGAATACTAACTAAGTTTGGCAGGGTTCCAACCGAATACTAACTAAGTTTGGCAGGGTGCCAACCAAATACTAACTAAGTTTGGCAGGGTTCCAACCGAATACTAACTAAGTTTGGCAGGGTTCCAACCGAATACTAACTAAGTTTGGCAGGGTTCCAACCGAATACTAACTAAGTTTTGCAGGGTTCCAACCGAATACTAACTAAGTTTGGCAGGGTTCCAACTGAATACTAACTAAGTTTGGCAGGGTTCCAACCGAATACTAACTAAGTTTGGCAGGGTTCCAACTGAATACTAACTAAGTTTGGCAGAGTTCCAACCGAATACTAACTAAGTTTGGCAGGGTTCCAACCGAATACTAACTAAGTTTGGCAGGGTTCCAACTGAATACTAACTAAGTTTAACAGGGTTCCAACTGAATACTAACTAAGTTTGGCAGGGTTCCAACTCCGTCATAGTACATGTTAGAGAGCTGGAAGAGTGCCTGCATGTCTCCCATCGTACTGGACCGCTCTAACCATCTCATACCCTGACCAAAGTCCTCTATCTGTATGTAATGCATTCCCAACCTGGAAAAATAGAATTTAGATAAAAATAAGATAACGACATTTTTTCTATACCGTTCATTTTTCGTTTCTCCCGGTAAAAAGAAGTTTTTACCTTAGTTACTTAGTATACACTATACATAGAACCTGACTCTCATCATTTTTACTGAACTTTGAACTTGTCTAATGTCTTTCTGGCTTTAATGGTCGTGTCAAACACAAATAAGAAATCAAATGGAGAAGTATTTAGACGATTGTGCTTTTATATTGTAGGTGGTGCCACCCTGGTAATGTGGGCTAATACAAATTAAGACGAGATAAATAATAAATATGTAGCAATATTTAGCAATATGTAGAAATATGTAGCAATATGTAGCAATATGTAGCAATATGTAGCAATATGTAGAAATATGTAGCAATATTTAGCAATATATATAGTAATATGTAGCAATAAGTAGCAATTGTTACTGACTTGAACTGACTCTTGGTATGTCCCTGTTGGGCTAAACTCTTCGTCTTTTCGAACGTTTCCCGGTCTAATTTCGAATCCGCCTGACAACAGTGTACACAGCTCAGTTATTTAATGATTCCAGGGATAATATCCGGTAGTAGAGACTAGGTAGGACAAGTAAAACTACTGTTTAGGAGGAAACACGAGCTTTCAGTGAGCTACACTTACATCATCATTATCTAATCATGAGACTGATAAACAGCGAACCTCTCCAGGATCTCAGTTATTTAAGTCTAGAATGCTAAATTTTGTTAAATGGCAAAATATGGAAATTGTATCTTGAGACTCTGAGAGCTGTGTACCTAGACTCTGAATTCTAGATTACTAAACGTTTGTAAAACACATTCGGATACAGACAGTTATAACTTAATAATAATGGAAATAATGACAAATTTATCAGGTTCATCTTTCTACCCTCCGTCTAATAGAAAGTAGTGAGACTAGTTTATGAAGGAGCACAACAGTAATATATCAGGTAACGGAAATGGACTCTTATCTTTTTTCCAGCTGCAAACCAGGATAATTGAGTTGAAGTCAGAAACACTAGTTCACGTATTGTCCCCAAATTATGACTAAGTAACAATCCTAATCGGATCAAGAGAGCAGACAGAAGCCAATGTGTGGGCTAGGCTACGTAAACAGGTCATTTCTATGTTTAGAGCGAGTTTTAATTTCTTATCAGCAGCATTCAAACTAGTCACAGTCCCCTCAATAAACGCAGACCTTTATTGGAAGTATAGGATAATATTTTATGTATATTCCCTTTTTGGACGCTTTTTAGTGGTGTCACGTCCCACCACGTGGCATAGTATGACGTCACACCACGTGACATACCTGTGGTACAGTTTCGTCTTCAGGGACTGTTTCCGTGACCATTTGGGTTTTGATGGAGGTCAGAGTTAGAGGTACTTCAACTTCTGCCATATTTCTCTGCTAGCTAATGGGTGTAATCTTTTAAAAATTTGACATTTAACTAGTATCACAGTAAGTATAACAATAATTTAATATATATAATATCTCTATTATAATTCAGAGAATTGTTTCTGTAGAATGTATGTACGACCGCCCACGTGCAAATTATGTAAACAAATAAAAGTTGCATAGTATTAGTAACCATAGTAACGATGGTTGTTACACGCACGTTCACATGCAAAGATTGTTAGAACGGTATTTTAATCGGTTTTGTGGTAATTACGTTGTGTTTAACGTGTTTTACATTTAATTCGGCTGTATCTTCGTTTGTGACGGATATTTTTTGATGCGATAAAAAGACTACCAAAGATAGATACAAATAATATTACCTTCTTCCCTGTGACCACGGGCTTTCTAGTATTGTTAATTGTTATGAAATACTAAACATATGAAATACTAAACTAAATATAACTGCACCAGACCTCGGGAGTCTGGAAGCTGTTGCTATGACCTGAATGACCCACGAGAGGATAGCATGAGGATGAGGCTCTGCCTGCCTCTGGGGTATGGCAACCTTGGGGGAGGTTGCCGGAGTTATCTTAGTGTATAGTGGAGGAAAGTGGCACGTGTTATGAAGGGTGATGAGTCATGTGGGAACGCTTAAGAGCCAGCTGGTTGTGGAACAGAAAGACAAGTTAAGACAGCATGTTAGTGGTAATTATGGCACTTCGGTCTGATCCAGCTCTTCAGGCACAATTATATTAGGCGTTTAGTGCGGTTTGCGAAATTGACAATAGTGGTGATATGTTGATTGTCAAAAATTTCATTTATGGAGATGTTATAGTCCTGAAAATATTGCCCTCTTATTTGGGCATTGGGCAATAGCCGGGCACTGTCCGGCTAAGAAAGTGTGAGACAGTCTCCTCTTCTGTTGTTGCTGAGTGCAGTGTTAAGGTTTTAGATGATGTTGACGTGTTTGGTGCTGGGTGTAATTTTGGTGTGTCTGGGACCAGGTTAACCAGGTTTCCTGATGGAGTCTGGTGACTATTCTGGACCTGCTCCTGCTAATAATTGAAGCTTCTTTGGTAGTTATCATTTCCTTTTTTGTGAGAATTGGTTTGCCGATCGTGCAGAGTCTAATGGTCAAAAACATGGCCCCTGGGTCTCAGAAAAAGGATCCTAGAAAAGAGCACAAAGATTTAGCAACAGAATACTACTACTTCTGAAATGCTGGTTCATAGGCTCTAGGCCTACAGGCTACAAAATAAGGCGAGCAATTTGCTTTTTTGTAAAAATCGCAAGGGAATGTAACGTACTTATAGGCTGAGATATTTATTTAATAACATAGCTAGGATATTGAGAATTGTAATCCTAGAAAATATCCAGACGAGGAAAAGGTTGGACAAATTGCCATTCAGCTACGTTCGGAAGGCATCTATCTGTGCCGATAGACTCAGCTGAAACACCTGGCTGAAGAGTATAAGTATGAACCTAAAACAGTAGTCCCATCAACATGAAAATCCTGAAAGTTTTTGTTATTGGCTCCGAGCCCCGAGGAAACTTATCCTGAGCAATTAAGGCATTTTTCGGAATGACATGTTTCAACATTATATTTGATATTTTCCTCAAACCAGAAATAATAGCAAGTAATGCTAAAAATCAATTCTCTTAATCAGGCACTCTGTTATTGGGCTATACATAATATTTATTATACTGACTCCCCCTCCCTCTGTACGTACCAATATATTTGCAATATTGATCCATGAATAATGTTATCCTATCAAGAACAGGACCTCATTGTACTGTTAACCTTGCACAACCAAAATATGATGTGTAGCAATATAATAATGATATAATTAGTATAATATTATAGTTTAAACCACACAGGTACACTCAGCATGAAGACTTTTACACGAGTGTGTTTATTTAAGGGGGCAGGGGGGGGGGGTCTTCATGAAATTTCTCTCGAAATTGATTTTATAGTTGTTTCTGATAGAGGGGAGTGATATCTACCAGATGTTTTTAGTCCCATGGAAAAATTTTGTTCCTAGCCGAAATTATTGCCGGTCAAAGGTCAGCGCTCATGTGTAATTGTATTGCGCGAGCGATTTTCAATCGCGCGCCCTGAAAATCGAGTCTAAAAATCTATCTTCTCCTACATTTTTTGAGCAATCACCTTGAAATTTTCAGGATATGTTCTAAGGACCATTTAGAAACTTCTGGTCTCTCAGAATTTTAAAATAGGCCTTAGAAAAGTTTTTATTCGATTTTGAAAATCTTGGACCTGAAAAAATCGTCAAAAAACGAGGTCCAAGATTTTCAAAATCAAATAAAAACTTTTCTAAGGCCTATTTTAAAATTCTGAGAGACCAGAAGTTTCTAAATGGTCCTTAGAACATATCCTGAAAATTTCAAGGTGATTGCTCAAAAAATGTAGGAGAAGATAGATTTTTAGACTCGATTTTCAGGGCGCGCGATTGAAAATCGCTCGCGCAATACAATTACACATGAGCGCTGACCTTTGACCGGCAATAATTTCGGCTAGGAACAAAATTTTTCCATGGGACCAAAAACATCTGGTAGATATCACTCCCCTCTATCAGAAACAACTATAAAATCAATTTCGAGAGAAATTTCATAAAGACCCCCCCTGCCCCCTTAAAACTGGCTACCAATACCAGGAAATACTCTCTTCAGTTAAACAGAGCAAATTCTGCTAAGTAATTTTAATTGTTTTCAGTATGAGTCGTATTTGGCTGATATCAGCACTTGTTATTTCACTTTCTATTGTGGTATGCAGTGAGCTCCTGGAAGAGTCTGAGTATACTATTGAAGAGTTTGGATTTGGGGACCTTAAGAATGCTGCAAGCAAAGCAGCTAACAAAGCCAAAAAAACTGGAGGAGGGGGCTTCGGCAAACTGAAAAAGACTGGTGGTGGTGGTTTCAGCTCCTTAAAGAAAGTTGGCGGAGGAGGCTTCAGCAAACTAAAAAAGACTGGTGGTGGTGGTTTCAGCTCCTTAAAGAAAGCTGGAGGAGGTATAAATCACTTAAAAAATAAACGAAAGCCCAAACAGCACCGTGAACACCCTCAACCTCATCCCAAGCCACATCATAAACCTCATCCTCCACCTCATCCAAAGCCACATCATAAACCTCATCCTCCACCTCACCCAAAGCCACATCAAAAACCTCATTCCATCAAAAAAGGGCGTCAGGGCAAGAAGAGCAACAAAGGCAAGAAAAATGGTGGTAATAAGGTACACAAAGCTAAAGGTGAGAAGAGAGGCAAGGGCAAGAAGAGCCCCATAAGCAAAAAGAATGGAATCAAAAAGGGAGGCAAGAACAAGAAGAAGAGCTCAAAAGGCAAGAACAAGGGAATCAAAAAGGGAGGCAAGAACAAGAAGGGAGACAAGAAGAGAGGCCAGAGCAAGAAGGGAGGCAAGAGCAAGAAGAAGAACCCCAAAGGTAAGAAGAAGGGAATCAAAAACGGAAGCAAGAGCAAGAAGGGAGGCAAGAGTAAGAAGAAGAACCCCAAAGGCAAAAAGAAGGGTGGTAAAAAGAGCCCCAAAGGTAAGAAGAAGGTAAACAAAAACGGAGGCAAGAGCAAGAAGAATAGCCCCAAAAGCAAGAAGAAGGGAATCAAGAAGGGAGGCAAGAAAAAGAAGGGAGGCAAGAAGGGGGGCAAGAAGGGAGGCAAAAGCAAGAAAAAGAGCTCCAAAAGCAAGAAGAATAGCCCCAAAAGCAAGAAGGGAATCAAAAAGGGAGGCAAGAAAACGAAGGGAGACAAGAAAGGAGGCAAGAGCAAGAAGAAGAGCTCCAAAGGCAAGAAGAAGGGAATCAAAAAGGGAGGCAAGAAAAAGAAGGGAGGCAAGAAGGGGGGCAAGAAGGGAGGCAAGAGCAAGAAGAGTGGCAAGAGTAAGAAGAAGAGCCCTAAAAGCAAGAAGAAAAGCCCCAAAAGCAAGAAAGGAGTCAAAAAGGGAGGCAAGAAAAAGAAGGGAGGCAAGAGCAAGAAGAGTGGCCAGAGCAAGAAGAAGAGCCCCAAAATCAAGAAGAAGAGCCCCAAAAGCAAGAAGGGAATCAAAAAGGGACGCAATAAAAAGAGGGGAGGCAAGAGCAAGAAGAGTGGCAAGAGCAAGAAGAGCCCCAAAAGCAAGAAGGGCGGTAAAAAGGGACACAAAGGCAAGAAGGGAGGCAAGGACAATAAAAAGAGCCCCAAAGGCAAGAAGAATGTAACCAAAAAGGGAGGCAAGAGCAAGAAGAAAGGCAAAAGCAAGAAGAGTGGCAAGAGCAAGAAGAAGAGCCCCAAAAGCAAGAAGAAGAGCCCCAAAAGCAAGAAGGGAATCAAAAAGGGAGGCAATAAAAAGAAGGGAGGCAAGAACGAGAGCAAGAAGAAGAGCCCCAAAAGCAAGAAGAATAGCCCCAAGAGCAAGAAGGGAATCAAAAAGGGAGGCAAGAAAACGAAGGGAGGCAAGAAAGGAGGCAAGAGCAAGAAGAGCGGCAAGAGCAAGAAGAAGAGCCCCAAAGGCAAGAAGAAGGGAATCAAAAAGGGAGGCAAGAAAAAGAAGGGAGGCAAGAAGGGGGGCAAGAAGGGAGGCAAGAGTAAGAAGAGTGGCAAGAGCAAGAAGAAGAGCCCTAAAAGCAAGAAGAAGAGCCCCAAAAGCAAGAAGGGAATCAAAAAGGGAGGCAATAAAAAGAAGGGAGGCAAGAGCAAGAAGAGTGGCAAGAGCAAGAAGAAGAGCCCCAAAAACAAGAAGGGTGGTAAAAAGGGACACAAAGGCAAGAAGGGAGGCAAGGACAATAAAAAGAGCCCCAAAGGCAAGAAGAAGGTAACCAAAAAGGGAGGCAAGATCAAGAAGAGTGGCAAGAGCAAGAAGAAGAGCCCCAAAAGCAAGAAGAAGAGCCCCAAAAGCAAGAAGGGAATCAAAAAGGGAGGCAATAAAAAGAAGGGAGGCAAGAAGGGAGGCAAGAGCAAGAAGAGTGGCAAGAGCAAGAAGAGCCCCAAAAGCAAGAAGGGTGGTAAAAAGGGACACAAAGGCAAGAAGGGAGGCAAGGCCAATAAAAAGAGCCCAAAAGGCAAGAAGAAGGTAACCAAAAAGGGAGGCAAAAGCAAGAAGGGAGGCAAGAGCAAGAAGAGTGGCAAGAGCAAGAAGAAGAGCCCCAAAAGCAAGAAGAAGAGCCCCAAAAGCAAGAAGGGAATAAAAAAGGGAGGCAATAAAAAGAAGGGAGGCAAGAAGGGAGGCAAGAGCAAGAAGAGTGGCAAGAGCAAGAAGAGCCCCAAAAGCAAGAAGGGTGGTAAAAAGGGACACAAAGGCAAGAAGGGAGGCAAGGACAATATAAAGAGCCCCAAAGGCAAGAAGAAGGTAACCAAAAACGGAGGCAAGAGCAAGAAGGGAGGTAAGAGCAAGAAGGGAGGCCAGAGCAAGAAGAAGAGCCCCAAAAGCAAGAGGAAGGGAATCAAAAAAGGAGGCAAGAAGGGAGGTAAGAGCAAGAAGAGTGGCAAGAGCAAGAAGAAGAACCCCAAAAGCAAGAAGAAGAGCCCCAAAAGCAAGAAGAAGAGCCCCAAAAGCAAGAAGAAGGGTGGTAAAAAGGGACACAAAGGCAAGAAAGGAGGCAAGGGTAATAAAAAGAGCCCCAAAGCTAAAGGCAAGAAGAAACGAATGAAAAAAAGAGGCAAGAACAAGAAGGGAGGCAAGAAGGGAGGCAAGAGCAAGAAGAATAGCCCCAAAAGCAAGAAGGGAATCAAAAAGGGAGGCAAGAGCAAGAAGAAATGCACGTGCAAGAAGGGAGGCAAGAGCATGAAGAATAGCCCCAAAGGCAAGAAGAAGGAAGTCAAAAACGTAAGTAAGAGCAAGATGGGAGGCAAGACCAAGAAGAAGAGCCCCAAAAGCAAGAAGAAGAGCCCCAAAAGCAAGAAGAAGAGCCCAAAAGGCAAGAAGAATGCAAATAAAAAGGGACACAAAGGCAAGAAGTAAATTGATTCAATAAGATAGAGAAGACCTACTTCTTTTCAACTTGCACAATGTTTTAATGTTCTGTTCTCGATATCTATTGAAACATAATACTTTAATCAATTATAAATTCGTGAAAATATTTGGGTATCATTTTTAACCAATTCTTTCTGAAATTGAAAAGATTCATAAAGATTGAAGTTCAAATCCAACGGAAAGTTCACATTAACTGCATAAAGATCGATTATATTATAACTTATAATCCGAATCGAAATAACAGCTTATAATAAATACACAGGCGCAATGTAATGAAAAAATCACATAATAACGCTATTAGCAAAATTAGATAGTACTATTTAAAAATGTATATTAGTCTGACATTGAAATTACGCAGTAGCTTGTAGCACTGTAAAAACAATTATATACACATAATATCACAATGACCCTAGATCTATATTATAATTCAAAGAATAATGTAGAAAAATAATTTCTATTGTCTGTACGACCGCCCACGTGCAAGTTAGGTAAACAAGTACAAGTTGCAAAGTAACCATAGTAACGAGGGTTGTAACACGCACGTGCAAAGATTGGCGAACGGCATTTTTATCCGTTTTGTTAATATTACGTGACAGTTCGTCAATTCTTAGGGCCAACCTATCTTTGTCAGGGACTTGATTTCAGGATAAAGTTTCATAATGGAAGCAGAGAGAATATCAGGTGAGACGTCTCCTTTGATTCCTTTGGATACTGTAGGCAATTTTTTTTTAGGCAATTTTTCTTTAGGTTGCTTAAGATTAGATTGAGGGAAATTTTGGGAGAGGGCCTCAACTAACTTGACATGGTAAGCTTGACTAGATGCAGTGACAACGGTTTCACCCTTTCTGTTTGTGAAGGTATTATCCACAATGATTTTATTTTCTGTGATAATAGTTTCGAGGTCAGGCTTAGGAACAGTTTCCTCATCTTCGCAGACAATTACAGAAGCTGGGTGTCTCAGTTTTCCAACTCTTTTGCTGTCACGCCAAGGATTTTCAGAGACATTATTAGTTGAGGGAAGAGTTGATGAGTGAGTTGAGTGGGGGTTGTGGTCTTCTTCTTGGTGAGAAGGTTGCGGAGAGTACTGGCTGATGAGTGGGTCACTTTGATGTCGTGTTGTCTGAGTATCTTGGAGATGGGTTTGGAGAGTGAGAGATGGAAAGGAAGGTAAACGCTGAGTGTGTGATCTCTGGTCTGTTGGTTGAATGATGCTAAGGATTGATGTCAGGGAGGGTTGGTGAATTTGCGGTGAATTTTGTCCATAATGGTGGTGATGCGAAGGGGTGGGAAGCCGCTCTGAAAGCAAACGCATCTGACAGTCTGTAGTTCGTCTTCGAGGTGTTGAGGTGTTGAGGTGAACAGATGTTGTAGGCTCTTCTGGCGAGGGATCGGATGACGGCATTCTTGGAGGAGTTTTATTTTCTGTGATTATAGTTTCGAGGTCAGGCTTAGGAACAGTTTCCCCATCTTCGCAGACAATTACAGAAGCTGGGTGTCTCAGTTTTTCAACTCTTTTGCTGTCACGCCATGGATTTTCAGAGACATTATTAGTTGAGGGAAGAGTTGATGAGGTTGCAGAAAATTCTGAAGATTTGCTCATGTCAACAGATGTTTTTCCTGTGTAAGCAGCCAATAAAAGATTTTTAATGGTGACAATATCAGCTTCCATACTTGTCATCTTGGTTTCAAGGGCATGTACATGTGTTTTGACGTCTGCTGCATTTCTAAAGTTTTCACGAGTAACACAGGATTTACAATGAAAGAAAAACATTCCAGAACAATTGCTCTTCTGGTTTGATTCAGTGTTTTTGTTGAAAGACACTAAGAAAGATGGAGAGCATACATTATCGGGAAGGTTAAAACGTTTAATACCATTCCTTAATACATGACAAGTTGCGTGAAAATTGTTTTTACAATCATAACAACATACCACTTCTCCTTTGGTTTCAGCTGAGCAGTTTCTGCAGATTCCATCAGTGCTTAGCAAACGAGGATCGATCAAAGCAAAACAAGGGGGGCTGGCACTTTCACCACTGTCCTTATCATTACCATTGTCATGTTGCCCCTGTAAGACATTATTTGAGGAGTCCAGCCCCCCTGAGTTTTGATCATCGTCTGCCATTCTTTTAGGAGGATGGAGACAGAAGAAAATCTTGTAAGATGTGTAACTCAGGAGTTTCGGGGTCCTCAAATTATTTGTTATATAGTAGTGTTGGAAGTATTAAAACTGTATTGTATAACCTAAAAGAAAAATATTGTATAACCTAGGGTCAATGTAAAAAGGAGGGGGATAGGGGATTGTAAGTTTATAGCCTGGGGACCCCACGCCCAGGTAAATCCAATTTGATGCACATAAAATAGTTTTATAACTTGCTTGATGCTGCACTAATTTTACGTGTGTTACCTGGGGACCCCAGGCTATTATTATATAATGTTCATAAATAATAAAGATTCGGCGAGATGACAGACTGAGTGCCGCCTAGTAAGAGGTGTGTCGACCAAAATTAAACGGGGATTCGTTTGAGATTACTACACCTCGACAAAAGCTTCTCACGCTAATTGTTCCTTTTACGTAGAAATAAGACAGTAACGTTTTTAGCTGAGCTTGTTATTTCTTTCAAAAGCACTGCAAGGGATTTAAATAAGTGCATATCGCATGTATTGATTCTAAATCTTGATTCATAAAATTTCAAAACACAAAAGATTTAATCAACGTGCACAATTTGGGGAGTGCGATATGCATATTCTTATTGCTTTTGGTCATGGAAACATAAACAACTCCTTGGTTGATGGAGTGTGCGAATAGATTTCGACTGTTCTGTGGCGTACTATATACATGCTTAAATACGTTTTTGTTATATATAATATGAGTATGCTGTGGGATAATTGTGAAAGTAAGCTATACCAATGTATTTTTACGCTGATTTCGAATAAGACTTTTTACATAGTATGAAATCAGTTCTTGACGAATTATGAGCAAATAACAATTTTACGATGCGCGCACGTGACAAGCTTGTAAAATAATATTTAAGCTGTTTATGCCTTAGGATTTGAATTAGTTTTGGTTTTAAAGTGAAACAAATTTAGAGAAACAAATTTAGTGAAACAAATTAAGTGAAACAAATTTATTCCGCCTAATCATAATGCAGCGATTTCATTGGACGAGAGCAACTGTTGGCGATGTTTGACTACAAATGGCAATGTTTGATCGAAAACCTGGTAAAATTTAGGTCGCGGAAACTTAAAAGTAAAATTTCAAATTCAAAGTTTTCAAAGTTTTCGCCGGATATATACAGCTTTTAGTATACTCGACTTAGGGCGGCTTCAACGTCCGAACAGAAATAGTCTTCTTCCAAATCTGTCTATCCAGCATGAGTTTGTTTATCTCTTTGCTGTCGTCGAGCCCCGTGTCCTTCCGAAGGATATCAATGTATGTGAGATGTGGCCTTCCCCTTCGATGATGTCCTTGAAGGGGTTCCCAGAAGAGAAGTTGATGACTCAATAGCTCTTCATGTCTGGCTAAATGACCTGCGAGTCTCATCCTCCGTGCAGCTATCTTATCAGATGCTCTGATGAGGTGTCCATACACCTTGGCGTTAGTCTGCCGCTCTTTCCAGTCAATGTTCAGTGCCATCCTCAGCATTCTCGTATAACATCCATCAATACGTTTTGCGAGGGTCTGGCTGATAGTCCATGTTTCAGAGCCATATAGAAGGATGGACTCGACTGTAGCCAGGAACAGTCGTATCTTGAGATCTCTACGCATATCCGACTTCCATACAAGCTTCATATTCTGGTGACACGCTCCCCATGCCTTAGCTTTCCTCGGCCTCACTTCGAAGTCCTTCTCCGAACTCTTCATTCTACTACCCAAATATACGAAGTCATCGACTTTCTCAATGTTCTTCCCACTCCCAGCAACCAGAGTCGGGTTATCATCATCTCTTATGTTGATTCCCATGTACTTAGTTTTCCCCTCGTTGAGGTGGAGTCCAACTGAGTTGGCCGCCAGTTCCAGACTCCTGAGGAAATCTTGTGCCTCTGCAACACTATCTGTTATAGGAGCAAGTATAGTACCTTGATATATATAATACCTTGATGGCGACTCATGTGTCACTCTCACCGACATCATTAATTATTGGTCATTGGTCAAAAATTCAGTCAAAAAGGCGAAATTTCGGTCAAGGAGACGGCAAACAGCTTTTCTTTATTTAATCCTTCCCAGCTCGTCGAGGCCCAGTGGTGCATCTCGCTACAACAATTGACGATTTACCTGGAGACCTCAGGCTATTATGTTCATAAACATAGAGATTCGGCGGAATGACAGGCTGAGCGCGGCCCAGTAATTGACGATGTGCGATGGTTATAATTATATTTACTTTGACGGATGTTACTCGTCTAAGTTTCTTCGAAGTAGCGCGCGCCGCTTTCTTCTCGAAACTTTCTTCTCTGGCCCGATGGCAAGAGCTACGAAGTAGCGCGCGCCGGGCCAGATCATTAACAATGGTCAATATTTACTTAGAATTAGATTAACAGGCTTTTGTTCGCTTCTCTCACGTATGCATTATGCAAAAAGCTTGCGAAAAGAGCGCTAGGGAATGGTCACGTAATAGTAAACGATTCCCTATTATTATTATTAGTAGGCCGTGCGCCATCGACCGTAAAATGCGCGCGCTGACCATTGAATGGTTTTTTAGCTCGTATTTCGGCCAGCACATTATTTCGGAAACAATCAAAAAGTTATAATAATTCCCTTATAACAATTTTGTTGAAATTTGGTCAGCTTGCGTAAACACTTATGTTCTACTGAACTTAAATTGTAAATTAGTTTGAGCAATTTCGATGGTCAGATTTTGAGTTATCAACGAATTTATACCTATTTTGTCATTTATAGACCTTTTATAATTTAATCAAGGCCAATCTCTCTCAACTAATTTAGGTTCGGTAGTACTAATTACGTATGATTGTAAGGATCTGATAAATTTTCAGCATGATTCATGTTCAGTGCAGGAACCGAATTTATGACAAAATAATAGTAATACGACAAAAATCAACGAATTTCGTCAAATTACGCGACTTTTACACATAATTTTGCTTGCAAAAGCCGCGCACTATCAAATATGGCACCTAAACTCACTGATCATTCCAAAAAGGTATGACAAATTTGGTACTCTGAACATTCTATATTCCCACAGTCTCTAAAAAACATAATGGTACAAAAGTTTTGAAAATCGAGCAAGTTTATTTTTATCGTGCACCCCCTATACTATTAGTATTATTAAATAGTTCATAGTTATTCAAATTAAATTATTTGATTGTTGATATAAAAGACCACGTTTACCAATAACTCAGCTTGCTGGTTTATAATGCACTATGGCTTGTCGTTGCATATAAAAAAAAGTCGTTGTACATAAAATTAAAACGAATGCTCGATGTGTTCACCAACCGCCACCGGCCAAGGTGGAAATTTGAAGGATGTTACTCGTTTACTGGGCCGCGCTCAGCATGTCATTCCGCCAAATCTTTATTTATATGTTAATGAACATAATAGCCTGGGGTCCTCAGGTAAGTTACTCGTCTAAATTTCTTCGAAGTAGCGCGCGCCGCTTTCTTCTCGAAATGGAACTGGCCCGATGGCAAGTGCTACGAAGTAGCGCGCGCCGGGCCATATCATTAACATAACAATGGTCAAGGTGGAAATGAGACACCGGCCAGGGTGGCAATGAAAAACCGGACAGGGTGGCAATGAGACACCAGCTAGGGTGGCAATGAGACACCGACCAGGGTGGCAATGAGACTTTGCCTACTTTGTGTTATAGTTCCATACACGTTGATTTATTGTGAAAGGATCCCTAGGACACGAACAAACACTTTGATTAATATTTCTTGGACGCTGTCGATTTCTAATTCTAGTTGTTTTTTTGCATAAACCGTAACCGTTAAAACCAAGTTCATGTGCGACCGATGGTAATGCAATGACTAGTGAATTAAGTGAATTAGTAAAAGCATAAAAAACTGCTAGGTTTGAATGAAACTTATGTGTATAATAATATATTAATAATTTGTAATTGATTCTTTGGCCTTATAATTTATTTGTGTTTTGTTAACGATCTCACAAGGAACATATTTACAGTGAACCCGATCATTGTTTATAATTATATCATTACTAGCAGGAACCCGTATAACCCTAAAATGGTGTCAAGACTCAAGAGACTAAAATAATTATTACCTATTTAATTGGCGTTTTTGACACCACTTGGGGGTCCAAATTTTGGGCTCTAAAACTCCTATCTATTGGCCTATTTTTTATTTTTTCATGCTGATTTGGAGGCCATTAAAGCATTTGACCCAGTCAAAAAAGTTTCAGTTGTATATCTTTTACGGTTTTTGCAGAAAGTCGCGTTAAAGTTGATGCCGTGGTGTCAGTAAAATGGATCCATCCATATATTTTAAAGTCACTATAGTGACGGTACATTAGAACTAGACAGAAACAAAGTGTGAAGGGCCTGAACGGAACCCCTCGGTTTCAGTTCCTTGTTCAACACTGCCGTACAGCAAGGACATCTACCGGGTTCTCCAAGGATGGGCACATAGCTCACTCCACACTATGCTTTGTCAAATGTTGCTTATATACCAAGGATCTACAGGAAATATTTCCTTGTAAGTTTAGAGGGCGATCTGTGAACAGACAACTACCTCATTCCCAACTATAGGAACTAGAATTCCTATACTATCCCAACAAGCTACACCAAGCATATTTTGAAATGAGAACAGCCGCGATAAATCAGCAGGCTAGTACTCTTGATTATATATTTTAAAGTCACTATTGTGACGGTACATTAGAACTAGACAGAAACAAAGTGTGAAGGGCCTGAACGGAACCCCATCGGTTTCATTTCCTTGTTTAACACTGCCGTACAGCAAGGATATATCATATATCGTCTCGCTTTATATATAGTAAGATTGTTGTTACACCTAAAAACAGAAATTCCCAGAAAGTTGGCCATATCTTTACTGACCTGGAGGCTATAAGATGATTGGTCGGGCGACGTCTGACAGACTGCAGTTCGAATTATGATCTTGGTATGAACTTCACTGCATTGTGAAAGTTTTGGAGGACGATTGAGTGAGGGTAATATTTCAGCCCTTTTTGAATTAGATGATAATAATCGTAATTATAATGCTTGAGGGACTATCATAAATATAAAAATAACGTTTGCTTGGATATTGTCATATCATTGTGATTTCGGCATTTCGCACGATTTACCAACAAAGTTTTGAAGTATGACGTTACCGAGCGATCATTTTTTATGCAAATTGCAACATCGTGTTAGGACACAGATAAGATAATTTTGATTGTGATGATGATGATACGAGTTGTGAGGATACCTAAGTGCTTTAATAACCTTCAGCCCAGTCAAAATAATGACTTGCGTTGATATCGATCATTCTGCCGGCACTGGGTATATATCACAACAATAAAGCAGATGAAGGCTCAGTAATGGGCAGCACTGATTGCAGACGTGACAACCTTTCCCGTACTCCATTACCGCCGATCACGTGACTGAACCACGTGATCCCTCCTGAGATTCGGTGATGGAAACAAAGCCGTGTGATTGGCTGATCAGTTTGGGGCATTGTAATCTATTGACAAAGCAATACTGAGACAGTACAGGGCCCAGTTTAGACGAAACACGCGAATATGGGAATTGTAGCACCCTTAAAACTCATCTGATAAGGGGAGATGATAATATTACATTTGATAAGAACCGGTGGATGGCGCCGGAGAAAGTGGTATCAATATCGGGGTGGCATATATAACCTGCCCGAGGTGGCCAGATCGCCGCTTTCTTTACCTGAGCTCGTTCCTCAATCACCACCTCACTAAGACATGTGCACAGAATAGATTAATTTGACCTAATAATGAATGTGATAAAAATTGTCTAACGGGCTCGGACTGAACAAAGCAGCCCGGAGAGAGACTTGAAGATCGTTTATTTTAATTTCATTTTGTTACGTTTCGCGGGCGTTTCGTCAACTTCAAGCACGTCAGATTCAAATGACTGCGTTCGAGTTCATGCCATTTCTTTAACAATTGATCGGTCATGCCATGTTACTGTTAAGTATAGGTGCTATTTAAAATATTTGAATTCGTGATTCAATTCATATCAAGTCAGTTGATTTGAAATCATTCTGCAGCTAGACTTCCGTTGACCGCCGCGTCAATAAGTTCATAAAAACTGACAACTCAGTAACAATGTTATTTTACAATCAGTGCACTATTATGCACGGGATAGGGATTTCACTTCCAGCCAAGGGTATAACTATATGGTGACTGGTGAGTGATGTGCCATGTCAAGTATGAATAGGTGACGTAAGCAGTTAGCACGTACAAATCTTAATCATAAAATTTAAAATATTGCTTAATCAATTTTTTGGCAATTTTTACCTTTAGATGTCAGAAAATTTATAATTTTTCTTCTAAGGTTTGAAATTTTTGGTCCCGAGCACCCGCTATTGAACCATTTGAAGCTAAGGACCTGGCATGTAGCCTGATTACCCGACATCAGGCTACAAAACCGAGTGCAGCCGGATATCTGATCACTGTCAGAGTGAAATTAAATGGAATTGAAATAAAAATTTGGGTAAAAATGAAAATGTTGATCACGTAATGAACAGCCAAACCCCCTCCCCAGTAATCAACAGTCATCACTTGGAAACTCCCTCGGCTAATTACGTGATAAGTGAACGACCCCTAAATCCAAACTAATTACATTTTAAGCTAATTTGTCCGCAACCACCCCTGTTTATGAAGTATAAAAGCCACTGGACAAGTTGACATATCTCCCAGTGCATGAAGATGTTGAATACATTGTTTGAAATTTGACACGGATTTTGCTATTATAAAGTTATAAAGCCGATAAAGCCTCGTGATTAATTTGCTTCCTTACATTTGATTCCTCATACTGTCTTTTCACTTTGATTCCGTTTCATGATAGTTTTTAGGTCAGTTTTTCTTATCTTGATTCGTCACAGAAAAGAACAAATCTGACGTTATAATCCAACTCCATTCGTCAACTTCAAAGTAAAGTGTGCCACTAATAATGGGAGCCGAACAATCCACTCCGTTGAACTTTGAAGTCGGAGCTTTAAAAGTTGACGAAAACAACTCACCCTACTTTCAAATGGGTCCGGACACCCTTCGAGTCCCCATGGAACTGCACAAAGAGGCACGGGAGAATCTGGGGAGAGCTGTTAGGGACAGTGCCGAGGATTACACAGTGAATAGTTACATGTACTTTCAGGCGGCGGGGGACAATCAGAAGTACGATACTGATCAGAACTACGTGGTCTTCAGACAGGTAAACTGTGCATTTTATAGTGCATTTTTAATCGCTAGTTGATTTGTCATCTGTTCATTTGCTGTCATTCATCGAATTTAATCATCTACATTGGTAAAATTACTAAGCGTGAAATACGCTAACTTGCTCAAGAAATCCACAAATTTTCATATCCCAATCCTAACCAGATATGTATTAAGAACCAAAATTTGTAAGAAGTTTGCAAAGCTTCGGCAGAAATTGAAATCAGAAGTAAAAGAAATGTATGGTGGCGACAAGTTTCATGGCTCAGATGATATCACTGATATGCTACCGTCAGACCTTAACGGTGGCATGTATATGCTTCTCACATAAACCCTTAGCTGACCTATACTCTGTCTGATCATGTGATCAACTGATAAAACCCAGTTCTTGACTAGAGGATGTCCGTAAAAATGCGCATAAATTATCCTTTTTCGAGCTACTCCGCCTTTAATGGACGTATTGGTGTTTCCTTCGCCCAAAATAGTACTTTTCAATGAACTTGAATCATACATGCAATAAAGTTGGTCATCCAAATGTTCTTGGGTATCCACTGGAATTTTCCAATTCCATGTCAACTAATAACATCCTGAATTTCTCAAATTAACATTTCACCATTACACCGCCTATTTAATGTTAAATTTACTTCCAACAGGATTCCTACTTCAACTGGCTGTTCGGGTCCAAGGAGTCAGGCCTGTCCGGTGCTGTTAACTGCGACACTGGAGAAAGCATACTTTTTATACCCCGACAGGTTGAGTCCGTGTGGAGCGGTCCAATAAAGTCACCTGACTGGTATGTGAGACATTACGGGGTTAATGAGTGCTTTTACACTGACCAGATCACTACGGTAAGTTGGAGTATTTATATGTTCACTTTCACTTTCACTTTCACTTTCACTTTCACTTTCACTTTCACTTTCACTTTCACTTTCACTTTCACTTTCACTTTCACTTTCACTTTCACTTTCACTTTCACTTTCACTTTCACTTTCACTTTCACTTTTATACACATCCACACTAACAAACTGTCAAATTGAAGCCACTGAGTTTGTAGAGATACTGATTCCGAAAGGCATGATTACTGAGATGGAAGAGTTCACTGCATTGCAGGTGTTAAATGAGAAGAGATGCAGTAACCTCTACCTCTTGGAGGGCATGAACAGGTTCAGCTATGTTTCTACTTTTGCCCCCATATTCGAGGGAATTGAGAAGTTCAGTCTGGATAAGACGACCTTGTACCCCCTGGCTGTAGCGGGCCGAGTCAGGAAAACAGATAAGGAGCTGGACGTTATCAGGTAAGCACGTCTTACCTTGTCAGTAAGTTAGCACGTCTTGCGAGTTGCGTCAGTGTATGACGTCACACTGTGACGATAGAAGTAGTTATCTGATAAACTGCTCCAAGGTACGTTACAAAAGTGACCAGCGAGGGTCACCGCCGGGTAATGCTGGCAGCTAAAGCAGGGATGATGGAGTACCAGGCTATGAGCATCTTCACTTACTACTGCTACATGTATGGAGGTTGTAGAGAAGTGGGCTATATCCCTATATGTCCTTCCGGGGATCGGTGAGTTCTCAAAATGTTAAATTTAGGAGTTTGACAGATGTTGTCACTTGGTTATGGGTAGGATGTATAGCTTGAAGGGTGGGATGTATGACTTGAAGCAACCCTGTAACTTGTCCCCTCCGCAGTACTAAGATACTCCACTACGGCGGACAGAGTGCTCCTAATGACAAGCAGATCCAGGACGGAGACCTGTGTCTATTTGACATGGGAGGAGAATACCACTGTTACCTGACAGATATTACAACTACCTTCCCTGTCAACGGCACATTTACACAAGTTCAGAGAACAACCTACGAGATGGTACTGGACACGGTCCACGCCGTTGTGAACAGAATTAGACCAGGTAAATCTACCTGGTGTGACGTCACAATACCTGGTGTGACGTCACAATACCTGGTGTGACGTCACAATACCTGGTGTGACCTCACAATACCTTGTGTGACGTCAAAAAACCTGGTCTGACGTCACAATACCTGGTGTGACGTCACAATACCTGGAGTAATGTTAGATACCATTCTGCAGGGTTCACTTGGAGAGAAGCTAGGATAGTTTGTTACCGAGCTCTTTTAAGAAACTTGGTGGAGCAAGGTTTACTGGTTGGTAGTGTGGATGATTTATACGATGCTAAACTTCACAGGATCTTTATGCCTCATGGCATTGGCCACTTTATCGGAGGTAAGGAATGCTTTATTCTGGTGTTGAAATCAAAACATTTCTATCACACAACAAAGATAAACCATCTTACTTACTGTACGACCTGTGTATCACACGTGGTTTAACCCTATAATCACACTTCTTCGTTTGATCTCAGGTGATGTCCATGACGTGGGTGGAAATGCCAGTTTGTGGTGTTGGAGCGATGCTGAAGCGAAGGATGTTGACTGGTAGGACCACCTGAGTATTACAAATCTTTAATCTAGTTTCTAAATAAGTTCGTGATATAAAAAATATGTACACTTCAGTTAATCAATTATTATTTTCTTGATATTTGAGAATATTTAAGCATCCACATCTGGTTAAAAGCCCATTTTAATTTTCAAGTAGATATTAGACAAACAGAAAACATTCGTACGAATATTTTCGTACGTCATTTTGGCGCTCTAATAGAAACTATACGGAGTGTTAGTGAAAGTGAAACAGTGGTTAAAGTGAAAGCGAAACAATAGGTACGACCCTGATCTTGAGTGGTGTCCACTGGAGAAGAACATGGTCCTGACAATCGAACCAGGGTGTTACTATAACGATGTGCTGTTAGACCCCGCCCTAGCCGACCCCACTCAAGGTTATTCTTTTTATTTTTAAATTATTTAAACATTATCAAATTATTTCAATTAATACATTATGTTAGATCCCTCTACTATGTTAGTAATGATTTTGTGAAATGTCCAGGAAAGTTGATGGTAAAGTCGGAGATAGACAAGTACCGCGGTATTGGAGGAGTTAGGATTGAAGAGGTGGTCACTTTTACATTGCCTTTCACTTTCACTTCAACAGTCTCCAGTTTTACACAACTATTGCCAGTACGTGTATCAACTGATGTCACACCATGGCTTCTAGATTCATTTAATTCTTCTAGATTGCAGCCAATTAACGTCACAGTGCTTTAATCTGTCCAGATTTGAAATTAATATTAACTGGCTAACCTTCATTTGATCTAGGTGTTTATAGTGACTGCTAACCTTCATTTGATCTAGGTGTTTATAGTGACTGCTAACCTTCATTTGATCTAGATGTTTATAGTGACTGCTAACCTTCATTTGATCTAGATGTTTATAGTGACTGCTAACCTTCATTTGATCTAGGTGTTTATAGTGACTGCAGATGGCTGTGAGATTATCAGTGATGTACCCAGAACAGTTACGGAAATTGAGGAGTACATGAAGAATCCTCCTCCTCACGACATTCCCTTCCTGGACGCTTTTTAGAGGGGTTCAACCTGCACGGTATTAGATGACAGTAGTAAGGTAGAATATTTTATTACCACAATTGAATTAGAGTCCTATTTTAGAACAGAATCATATTTACAATTTAATTTTTATCGTCATTTTGAACGGAAGAGCGAACTATACTTTTCTTATTGTTTTAATGCATTCACGTTTTTATTCATGATTTTTTATCATTTAAGAATTGAAATATATTTTAAATCTGAGTTTGAATTAGTTACAAATTTTTGAAATACCAAACAGGGCTTCTTGGTTACTTCCGTAAATTGTAAAAGGATCGAGTTTTAGATCAATTACAGGGTGATGCGAAAATAATGTTGGGACTTCGGATTGTAAAAATTTACAAATAAAAAAGTTAATGACAGAGAAAATTTTGAAATATGAATTGATTAACAAACGTTATGAATTTCATTCTGGCTTCTCGTTTGATCCTGACTAATAATATTCCATTGTATTATTCTAACTTTCATACATTTTTATAACCTAAATAGTGAATATGCAAAATTGGAGTGATTTTTCAATGTATCTCATAAATTGTAGCCAATTAAAATCACCCTGTATATTAATATTCCAGTCATATTATATCACTATTCACTGTTAGCTGCCCCAATCAATAATGTTTAAAGAAATGCAATGATCACTTTCACTTTATATACATTGCTCCTAAGTAGAATATTTTCCCCAGAAGTCCAAGTAATCTATTTTGGTCATATATGGTGTTAAATCTAAACATATAAGTATCATTTTCTTGCACTACCATAGGTAGGTAGGTACTATACCTA
Source organism: Bolinopsis microptera (assembly GCF_026151205.1). Lineage (NCBI taxonomy): Eukaryota > Metazoa > Ctenophora > Tentaculata > Lobata > Bolinopsidae > Bolinopsis > Bolinopsis microptera. Next base: position 7,812,370 of record NC_087082.1, on the reverse strand, counting down.
GTATTCAAGTTATTTTCTGGGATGACTAGTTTAAACACTGCTGAGAATAATTTGTATCTTAAAAGTGGTGTTATTAAATCTCAATTTATTATTATCCTAAGTAAGCTAATACAAATAAGATTACATCATCATCAGGCAATCTCGGTGGACGACAACTGAAATCTTACAGCTAAATTCTTTAAAGTAAGTTAACAAAATGTCATAAGTACTGCAGCCTCTTAATGATTACCACCCCAGCTCACTCTTCCTATATCGGTAATAAATCTCAAGAGCTTTAACGCTATACCACACATGTTATGTGTTGTATATAGAACTGCGTGATGAACCGTTGACTGCAGCAGCTCCCGAGTATCGATGTGTGATGAATTATAGCAAATTAATTGTAAAACCCTCTATATATCTCTAGTCCTTCTAGCTAGCTATTAGTCATGAACAAGTAGAGCCCACTGTGTTCATCGCAATTCATTATCCTTATTTTAATCTATGTACGTTGTTTGGTCCACCTTGTCCGTGGTGGTGAGGGCTCGGAGCCGTCGGGCAGGCAATCAATCATCTTTTATCTGATATCGTGAGTAGGGCGAGTCTTCAGGCCTCTTTTTGTTTATATTGTTTCAGATACTTAGTGTGGTGATTGTCACTGGCTTGTTGCCATGCTGCTGCAAAATGTCGAGTGCTGATCGTTTCAAGATGTTGAAAAAGTTATGATTAGCACTTATTTGGAAGTAGATAGACCCAGTAAGATTATACCCAAGTGCTCAAATCACGTGTACTTGTACTCGTCATCCTTTTCCTTCTCAGCTAGAACTATTTCTGCACATTCACCTAGTCTAGTGTGCAGCTTATAAATGTTCTATGATGGAATTTTCTTAAATTAAAAACAGCCACCGATGAAAAGTGATTTCTCTAACGCGCCATCAATATAAATATTACATTTTGGTCCCTCCAAAAAAGATTGACAATAAGGACAGTGAATAACTAAAAATACCTCTGTAATATAACTAGCAAGGTGAAATGAAATCGTCATCCGGCCGAAAAATTTATTATAGCCGTTTTAAAAGTTTATTATAGCCGTTTTTTCTTTCCAGGCTGGATTCCTAGTCACTTTTTAAACTTATGCCACTGGGAAGTCCGTGTTAATCCGGTAACCGGTTTCAAAATTCAAGCAAGAGAGACTTGTGATCTTAGTCTGCGAATATTGTAATAGATAAAAATGCACTGGAACTGGGTCTCGGTTGAAAGTCTATTCCTCGAGGGAGGCATAACTGCTTTATAACCTGAGAAGCTCTGCTCTGCAGCAGACTGACTGATTGGTTGGTTCAGCATAAGAATAGCAAGTCGCTGCAGCGTTTTCATTCGAGCACCGTGAAGTCTCCAAAACGACTGTCAGTATTGCTATATTAATATTATATATATATATATACCACTGGGCCAGCGACGCACGCGCAAATATCAGTAATCTGTAATCACGTATTTCGAAAGAGATACGCGCGTATTTTGAAAAATTTTACCATCAAAGAATTTAAACGGCAAATTTTGCCGTATTTCACGTATTTCTTAGAATTTTTGAATACGGCGTATTTACAGGCGATTTTTTGACGTATTTACCATCGATGCATGATACTGTACTGGGCGAACAAAATTAGTCAAGAATAACGCACCTCTCGGACTACACAATTCCCAAACATTTGTAGGTGGAATTGCTGGCAGGATGATGAGGACCCTGAACTCCGAACTCTGCTTTAAAACAGAGGACAAATTCCTGCAGCATAAAATTCTTTCGTCTAGACAGCTTCATATTTAAATCAATTGTGCAGCATGATATATTGCATATCGGCGAGTGCGGAATTGAGTGCGATTACTCCAGATTGACGTGCGCTGACCCCGCTCCACGAATATATAATATTGCAATATAAAATTGGCTACAAGTACAAATGGAGATTATTAATTAATTGCTTATAAAAATGTTTCGTTTATCTCCTGAATTACCTTGCTTGTTGTACAACTCCTCAAAATGGGTCTCCTGTCAAAGGCACACTACTCCACTCGATCCATGCAAGTGTACCTCAAATTTGAAATTTCTCGCGTAGGAATCATCATGACAAGTTTCTTGTAGCAATTTTTGTCATTTCCGTGTTTTCAGAATATTCTTACGTTCAGTATTGCAGACCACCCGCTTCTTCCATTTGATATTTTTCCTAACAATAGAATAATAAAAAATGTCACTTGATTTCAAACTAAAAAAGTTATAGTTTAAATTCTTTAAATTCGATACGCGACGGTTAATAAGAACTAGAAGCGTTTTGATAGACACCGGACCATAGCTGTCCATTATCCGGCCGGGTTGGGGGTGCAGTTGATAGTGGTTAACGAGTTTAGAAATTGTAATTGCTGCTCTAGCTCATGGTATAACAGCGTAACGTTTGACTTTGACTTCACGCTCTCTTGTGGGCTGTTGAGTCAGAGAGTTCAGAACATCGTGCAACTTAACCACGTGGTGCAACTTAACTCAGGCAATATTTCTTTAATAGAGTCTAAATTATTTTTATACGATTCATTATAGCAGGAGCTGACTTAGCAAGTCGACCATCAGTAGACCGGCTAACCAGTTAGCTCTCAGCAGGAGCTGACTCATCAAATTATAGTAAGTTTTACGATTGCTACTGTATTAAAGAGGTTAAACCACTCTACTAGTTTTTGTTATAGCTAGAAATATATTCGTTAAATTTACTTACTCAACGTAAAATATGATGTACTGGAAGTGGATCAGAGATTGATTAGAAAGGTGATCTCATGATCTGTGAGGGTACACGTGACACGAGCATTGCTTCATATCACGTGTAGTAGCCGCTACTAACTCAACCTACCCAATCTAGAAGTCATCCTCGGTTACCATGGTTACCTTGGTTACCATGGTTACCGTGTTATGCAATTCATAAACACTTGGTCTGGACGTACTATAATGGATTTTGAACGCGCAGACCAACACCTGACTAACACGTGACAATATATAAAGTAGAGTATAAATATATATAAAGTAGAGTATAAAGTGGAGCTCGGCCGAAAGGTTTAATACGTAATATAAGGTTAATAAGTGCTGAGAAGGATGTTGCTCCTCACTTATACAGAAAGAGCTGGAGTTCCTGTGTCAGCTCTCGGTATTATTGAACTTTGGGTTTCAACTCTAACATTTCATGAGTTGCCACTGACGAGGTCCCCTTAAAATCAACACGAGTGACAGTTTAACTTTCTAGCCTCATTAGGTATATTTACTGCAGGGCATCACGTTCCGTATTAAAATATTCAATATTAGAGAATTTCTCAGAAACAACTCGATATTAAATATATATTTATGGATACTTGCACTGTCTGAAGGGAGTATAAAACTAAAAAATAGACTGATCAAATATTATGATCAAATTAGATCGTAGATACGCTTTCATGAAAGTGATTTCATTGAGGATCTATCGTTTAACTTTAAGTGATCAGTAGTGTGAAAATTTCAATCGTTTATGACATTTATCAGCTTTAAAGCAGATTCAGACGTGTATCAATGTGCAATTATGTCATACTCCTACTTCCATTTTCGAGGTTTTAATAACAACCTCCATCAATTACACTTTCCTGGTAAGTGATGGTAACCCATTAGCTTTAGGATCATGGACTTTGGTCCAAACGGGATTCAAAATCGCTGCCTGAGGGCCGATAAACTGACAACCTTTAAGAAACAAAAAACTTGAGTATTTTTAAAGAGATGTGTTATTCCCTCGAATTTAGCGAAACACTAATTTGTTAGACTGGCACGGTTTCTTTCTCGGAATATCTTCAACTCAGCTTCTATCAGCCAGTCATTAGAAGCTAACCTTAAATTACAGTTACGCAACTAAGCAATACTTTATTTTAGTTAAGCAGCTAGAATCTGCGCTGTAGGTCACCATCTACACCTCACGGAGTGCTCTTACCATTTGCTACAAGTTTGTAACAACGCGAATATTGTATATCATATAATTATATGAATAATTGAATATTGTAAATCTATGTAATTATATGCTTGAAATTATGACATTACCCCGATATTGTGTGTTTTTAGAAAACATTTTCTTGCGTTTGAGTCTGCACAAACTTTGAGTTGAAGTTGCGTGCGCACCCAACATTTAATCATCGCAAATTTTGGTATATGTTTAGTTTCACATAGTTTGACAAGCATGTTAAGTTTTAAAAGATTTAAGTAGAATTGTAATCAAAACGGGACTCCATTAAGTTGAGAAAAATCGTGAAAATAGCAATTTTCAGTGATTCTACTTCTAGCGATTTTTCATCGAATTGGGCGTGGCCCCACCTGTGGTAATTTCAGATTTTCACTTTTAAAATTAGTCTAATGCACAACATAAAACTATATAAGGCCGAACTGAGCGTTGCAATCCAAGGGATGGCCCAACACCAGAATTGAAAATACTAATTCACAACATTGGGTTTTTTACCAAAATAATCTTTTAAAACACTAACTTCAAACTTCAATTACAAATGTTTTAACGAAGGAGCAAGTTGAAAACAATTTTTGGTCGATTTTCAGAAACTTTGCCGAAAATATTTGGCTTCCTCAAAGTTGTTCGGCATCATACAAAAAAAACCAGTCCTGTAACTCTTACCGTTTTCTTGATTAAGTGGGTTGTACATTATAACTCACTCACTCACTCACTCACTGAGTTTCCACATTTATACATATATTCTAGATAGATAACAATATGGTTCACGAAAATCTGTTTTGAAACACCTATCGATGCTCTTTAAATCTGCAAATTTTATGCACATGCGGTCGATTTGGTCAAGGTCTAGACTCTAGACGCCCTGCAAAAGCTCTAATTAAGGGGAGATACACCAAAAACGTTTTTGCTCCGAACATCGATTTTATTTTATACTAGAAAGCCCGTGGTAACAGGGACGAAGCTAGTAGTATTCTTTGAAAGAAAGTTTTAATCGCATCAAAAAAGATCCATCCCGACCGAAGATACAGCCGATTTAAGGCCACAGGGGGGGGTCCGAGGTCAATTTTGAGATTTTGAGATATGTTGTAGAGCTCGATCTAAATTTTCAAATGCTTTTGTCCTTACTGAAAACAGAATTTCCTATTTGAAGATATCGCGCGTTGAATTTTGAGGTTTACCTGTAATTCTATTGTAAATGAAAACTTTAAATGAAATCGTGTTCAAAATCTATCTTCTTTTTCAGTTTATGACTTAGAACCTTGTAACTTGGCAACAATGTTCTTCAAGGTATTTTGAGTTTTTGTTATGTAACGATTTATGATATCTTGCTCCAAAGCTGAGATATGAGGTTAACCATGAGTGCGGGTTACAAAATTTAAAATGGTTAACCTCATAAAAAGAGTTAGGAGCAAAATTACAACAATCGTTACATAACAAACTTTTAAACTTATGTTAGGAACATAAGTTCCAAATTTGAGGTGAAATGGATAAAAACTCTAGGAGAAGATAGATTTTGAAGTCAAAAATTCGAGGTTTTCAGGAGAGGCAAAAAACTGTTTTTTATGTTATGTGATTTTTGAGTATTTTGCCTTTATTTGTATATTTTTCAAAGTTTAACTGCTGAAATAACACAAAAACAATAAAAACAAAGCTTATCGTAGTTTTCAGTTGTAATGGCATCAATATTTCTGCCCTCCATTATCGATTTATCAAAAAAATGAGGTTAAATGAGAATTGGTTAACCTCATTTATAAAAAAAAAGTAAAATAGCTACAGACAAATGAGTGGTGGCAAAGTATCCACCACAAAAATATGTATTGATTCAAAGCATAATATTTTTTTGCATTTTTTAAAGCCTCGACCCCCCCCCTGTGGCCTTAAATATAAAACACTTTAAACACAACGTAATTACCACAAAACGGATAAAAATGACGTTAAAACAATCTTTGCACGTGCATGTGTGCATTAAAACACCGTTGCTATGGAACCTTTTGGTTGTTACCTAAATTCCTATTTCTCGTCTGATTTGCACGTGGGCGGTCGTACATACATTCTACAGAAATAATTCTTTGAATTATAATAGAGACTAGAAAGCCCGTGGTCACTGGGAAGAAGGTAATACTAATAGTATTCTTTGGTAGTCAGTTTTTATCGCATCAAAAAATATCCGTCACGACCGAAGATACAGCCGATTAAAATGCAGCTCACACTGAGCACAACTTAATTACTAATTACCACAAAACCGATCAAAATGACGTTCCAACAATGATTGCACGTGCGTGTAACAATCCTCGTTACCATGGTAACTACGCAACTTCCTATTTCTCGTCTGATTTGCACGTGGGCGGTCGTACATACATACAGAAAGAATTCTCTGAATTATATTTTATATTATGGTTAATTAGACAAAAAGAATAAGACTGCACACCTTCAAAATTTTCTAAAAATATTCCCTCATCGAGAAAAAAAAATTTTCTTTTTCGAAAATTTTAAAAATTAGGAGAAGTCTGTCACTGTAATACCGATAGTTCGGCCATTTTAAAAGTTTTTTGGCTGATTTTTTTACTGAACATTATTTACAATCCGTACAAGAAGCCATTGAAAGGATTACATAATTGAACGATAAATGACGAAGTTACAGACCAAACAAGGTCGAAAAAATAAAAATTGAAATTTTTCCCACTTCGAAAGTTGTACATTTCACCAATCACCCGGGTCAGCAGATATCGCTTCAAAAATTCTTGTGAGTGTAGCTGGTGATCATATCAAACTTTTTGGAGTAGGATTTCTCTCAGATTTGAGTTTTAAGCTATGCAATGTGGCCTCAAACGACTTAGTAAAATTCATCGTAAAAAAGGGCAAAAAAGGCAGATTTAAGGCTTAAAATACCTATAACTCAAAAAGTATCAGTTTTTTTGAAATAATTTTTACAGGATCGTAATCAGCTTGGTAAGACGAATCCTTTAGTACGACATTTATAATATTTAAAGACACAAAATTTGTAAAAAAATGTGTAAAATTTGTACAAAATTTATACAAGGGGGGAGGGACCCTTGTGTTCGAGCTAGAAAATTATTTAAGACAATTTGTCTTCTAAAAGCACCTATTTGGTACTAAAAGATTCGTCTTACCAAGCTGATTACGATTCTGTAAAAATTATTTCAAAAGAACTGATACTTTTTGAGTAATAGGCATTTTAAGCCTTAAATCTGCCTTTTTTGCCATTTTTTACGATGAATTTTACTAAGTCGTTTGAGGCCACATTGCATAGCTTAAAACTCAAATCTGAGAGAAATCCTACTCTGATATGATGCTTTAAGCATGGAATATTTAATGCACGATAACCCATTTGAGAAAATGACTTGTGATATGATTATTGAATAACGATCATCAAATCTGGTCATATTTCGTATCTGTTGTTTTTACACAACTTTCATAATCATAGACACTGATCTACAAATATTTTGACATTTTTTACTGCTTAACGATTGCCTTTCTTGCTCATTGTATGAAAAATTAATTTACAACTTATCTGCTAAAATTTTTAAAACGCCGAAAAAAGATGAAAAAATTTGGATATTTGATGGTTTTGAATGCCTTCGAGCGTTCATTTCGATGTCCGTTCATAATTATGTCCATTCATTTAATGTCCGGTCAAATAAGGTCCGATAAGGTATAATGCGCAACTGTTAATTGTTTTGAAACTTCCCGCTAGCCAGTCTGAGGTGATTTGCAGTCTGTCCTGATAATACGCTGGCAACCCTTGCGGGAAATTATCGGTTACTAGTGTTTACGACTTTTCTGGGATATAATTCCCGGAAAGACATAAAACACATAAATAATTTACGAATACGTTACATCACAACCACTTTAAAGTAACCGTTTATTATAATGAAATGCAAAAGTTTTACCTTTTTATTAACCAATTTACCTGAGTGCACTAAATAATGCTAGCCAAGTTAGTTAATCAAATCGTGGATATTTTGCATTTCATAAAAAGGAAAAAAGCTACCGTATAAGTTACAAATAGAAGTCATTATTAAACGGTAACTTTGAAATGACTGTGATGTAAGGTGTTTATAAAATTATAATATCAATTAAACGATAGTTTATCCCCAGTTATTCAGGTAAAATATGCGATGTAGTTTATTGTAATACTATTTATATGTATAAAATATACATTCTCAAAATTGGTATTTATGCATTTGTTACGGTTTGCAAAAGCAGCGCCTGGAATTAGGGCACCACGTAACTAGCCTATTATAGTTGTGCAATTCGTCGCGCGGATTACAAACTAACCAATCATAGCACAGTATTCACACCACGTGACACAAACTATCTAATCAGAGCACAGTATTCACACCACGTGACAGGTACTCAAGATAGGTCGTCTATTCGCGAATTATTTCAAGCATTAAGGTGAATCATGTTATATTACATATTTACAAAACAATGAAACTTTATTAGCCGGGGCCCGGGCCCTACTCAGTGCTAGAATGTAAAAATGTAAAAATGTAAAAAATGTTGTAAAAACAAAAATAATTGTAAAACTGAAAGAGTGACTTTTGAAATGTATTATTTTCATTACAAATTCTCATATTGCCACGCAAACAGCATTGTATTCTGTTTGGGTGGCTCTAGTCCACATACTGCATCAGTAGGGTGGGGTGGGTCTAATAACAGCGGAGTACCTCCATTAATTGAGGCCACATATGGTCTGAGTGTTAACTTCTTATTCCAGGTGAACATGACGTTATTTGGGTTTTAAGGGGCGAATATGGATACTGGATAGTACTTTGGTTTGGCACTATTTCTCTTTCCTGTTGATGGTTTTATGGGTTCTGTCCCAGATGATGTCTAAATCATTTTCCTCCGCAAGAGAGACAAGATGATTTGCAAAAGCTTGCAGGTAACCTGGTATATCCTTCGCAGTGTAGGTAATGAGAACTATCAGGTTCCATGGGAATGAGGAGAGTATGCCTACTTGAGGGCATCCTCTCCTGGTACGAACTCTTCTCGATTTATCGTTATTTTAAATAGTAATGAAACAATTAGTGTCTAGTAACCATGTTAATAATCCATTGTGCTGTTGCTAGGTCCACTTTTTGAAAGAGACGTTGTCGAAGGCGCCTTCTGTCCAGGATTTCACCTAGAACATATCCCTTCTTAACAGTAACTATCCTGCGTTCGATACCGTGAGTAACTTTACGCAGGGCTGCTTCTGTTGAGCAGCTCTTCCTAAAGCCAAATTGTAGTTAGTTTATGCTTTTATGTTGTTAGCGATGTTTTTATTTTGTTTTTTTTGTTATGTTTATTTTATTCTAAATTTGTTGTTTTTATTCTGTTGTTTTTATTTTATTGTTTTTATTTTATTGTTTTTAACTTGCCAATTAGCTAATACTGTTGCTCTTAAATATATCAGCTTGAGAGTTTTTACTATCTGATATAATATTGGTCCGCCCACTGCCCATATTTAGTAAGTAAGGAATTGCTTGTTGAAGTTAGGTGATGATACTAAGATACACGCGTATAATCCATCCCAAAAATGAGTCCTGGATATATAGCGCAATTGGTAAAATGGACTGGTAAACGTCAAGTACTACTAATACTATACCGTTTAATTCCACCTACAATTTGATAGCTGGTGTGCTAGATTCCGCCCCGTCAGACACACACCTTGTCATGTGCAACCCAGATCATGTCTGATCAGGGTTCCAGTTTTAATGATCAATATTGGAGTTAATTTAACCGGTCTATAGCTCCACCGAGCGGACACCTGTCAATTTTGCAGCTCCATCGCGGGTACTAGTTTTCCTAAATCCAGCATCTATCCCAATTAAAGTCAAATGAAGGTAAAGTCCGGCACGATCGGCCGGCCCACGTGACGCATATGAACTTCCCACGTGTATTGAACACGTGTAAAGTGAGGCTGATGCCTCCGTTCAGCATATTGCTGGTCGAATAGTTATGAAATGAACAGATTGCCCAGAATCAGCCTAAATGCCTCGAGTTTATTACAGCCAATGATTGACTTTTTGTAATGGGATCTAAATTTTAGATGTCAACGGCGGCTAGGACGCCCGCTGACCTGACAGGGTAGACTTCATTAGCTTGTTCATTTGCGAGGTCCTCCGCTACAGTTTTGGCATTCTTGGGTAGCATAAACTGGTCTGCCTGCACTGTAGCATAAACTGGTCTAGCAGCACTTACTTTGTACAGATCTGCTGAAGGTCTGACTTTAGTTTCTCAGATCCTGTAACCTTCTTGCTCTGTTATTTAAAACAACACAGTCTATTGCTTTATCTATTTTTTATTTGCTTCATCGTTAATATTTATTGTTGTTTAACTTGAACACTAATATTTAGCCTTAAAGCACTAATATTTAGCCTTAAAGCAGATGAGATTGGTGCCCCTCCCAGAATAATTTTTAATCTAAAGGACTTTGCCAGAATCTGAGAATCAGGGGCTTTTTAATTTAACAAAGGTCACAAAGGTTTTATAGCCCTGCATTTCTGGCCCAATACTTCTAAATTTTAACAAAATTCTTCATACTTGCCTGGAATTGTTTTCAGTGATTATTGATCATAAATGTCATATAATATGTTGAGTTGTGAAATGAGTTCAGAAAATTGTAATACAAGTATAAAAGTTGTGTCCCTGTAAGGCCGTAAGATTTGTAGTTTAAGTTGAAATCTGACGTCAGTCATTTATCTCATAGTTGATAGTTATATTATTATTTGCAATATTTTGTGGCGCTTAATATAAGCAATCACATTCATAATTCATTTTGGTACTGCTTCACCTCTGATTTAATAGCTTATTTGAGTTTGACAGGCATTACCCATGTTTGGTATTGAGCTAAACTTAATCTCTTTAATCTATTCAATCACTTTAGCCGCGAACTTGCGCTCTAATAACAGTGTGTATCTTAATCTCTAGATTAGAATTTTATCTGACCACTAATCCGTTGAAACAAAGATAAAAAGACAAACAGGCCGTCCTTCTCAGAATTTAAAGGCTGCAGTTAATATAACCACCAGTTTTACAAGGATGTTAATGTTTTGAAGGGGTCAGTCGAGTGCAATGGTCATTACCATAGGTTATATTTTGTGTTTTTTTACAGAAAAAGTTAAAAAGAAGCAGTAAAAAACGTATTCAATCTGCGATAAGTTCGTAGCGCTGGCCTGTAAGAAATTATTTATATTTACGCATAATTGCAAATGGAAGAAAGAATCTGAGGCTGCCTAATATTGTATCATACTTGCATCATGAATTTTGCTAACACGGTATTACCTTTAATATGTAGTAACAAATGGAAGACCTAAGCAGGACGTCTAACCCAGAACTCTCCTCCCCTCTCCAGCTGTCCTCCTCCGCAAGCAGCCCCATCTCCTTCTCCCACCACACCCCAACTTCAGCCACCATGCTCGACACCATCTCCAGTCCCTCCCTAGTCCGCCCCATCTCCTCCTTGAACCCTCCTAAACGAACGGAGGCTAGCCCGGTTACTTCCCTCATGGCACCCAACCTTTTTCCTTTCAGTCCTCTGCAAAGTGTAAGTTTGACCTAGTCTGTATGCAAACTGGATTCTCAAATTCTGGACTCTATATTTCAGATCCACCTATGACCTAAGCTTTGTATATTCGGTTTGAGGCATTTTGCTTTTTAGTACAGACAGATCCGTCTAAAAAAATCGATCTGCTGACACTCAAAGCTTTCAGAGGTTTTTTGACGTTTTTGAGTCCCATTAGGTGCCCTTTATGGCTGACCAACTTTTCCAAACTTTTCCACTTGTCTTAAGGCCACTTTTTGCCACTTTACCACTTTTTACCACCTTTTTTGTTTGTCGAATATCTTTAGTTGTGAACATCGTAAAAGGTTGCAGATCAATCGAGTGTGTTCATATTATCAGGAAGAAAAACTTTTGTTCAAACAATTTTTACGTCAGATAATAAGTTAATTGGATAATTATCAATTAACTAATTAGCAAAATTCTAAAAAATTTTTATTGGCTAAAAATGATCGAAGTAGCTTAAAACACGGAGAAAAGTAGTTTTTAGAAAAAATTTTAAAATTTTTCACTTACATTTTTTTTTCGAGACTTAGAAAAAATTTCGAAAATTTAAAAAAATTTTCCGCCAAAAGTGATCAAATCGCATGAAACACGGATGATTTGATTTGAAACTTTTACAAAATAGCAAATATACAAATGTACAGCAAGTCGAACAAACATATAAAATGGGCCGAAATGTATAAATGCTATAAAGCGTGGGTCAGTGAAACAAGTACAGAGGACAACTTTCAAAACAGGAGTTTTATGGCCGCCCAAAGTCTCAATAACATCACCTCCACCTAGTAATAAAATTAGTAATAAAAATGCCTTTCTAAAAAACGAAGTGAATTTTTCGTTTCAAGAATACTTAAATCGCCAATATTTGTAGTTGGAGTTCAGTAAATCTCGGCAGATTTTAGTAATCAGGAATTAGTATTACTAAGTGAAGAGGTCTGAAACTGAAAAACGTTAACCATACGATCGCGCGGCGATATAAGAGTTTCATAAACTAATTTTCACAGAAACTGCACCAATGGCACAGTCAAGATCGAAACGATAGCCTGCTGTACTGTCATTTTATTGATTTCAATGATGAATCAGTGGGGTTAAGATAATCACATTTGTAATAAAATATAAATAAAACATCTCTGTACCGTCAATTGTGCTAGTCTAAACCAGCCTACCTGTATTACCAGACCTCTTCTTTTCCTCGACAATCAAACCAAGTTGCTCATATCGCATTTGGTGGGTGATGTAAGTAGTAATACATATCGAGCTGTATTCAATCACAAAACGACACAATGCAATACGTGTATATTATATTATGGCCCTTAATGAGGTATATGAAACGTTCTATATCGTACACTTCTCGTTTCTCCCGTGAGAGGCCCAGTATGGAGAGGTTTTACAGTTTATCACGAAAACGTCTACTTGGCCTCATGGCTCAAAGAAGGCAAGAAAAGACCAGAAAGCTTTCAACTCGCTCTTTTCAATGCCCGTCCATCTGTCCCACATTAATCCTCAGCTGATCATCATAGCCCCGAATATCCTACGGGAAGAACCTGTATTTTTACCTCACGACGTCCGGATTTCAAATCAACACCCTCAATAACATTAACAATCCTTCCTGATCAGAATCTGTCTCTATTAGCAATTTCCAAAATATCCTGACTCTCGTGGAATATTTCACTGAATTATTTATTACCGGTTCTTTACTACCCCTTGCCCGTCACTCGTATCTACATCTTACCCTTGCCAGTATGTTACCCTTGCTGATTTTACGTTTAGCCGACCCTGACATATGGGGGTGATTTGAGGTATCCAGCATAGCAAATGAAGCGGTATGCAGAACAATACAAAACAAGTCACAGTTGATGTTGGAAGGTGTATTTACACTTGCTTTCTGGATCTGGCTGTTCCTTAGTTTCCTTGATCTGTTCTTGCCTTCTTCGAACTGTAAATGAGCCATGTAATGAGGCCAAGTATACTTTTTCGTGATAGACATTAAAACGTCTCTATACCGGGTTTCTCATTAAGAGCCATATAATATACACGTATTGTGTCGTATTCTGATTGAATACAGCTCGTTATGTATAAGTTTCAATACCTACAACACTACTATATAACAAATAATTTGAATGGCAGGATGGATTACTGAGGGCACTGTTTTAAGGTGATTTGAATGACAGGATGGATTACCGAGGGCACTGTGTTAAGGTTATTTAAGTGGGTCCCAATCCCCACCGACCATTCTTCTTTGTGTCATGAATACTTGCTTCATCATCTCCTTTTAATAAAAATCACGGTGTCTTTATTGACTGAGCGCATTACTACTTACATCACCCACCAAATGCGATATGAGCAACTTGGTTTGATTGTCGAGGAAAAGAAGAGTAGGCTGGGTAGGACTAGCACAATTGACGGTACAGAGATGTTTTATTTATATTTTATTACAAATGTGATTATCTTAACCCCACTGATTCATCATTGAAATCAATAAAATGACAGTACAGCAGGCTATCGTTTCGATCTTGACTGTGCCATTGGTGCAGTTTCTGTGAAAACTAGTTTATGAAACTCTTATATCGCCGCGCGATCGTATGGTTAACGTTTTTCAGTTTCAGACCTCTTCACTTAGTAATACTAATTCCTGATTACTAAAATCTGCTTGAGATTTACTGAACTCCAACTACAAATATTGGCGATTTAAGTATTCTTGAAACGAAAAATTCACTTCGTTTTTTAGAAAGGCATTTTTATCCGTGTTTCATGCGATTTGATCACTTTTGGCGGAAAATTTTTTTAAATTTTCGAAATTTTTTCTAAGTCTCGAAAAAAAAATGTAAGTGAAAAATTTTAAAATTTTTTCTAAAAACTACTTTTCTCCGTGTTTTAAGCTACTTCGATCATTTTTAGCCAATAAAAATTTTTTAGAATTTTGCTAATTAGTTAATTGATAATTATCCAATTAACTTATTATCTGACGTAAAAATTGTTTGAGCAAAAGTTTTTCTTCCTGATAATATGAACACACTCGATTGATCTGCAACCTTTTACGATGTTCACAATTAATAGTTAGGGCAAGAGTTGATTTTTCTGTGAACAAATTCGTAACAAAGGTTTGTCTACTGGAATGTGTTGTCCATAGTCCCAGGAACCACCAAAAAAAACCGTCCAGCTGAAACTTTTGGGCAAAAATTTTTATAGTCATTTTTCTCCAGGAACCCATACGCCCCACCCCTAATATTGGTTATTCGGCTCCCGAAGGTCTTGAGATCTCCATAGGGGGTGCAAAATGACCGCAATGGCCACATTATGGCAGGCGAATGATAGTTTCAGAACGATTGGGGCTTTATTTTTCGAAATAAATGGAATTTTTCTCAATTTTTCTCAATTTTATTAAAATTTCGAAAAAAATACACCAAATTATTTTTAACGCTTATTTCAAATCTTACTCGGGAAATAACTTCAATTTACAAATATCAAGGTTAACTAACAAACAACAGATTATTGACCAACCCCCAGACAGCTATTCGACGGTACATGCTACTCTGGTTGAATGTCTTAAGTTATCCTACAGTGAGCCGATGATAATCACATTCGATTTGCCATTGTGGATTAAGGCCACCCGAATAGTACTGGAAACTGGGATGCCTATTGTGGTCAGGGTTGGGGGCTTCCACACTCTCACGAGTTTTCTTGGCTGCATAGGCTATATAATGGCAGACTCGGGTTTAGACGAGCTCATCAAACTCGTGTATCCTGGAGACGTCACGCATATATCGGATGGAGGATCTTACTATAAAGCGTTGAGAGCCCACTTTCTGATCGACGCCGCTCTTTGTTGTTTCATTATAGAGGAAGAAGTTTACGACGATGAACTAGTAGACTTGGAAGGTTACATCAACAAATGTGTGAACGAAAATATAGGTGTTAACTTTAAGACTAAATCTATTCAGGATCTATCAGAGAAAATAACTCTGCTTCTAAAGAACCTGTTTTCCAACAGTAGAACAGCAGCTCTATGGGTTACTTACTACAACATGATAACACTAGTAAAGGACTTCATAAGAGCAGAGAGGTTGCACGACTACAATATGCATTTATCAGCAGTAGCTTTGATGCTGCCCTACTTCGCAGCAGCTGGGAGGGGACAGTATGCAAAAGCTTTAAGACTGTATTTGGAGCAGGATGCTATTTTTAAAGTCAAGTATGGGGCGCTTTAAAAGACCTTTAAAGTAACTGGGCTTCACACGGTTTGTTACAACGACCACGAGTGGGCCGGAGTGTGGACTGACCTCTCCATAGAACAGAGTCTTATGAGGGCAGCTAAATCTAGTGGTGGATTAACAAGTGGAAGGATGCGTAATCGTGAGTCCGCTCACAAGTTATGGGTGGCCACCCTGAATCAGATGGCTTTAATAAATCAGTCTTTTGGAGATTCATTAGCTAATTCATCGAAGCGAGGAGTACCAACTAAAGCTGCCATCCACTCAGATCTTACCAAGTCATCAATCAAGAAAAACTGTGATGTATTTGGAAAATTATTAACTTGGTTTAAAGTTACTGTCGACTTTACAGAATCCGAAGATAAGACTAAGTTAATATCTTTTTCGACTGGTCTTATATCACAGCCTGGGAACGATGAGGTGAATCCCGAGGAATGTTTGGCCGTTGGGGCTGTCCTTCAACGTGAGCTAGATGGGTTGACATTCATCGATAAGATAAGTATCAAAGGTAAAGCAAAGAACTTGACACAACTAAGAAAGCAGGTTAAAGTGAATAATAAAAGCGTTGCAGTCGATCCGTTGAAGTGTTTTAACCGTCTAGTCTTGGTTGCTGATAGAGAGACTTCAATAGAGGAATGCTTAACATACGAGTTAACTGTGGTGCCGATGAGCTTATTTGATCAATATCAGATGATGAGGAAATCTAATAAGGCTGCTCTTGGTATAAACCAATCTACACTTAAATCTTGCAGCTTCACGATCCCACTAGTCATTGATGGAGGTTGGCTAATTCACCAACTAAGCTCATTTAAAGGGTGGGAAAATTATGGTGAGGTAGCAATGGAGTACTTGAAGCTTATCCCTAAAAATCGGGAAGTTACTGTGATTTTTGATGGATATGAGCCTTCTACTAAAGATCACGAGCACAAGAGGAGAGTAAAAGCGTTCTGTGCTAATATTGCTGTAAAGAAATCCACCTTCTGTACTGTCGCCAAAACAACATTTTTGAGCAACAACAATAACAAAAAAGAACTGATCGACCTTATCTCAAGCATTTTTACTGTAAATGGTATTGAAGTGATCAGAGCTTGTAACGATGCTGATACTTTAATTGCAAAGAAAACATTGGAAATGTCATTCCTTGGCGATGTTGAATTGAAGGCAGAGGATACCGATATAGTTCAAGTCTATTAGTACATCATTTCAACAGTGACCATTACAATGATATTTATCTAACAACGAAGAAGGGTAAATATTCAATCAAAGAAATATCAAGTCATCTAGATCATAAAGAAAAGGAGATACTTCTTCTAATTCATAGTATTTCAGGTTGTGATAGCGTCAGTGGACTGTTTGGTTTTAGCAAGGTTAAAGTGCTAAAGAAAGCTCTCACCTTTGATGAGCAAGGTCAGTTGGCAACATTACTTTCGGTGAGAGAATCAAAAGAAAAGATTATTGAGGCAGGCCTCTGTTTCTTGCAGTACATTTATGGTGACAAGAAAAAGACTCTTTCTGCTTTGAGATTCCTAGCATACAATAGGATGGTAGCGAAAAAGAGTCTCAATCCGAATAGGCTACCTCCAACAATAGCTTCAGCAACGGAGCACATCCTTAGAGCTTACTTACAGTACCATAACTGAGTCATGCTTAACGCTGACAGTCTGAATCCCCTTGACTACGGCTGGAAATTGGCTCCTGATGGCACTTACGAACCAGTTGCACCAGAGTCTATTTTGGACCTTATATGTTGTAACTGTTCTGTCGATGTGGAACAGGCCTGTTTGACTTTCAGATGTTCATGTAGGAAATATGGCTTCAATTGTTTGCCAGCTTGTGGACGATGCCATGGTATGAACTGCACAAACATTAGACATGATGAACCTGAAGAACAAGCGAATTTTGATTAATATTAACTGTGTATTAATAATTGTCATGGTACTTACTGAGAATACACATTTTAGATTGACTGTATTTGTTATTTGTAGATAAGTTTTTAAATAGATTTGAAATAAGCGTTAAAAATAATTTGGTGTATTTTTTTCCGAAATTTCAATAAAATTGAGAAAAATTTCGAAAAATTCCATTTATTTCGAAAAATAAAGCTCCAATCGTTCTGAAACTATCATTCGCCTGCCATAATGTGGCCATTGCGGTCATTTTGCACCCCCTATGGAGATCTCAAGACCTTCGGGAGCCGAATAACCAATATTAGGGGTGGGGCGTATGGGTTCCTGGAGAAAAATGACTATAAAAATTTTTGCCCAAAAGTTTCAGCTGGACGGTTTTTTTTTGTGGTTCCTGGGACCATGGACAACACATTCCTGTAGACAAACCTTTGTTACGAATTTGTTCACAGATTGACCCATAAACAGCAATTCTTGCCCTAACTATAAAGATATTCGACAAACAAAAAAGGTGGTAAAAAGTGGTAAAGTGGCAAAAAGTGGCCTTAAGACAAGTGGAGAAGTTGGTCAGCCATAAAGGGCACCTAATGGGACTCAAAAACGTCAAAAAACCTCTGAAAGCTTTGAGTGTCAGCAGATCGATTTTTTTAGACTGATCTGTCTGTACTATTTAAGCAGGTTACTAAGATAGTAATGCCAGTTACAATGTCAATATCTGATATTAATTTGCAATGAGTTATACGATGACCAATATTACCGCAGGTGTTTGCGAATTACTGCCTTAACCTCTCACATATTCGACAATTGCAAAGCTTGATGGATCCTTCCACAATGGGGCTCAGTCTTCCGAAGGATACTTCCCCTACAGGTAAGCCAAGTTTTCATCCCTTGCCATATTGCATATTTCGCGAGCATTGCCTCCTCCCTGATTTAGAGAGATCTAGATAAAAAATGAAACATTCTGATTTAACCGGCTTGCGGCTTGCATCTCTAAATTCACGTTTTCACCAAATATCATAACGCCCAAATTAGTTATCAAACTCATATTATTATCATATTCATAGAAATTGGGTTCTGTACCCAGATTTGGCGCGGCTTACGCCTTTCCCCAAACTGAGCGGTAAATGGATGTTTTTGCTGTAGTTACTCTTTAAATCACTAAATGCCACCTTCTCTAGGTATCACCCTCTTTAGTCTCTAGGTACCCACACTCTCTAGATACCAACATCTCTCTCTCTATCACCCTCTCTATGTACCACCTTCTCTAGGTACCACCCTCTCTAGATACCACCCTCTCTATGTACCACCCTCTCTAGATACCACCCTCTCTAGATACCACCCTGTCTAGCTGGTGCCCCACTCTTTAAAAGAGGTGACGACTGTAAATCGGACTTATTCATTTGGAAATAAAGTTGTTGCATATTTTTAACCTTTTTAAAGCCAAACAAAAATAATAATCCTTGATGGAGATAGCGACTATCGTGCGTTATTGGCTATTCGATTGGCTAAAATTAAGAAATTGGAATATAAATTACAATCGAATATCAGTCTGCCATTCTCTAGGTACCACCCTCTCTAGGTACCACCCTAGTACTCAGTCTGCCATGAAACTAATATCATAATTAAACGTCTTCCGTATGGCAGTTTAAAATTACGTCGAATATTTTGGGAATCCAAATGAATTTGTAGATTATATTGCGGGCCAGAAAACTGCCAGTTTTAGAGGGATATTGAAGGTTGACGTGAAAAGGTAAAAGCTAATCAACTATCTTGCTCATTTTGGATCGGCTGACATGCGGGCTAGACAGTCGGCACACAAAGTAATTACGAACGAGACGGCTATGATCATTACCAAGCCTGCTTTATCTAAGTGACTGCAAACATAACTGTAAACAGTTGGGGAAAGGCAAAAACCGCGCCAAATCTGGGCATGCCATCCTCTCCAGATATCAGCCTCTTTAGGTACTACCCTCTGTAGATACCACCCTCTCAAGATACCACCCTCTCTAGGTACCACCCTCTCTAGGTACCACCCTCTCTTGGTACCACCCTCTCTACTTCTCTAGATACCACCCTCTCTAGGTACCACCCTCTCTAGGTACCACCCTCTCTAGGTACCACCCTCTCTAGATACCACCCTCTCTAGATACCACCCTCTCTAGATACCACTCTCTCTAGGTACCCCCTCAGGGACAAAAGGAAATCGCGGCATGTACGGAATTGCGATTTTCCCCATTATTTGCGACAAATTTTATGTATAGTTTAATGTATAATCTGTTCAAATTTGCGGTATCGCGATTTTTGGCCAAAATAATCGCGAAATCCTTTTTTCCCTGCCCCTCTCTAGATACCACCCTCTCTAGATACCACCCTCTCTAGGTACCACCCTCTCTAGGTACCACCCTCTCTATGTATCACCCTCTCTAGGTACCACCCTTTCTAGGTACCACCCTCTCTAGATACCACCCTCTCTAGGTACCACCCTCTCTAGATACCACCCTCTCTAGGTACCACCCTCTCTATGTATCACCCTCTCTAGGTACCACCCTCTCTATGTATCACCCTCTCTAGGTGCACAGCCTGATTGAATTCAAAAGCTTCTGATTTGATTGATTTATTATGACCTTACAATTACATTGAACCACCATTTAGAAGTTGAAAGTGGAAGTTCAGCTATAGTGGAGCTCCAGGAAATGACTATTCCTCTAAATTCTGTTCAACAAACGGTGGAAAGAGCGGACTCAAAAAAGAAGAAGGGAGCTCGGAGAACGTTTACTGACGAGCAGGTACCACTATTACCAAAATTTGCAGCCGAACTTCTGATAACTTAATCTTTGTACAACAACTTAATATTCAAATTTACCGAGTTCGATAAGCTCAAATATTAATTGTGAGTGACAACTCTAATATTTTGATCACTAAACGTTCCCGCAGGTAGCCAAGCTAGAAACTTACTTTGACTACAAGCGGTACTTCACCCCAGTAGAGCGGACCAAGATAGCCAAGGAGCTCTTTCTTTCGGAGACTCAGATTAAGACGTGGTTTCAGAATCGTCGCGCTAAAAATAAGAGGGACGAGAATGAACGTAGAGAACAGGTAAAGCACTTACCATCTGATGATTGGCTAGATACTCTATACTCTATAGACTCAACAATGCTAATGATACTAATTTCTAATTTCTGATTTCTATAATTTTCCCTAATATACTGACTCTGATAATGCCGCAGGAGCAGCTGAGATTCAGACAGTTGGCAGCCAGAGCTAAACTCATCACACTTGGATCCCAGTATCCCTACCCTACCTCGCTAGTTCCACGCTTTCAGGACCGATAAAGCTGGGAAAGTGAGCAGTGATCACTTTCACACACAGACCACTACCACTTTCCTGGGTTACAGGAACTAAGGAATTGCCATGAAGTAGTCAGAGTGACGTCAATACGCAGGAACACATCAGAAAG
Source organism: Bolinopsis microptera (assembly GCF_026151205.1). NCBI lineage: Eukaryota > Metazoa > Ctenophora > Tentaculata > Lobata > Bolinopsidae > Bolinopsis > Bolinopsis microptera. Next base: position 7,791,245 of record NC_087082.1, on the reverse strand, counting down.
ACGTTAATATTGAGATTGAGTTGTAGTTATACCAGGAGATGTGGTGCATAATTACATCTGGTGAACCAGGCTGAACGAACCCCTATCATTGCATCAAGGTTCATCCCGCTAGATCATAAACTTAATTGTAGCTAAGTAACAACCATATTCTCAACCTCATGCATAATCTGACCCAGTTATCTAGACCGTACGAAACCCGATCTTAAAGGGACATAGTTACTCACCAAAAGTTTATTTTAAGGAAACATACACATTACACACAAATTTTAAACAAATTTAAACAACAAAAAGCGAATTTTTCGAAAGCGCTTTCTCTCAAAAATGTCTGTATTTTCCAAATATAAGGTCATATACCCGGCCAAATCATTAAACAGTTCTGGTGTATGTCCCTTTGAAACAGCGCGGGGGTAGAACGAAAGGAGTAAACATTTTATCCCCTTAGACAATCTTAAATTTGATCCTTCGAACAGCTGTTGAGCAATGAAACGCAAACATAATCTTATCCCCTTAGACAATATAATTGTTTTATGTGTAATTGAATGTAATGTGATTTAATTGTGTTTCGAACCGGATCAAAATTTAAAACGTCTCTCATTATGATTCTAAAATTTCCCAGTACTATATAATTTCCCACTCTAGTCATACCATTATAATTTCCCAGCCCAGTGCTTTATAATTTCCCACTCTAGTTATACTTTATAATTTCCCAGTACTGTGTATTTAAAGAAGGAGGTAAGTCTTCAGAGCTCGATAAGCCTCTTCCAATTAGTTGCAGACTCCAGGACTCGCTTGTAAATTTTAACTCCATAAATTATTTTGTTAAAGTGGGGATTTAGTCAGATAAACAATGGTTGGATATAAAAATGATATAATATGATCATTACATTATATCAGAAGAGAATTATTTGATATATATAATCAATAATTCATCCAGACTTTTAAAGTTTAAGTTGGATAATGGATAATCGTCCAAGAAATTATGAAATTTTGTGTGTTTGCTTAAATACGAAACACTAATGAAGGTAAGGTTTAAATAGTTATCATTAAATAAGTTATCAAAGTGTTGACAAACTTCGCACCAAGATTTCGTTTACAAATCACTCTTGACGCGCGGCTTATATTAAGAAAACAGTTTCAAGTTTAATTCTTATAACTTTATCTATAAATTTAAATATAACAGTTCACTCCGGTCCTGCTGTTGCTATAAGGTTACATACATTGGTGGGTGTACCCGCAGTTCCTAACAGTTATCAATTTAGTAATAAACTAAGCAGCAGTTTACCTAATTGGTACTTGTACGAGCAGTGCTGGTAACATCTACAGGTATTTTTAGCTCCCGCCTCATACATGTTCAGCTAAGAACTCTTAATAGTAAATCGCAAATTGTTAGTACCTGCATTTTTGTCAGATTTATGATAGATTATTGGAGCCAAAGTTAGCTTATAGCACATTCACGGAAACTACCGTTTAAATTACCACACTGACGGTATGTCTTGATGTTGTTGAAGATGACATATAAAAGTCATTTGATGGGGGTTGCCTGTGACGGTTAAGATACACTTAGTTCTAAATTTCTACTTCTTGAATGATGTCGTCTTCAAGGTTCAGTCGCTCAGGAGAAGACGCTTCAGGCTCAACTTGCTTGCAGTTCTGCTCCGATTTAGACATGGAAGATGAGGATCGCTCGTTCGCATCACCTCGGAAAGTTTTACTTTTATTACTGCTCTCGCTCAAATCCTTGACAGTGGAAAGCTTGCTGAGACTCCGCCTGGGTGACATCTGTTTGCTAGGAATACCCATAGAAGCAGTTGAGTTTGATTTAGAGGACCTGTTGCCTTGACCTCTAGATTCGGAAATACAGGATCGCGAGGTTGCCTTTTCTCGGGGTACGGTAACAGAAGAAACACCGATGCTATCCATTAGCGAATTTCTAGCGTTAGAGTAACACCGGGACATGAGCTTTATGAGGAAAGCTTTGAACTTTGGGTTGGCGAAGCAGTATATAATAGGATTACCACAACTGCTGACCAGGAACGCGTTACCTGCAAACCTCATGAAATGGTGAGAACGGATGAAGCCGCTGAAGAAAGATCTGAGAAAGTCAATAGTGATGAGGGGGGTCCAGGTAGTGATAAGCAAGCCAGAGATCAAGTAGATGGTGTTAAATCCTCTTTTGGAGTCAGTTTCTTTCTTCTCCTTGATGGCTTTTCTGAGGTCCTTTGTCTTTTGCTTGGAGTATCTCAGCAGCATAAGGTTGGTGAGTACAATGATGTTGAAGGGTGTTCCCATGAAGAGGATCAGGTGGACTTTCAGAAGTAGTGGGTAATCAGGATCCTCCACATTGAAGTAGCAGAGTGGAAAGGAAGGGTTAAACTGGGGGAGTGTTCCGGCTGGGGCGTGTCCTATGAACATGATATTAGCCACGAACGAGACGATCCATATAGCAATCACACTAATGACAGCGTGCTTCTTCTTAAACTTGCTCATCTGCATAGGACGATAACATCTAGCAATCCTGTGCAGGGAGATGCTCATAGTGAGTAGGAAGCCCACAGGACTGAGGAAGGAGACCAGGTATCCGTACACCACACATGTCCAGTACCCCAGAAACCAGCCTCTCATGATGTGAGTGAGAGCGCAGGGAGCCGTGATGATCACTGAGTAGATCAGATCCGCCACCGCCAGCTGCTGAACAAAGAACACCGTCACACTGTCCAGGTTAAAGGCAGAGTACTGGCTCCCTGCGAAGATCACAACACTGTTCCCCAAGACACCAAAGACAACAAGCAGCGTTTGCCAAACAGCCAGGATCACGGAGATGGAGTAGGGAGTAAGGCGGAGGTAGACCTCGTTACACTCGTCTAGGTGCTCCTCCCCGCCTTCGCAGTCGTAGAATAACGACACGTTACCTCCAACCATATCCTGTCCTACGAGAAGAGGAGGTGTTACAATGGTGTTACAATGGTGTTACTATAGTGTTACAATGGTGTTACTATGGTGTTACTATGGTGTTACTATGATAGTTCTTTCATTCAAATTTCTGATTGTTTCTGATAGACTCAGTGAAGACAGATTCTAATGAAAATAAAGAGCTGAATAACGTATCGATATTTCTACGTCATATACATATTCTGAAATAGTATTAATTCAAATATAACGATCAATATTTACATTAAAAATTTGACGACGAAATTTATTTCAAACAAAATATACAACTGTAAAATATTTATCCATTGTAAAATAATTTTTAACGAAATCGGAGCAAATATGAACATAAAATTTAACAAATAAGGCCCATCTGAAAATTAACGAATAGTGTGACGTGTACAGGAGATAAAAGATTAAAAGAGATAAGATTAAAGAGAGAGATTACTATGGTTACCACGGAAGACACGTTACCAATTACCATCAGCCATATCCTCAGCGTCCTACGGATGATACAAATTTATGTAAGGAATTTTCAATAATGACTAACATTTAAAATTGACAGTGACTTAAATTGTACATTATATTTACGGACAAAAAATCTTGACGCAGAATTATCTTTTTTATTGTAACTACATTCCTGATAATATTATTACATTCTTGTTAAGATACTGAAAGGTAATGAGTTTCAGTACGACAATTCAGGTATTGCAAAGCCATACAAGTTAACAGTACGTCCACGATGATACGTCAACTATGCCACAATGGTCCACAATGGTCCACAATGGTCCACAATGGTCCACAATGGTCCACAATGGTCCACAATGATCCACAATGGTCCACAATGGTCCACAATGGTCCACAATGGTCCACAATGGTCCACAATGGTCCACAATGGTCCACAATGGTCCACAATGGTCCACAATGGTCCACAATGGTCCACAATGGTCCACAATGGTCCACAATGGTCCACAATGGTCCACAATGGTCCACAATGGTCCACAATGGTCCACAATGGTCCGGTATTCAATATTCGGCGTACCAATATTCCACTAGTATTCATTGTGACTTATTACACTTCAACATTCTTTCACTAGTCTTCATTGTTTCAAATTTCATCAGATAGTACAAAATTATACAGAAATGTAACAATTATAAAAACAATGGTGACAAATAATTTTGTCTGGAAAAATGCCCAGACTGGTTAGGGCAGGCACAAGTAAACAGGATTTGAATGTACTAAATGATTTGGGAAACCAGTAACATCCATGCTAGAGCACACGTGCTCTGGACTCTTAATCTGGCACCCATATATTGTGGGTATTCGAATTGGAAACATTATCCCTAATCATTATTACAATAGACGATCTGTTTTGCTATACACGATGCAGTGTTAAAGCCACAGGGGGTGTTTTTGTCCTCAACGAAAAAAGTTTCCCATCTGTAGATATCGCGCGTCAAATTTTGAGGTTTACCTGTAATTCTATTGTTGATGAAAACTTTAAGTTTAAATAAGGTTTTGGCAGAAATCTATCATCTTTTACAGTTTACATCATGGGACCTTGTAACTACTTGGAAAAAGTGTTTGTCAAGGTCTTGACCAACAGAAATATGAGGCGATTTTTGATATTTTGCTCCTAAGCTGAGATATGAGGTTAACATTGAGTGCGTGTCACGAGAAGATAGATTTTAAAAGTGTTTTCAGGAGAGCCAAAAGACTGATTTTTAAGAAAATATGTTAACCTCAATTTTTCAAAAAAATAAAGGGCATATAATAGTTTTGTTGACGTTGGACGACAATTGGTACCCATGGATAAGTTAAACTTAAGATGAGAGCAACAAAATGTTAAGAACCGGTTATTTGTGAGGTTAACTGATAAAATAGATAATTGTTAACCTCAAATTTACGACAACCTGTCCTACTGTACAAAATGTCACCTTGTCGGTAGAAAGTAATAAAATATACAATAATAAACAAGGAATGAAGGTTGGAGCCCATCATTAGCAGAGTAGAGTCTGGACCCTGCTCAGTACCTCATGTCAAACAATGTGTACTTATAAAGTAGAATCAATCAACAAACATGATCCACGACAATTAGCATATCGAAACACTGCCGTACAAGCTGGCTCGTGGTTACCAGGTGAGCAAGGAAATGTAATGAAGACACATCAGGGACTGTCTTAACAAGGTCTCCGAGTATTCCAGGATTGAAGAGGGACTTATCATGGTAATTTAGACAACTAAATACAGGAGTTTACAGAGCCATGTGGCAATGTGTTAGTTAGTTCACGTTCATGGTGACAAGGTGACACGTGACAAGTGACAAGGTGACAAGGTGTTCTTATCACCTTGACCTACACGATCTCGCTACATTATAGCATGAAACTTGATTAATGCTGATAATTACTGGATAGAGCTTAGCAGATTGTAGACTGCACTGAAAATGCACTATGTTAAGTTATAGCCCTCGTAAATGTTCTCTATTTCGTGGTAAGTAACAATGTTAGAATAACGGCACTGTAGCCCTGGTAGAATTAGGAGGTCTACTCAGCGACATACCACAGAACATGTGTCAACTATTACTCACAATAAGGTCCTATAAATCAGCTAAATTGGGCTGGGTCGGTGAAGGGAACCAGAGGAATGAGGCTGGTGGAGTGAACCTGACGTGAAGGAGCTGACACCTGGACAGCGGACCAGGATGTTAAAAAAATAGCGCCTCGGTAGCCAATAATGGGTTGGCTGGCTGCGAATAGCTCTAAAATATTCGGGGGAGAATGGAGATGGAAACGTTAGGCTAATCAGTGCTCCTTTATAATAATAATAGTAAGGCTAATGGATCTGGTTACGCTAAGCAGTTATAAAATAACTTATAACCCTTGTATGGGTAACCCCTGTGCTTGTATGGGTAACGGTTGTAACTATGCGGCCTCAGGTATGTCGGAAATGCGTGAAATGCCTTTAAGTTTAACCCTCCAATAACAGAGTAACGTCTGGTGACTACAAATCAGGTGACTGGTCTCCAGTCTGGTGACTACAGATGACTGGTCTCCAGTCTGGTGACTACAGATGACTGGTCTCCAGTCTGGTGACTACAAATCAGATGACTGGTCTCCAGTCTGGTGACTACAAATCAGATGACTGGTCTCCAGTCTGGTGACTACAAATCAGATGACTGGTCTCGAGTCTGGTGACTACAAATCAGATGACTGGTCTCCAGTCTGATGACTACAGATGACTGGTCTCCAGACTGGTGACTACAGATGAATGGTCTCCAGTCTGGTGACTACAGATGACTGGTCTCCAGTCTGATGACTACAGATGAATGGTCTCCAGTCTGGTGACTACAGATGAATGGTCTTCAACGTTGCTACAACCGTAGCAGGCCGCGAGGACTACTTTAAAACGGTAAGATATGTAGTGCTGGAATGAGTTTTGCAGGAAAGTGTCCCAGTTCACCCTCGTTTTACGTTGTTACCGGCTGGTCACAGAATTAGAAAACAAAATTCCTGCGTGCTACAAATATTCGCTAGGTTAGGGCAAACTCCCTCCACTACATTTCATATTCGTCCTCTAGCTATACTAAATAATTACAAAGCATTACTACGAACTAATAATATGTAACAATCAATGTTGCCTCCTTAAAAGTATCAACTCAAGGAAGACCATAAAAAACATTATTTTCATAGAGATGTGGAAATGAGTACAATTATTAAATTTACAAAGGCGCGGTGGTTTATAGGTTAGCTTAAGTTTCAAAACACCTGGCCCCGGCTGGAACTAGCGCTAAACTAAAAACTTATACACTAGACGAGTGGGAGGGGGATATCAACCGAATTGGTCGGGCTAAAAGTTGTACAAGCGAGGTTGAGCTTAAGCAGTATGTATAGGCTACAGAATGCGTGACGTCATACCACGTGATCAAACAGTGACGTAACACCACGTGATCAAATTACAGGTTATAGTCCTGCTTTCCAGTTACTACGTAAAAATTAGCCGATCACTATTGTGAATCGAAGTTGATGGATGGCAGATTTAATTCAGATGTTAAAAAATCTTGGAATGCAAGTGTGGGCACCAACTTGCACCGAATGCCAACAAACGTATAAAACTACTACCCGTTGGAAGGATGATCTATTTTAATTCAGATACAGACTAAAGACAAGACAAAAAACAAAGATCATTAAGAAAACTTAAATTACTCTAGTTCAAAGTATTTGTTCCATCTGAAATCGGCTCCAAGTTCGACTGAACTTGAGGACAGTACAGCATGAGCAACTCATTTTTAAAGTGCAAAATTTTTGCGATTTCACGTCAAGACTTTGACGTCAGGAACGAGTTAAGTAAACTCGGAAATGCTGTAAATTTAGAAACGTAGGAAGGATGAAATTGCAAATTGATTTATGAACTGCTAGAACAAAATATTTACTTGTGTTTGGTTATTGACAAAAGAGTTTGATTTTAATTCCTAAATAACTTAATACAGTGGAAGCAAAGTAAACAAGAAATGCGGCCGTATTTCTTAAATGGACGGCCGCTCGATTTCAATTTCCCGATCTATGATGGCGTCTCATATCATATTCATATTAATTATTGATTATGAAAATCATTTTTATTTCTAAGGAGCCCTATACTTATTGCTTATGGCTACGCGGGCTGACACAGATTTGTGTATAATATCACTTAACCGAAATAAAGAGCAAACTATTTATATATCCGCCATCAGACTATATTTTCCATAAATGAGTGGGATTCATGCAAAGTTCAAAGTAGTTGACGATTTGCTTGATCAATTTACCGCCGCGCACCAACGGTAACACTAACAACTCAGAATATCGCACAAAAATAACTTTGCAAATATAATCATAGCAAATAAATGGGCCAGCAACAACGACCAGGTGAAAAACAACAAAGCACTGAAAAAATAGGCCTTTTTTATTTCAATAAGATTGCAAAAGCAGGAGAAGTTAGGTATTTTTATATATTTAATTATTTACAATATAATTCGATTCTTTAGTAGAAACTACCTTTTTATCGGACCTTATTTGACCGGACATTAAATGAACGGACATAATTATGAACGGACATTAAAATGAACTCTCAAAGACATCAAAAAATGCTAAAAACCGTAAAAAATCAAAATTTGTTCATATTAAAAAAAAATTTTAGCAGATAATTTGTAAATCAATTTGTCATACAATAAGCAAAAAAGCAGTCGTTAAGCAGTAAAAATGTCAAAATATCTGTCATATATCGGTGTCTATGATTATGAAAGTTGTGTAAAAACAACAGAATAATGACCAGATTCAATTTGATGATCATATCACAGGTCATCTTAGTCAAATGGGTTATCGTGCATTACATATTCCATGCTTAATGCATCAGTAATACCTGCTTTTTGAAAACCATTTTTTACTAGACCACCTCATTCCGGCCTGCATTTCAGTGTAAACTTTTACAAGATGTGGAGGTAGATATAAATAGTAACTCCGAAGAAGTGAATAAGGAAGCCGAAGATCAAGAAAGAGATCATGTCATAATGTGATACTTAGAATATTTAAATTCTATAAAGCTGTAATAACTTGTTGTTCATTGATCCAATGATATAGTTTATTATATAGTTTATTCCAATGAATGAAATTAAAATTTACTGAAATTAAAAAGTTATCATATCCTAGACATTATAGTTCGCAGTGGAATAATAATGGAAAAAAATTTAACAGACTTTAACTTGGACGGACCTTAAACGGACGGAATTTATTTGAACGGACATTAAGATGAACGCTGGGACCTCCAATGTCCGTTCAAATAAGGTCCGATAAGGTATTCAAACTGCCAACGATAATAAAAGAAACCATGATATTTTTCATATACTTGTGCTACTTCTTTCGTGAAAACGTAAAATTGCAAGGAATGTTTTTAAACAATCATAATTCAACTGATTAATATCAACACATGTGATGGCTTCCAATATGTCAATGGAAGTGGAAAAGAGGGTGAGGGTGAGGGGAGGGGGGTAGCCTACTTTTATTTTTCAAAGCAGCCCTGAAAACTAATCTCGGGATGATCTCTCAGACCAAAAACTTCTTGTATGACTAAATTTCTTTAGATTTTTGTTTGTCCTGTGTTGGCTCTTGCAAAGTTTCAAATCCACATACCACATTGAAGTAAAACCAAGTAAAACTAAAGACGTGTATTTTGATAAAAATATTACAGAACAATTAGAGAACAATTATAGAACAATTAAAGACACCGCAGTAACAGGAATTCAGACGAACCTTGAAACAATATTTTTATCTTACTTTGGAGACAGCTAACAATGTGTTCGATCACGTAACACGATTACGTGCCGTGGTCTGAGGTGCTGCTGCTAGCCAGACGGCACGTACTGCATCTCGTTATCCAAAACATGACAACGTAACTGTAATCCATCACTTGAATTTCTGAAGCCTATTGTTAGGAAAACTACACGGACCACGAAGTAGCCAGTAAGTTGTTGTAAAACAGGTAAGTTAACAATCAGCCACCTTCACCTTTATGGTCACAGTCAACCAAGACGAAGATCTTGAGGACCCCAGTAAAAATAATAGCTTAATATTAAGATGTAGTATTACCGATAGTACTGCACTACCACTACAACTAGTACTACTAGGTCGGAACTAAGTCCGATCTATGCCGGATAACCCCCTCCATTCATCCATGTCCCACATCAGGATTCGTAGTTCCTCTTTGACTTTAGAATTTGTCCCAACTTCCTTCAGTAACATACCCAAATAGCTTTGTCTCGGTCGGCCTTGCTATGCTCTACCATGTAAAGGTTCCCATGAGACTAAATCACTGGCCAGTAGCTCGGGATGCCTGATGCAGCGTCCCGCTATTTGTAATTTCCTGCTTTGCAACTTGTTTGACAGCCTAGGTAAGCCTAGCTACCATACAAAGTAGCATAGTACTAATATTTATATAGCAAGAACATAGTACTGCAGATGAGTTATAACAGGACATGCTATTAGTATTACTCTGCGGGGATTCTCTGCAGATGAAGCTCCAGAGAAGCTGGTCACTTATACTGATCAGTAACCATAGCAACACTCATTCAGCCTCACACTTATACTGATCAGTGACCATAGCAACACTCATTCAGCCTCACACTTATACTGATCAGTAACCATAGCAACACTCAGTCAGCCTCTCGCTTATACTGATGTCCGAGTCAGCCTATAAGTTGCACAAATAATTTTTAACGGGGATGAAAGCTGGAAGGTACTTAGATCTCCTTCCAATCCTATTTAAGGCTTGGTTTGGCCTCCACTTGGAGGATTTGATAATTAGCAAATTAATTTTGGGTCGATCACAGTTCCTGGAAGATTTTCAAATCTGTCCGTACAATTGTTTCAATAATTACACTGCTAATTCTTAACGGTTTAGAGTTATTTTTCGACCTCTATTTTCTAAAGCAATTAATATAAAATACATATTACATACCTTATCGGACATAATTGTCACGGCCAAGTTTTTCAAGGACCAAATTTTTCACGGACATAATTATTCACGCTCATGACCACCCAAAAATGTCCAAAAAATTGTGAAATACATAATAAGTGTTTTACTCTTTTTCTGAACTCGAGCATTAAAGTCATAGTGATCATGGTGTTATAACTTAAGTACTTTAACTTACTGTTAATATGTAAATTGAATACAGACTGAATGTGACTGAGGAGTGATTTTTTAATAACTGTTTTACTCTTTTTCCGAACTCTAGAATGTGACTGATGAGTGATTATATTTGTCCAAGTATACTAATGTCTAATAAGCTAATATAGTAATCGGCTACACACATATCTACGCATATGTAGGGACACACACACTAAACTTAATGGAAATAATTACCGGACGTTATTATTCACGGACCTTAATGCCACAGATATTATTTTCACGGACATAATTATTCACGCTAAGGTTTTCAGCGTGAAAGTAATATCCGTGACAATTATGTCCGATAAGGTATATTCATTTTAATACTTTCAACACTACTATAGTACTATATAACAAATAATTTGAGAACATGAATATGATGTTGTGACATTGAAACATTGGACAGTTTCCTTTGCCTAAAATGAGCATTTTCCCTATGCAGATGCTGGATTAAGATTTATGATACGTTTTAGCATCATAATTAAACAGTGGTTATTGTAGAGTAAGGCAAATTAAAGATAACTGACAAAAAGAGGATGATCGATACTAATATCAGTGGGTCCTGCAATTCAGGTCACATTCTTACCAGTATTACCCTCCTTAATCCAGCTCAAATAATTTGTTATATGGCAGTGTTTTTACTTTTTTCTATAGATTAATTTAAAACTCTGAAGTTCTTTTGGATGGGGCAAACGACCTACAGTTAGGATAAGCGCCAGCTAGCTACGAAGCAATACAGAAAACGAGGCAAACCTGCAATTGTCGCACAAACTGTTGACAATGATTATATACATTAACATAGCTGATAGTTTGTAAAGATTCCTCGCAGGGTCTGAGGACTGGCAACCGAGACAGTCCTCCGGAGACACCCCCCCCCCCCCCCCCCGAACTCAGTAGGATACAGACACTGAAGAACTATATTTTGTTGCAACATAGGACGGACGATAATCATGTAGCGGTATCCGATATTGGAAACGCGCTGAATTATGGCAAAGACCTATCATGCATGACGATTGATGACATCTCAAAGGTTTTAGTTTACTAAATACTAAAAATGATTCAACCACGGCTGGGTCAAAGAACATATCTGTTAAAATTGTAGCAAGCGGTACATGCTATTGCCAGACCTCGAAACTTTTAACGAAGACATACAAATCAAAGACTTTTATATATTATTATATATATACAAATAAAAGATCGGATTCGTCTGAAGGATAGTTCAGAATTCGGCAAATTAACGTAACTAAAGAGTAAAGACCTTAGCATTCCGAACAATGAGGCGTCATTTACAAATCAACCCTCCTTTATGGTAACAACAAGGATCAAACTGCCAACGATCAACAAACCGGGGTACTCCTCCCTGGCCTCGTCAACTCTAAACTGCGCCGTTAAACATGCGCCCCCGTTTTAACCTTGACAATATTCCGTGCAATTAACGTTGCCAGCTTCACTGCCGAAACTCCACAGTCATATGGTAGAACGGAAGTGAAATTGCACAGAAGTGAGAAAAGAATCCTGACAAGCTAGTTAATTACGGACCAAACCGTGCTCCGTGTCAGAAGTTGATGAAATGCTCTACAACTCGTTCAGTTCGCACTGTTTTAGTGTTGCAAGGAGAATGTTTGCACCTACAGTAACGGATAATATTTACGGTGTTGCTACTGTAACAGTAACCAGTGGTAACAGTAACAGTAACACGTGGAGAAGTGCATTAGAATGAGACAGTTGTTAAACATGGAAACTGCTCTAGAAACTGCAACTATCTGACCAAAAGCACAAGTTATTACTGTTAGGTATATCGAAACAGTTTCAGTGATACTGACAAGAATTTAATTAAACCAGCTTTGAATATTAACTTTACATCTTTGCTTATGAATCATCACGGACCCAACTAACCTGCCGAAATGGCGAGTTAATAAGTGCTTTTGAAGATACAACCACTAAAGATGATGGTATCAATTGCAGTGCCTATTCTAAACCGAAGCCTTAGTAATTTGTCTAATTATCACTACGCCACCCTGCTGGGAGGGGTTAACAGCCGTTACGGCACCCTGCTGGGAGGGGTTAACAGCCGTTACGGCACCCTGCTGGGAAGGGTTTATGCATGCAGCCCTTACGCCACCCTGTTGAGAGGGGTTTACAGCCGTTACACCACCCTGCTGGGAGGGGGTTACAGCCGTTACGCCACCCTGTTGGGAGGGGTTTATAGTCGTTACGCCACCCTGCTCACTGCTGGGAGGGGGTTACAGCCGTTACGCCACCCTGCTGGGAGGGGTTTACAGCCGTTATGCCACCCTGCTAGGAGGGGTTTACCACCCTGCTAGGAGGGGTTTACAGTCGTTACGCCACCCTGCTGGGAGGGGTTTACAGCCGTTATGCCACCCTGCTGGGAGGGGTTTACAGTCGTTACGCCACCTTGCTGGGAGGGGTTTATGCAGCCCTTACGCCACCCTGTTGAGAGGGGTTTACAGCCGTTACGCCACCCTGCTGGGAGGGGGTTACAGCCGTTACGCCACCCTGTTGAGAGGGGTTTACAGTCGTTACACCACCCTGCTCACTGCTGGGAGGGGTTTACAACCGTTACGCCACCCTGCTGGGAGGGGTTTACAGCCGTTATGCCACCCTGCTGGGAGGGGTTTACAGTCGTTATGCCACCCTGCTGGGAGGGGTTTACAGCCGTTATGCCACCCTGCTGGGAGGGGTTTACAGCCGTTACGCCACCCTGTTGGGAGGGGTTTACAGCCGTTATGCAACCCTGCTGGGAGGGGGTTACAGCCGTTACGTGACCCTGCTCAGTTAGTTATAAAGACAAGTATTACCATAACAGCACAATCAGAAGGGTATCAGAGAGACGCATCAGCTACAACCCTGTCTTATCTTGATGACAAGTTGTGGAACACCACACTCTCCAGATATTATCACTTTAATACGACAGCTGCTGTCTTTAACATTCCTTTTCCTGTACTAGCTCATTTTAACAAGGAAATTATTATACTGCTGATTCAGAAGGTGGTGATCATCTTTAATTATTATTACTCATTTAGAGATATTATTATCATCTCCCCTCCTCTTGAATATTACCTACGGTAAATGGAAGGCTCCACTGGATTAAGATGTCACAGTGGTTACTCAGTAACCATGGTAACAGTAACCAGGTTAATTTTTGAATAACATGTACTTTTCAGAGGATGAGCACAAATTGCTACCAATCAGTGCAGACTTTAACTCATATGGAGGAACTATATTCTCCTATAGCATCATTACCACACATATAACTTAACTAACTAACAAAGTAACAAATATTAACTAACAAATACTAACTAACCCACTATAACTAACACTTCTAGGATACATTTGTTGGTGTCTAAGAGTGTGGGAAGCCTCTTATTACTTATTCAGACTATAAAAAGAAGACTTTACGCTATTAAATCATTATAATGTCAATAATTTTAAAAATAAATTATGAAAATTATTATAATACTTATTAGACTGAATTAAGTGTACACCTCGTTTGCAGGGAGTGTATCTACTATCTTGTTTTAGGGCGACAAGAGTCAGGATTAATGGTCTGTACTGGGAGTGAATACTGGAGTCTGGACTGTGTGTTCACGTCAGCTGCAATTAGTGAGACTTATTTTATATTTGAAGTAGATAAATGGTGGAACTCTTATCACACGAGCCCGACCGGCGTATGCCATGCTCATTAATTATGTATTATAATATATAATTTATATGCCTGAGTTATAAATTTTATTTAATACAGGCAGTCAGTAAGGAGGTAGGTAAAGATTTGCAAACCAGTCTTGGTGGAGTAATTTGCTGTTTAGGCAAATAATAATAAATTACAGCAGATCCAGCTCCTCTGAAATCAAGTCAGCCATCCCAGGGTATACTGGTTGTAGGTACAGTTTAGTAAGTTTGCTCTGTGAGTACAGGTAGTGCACCTACTGTATCAGTTACAGGAAGTGCACCTACTATATCAGTTACAGGTAGTGCACCTACTGTATCAGTTGAAGGTAGTGCACCTACTGTATCAGTTACAGGTAGTGCACCTATTGTATCAGTTACAGGTAGTGCACCTACTGTATCAGTTACAGGTAGTGCACCTACTATATCAGTTACAGGTAGTGCACCTACTATATCAGTTACAGGTAGTGCACCTGCTGTATCAGTTACAGGTAGTGCACCTGCTGTATCAGTTACAGGTAGTGCACCTACTGTATCAGTTACAGGTAGTGCACCTGATTATCAGGTAGTGCACCTACTGTATCAGTTACAGGTAGTGCACCTACTGTATCAGTTACAGGTAGTGCACCTACTGTATCAGTTACAGGTAGTGCACCTACTGTATCAGTTACAGGTAGTCCACCTATACTGTATCAGTTACTATATCATGTGTCAGCTCCCTCCTGGTCCGGGCTGCCTAGCTAGATTTGAGAGCACTTCAGCTCGTATATTTGACAGCTGACAGTGAACAATTGATTTTGAATCTCCAGATCATGCATAGCCATGCTTCATCTCTCTTTCTTTTGGGGTTTTAACCCTAATCAATATTTCATTGTGGTCCCAAATTTGGCAGCTTTATAGCAGTGTACGACTGTTAATATTACCAGCGCAGAATTTTAATACAAATCAGAGAACTGTCCTCGGATTACGTAGAACTGGCAGTTAGGGTAGCGTACTAAGAGTAAGGGACCATACCTAACCCTACATGCATGTGCAGTGTGTACCTAACATTAGTTAGGTACATCCAAGATCATCATTCAAATTTAATTGGTAATTCAGTTGGAAAATGATCCAAATTATAATTGTGAACTGCTGCAGAATTTTCATTTTAGATACCGCATCATTGATTATTGTTTCACACTACGGAGCACCTGAATTTAATCTCAGACCGGGGAACACCGAATTCGGTACATGATGCCCTATAAATCTCCCTATACTATTTTTTGAATAAGTCAACTGATACTCGAACAGTTGTGAAATGTGAATAACTTAACTGCAGAACAATTAAAATTAACTAAACTATTGTTTTCTTCATAAGCAGAGCAGTTTCCGCAATTTATTTAACTACGCTATTAATGCTCTTTTTATTATTTTGTTCGCTACTTGGTAGATTCAGACTCGCTCTATTTTTTAAATGTCCACGCTGTAACTTTAAATGATATTTTATAGGGGATACAATGTGATTGCATGAGATTTACGTTTAGTCACCATTATAGTTCAGCATTATATAACTTTTAATACATCAGTAGTCATCATTCCGTTCTCCCATATTGTGTTTTAGCTACTGTTCAGTCACAGTTCGGTACGTGTACGTGTATCACGTGGTTCTACATCTCCTTATGTGGGCATCACGTATTCAGTACGTGTATTGCACTCACGTGATGCTTCGTGAGCTTCATGTGCCTTGTACTCATTGTGCTACAACATGTGACATCACAAAACCTTTGTTTTAATCAACACGTTTCCTTTAGTCTTAGACCCGTCCAAACGTTTAAAGTTCAGCATCAAGTACTTGAAGCAAGTGTAGACTATGTAGAATGTAGCTTCTCTGCAGACACTCTAACACTGCCTCGTTAGAGTGAGCTTACTATGCATTATGGAGATTTGATAATGTTGCGTAATAGAACATGTAGCATCTTACCACTACTACTACCTTATATGGGCATCACGCGACTACTACTAACACTCGCTCTTACGTGTCGCTGATATATTTAGTTCAGATTTGGAGCGTCTCGCCATGATCATGCAGGACTACGTAACCAATTATTACGTAATAAGCTACGTAACCAGTTATTACGTAGTCAGCTACGTAACCAGTTATTACGTTGTCAGCTACGTAACCAGTTATCACGCAGTAATCTACGTTATGTACTCACATTTTGATATGGCATCAATGCAATTCATTATATATCTACAAAACCTTTTGTCAACAAACGTGCCTGAATACCATAACTAGGCCCCATAATGTGAACTTCACACAACCTCCCTGGTTTCTACTTTCTCTTTTGTGGTCAGACTTTAGGAAGGTATTTAGTGGCAATTAGTGGTTAAGTGATAAGATATACTACTGTATTATAATACTATATACTCCTTGACTTGTTGTTTGTTCTTATTTACTTAGCTCTAATTCTGTCTGTCGACCAGCTAGTTGTGTTGCAATTCTTTACTGGTTTGTTGCGCTCATGTGTTCTTGTCTTTGTTGCGCTAATGTGTTCTCGTTATTGTTGCGCTCATGTGTTCTTGTCTTTGTTGCGCTAATGTGTTCTCGTTTTTGTTGCGCTCATGTGTTCTTGTCTTTGTTGCGCTCACCGTTAAATTTGTTTAAATAGTTTATGATAAAACTGAATATCTGTTTAAACTAAAAAATCTGTGTCAGATTCAGGCACTATGGCCAATTAAATGCAATTGTATACTTAAGCTAAACTTTATTTGGCTCTTAGCCAGTGTGCCTTCAGGTTAAACTTAAACTAAGATAAGAAGCCGCCTCTTGTGTAGATACTAAATTAGGCTCCATTAAAATTTAAATACTGCATGCTAAAGTGGAGCATGTTGATCCAAAACAAGACTCAGTTCAGACTGTAGCCGTACTATGGAATGCGTTGAACCCTCGTGTACTTATATCCGTCAGTTATACTTACAAAATTACAAAGTCCTTTACTCTTTGAATTACATAGCCATAAGCCACAATTTGTTTGATATGGAACAGGTCCTCTGCTAAATCAAAATTGCAATATTAAATACTCCACGCAGTTCCACCTATAAGTGTATAATATATACGGGAAGCGGACACTTATGATTATGTAACAGGTACCGTTTAGAGTGCGGACAACAACCTTCAAAGCTATATCCTCCGCAAGCGTTTAATGAATAGTGATAGTATTTATGCTGGAGGGTGTGACGAGGATAGGAGAAGACAGGGAGGGACTTTGATCATTCTCCTCTCCTCTCCTCTCCTCTCCTCTCCTCTCCTCTCCTCTCCTCTCCTCTCCTCTCCTCTCCTCTCCTCTCCTCTCCTCTCCTCTCCTCTCCTCTCCTCTCCTCTCCTCTCCTCTCCTCTCCTCTCCTCTCCTCTCCTCTCCTCTCCTCTCCTCTCCTCTCCTCTCCTCTCCTCTCCTCTCCTCTCCTCTCCTCTCCTCTCCTCTCCTCTCCTCTCCTCTCCTCTCCTCTCCTCTCCTCTCCTCTCCTCTCCTCTCCTCTCCTCTCCTCTCCTCTCCTCTCCTCTCCTCTCCTCTCCTCTCCTCTCCTCTCCTCTCCTCTCCTCTCCTCTCCTCTCCTCTCCTCTCCTCTCCTCTCCTCTCCTCTCCTCTCCTCTCCTCTCCTCTCCTCTCCTCTCCTCTCCTCTCCTCTCCTCTCCTCTCCTCTCCTCTCCTCTCCTCTCCTCTCCTCTCCTCTCCTCTCCTCTCCTCTCCTCTCCTCTCCTCTCCTCTCCTCTCCTCTCCTCTCCTCTCCTCTCCTCTCCTCTCCTCTCCTCTCCTCTCCTCTCCTCTCCTCTCCTCTCCTCTCCTCTCCTCTCCTCTCCTCTCCTCTCCTCTCCTCTCCTCTCCTCTCCTCTCCTCTCCTCTCCTCTCCTCTCCTCTCCTCTCCTCTCCTCTCCTCTCCTCTCCTCTCCTCTCCTCTCCTCTCCTCTCCTCTCCTCTCCTCTCCTCTCCTCTCCTCTCCTCTCCTCTCCTCTCCTCTCCTCTCCTCTCCTCTCCTCTCCTCTCCTCTCCTCTCCTCTCCTCTCCTCTCCTCTCCTCTCCTCTCCTCTCCTCTCCTCTCCTCTCCTCTCCTCTCCTCTCCTCTCCTCTCCTCTCCTCTCCTCTCCTCTCCTCTCCTCTCCTCTCCTCTCCTCTCCTCTCCTCTCCTCTCCTCTCCTCTCCTCTCCTCTCCTCTCCTCTCCTCTCCTCTCCTCTCCTCTCCTCTCCTCTCCTCATCTTACTGTAATATAATGCGTCATCTATTATTTTCAATGAAACTCAAAGTAAGTTCAAAGAGCTATTGAGCAGCCAGCCGGTACACAATGGGGTCTCCTAATCTATTTCACAAACTCGCTCAACTTTACACTACGCTGTGCGAGGTTAGAAATTGAGAGGGAGAAACCTCACAGTCCTATCTCATCATGCTTCTGGCGGTTTCGTTCTGATCGCTTAACATCATATTAGCATATTGATCTGCTAGTACCTTGAAACCTTTAACTGATTAATGATCCTCCCATTTGTACACGTGTCTATTGTCATGGTGATGGCAGTGGCACTCCTTACTTTGGCTACCCGGAATTACACTGCTTTTTGTGGTCGTTACTGCCCGACACGCTGGGAGGGGTATTGTGCTTCTCAGTAATAAAGTAATAATGGGAGTTATTAACAAACGCTGGTCACGTGACTGTGCTAAGCTCATGAGGAGGGATGATAGTACGTGCTGTCACATACTCCCCATCTTGAATAAGTCATGTTTATAATTACCAGCTTGTTTTTCTGAGGAGGATAGCAGCATGATAGAGATAGTAACTTGTTCAACGTATTCCTACAGTATATTCCTCGTTCTTTCCTGCATGCAGCTTCTCTCTTATTGGCTCCTTTTAGTCATATTTTATAGTTTTATTAAAGATGTTACATTCAAATGTCGTCGCAGCCTCCAGGCTACAACGCCGCTTTTCTGTTTTCTGCCAAAGAAGAATTGGTTTTATTAATGAAATAGAATCATTTTACCTGCTAACGATGGCTTCATTTCGCGCCTCAGTGACGTTTAGAGTTATATATCCTGCCTAGTGGTAGTAGTTATAGCACTGTCACGTGGTATCAGAGTCATGTACAGATGCCATCTCATGCGTATTTCTCATCTTTCTGGACAAATTGATTCTTGCAAATGAACATTTTTAGCCTAGTTGCTTCATTACGACTTTAAATTGCATTTTGATTGGCTATATTGCGTTGTAATACCTACATTTCTGCTTAGACCATAATATGATATTACTTTTAGATTTGTGTTGGTTCTGATCTGCTCCATTTTAATAATAATTTCAGTCTAAGTTAAGAATGGTAACTATAAAGAAACTTAGGTTTATTATATTATATTCAGCTGCTTTTGTTTTATAAGTTTCCTTTAACCGTTAACTCATCATTGCTTAGTGATTTCTATTAGCAGATTGTGTAGCTTAATAACACAATAAGCCTTCCTGGTCTGGGGAAATAACATATTATCTAAAACCTAACCTACTGAATGATCATCAGTTGTACCTAACCTACTGAATGATCATCAGCTGTACCGGTCATCATGACTTTAGTTGGGCTGTATTGTCGTGATAACAGTAATATCAGCATACAACTATACATATACTTGTTATATACATATATATATATATATATATTATATGTTTATATATTATGTAGTATATATTATTATTATATTATATCCTTCGCTATTTACAGATATGTGAAAACTCATGAATCCAGAGAATATAGCAAGTAGCGCAGGTCAGTTTTGTGTAATAGTAGCTTTACAATTTAAATGGAAACCAATTGCCATCATTAAAAGATTTAAGTTTACCATCGTGCTTAATCCATAACATGTTTAGTGTTTACCTTACTCGGGAATATTATGACTGGGATAAAGTGGTGGGTTTTGGAAAATTCCGCCATATTTTTCCCGGTCATTAATTTTCCCAGTCGTAAATTAACCCGCTATAATATTCCCGAGTAAGGTACCTAGATGACTGATTTTTAAATAATCATTTCTCAGTGGCAGAGAGTGACGGAATGTCTTCCTGCATCGAAGCGGCACCAGCATTCCTCCAAGTTTACCAGGTATTGAAACAGCAAATGAAGTAAACTTCTGTTGATATATCAAGTAGTACCTCGCTATAACTAATAACAGTTAGATCTAATGATATACTAATTACTTAATTACTTAATTAATTACTTAATTACTTTCTGTTAAAATTTTGCTACAAGTCAATCTCTCAGGATAGATCCCGTTTAATATTATCCTGATTGTTGATTTAACAGAAATAATAAATTAATTCGGCAATCAATCTATCAATCAATAAACTAATAATCAAAATGACTAGCCATTATCTTAATTAACAATGTAGAGATAACTACCCTCTAATTGGTTAATAATAATTAACTGATCTCAGGTAGTTGCTATCCTGGTGGGCGTGGTGGGTAATGGTTTCGTGATATACGCCTCCAAGCAATACTCTACCTTCAACCTTGACAGGTAGCCTACTTGTACCCCCCCCCCCCCCCCCTTTTTACTACTCGGTTTGCAGCTATATATTAACTGTTAACTTTAGCCTTGCAGTGATCTGAAAACAATAATGGGAAAACAGTTGGTTAACAGTGATTAGTCCCTCACAAGATGTGCAAATAGCCAGGTGGCCGGACTGAAGCTAAGGTGTAGTGGTGTAGTGGTGTAGTGGGCGCTAAAACTAACGAAATTGTATCCTCCAGCTGGTCCCTAATACTCTAATACCATTAGCTATTTTTAGTGACTGTGTAATATTAAGCGTTATCTTCAAATGATTGTAGGCGTGTCGGTCGAAGGACTACTTATTGTCATTTAGTCGAACGAAAACAGAAAATTCACTGAAAACAGAAAATTTATTGATAAAAAAGATCTCTAGAAATAACTTTATATAGTTATCTTGAGCACACAAAGATTATTTTTTCAATCACCAACTGCAAATCTGTCCACCAGGAAACATTGATTAAATACACTATTATTTTCATGATTTCTCTTGGAGAATTTCTCTTTAGACTCTTAACTTGCGAACAAATTGAAGCAGCAAACTTTAGGCTAGAAACTTTATTGAATTGAAATAATCATTCCACGTAACAACGTCTTCTTCAGTTCTGTAATAAAATTGTTAAACATGTGTAAAAATTAACGACGGAAAGAAATTTAAAATAACATTAAAACAAAAACAGAGAAATAAAATTTACGAAATATGACCCAAAAAATGTAATTGCAAAAAATGTCAAAACAACAAAAAATACGACAAGAAGAAATGTAAGCTAATACAACTAAATACTGTACTACTCATGATACTAAACTAATTAGTAAACGTAAAACTGGTTGTTCAGAATTCACAGTTCATGTGTAAAAACTAATGATAAAATCAGCACTTAAGCAACGATAACTCGGTTGTCATGGTTACTATCCAAGATAGTCCTATCAATACATTATTTACTAGTTAAACATCGACTAAATATTTGTACAAATAACTCAACTCAGAACGATCATTCATTTCAGGACTTAATCTCAATATATACATCGCTTCTACAATCTTTGGCACTATCCGTCGCGGAGTAGAGTCCGCGGCGGAGCCGCCGGACTCCGAGCGGACTCCGAACGGACTCCGAGCGGACTCCGGCGGAGCCGCCGGACTCCGAGCGGACTCCGGCGGTGCTCCGCCAAAATGTATTTACACTGGAATCGAGTACATTTTGGCGGACTCCGAGCGGAGCCGAGCGGACTCCGAGCGGACTTTAAAGTCCGCCGCGGACTCCGAGCGGCTCCGCGGCGGCTCGGCGGAGTGTCCGCCGCGGACTAAGCCACTAGGCGGACTCCGGTCCGCCGCGGAGTCCGGCGGAGTGCTTGGCGGACTCCGCCGGACCTCTCCGCCAGACTTGAATCCGGCGGAGTCCGGCGGAGCTTGGCGGAGTCCGCCAGCTCGGCGGACTCCGCTCGGAGTCCGCCGGACTCGAACAGAGTCCACTGACTTCCGACCTCCGACTTCCGACCCTCGGCTAAATTTGTCACGTGACATACAACATAGCATTTTGCAATATTGTGGTCAGATGAAAAGGTCGCTAGTGATAAACCTTAACCATTACCCATGATTTTTAGTCCCCATTAGTCTCCATTGGTAGTCATTGGCCCCCCCCCTCTGTGCTTCAAAGCATGAAGTGCCTTTGGCAAGTGCTCAACTTTCTCAGACGTCTGCCTCTGATAAGTGCGTCAAATTATCTTTTGGTGCATCAAAAATTAGTGCCTCAGACGATTGCATCAGATACATTGGTTTTTGATGTAGTGCCTCAAGGGCCCCAAACAAGTGCCCCAAACGAGTGCCCCAGTCTTGATCTTGATATGATTCAATTTTTAAAAATTTCTCAGTTATTAAGTCAATAATTGCCACATGTTATGTGTCCCTCACTGCGCGCGCAGTGAGGTATATCTGATATCAGCTCATAAACTTTATTGTTTATGATAACTAAATTATATTATCAAACTACGCCAAGTTGGTACGGTGGAGTTTAGTTTATACTAGACTCTAGTGGGCGTTATAAAAGAAACCTTACAGTTACTTAGCCAGCTAATCTCAAGGTCGTTTCGCTCACCAGAGGCGCGGCAAAATTCACCGAGCATTAAGGAACGCGCGCTGGGTAAGAAGTAGGTAGTGCGCCATCGACAGTGAGCCGCGCGTGCCGACTGAAGGATGGTTTTTTAGCGCTAATTTCGGCCAGCACAATTTTCTTCAAACAAATAGATATAGAGTATCCTTCCCGACCTCCAATTGCAACAAAAATTGGTAAGCTTACTCATAAACTTACAAGGAAAGTGTCCGAAAAATTTAAAGCATATCCAACCATCAAACATTATGTTACAGCTAAAAGCAGCGTATTTTGCCCCATTTTTATTACTATATCAACTCCGATATCCACCAAATTTTTCGGACAGTTGTGAAAGCCCAATTGGAAGGTCGTCGCCAATTTCCAGAATGATCTCATTTAAGGAACTGAAGATAAATCCGAATAATACGACAAAAATGGTCAAATTTGGACGAATTTGGTCAAATTACGCGATCGCGACTTTTACAGCTACTTTTGCTCCAAAAGCCGCGCACCATAAAATATGGCACTTAGGCGAAACTCACTGATCTTTCCAAAAAGGTATAACAAATTTGGTATTGTGAAAATTCTCACAGTCTCTAGAAAACAGTGGTACAAAATTTTTTTAAATCCAAGCAACTTTATTTTTATCGTGCACCCCCTATAAGAAGAAACCTAGCCAGAGTGGAAGTCGGCGCCCTCATTAAATTTTTGGAGAAAATCGCTCGCGCTCGCCAAAATTTGTTGGACCAGGACGATGTCCTAGCCTGGCAGCTCATTGCGCGTCGCAACGAGCTTCGTTGTTCGTCGACGTGCGACGAGCAACGAGAAAAATTGCGTGGCGCGTCGGGTGGCACATCTTAACGGGTGACACGCGTATAAATTTCGATCGCTGACGTACAGCGAACATCACAGCTGCGAGTGGCGTCAGCTAATAGGATTTCATCCTACAATGCAAGGCACATCGCGTTCATCTAGCTAACCAGGTGCTTTCGCGCCGCTGCGGGCGCGCTTGTTCCACAAGTCATTTCCGGCGGTCGCACGCTACTGCAAGCGAGAGGGCTATACTTAGAGCAACACATCGCGCCACAAGCCAAATATTTATCAACATCTTGACTAGCTACGCGGTCCTTTTCCGCATGCGCTCGCGCTGTGCTCAAAAATTGACGTCGTCAATCAATCAACATCAAGATTTTAGTTTTACATATGACCTTTATGTCAAAAAATCTTTGAATTTTCAATCGGTGGTCGATGTTACCTGAGGATTACTGGGCCGCGCTCAGCCTGTCATTCCGCCAAGAAGAACATAATACTAATAGCCTGGGGTCCCCAGGTAACCTGAGGACCTCAGGCTTCGTCCTTACTTCGTCACAGGACGATCGGAGCTCGAAGAGCGTAGAGAGTGCTGGCTGGCGTCGTCCTGTGATGGTCGACGTATTTTTGCTTGCTGGGATCCGGCCGAATGACGCCACATGCGACGTGTAGGGTAAAACTAAAAACGCTTCCCTATATGAGATAATATGACAAAAATTGTTTTGGTCACGTGACCAGTCAATGACATTGATATTTCGCTGCGGACGGTTTGGTGGAGGGTTAGGGTCAACGTTTATACATTATAGGGTCAAAGTTAGGACTAGAGTTGTACACTATTGACATTGTGAGGGTAATGGTTAAGGTTTATCACTAGCGACCTTTTCATCTGACCACAATATTGCAAAATGCTATGTTGTATGTCACGTGACAAATTTAGCCGAGGGTCGGAAGTCGGAGGTCGGAAGTCAGTGGACTCTGTTGGAGTCCGGCGGACTCCGAGCGGAGTCCGCCGAGCTGGCGGACTCCGCCAAGCTCCGCCGGACTCCGCCGGATTCAAGTCTGGCGGAGAGGTCCGGCGGAGTCCGCCAAGCACTCCGCCGGAGTCCGCGGCGGACCGGAGTCCGCCTAGTGGCTTAGTCCGCGACGGACACTCCGCCGAGCCGCCGCGGAGCCGCTCGGAGTCCGCGGCGGACTTTAAAGTCCGCTCGGAGTCCGCTCGGCTCCGCTCGGAGTCCGCTCGGCTCCGCTCGGAGTCCGCCAAAATGTACTCGAGTCCAGTGTAAATACATTTTGGCGGAGCACCGCCGGAGTCCACTCGGAGTCCGGCGGCTCCGCCGGAGTCCGCTCGGAGTCCGGCGGCTCCGCCGCGGACTCTACTCCGCGACGGATAGTGCCCAATCTTTCTACGAACAGTTTTACTCTGTAAATCAAGTAACTTAAAAGATAAAACTGGGGTTCGGTTAGGATGTAGAGATGCGTAGTGCTGTCCAACCCCATTCTCTGGATGTGCTCTAGGATTCCTAGCAGCCTGTCTGTGCTCCATCAGACGAGCATGGAGGCTTCTCTCAGTTTCCCCACAGTATCTCTTACCACATAACTCGCAAGTAACTAAGTAAATAGCTCCTTTTGTTGAGCATGTTGTTCCTGTGAGTCTAGGGCAGATCTCACAATTGTTAGGGTTACCAAGGTCACAAGTCTTCTTATCCAGTGGACGAGAGCGGCAGAAGATGTCCTGTAACTTCTTACCAGGTGTAAAAATAACTCTGATGGGGAGTTTGTTAGATTTGATGTAGTTGCGAATCGATGAGGAAGGAAAAGTGCACCACAGATTCTACAGGAAAACCCAGAACAAGGGGATAACATTACACCAGAAGTCACACCACCCGGACTCAGTGAAGGAGGAGTGTAAGAAGAACTTCTACCGTAATGCCACCATTGCTTCCTCAGGACCCCAGGAACTCGATCATTCAGTTAAGATCATCGATGATCTCTTAAAGAAAAATGGACACCAACCTCTGAGTCATAACGCAAGGAACAGGAGGACTAGGAGAAGACGTCAAACCACACCTGACTCTGTCCCACTCACCTTACCATTCATCTCTGGAACAGTTTGTAATAAGATTCGCAACTACATCAAATCTAACAAACTCCCCATCAGAGTTATTTTTACACCTGGTAAGAAGTTACAGGACATCTTCTGCCGCTCTCGTCCACTGGATAAGAAGACTTGTGACCTTGGTAACCCTAACAATTGTGAGATCTGCCCTAGACTCACAGGAACAACATGCTCAACAAAAGGAGCTATTTACTTAGTTACTTGCGAGTTATGTGGTAAGAGATACTGTGGGGAAATTGAGAGAAGCCTCCATGCTCGTCTGATGGAGCACAGACAGGCTGCTAGGAATCCTAGAGCACATCCAGAGAATGGGGTTGGACAGCACTAGGCATCTCTACATCCTAACCGAACCCCAGTTTTATCTTTTAAGTTACTTGATTTACAGAGTAAAACTGTTCGTAGAAAGATTGTAGAAGCGATGTATATATTGAGATTAAGTCCTGAAATGAATGATCGTTCTGAGTTGAGTTATTTGTACAAATATTTAGTCGATGTTTAACTAGTAAATAATGTATTGATAGGACTATCTTGGATAGTAACCATGACAACCGAGTTATCGTTGCTTAAGTGCTGATTTTATCATTAGTTTTTACACATGAACTGTGAATTCTGAACAACCAGTTTTACGTTTACTAATTAGTTTAGTATCATGAGTAGTACAGTATTTAGTTGTATTAGCTTACATTTCTTCTTGTCGTATTTTTTGTTGTTTTGACATTTTTTGCAATTACATTTTTTGGGTCATATTTCGTAAATTTTATTTCTCTGTTTTTGTTTTAATGTTATTTTAAATTTCTTTCCGTCGTTAATTTTTACACATGTTTAACAATTTTATTACAGAACTGAAGAAGACGTTGTTACGTGGAATGATTATTTCAATTCAATAAAGTTACTAGCCTAAAGTTTGCTGCTTCAATTTGTTCGCAAGTTAAGAGTCTAAAGAGAAATTCTCCAAGAGAAATCAAGTTCAAATGCGACTCATAAATATAGCCCCCTTGAACTATTATTTTCAGTAACACTATATTTCTGGTGCGTCACCTCGGATACGTGGACATAGCAATCCTGCTACTTGGTTTCTTTCCAGCTAACTTCATCTTTGTTGAACAACTCAATGAGAAACCGGGACCATTCTCCGTTATATGCACGGTAGGTATTGGGAAATATTTTTTAGATTGAGGTAGAAATAAAAAGTCAAAGTTCTAGAATAAAAGGTTCTCTACTGATAAGGTGGTGACTGGTAAGATTATTTGTCCGATTCAGAACTACAAACTTACTTGCGGTTACTAACGGTTACTATGGTTACTAACGGTTACTAATGGTCACTAACAGTTCTCTTTCAGTTTCAGGGGATTTGTATGAATGTGTTCGGACTTACAGCCTTGTCAATAACCGCCCTAATATCTGTTCACAGACTACTACGCTGTACTCTACCGCAGGTATATGTTTCCGTCTATCTATTACCAAACACAATGATACTTCTAATCTGCTTCACAAGTACAATAGTCAATAATAAGTAAAATTGAAAAGTTAGTACAACGCAAAATTAAATGTAAGTAACTAATTAACTTACTTTATCTGACGTTATTTGACCGGACATTGCGTGAGCAGACATAATTTTGAACGGACATTATAGGGAACGTTCGAAGGGATTCAAAACCTTTAAAAGACCGAAAAGTTTTCACCTTATTGGACAATAAGTTCGTAGTGGAATACTTTTGGGAAAAAAATTGAACAGACTTTGATTTGAACGAACCGTAATCTCGTAATATAAACGGAAGACTTTATTTGGACGGACACTAAAATGAACGCTAGAGCCTCCATGAGCGTCCAGTTAATGTCTGTTCAAATAAGGTCCGGCAAGGTAATAATATTAATGCTAAGGCTGTAGTGTTCATATTACAGATAGAAAATAGACTATAGGCTAATAGGTAAGCTATATTTAACACAAATGGAGAAACTACAACTCAAATTCGCAATCCAGCCAAGAACTGTTCGCATCAATTAACAAATGGATTCTATTGAAACATCAGACTATAAACATAAATGAATGTTAAATTTACAGTCAAATTGAAATGAAACACACGTCATGGTTTAAGTGGACAGGTTTAAGGAAACCACCACCACCTGCGTTCCTTTGTACAACTTGTGAACTATGAAGCAATAAAACTGCGACAAAGGCTTTGTTGTGACGAAATCAAGTACCAGTTGAGAGTTTTCTATCATAACACAACTTAACAACTCTTGTGCAAAAATAAGTAAAATAGTGCAACAACAAGTAAACTAGTGCAACAAGTAAACTAGTGCAACAAGTAAACTAGTGCAACCAGTAAACTAGTGCAACCAGTAAACTAGTGCAACAACTAGTAAACTAGTGCAACAACAATTAAACTAGTGCAATATCAAGTAAACTAGTGCAACAACAAGTAAACTAGTGCAACCAGTAAACTAGTGCAATAACAAGTAATCTAGTGCAATAACAATTAAACTAGTGCAATATCAAGTAAACTAGTGCAACCAGTAAACTAGTGCAATAACAAGTAAATTAGTGCAATAACAAGTACACTACTGCAATAACAAGTAAACTAAAAAACAGGTAAACTAAAAAGTCGTAAATAAAAACAGCAAAACCCTAAATTACTGTAAACACTAATTTACCTTCCCCCAAATTAAAAAAAATGCTTTTCTTTAGGTTCTTTTATCGCGTGATTCTATAAATATGGCTTATGTCAAGCGAGGTTTCAGGCTCATTACTAATTAAAACAAGTATTGTGCAAAGATGTGATCCGACTGAAACTCCAAAACCAAAACTCAGATTTACCGTACTATTTCCCCACTCTAACCTCTGTCTTATCTTCTTATCTTAGACTTATCTTCAGGCAATAGCACGAGTAACAAGAAACAGTATGCTGATATTCGTGCTGGGCTGCTATTTAGCCGCCATATCCATAGCCGTCCTGGTCATGATCATCCCGCCAAAACTAACCTACAGATACGACAACGGCTACTATTCCTGCATCGGACATTACGGTATCAAGGACAGGTGCATCTTTTATAGGATCTGTCCATTAGTGGGGGGGGGGGGGGGGGGGGGGGGGGGGGGGTGACAGCGTGACACGTTTATCACCGCGAGGGGCCCATGTCCATTAGTCCATGTTTTGTGTCATTATTATTGGCAGGCTTATCATTGATCAGCTCTCCAAGTACTAGTCTGACCCTTCGCGCCATGATTCTCGATGTGACACAGCAACTCTGTAAGATGACCCCCAATATTCCCAGAGAGAACAACATGGGAGGTATAGCCCGAGCAGTGGGGATGACACTGGGAGCCCTCTTCTTCCTCGTCATTATCCTGATAAACGTCCTCCTTCATCATTACTCGAGAAAGAAGCTGGCTCATCTATCTGGCAGTAAGTATCAGTTATACAACTGCTCTGACGTTAATAGTTTTACAAAGAGAAAACTTAACCGTTTTATTTTTGACGAGTCAATGATTACCGCTATTTCTATTTACAAAGTTGAATCTGCCCTAAATATCCCCTCCCCCCCCCCCCCCCCCCCCCCCCCCCCCCCCCATTATTGATATCCTGATAATCCCTGCAGACTCGGTGAAGAAGCACAAGACCTCCAGATACAGGACACTAACTACCCACTCCATCTCAGCACTCCTCATAGTCACGTGGTTACCCTTCGCTATCACATTCTTCATCACTATCTCCCTGGAGTCACGTGACCCGGGATTGTCAGCGGAGTGTCAGACCCCTTCTGTCAGACACATCTCCACCTTTGCTATTAACTTCTACCTGCTAAACTTCGTGCTCAACCCACTCCTTTACAGCGTGACTAACATTAATTTTATGAAGTTCGTTATCAAGCTGATAAAGAAGCACTTTAGTAAAATGTTGTGTGTAGCCCAGTTGTGCACTAAACTGAACCCCGACCTGGATATCTCCACCAACGTGTCCACAATGGACCAGGCTGGTGGGGCGTCCAGTAACAACTGTCCTGCTCCGGAAAGGGTTTACTCTAACATGCTGACTGTCCCTGCTCAGTCCTCTACCAAGAAGAAGCTGTCTCCCGCTAAATCCGCTAATAAATATGTAAAGAAGGAGAGTGGTGGAAAGAAGGTGGTGGGGAGTAAGACTGATGAGATCAGGAGTAACAAAAGTGACTTTTCAGAAATCATTCAAATGTCACCAGTCAATAATTCATCGCTTGACAGTAGGAAGAGTAAAAAGAAAAAAGACATCGCAAAGAAAAACACAGATAATAAGAAAGCTGCAGTGTAATACAACTTTAAAGTCCTTGTAGTGAAAATTATCAATTACGACAGCCTGTGAAACAAGAGCTGTAAAACTATAACCAGACAGTTGTGTGGAAGTGACATTCTGGGGTAACTATTGTAAATCTAGTTTCAGCGTGTAGATCAGACTTGTTGAGCATGACATTGGATACCTGTTCTGCACTAAATACCAAGCCGGTAAATGGTAATACTATAATTCAGAGGAAACTATATCCTCACCAGATCCCTCACCAGATCCCTCACCAGATCTGAGATCCCTCACCAGATCCCTCACCAGATTCCTCACCAGATCTGAAATCCCTCACCAGATCCCTCACCAGATCCCTCACCAGATCCCTCACCAGATCCCTCACCAGATCCCTCACCAGATCCCTCACCAGATCCCTCACCAGATCCCTCACCAGATCCCTCACCAGATCCCTCACCAGATCCCTCACCAGATCCCTCACCAGGTCCCTCACCAGATCTCTCACCAGACCCCTCATTTCGCAACCAATTCCTAACCAGATCTTAACAAAATTTTGGTTCGACCATATTCCAATAAATTGACTGTGAGTAGGAAAAGTTCCGGCGATATTAAGGATAACTCATGTTATGGACGATGAGAATACGAATAAAAAATGCTTCAATTTTTGTTAAATTTTATTTATACATTTATTATCATAAATTGAGATTTATAAAATATTTTAAATTGTTGATATTCGTTCATAAAAAACTTCAATACAAATCTTAAATCTACCAAGGGTGAAGAAGGTTAATCTCTTGGAGAAAATATAATAAAGAAACTCAACGTTATTATGTGTGGAGTTGACATGGTAGTTCACCAGTAGTACACCAGTACACGACTAGTCCGTCTAGGTGCAAATCCCAGAATGCGACAATAATCGGCTGCTAACAGCTAAACTGGTAATAGAGATCCCTCACCAGATCCCTCACCAGACCCCTCACCAGATCCCTCGCCAGATCCCTCACCAGATCCCTCACCAGATCCCTCACCAGATCCCTCACCAGATCCCTCACCAGATCCATCACCAGATCCCTCACCAGATCCCTCACCAGATCCCTCACCAGATCCCTCACCAGATCCCTCACCAGATCCCTCACCAGATCCCTCACCAGATCCCTCACCAGATCCCTCACCAGATCCCTCACCAGATCCCTCACCAGATCCCTCGCCAGATCCCTCACCAGATCCCTCACCAGATCCCTCACCAGGTCCCTCACCAAATCTATCACCAGACCCCTCATTTCGCAACCAATTTCTAACCAGATCTTAACAAAATTTTGGTTCGACCATATTCCAATAAATTGACTGTGAGTAGGAAAAGTTCCGGCGATATTAAGGATAACTTATGTTATGGACAATGAGAATACGAATAAAAAATGCTTCAATTTTTGTTAAATTTTATTTATACATTTATTATCATAAATTGAGATTTATAAAATATTTTAAATTGTTGATATTCGTTCATAAAAAACTTCAATACAAATCTTAAATCTACCAAGGGTGAAGAAGGTTAATCTCTTGGAGAAAATATAATAAAGAAACTCAACGTTATTATGTGTGGAGTTGACATGGTAGTTCACCAGTAGTACACCAGTACACGACTAGTCCGTCTAGGTGCAAATCCCAGTATGCGACAATAATCGGCTGCTAACAGCTAAACTGGTAATAACGGCCCACAACTCGACAATAAACAAATCGACAATAAACATGTACAACACAACTAGAAATAATATCTGAGAATAATAAGCTGCCAGCACCTTACGGTACGGAATATTCAAAGTTCTGCGGAGGAATAGTCCACACCTGTGGCACCTGGTCTGCCAGCACTATGACAGACCGCATCTTTAATATCCACCAGATTTGCGGTAGATTTGCGACCAGCAAGTAAAGAAACAGGTGGCTCTAGCTAGTTTGTCAGCTAGTTTGTCAGCTAGTTTGTCATCCCAAACAGTTGGACATTAGATCAGGATGGCTTGTGAACTGGGACCAGGACAAGGAGTCAGACAACTGTGAACCAGATGAAATACACTTCAAGACAGGTGTTGTAACTACTAACTACTTACAATGTGGGGAGTTGGGACTAACATATATTTCACGGAACATAATTCATACTGGCAGCCGTCCATGTAGAAAAATCGGTCAATTAAAATGGCGGCTGTTTTGGTTGAATATTCAATCATGAGACACTGCACTGAATTCAACAACATAGTAGCAATAACAATTGCTGTTTTACTGGAGTCTGCTAGTAGTTAATAGTATTTAAAATCGAGGCAGTAATTTATTATGGTGTTAATTAAGTTAACTGATGGTTCAGGTCTCTCTCTCAGCCGTGTAACAGTAGGTAACAGTTGAGCTGATACATTTGATTACGTTATAAGTTATTAAGTAAATTTATTAAGTAAAGTATAAGTTATTAAGTAAAGTTGCGTGATCGAGCTAGGAGCATGAAACTGAGAGAGGCTGAGAAACTCTAAAAAGCGCGTACGATTTAAATGAAATACAACAAAGTGGAAGGAATGAGGGAGTTGTCAGTGCCATTACATATCAGAGCGGTCAGCTGGGGTTGTAGCAGGTGCTGGTCCAATCAGCTCACATATATCATCCACAACTCACGTAGTTGACATTTTTAACGGCAAAATCATCAGAAACTTTAAAATGAAATAGATAGTTAGACAATACTGGTACAGGCCGTTATATTTAGCAAAGAAATAGAATCAGCTCTATAATACGTACGGCACATTTCAGATAAATCTTACAAAATTTGTTAAACCATATGGCGGACTGGTCAGCCGGCCAGAAGACCCTGAAACTGAAGAGTTTAAATGCAGCGGGGATGACGTGGGTGCAGGCAAGTTGATACGTCTTAGCGGAGGAGGCAGCCTCTCTTAGCGGAGGAGGCAGCCTCTCTTAGCCAGTAAATGAGTCCTTTGAGAAGGATGAAACTCCGACAAAAAGCAGTTGTTAGAGAAGTAGACAATGAGGAGTAGCAGTGGTAACAATGGGGACAGTCACAAAAAGAAACATTAACCTCATATTAAGAGTAGGGTTAAATATAATTCACTACAAATGAATAACCTAAAGTAGATAGAGAAATGGTAAAATGAGCAAGGTAAAGTATTCGGATTCCATGTCCTTTGATCGAGCAAGTTAATCAGACCCCCAACGAAGGTGCGTATAAATTATCCCAAAACAATAAAACAGTAAGTAAGAGTAAGTAAGCTAGTCACGTGTTATTTAGCGATTAGTCACGTGATACAGTTCGGATACAACTTTACAATAATCTAAATCTGCGACAATGCCAATTGTAGATTTCCTATTTTAGCTATAATTTTATAAATTCGTCCGCGTGTTTGAGTGACAATAATATTATATATGTATTATATAGCAATCCTTAGAGTTTGAATGCAGCTATTGACAAACAATGTCCCTTTATACAGATCTGTGCTAATTCACAATGATTAGCTGTCCAATGAGACAATAATATGTGATATTATGTGGTATTATATGATTCAGAACATTTAGCTACTTAATATCCCAATGAGTTGCCTTTGAAGGCTTATACCGTTCCGCCCGGGTACTCTTCATGCCGCCACATCAAACCTTTTCAACTGAGAGCTAGACCAGTCTATATAATACTATAAGTATAATACTATTATAGTCTGTGTCAGACCGGTCTTCATAATAGTCTAGATCAGACCGGTCTTCATAATAGTCTGGATCAGACCGATCTATATAATAGTCAGGGTCAGACCAATCTTCATAATATTCTGGAGCAGACCGGTCTATATAAAAGTCTGGGTCAGACCGATCTATATAATAGTCTGGGTCAGACCGATCTATATAATAGTATGGGTCAGACCGGTCTATATAATAGTCTGGATCAAACCGATCTATATAATAGTCTGGGTCAGACCGGTCTTCATAATAGTCAGGGTCAGACCAATCTTCATAATATTCTGGAGCAGACCGATCTTCATAATATTCTGGAGCAGACCGATCTATATAATAGTCTGTGTCAGACCGGTCTATATAAAAGTCTGGGTCAGACCGATCTATATAATAGTCTGGAGCAGACCGATCTATATAATAGTCTGGATCAGACCGGTCTATATAATAGTCTGGATCAGACCGGTCTTCATAATAGTCTGGATCAGACCGGTCTATATAATAGTCTGGATCAGACCGGTCTATATAAAAGTCTGGGTCAGACCGGTCTTCATAATAGTCTGGATCAGACCGATCTATATAATAGTCTGGGTCAGTCCGATCTATATAATAGTCTGTGTCAGACCGATCTATATAATAGTCTGTATCAGACCGGTCTATATAAAAGTTTGGGTCAGACCGGTCTTCATAATAGTCTGGATCAGACCGATCTATATAATAGTCTGGATCAGACCGATCTATATAATAGTCTGTGTCAGACCGGTCTTCATAATAGTCTGGATCAGACCGGTCTATATAATAGTCTGGGTCAGACCGATCTATATAATAGTATGGGTCAGACCGGTCTATATAATAGTCTGGATCAAACCGATCTATATAATAGTCTGGATCAGACCGGTCTATATAATAGTCTGTGTCAGACCGATCTATATAATAGTCTGTATCAGACCGGTCTTCATAATAGTCTGGATCAGACCGATCTATATAATAGTCTGGGTCAGACCGATCTATATAATAGTCTGTGTCAGACCGATCTATATAATAGTCTGGATCAGACCGGTCTATATAATAGTCTGGATCAGACCGGTCTTCATAATAGTTTGGATCAGACCGGTCTATATAATAGTCTGGATCAGACCGATCTATATAATAGTCTGTGTCAGACCGATCTATATAATAGTCTGTATCAGACCGGTCTATATAAAAGTCTGGGTCAGACCGGTCTTCATAATAGTCTGGATCAGACCGATCTATATAATAGTCTGGATCAGACCGATCTATATAATAGTCTGTGTCAGACCGGTCTTCATAATAGTCTGGATCAGACCGGTCTATATAATAGTCTGGGTCAGACCGATCTATATAATAGTATGGGTCAGACCGGTCTATATAATAGTCTGGATCAAACCGATCTATATAATAGTCTGGGTCAGACCGGTCTTCATAATAGTCAGGGTCAGACCAATCTTCATAATATTCTGGAGCAGACCGATCTTCATAATATTCTGGAGCAGACCGATCTATATAATAGTCTGTGTCAGACCGGTCTATATAAAAGTCTGGGTCAGACCGATCTATATAATAGTATGGGTCAGACCGGTCTATATAATAGTCTGGATCAAACCGATCTATATAATAGTCTGGGTCAGACCGGTCTTCATAATAGTCAGGGTCAGACCAATCTTCATAATATTCTGGAGCAGACCGATCTTCATAATATTCTGGAGCAGACCGATCTATATAATAGTCTGGGTCAGACCGGTCTTCATAATAGTCTGGGTCAGACCAGTCTTCATAATAGTCTGGGTCAGACCAGTCTTCATAATAGTTTGGGTCAGACCGGTCTTCATTATAGTCTGGGTCAGACCGAACAGTCTCTATATTATCTGATTAAACAGTTTAAAACAGTCCTCTCATCAATTTGGTGACTTTTGCTTTCACATTTTCATTTTCCATGGCACTAATAAATAATAATATAATATAATATAATTAAACAATGATTGAATAAATTGAAAAACAAAATTTATGTCGCGAAAATATACGCGATGAAAATATTCAAGGTTAATATTTTTATATGACTAAGACATTTACTCCCTGGCTGCTCCGATATAAGATTTCGGAAAATCTTTTATGTTTTAAAGAATATGCGTTTTAAGATGAAAGGAAAATTATGAAAATGTCCTATCGGTAAGACATTTTCAGGTTTCAGCTTTCTGTGACCCAAATTTCACTGTTTTGACTGAATTTTTCTTTATATTAATAATCAATTATATTAATAATCAATTAATGAGTTCACTTTGGATGGCACAAGACACAATTGAGGTACTGAAATTTAAATTACCAAAGAAACCTTATTAAGCGCCTCCTCGCCAACTAATTTCTATTAGTATTGGTGCACTGTAAAACCCTTCTCTATGTCAGTGGCGTAACGCGAAGGGCCCCGCTGACCCCGCTGTGCTGGGGGGGGGGGGGGGGGTGTGCCATCTTAGGGGGGCGCAAAATCGTCGTTTGATGTGGGACAATTTTGAAAAACTTAACTGAGGTAGTAGCAAAACTGCGCGTTTTGCTCTAAAAACATACTTTTTTAGAGATTTTATTGGCGCGGCGTATCCTCTAAAATCATCTAATTTGTTCAATTTTAGGGAGGGGCGCCAAAAGGGAGGGGGCGCCAAAAGGGAGGGGGCGCCAAAAGGGAGGGGGCGCATTTTCGGCGGGGTGGGGGCGCCAACAGGCAACGTTACGCCACTGCTCTGGGTGCTCCTAATTAGGTGCCTCCTCGCTAACTAATTTCTATTGATCTATCATCTACACTGTAAAACCCTTCTCCAATAAGAAGTAATATACATTTATAACAGTCAGTAATTCTCGCACGTGAGAAGAAACGAAACCCGGATCAGTGGGTCACGCCGGACCCCGGATCAGTGTTGGATCTAGCCCCTCCAAGACCAAAGAGGACAGTCAAATTCGCTCTGTAAACTTTATAATTTATAACACGCTTATACCTGAAGGTGTAGAATTTCAAAGATTACGCGGCACATGAGACTTATTCCGTCATATCGCACACTAGACTCCTTTTCTCATGATATTCCTCGCCTGATTTCGAGTTTTTGGATTTTAATCTGAATATTGTTATAAATTTGCCAGAGTATGGTGGTTGCTGATAGATTTTTGGTAATTTAACGAATGAAAAGACGGCTATTTTTGTTTTATCTGCTCACACTACTACACTGTGTTCACTCAAATGACGACCGGGATTTTGCGATAAGAAGGGCTTCTTGTAGAAGATTATGTGCTACAAAGGTATTAGTTTAAAATAATCACTGGCCTATTTCTCAATAACAATTCTAAGCGGTGGAAATTTTTGGTTGTTATATCCCCTTATTTGGGCTACAAGTGGTTTTTATATGGGCTACACATGGTTGGTATATCGCCTTATTATCTGCAACAGATCCAATCCCTAATTCGGCCACTATAACTCCACTATGATAAAAATATTTCCCACATATCTACTTTAATTCTATTTCCTTGGCTAATAATAATATTTTCTTGTTGGATCTTATCCTGCCCACAAATAATAAACCCTCCGCAGTACTCCAAGTCTCTAGGAACCTGTCTGGAACAATGCTCTCTACCCCGGGCCTGTTCTCTATACAACTGTCACTTGTTCTGTAACCCTGGTGATGACCTCTGTCTGGACACCTGTCAGAGTTTTACTAACTTTACTGTTGGTTCTTGTGAGAAGGAGTGTTCTGCAGGACCTGTTGTTGATGTGAAGGAGCTCCAGCCGGGAACAGCTTCTTTACGCGTTAGGTTGGTGACCTGGTGCACTGTTGTTATTTACTCAGTTTAATTTATGGTACTGGTAGTATTGAAGCTGTAATATTATTACAACTAGAGCTATCAGCTAACTGGTCGCTATTTCTATTTCTTTTGTATATTGTACATATATATTATATATATTTATTGAAGGGATCTTGGTTGTAAAACCAAGTTTGGATTTGCAATGCAGAACTTTAAAACTCCATTCCGCAACCCTTCAGCGCCAAATTAGCACTAAAAGTCGAATCACACGTGATCCTGATCAAGCAAATAAACAAAGAAACTGGACAGAACTTGACCTACGACTTTTCATTTGATCTGAACACCACTTTCACCGGTCTCTATCCTTGGTTTCAATATCAAGTAGATGTCATTTCACTATTTTCAAACTCCTGTTGTGTCTCTACAGGGCTATGGATTGGAAGCGTCTCATTCGATCGTACAGGCAAGTGTAATGAATTGAAATCTACTAGATAATTACAATTACAACCCTAGAAAATGTTGACAATTAACACATGTCAACTTAGAATCAGTTATATCATTGCATCTTTTAACAAAGCTACTTTTCATTTACCCCACTCTTATTCAGGATACACTGTGGTAGATAGCAGGAAAGTGAGCAATGTAACTTTCCTCCCTTACCCATTACCAGCTTCCTGGATAGACACGACCTTGACTGGCAGAGTGTCGTACAATGTAGACATCACTTGGTTCTACGATACTACTAATGAGACGTACCAGAGGGAAGGAACTAGGAAGATTAACAACAATGATATTGGAGTGAGGGGAGGGGAGGTTATTGAAGGGTCGGAGAGTGTCTACACGTCCTGCTATGGTACTGATATTATACAAGAAGTGTTTTATTGTGTTTACCGCGGGTTTGGTATGGGATACCTCTTCAAAGTAGGTCCAACTAGTTTCTCTAGTAGTATAGTAGTACTAATTATCACTAGTTTCTTTAGTAGTATAGTAGTACTAGTAATAATTATCACTAGTTTCTCTAGTTGGTTGTGCACTATTTTAGTTTTACCAGTGCCACAATCTCAACTCGAGATGATAAAAGTACATGTTAAAATATTGCTGATGTTTTTGTATAACTGATGACAATAAATGTTCAGGAATCCCTGGCCCACAAACCCCGCCCTTCAGTATTATATGTAGACAATAAGTCAGGGGACGAGGTACTGGTAGAGGTAGAACTATCTATAAAACCTAGGAATACCTGCAAATACTTCCCCTGGGTGGACCACACTAAACCAATAGGCTTGCAACTGGAGTGTAGTAGAAGACACAGGACCACAAGTCAGGTGGAGGTAGCTTACAGAGCAGATATCCATATCCATATAAGGGCATGTTTTATGAGTGTTGAAGAAGGTGGGACAATAAACCAGCCGTGTTGTAGTGACAAGGGTGTGGGTTGTGTCTGGGACGAGGACAACAAATTGCTGAAAAATCTCACTGAGGCTCGGAACTATCTGATCTACTTTTACAACAGCACTACTGACAATAGTGTCTGCAAGGTTTATCGCACATATTTTGTATTCTCAACTCGCATATTTAATGAAGTTATCTTAGAGCGAAAGATGTTAAATATGCCCTTTTTTGGGCTTCGCGTGACGGTGAACTAAATTCGCAGTGTCTAACTAACTTTTTAATGTCTACCTCAGAAAGAACTGCCATGTGATGGGTTCTACGAACGTGTCACACCACGTGATATCAAGAAGTGCTCCACCCCTCTCCCCCTGCTTACAATAATCATTCCCTCTATTTCTGGCTTTGCGCTAGTTCTTATTGTTGTCGTTGGTGCGATTACCCTCTGGAAGTTAGTTAATTTCCAGCTAGCGAGGAAAAACGCAAATTATGATGCACACAATTAAACTCGATGGTTCACACAATTAAATGACCTCTTCCGAAGATTTTTGGGACCAGAAACTTAAAAGTTGCCCACACTCAGGTTCAAGTGTGGGAATGTGCTGGTTGCTAAAGAAGCTAACATACCCTGGGACGGACAGGGACTTGGAGGAGAGCTCTCCAGGGATGCTATTTCAAAAGAGAGGTGGATCATAGAATGTGTTTTATCTTTTGAGATTATTAACGTGTTTTTTAAGTAAGGGGTCGTTCACATATTACGTAATCAATATTTTAGCAATTTTTACCCCCCTCCCCCCTTCCGTAATCAAGACCCCCCCTCCTGACATCAATTAATTACGTAATCATGGCCTGACCCCCCCCCCCCCCCCCCCCCCCCCGTTGACTTTTTTCCTAGAAAACACTTTTCTCTACGTTTCATGCTACCCTGATCATGCTATCATGATGAGCCGAAATCATTGTTATGATATCCGGCCAAGCACCTTCTAAACTACTTACTATTATAGCCGGATATTCGATCAATTTCTAAATTTTATCACTATCAGAGTGAAATTGAGTGGAATTCGAATTAAATTGTTATTATTCTAGAGGGTAAAAAAGAAAATGTTGATTACGTAATCAACGACCGAAACCCCCCCCCCCCCCCCCCCCCCCCCGTAATCAACCGTAAGCATTTGGAAACCCCCCTCCCCCCTCGGCTGATTACGTAATATGTGAACGACCCCTAACTGTAAGGGTGTTCTGTTCTAAATGATTGATATTTTATCGTAGCAAATAAATATCCATTTCTTTTGGGTTTGTGAATGACCTCTTTCAACTTTGAGTTTTA
This sequence comes from Bolinopsis microptera, assembly GCF_026151205.1. Taxonomy (NCBI): domain Eukaryota; kingdom Metazoa; phylum Ctenophora; class Tentaculata; order Lobata; family Bolinopsidae; genus Bolinopsis; species Bolinopsis microptera. Next base: position 7,750,891 of record NC_087082.1, on the reverse strand, counting down.
CTTTTTTAACCTTAAGTTTTACCTGCATGACCCTTGAAACCCTCGTAGTCCTAAATTATCATAATGAAATTAAATAAATTATCAACATTTCAAAACCCTTAGTTACTTGGACAGAGGGAACTTTGGGTACATCCTAGGAGGGAAACTAAAAGTAAAGCTGCATGAGAAAGATGAGCTTACTAAGCAGTACGATGTGGCTTTAAAAATACTCAAGACTAAGGTGGATAAAGAAGAACATCTAGCAGAAACCGAAGAAAATATTAAAGGTACGTGTTATTTGGAACAGTTTTGGGTAAACTCCGAACTTCGGCGAATCTGTCAGGCTTGTTATTTTGTGTTTTTGTTTTTAATTGAAGCGTGGAATAAACAAGATGTTTGATACTTTTGAGAACCCAAAGTTTTGCAGATGCTAAGAAAGCGATGAAAGCAGAGATCCACATAATGAAGCAGATCCAAGGTTCGGGGCGGGAGCTGGGTGAGCACGTGCTAAGAATGTATGGGTATGTGGTAGATGCACCTCCGTACATTCTAGTGCTTGAGCTGTGTGTCACAAACCTCACTCGCTACCTCCGGAGACTCAGGATACAGGTACACTACTTCCTTAAACCTTTATTTCATCTCACTCAGTCACCAATTTTGGGTTTGGTAAAGTTGTGAATAGGGACATTTTTCATAAATTTCCAGGTCATTAGGTAATAATTACTATGATATTAAGCTGTATAGTACATAGTATAAGTATTAGCTGTAGTTGCCAAAACATTGTTCATTTTCAGATCGAGAACAAGACTCTTTCACCTGAAGAGGTACAGATCGGTACAGTGTTGAGTATTGAAGATCACAAGAACAGTATCTCAAAACAAGACCGAGTAAAGAACCTTGCACGTGCAAAAGAAGAACCTGCGCGCAAGAGTAAAAGTTTGACAAGATCAGGAGCAGAGAACAGAGGCCGTGAGAGAGGAGACAGAACAGAGAGTACCTTAGTGAGCCAATCTGGTGCTGAAAATACTCTCTCTCTAGTTCACAACAGGTAGATTATCTACTAGATAAGTAGATACAATCAAGATGTAATTGTAGTGTCTTACTTTATTCTTATCTCTACCCCTGTACAGAACCTCTTATCTTATCTCTAACCCTGTACAGGACCGCTTATCCTATCTCTAACCCTGTACAGGATCACTTATCTTATCTCCAACCCTGTACAGGACCGCTTATCTTATCTCTAACCCTGTACAGGACCGCTTATCTTATCTCCAACCCTGTACAGGACCGCTTATCTTATCTCTACCCCTGTACAGGACCTCTAATCTTATCTCTAACCCTGTACAGGACCGCTTATCTTATCTCTAACCCTATACAGGACCGCTTATCTTATCTCTAACCCTGTACAGGACCGCTTATCTTATCTCTAACCCTGTACAGGACCGCTTATCTTATCTCTAACCCTGTACAGGACCGCTTATCTTATCTCTACCCCTGTACAGGACCGCTTATCTTATCTCTAACCCTGTACAGGACCGCTTATCTTATCTCTACCCCTGTACAGGACCGCTCTAACCCTGTACAGGACCTCTTATCTTATCTCTACCCCTGTACAGGACCTCTAATCTTATCTCTAACCCTGTACAGGACCGCTTATCTTATCTCTAACCCTATACAGGACCGCTTATCTTATCTCTAACCCTGTACAGGACCGCTTATCTTATCTCTAACCCTGTACAGGACTGCTTATCTTATCTCTAACCCTCTACAGGACCGCTTATCTTATCTCTACCCCTGTACAGGACCGCTCTAACCCTGTACAGGACCTCTAATCTTATCTCTACCCCTGTACAGGACCGCTTATCTTATCTCTACCCCTGTACAGGACCGCTTATCTTATCTCTAACCCTGTACAGGACCGCTTATCTTATCTCTACCCCTGTACAGGACCGCTCTAACCCTGTACAGGACCTCTAATCTTATCTATACCCCTGTACAGGACCGCTTATCTTATCTCTAACCCTGTACAGGACCGCTTATCTTATCTCTAACCCTGTACAGGACCGCTTATCTTATCTCTAACCCTGTACAGGACCGCTTACCTTATCTCTAACCCTGTACAGGACCGCTTATCTTATCTCTAACCCTGTACAGGACCGCTTATCTTATCTCTAACCCTGTACAGGACCGCTTATCTTATCTCTACCCCTGTACAGGACCGCTTATCTTATCTCTAACCCTGTACAGGACCGCTTATCTTATCTCTACCCCTGTACAGGACCGCTCTAACCCTGTACAGGACCTCTTATCTTATCTCTACCCCTGTACAGGACCGCTTATCTTATCTCTAACCCTGTACATGACCGCTTATCTTATCTCTACCCCTGTACAGGACCGCTCTAACCCTGTACAGGACCTCTAATCTTATCTATACCCCTGTACAGGACCGCTTATCTTATCTCTAACCCTGTACAGGACCGCTTATCTTATCTCTAACCCTGTACAGGACCGCTTATCTTATCTCTAACCCTGTACAGGACCGCTTATCTTATCTCTAACCCTGTACAGGACCGCTTATCTTATCTCTAACCCTGTACAGGACCGCTTATCTTATCTCTAACCCTGTACAGGACCACTTATCTTATCTCTACCCCTGTACAGGACCGCTTATCTTATCTCTAACCCTGTACAGGACCGCTTATCTTATCTCTACCCCTGTACAGGACCGCTCTAACCCTGTACAGGACCTCTTATCTTATCTCTACCCCTGTACAGGACCGCTTATCTTATCTCTAACCCTGTACATGACCGCTTATCTTATCTCTACCCCTGTACAGGACCGCTTATCTTATCTCTAACCCTGTACAGGACCGCTTATCTTATCTCCAACCCTGTACAGGACCGCTTATCTTATCTCTACCCCTGTACAGGACCTCTAATCTTATCTCTAACCCTGTACAGGACCGCTTATCTTATCTCTAACCCTATACAGGACCGCTTATCTTATCTCTAACCCTGTACAGGACCGCTTATCTTATCTCTAACCCTGTACAGGACCGCTTATCTTATCTCTAACCCTGTACAGGACCGCTTATCTTATCTCTACCCCTGTACAGGACCGCTCTAACCCTGTACAGGACCTCTTATCTTATCTCTACCCCTGTACAGGACCTCTAATCTTATCTCTAACCCTGTACAGGACCGCTTATCTTATCTCTAACCCTATACAGGACCGCTTATCTTATCTCTAACCCTGTACAGGACCGCTTATCTTATCTCTAACCCTGTACAGGACCGCTTATCTTATCTCTAACCCTGTACAGGACCGCTTATCTTATCTCTACCCCTGTACAGGACCGCTCTAACCCTGTACAGGACCTCTAATCTTATCTCTACCCCTGTACAGGACCGCTTATCTTATCTCTACCCCTGTACAGGACCGCTTATCTTATCTCTAACCCTGTACAGGACCGCTTATCTTATCTCTACCCCTGTACAGGACCGCTCTAACCCTGTACAGGACCTCTAATCTTATCTCTACCCCTGTACAGGACCGCTTATCTTATCTCTAACCCTGTACAGGACCGCTTATCTTATCTCTAACCCTGTACAGGACCGCTTACCTTATCTCTAACCCTGTACAGGACCGCTTATCTTATCTCTACCCCTGTACAGGACCGCTCTAACCCTGTACTAGGCCTGTACATGACCGCTTATCTTATCTCTAACCCTGTACAGGACCGCTTTTTATCTCTAACCCTGTACAGGACCTCTTATCTTATCTCTAACCCTGTACAGGACCGCTTATCTAATCCCAAACTGCTTGTCCCCAGACCGAGAGTACTATCAAGGGGAGCTCAAGGAAACACCAGTTCGTATAACGACAGTGTGCACGGTAAAATGTCCCGACTCGAGCCCAGTATGGATAGGTTTAAAGACACTGTTCTAACTACAGCAGACCTTCTGAACTTCTGCCGGCAGGTCAAGTTATTCATTTAAAAATTCCCTCTTAACCTCATTTAGTTCTCTCTCAATCCTTTAATATTTCATTTTGACCCGACTGAATGTTGTTTTCAATGTTGTTTTGCATTTTGAATGAACGTTTATAATCACCATATTGTTGCGTCAGGTTTCCTCTGGAATGGACTTCCTACACAGCATAGAGCTGATACACAGAGATCTAGCGGCTGATAACGTACTGCTAAAAGAGGAACCTGACGGAAAGCTGACAGTTAAAATTTGTGATTTCGGGCAGAGCAGGATGCTTTACAATGGAAAGTACATGTGCTCGGGGGACAGTGTTACAGACCGACAGAGGATGTTCAGGCTCAGGTGGACAGCTCCCGAGGTAGCTTCTTCCAGCTTCTATAGTAGTAGTATAATTAGTATATCTTGTTTAGGAATAGGATGTTCAACTCACTCGCAAATACTAAATTTAAAAACCAGCAATGATGACAGATGATACATTTTCATATTCCAGATCAAGCAAGATCCTAAGAAATGGTCAAAGTTTAGCGATGTTTGGTCCTATGGAGTGCTCATGTGGGAAGTCTTTACACTGGTAAGAATGGCTTTATCAAATAGTGGGAAGCTGTAGTTTTGCCACCTCTATTATAGTTATACTACCATATAACGGAGAATTTACAAACCATTTCAACTTGAAATAGAAATATTCGAATGATAACTTTCTCTAAACAAAACTCAAAACTGGTTTTAAACCCTCGGTAAGTGACGACCTGGTATTCAGGGAGGAATACCCTACCCAGGGTGGCCAGATCACCACGTGCTCGACAACTTACTGTCCGGGATGAGGATGAAACAGCCGCCATGCTGTAGCGACACAGTCTGGGAGATGGCGCTGAGGTGCTGGGACCACAACCCTCAGGCTAGGGGCGAGTTCAATGAGATTAAGGTATCATCTCCATATATTTGGAACGTGCTTTACATTCTCGAACCTAGGCCTAGATCGTTTTTAATAACATTAACAGTTTATTTAAAAGAGCCCTTATATTTTTGACTAAAATAATTCAACTAATTTTTCAGAACTCTTGAAAAATTATAGGATTGATGAGGTTTTTTAAAAGTTGTTATACTTATTTTATTAACCAAAGCCTGATTGGCCAGCTGGAGCTAGATAAGATAATGTGTGAGGATCGAGACAAGGAACTAGGAGTTAAACCTTCAGACTACACGTTTTGTGACGTACCAGCTGAGACAGAGGATAATCATATACTGGGAACAGCTGAAGAAGTTGACCTGAACCTCATGGTTAGTGTTTGGTTTATTTGTCTTTTTAAGATCGGCGATGGGACTTACATTTTGCATTTTGGTCAATTGGAATTAACGGATATGATCCTGCCAAGCTTGTGTAGTTGTAAAGAAGTTCCACCTTAATTACACTTTAAGTTTAAATAATCAACGCGACAAACAAAACCAACGTGTTGTTAACAATGAAATTTTGGTGCTGGAAATTTTGGTGCTGGAAATCTCAGAATTAAGAATTTCCACTGACGAATCCTGGCGCCAGTATTGGCGCAGTTCGTGACACTCCGATATTATAGTCCTTTACTTGATTGCCTCGATCCAGCAAGCAAAGGTTATATCAATGGTTCTGAAGCTCCTAGCTTCGTCTCCGCTTGAAGGAGTAAAATCTACAGTAGTTCCAAGTTTATCATACGAGTTAATCCAAGTTTATCATACGAGTTAATCCGATGACGAAATCAATTATTATCTATACGCTAAAGTTGCATTACATATTTTTAATTTTATAACCTGGAGGCCCTCCAATGGAGGGGAGTTGTTTAAAATATATAATTAAAAAGGATTATATTATTAGTATTAGTATTACCATTAATATTATATTAGTTCGGGGCGGTTCTTACAATATGATTTTCCACTTTTCTTAGCAATTTCTCCGAACAGTTCGCGCAATTTAATTGTCACCTATACACTTGACACTGTCGGAGTGTCCCAGTTTAGTAAAATGTAATGCTCCTCAGGATACTGACGAGGGAGAAGGACCACTAGATTTAAATACCGACGAGTGGGTTGTAGTTGAAAACAGGACAGCTGGTCAGATCAACAGAGCGGCCGGGGAGCAGAGAGTTACGCTTCATGTAAATAGTGACACAGTCAGGATCAGTCCAGATGATATAGCCCAGTTTTGATGAACATATAGCTACTAGCTAGCTAGCTCATAGCTAGCTACTATGTGCTAGCTAATATAGCTAAAAATTCATTGTAAATCTTAACTGATTTTTGTTTCTTTGATGATAGATGAAAATCTTTCTTATCTAATGCTCGAATCTATAAATTTATGAATACTATTGTAGAGATGTGCTGTGAACTGAATGTAAAGCTGCTATTCTTTATTCACTATTTTAATTTTAAGTTTTCAAAACTCCATTTTAATTATTGGTTATTTCCCTTTAATTTATTGATTCCAATTCCATACACCCACATAGATACAGATCTACTTCTAGCTCTGCCATTACCTGGTAGAAAGAAAACTGAATCCATTTCGGTTTCAATAAAAATCACTTAAAGTAAAATATTATCATTCATGTGTTATATTCATTACACTTAAACTCAAAGACAGAATATTTTTATCTCTGTTTGCTTAAAGACCATAAAAACGACATCTAAAATCACGATAAAGAATAGGTATTAAACACACAAACTTTAAGTAACGATGTTACTTTAAGTAACAATACTAACATCACTAGAATACTCAAAAGTACAGAACCAATTAAGATCTGTCAATTTGGCGCTATACTATCTTAGGGGGGCGCCAAATCAACGTTTGAATTTGGGAAAATTTAGCAAAACTGCGCGTTTTGATCTAGAAACACATTTTCTAGGGGGGCAACGTTACACCACTGTGTTGGAGTAATATTTTAAGAAAATAACACTCTTAGCGCCTCTTAGCGCCGATTAATTGCTTCAAATGAACGCTGATTTTTAAGGAGAAAGAGTTCTTATCTTAACTCAGCCGTTCGGCACAGGAGAAGATTGCTCATTTTTAGGACCATAATTAGATCCTGTTTTTATGTTCATTAGCCCTATTTAATGATTATTAATTTCAATGTTAATTTTAAGAATGCTGATAGTTAAAGATAATTAACATGACATATTAAAAATGTTTAAAAATCTATTTATTTTTAAAGTTTCAGATTTACACTTTTAGATTAAGATATTATATAAATACGATTACGTGCTCAGAAATAATCACACTATATACTATAGCTGTACAGTCACAATCATTTTGAATTTAAAGGAAAGTTGGAATTCGTATTTTACATTGTTTATTTCATTTGTCAACTAGTCCGTGCATCAAATATAATAGTAATTCGAAAATGAATCAACTGAATATTTAAATTAATCTGACTTCACAGCTCATATAGTCAGCCATGTATCGTTTTTCTAGAATAAATTCCATAAAAGATCTAGTTAGTTGAATATCTCGGTTCTGACTCCAAACTCAGCTCGTCTTTTCTTTAAAGTCTTTGCTACTTGATAAACCTGGGGTTTTAAGAGGTTGGGAGAAATTGTGAGGAGATAAGATAAGGGTTGGTATAATTAGAAGAGAATTAATACTTCTCCTCTATGATAAATATAATAGAGTAAAGAATTCATAAAATTCACATTTTATGTATCCCATTTTGGAATTTGATGCGATGCTTTAAGAGTATCTAGATACTTAGAGCCAATAAAACGTATTGTATATTTTACGGACATACTGAGAAATATATCAATATAATGAATTCATGTACATTAAAAGTGAAACATGTTAATTATGATATAAATCAAATTAATTTGTCGGGTACAATTAACAATTAAACTTCTGTTTTGCTCCAGCTCTTAACGATTTTGATACAAAGCGAACGAATAAAAACATCACAAAAGTCTCGTAAGACTAAGATTGTCCTAACTTTGGAATTTATAAATAAAGTTTATAAAGGAGCATCTCCACCCGTAGGAAATACTGTGGGGTGAGTGAATTAAGTATCAGCATTCTGATTGGTATATTAGAGATATAATCCAAAATCAGGACAATCTAGTTCATTTTACAAAAAGAGAAATTTTAATACCGCAAACAAAGATTTTCTCGACATAAAATCCATTTTCAAAATACCAATTTAGTATTTACATTACAATGTAACCACTGTAAGATTATACATAAATTATCAAACAAGACTTTAGATCAAACCAATCAGAATGCTGAAAATTTGTGCTTGAATTTGTGAGTACTGGGCACCAGTAATAAACCTGACACAAAAAGGGTGCACGTGGTAATTTTAAGATTGTCTTTTAATTTGTGCAATATCACCGACTCTCATAGTTACCATGGTTACTGCTGAGCTATTTTTAAAACAACATTTGTCTGAAATGATGGTGAGAGCCGACTATTACTTTTGTTTTTATTTGAGTCAAAGTAGAAAGGGCCTGGCGCCTGCACGAGTTTAAAGGTTTAATAACTTTTAGCTTAGCCAGACTGATTGGTCTAATTAGAAGTAGATAATTTGAACCAGCAAAACTCTGACAGCGTACAGCGGGTCATCAAGTTACTATAGTTATTATTATTACTTTAGTTACTATAGTTACTATAGTTACTATAGTTACTAAGCCCAGGCGGGAGGGGAAATGCACGCTATATCAGTTATTATTTGAATGTCAATGTGAACTAGACCAGCAGTTGATTTCATCACGTGATCTAGATATCTTCCAATTATGTTTAAATTTCAACCGGAGAGAGAGTGCTTGAGCTGCTCCTGGGAAATGAGTTCAGTAAATCATCTGACACGTTACCAATTACCATGACAACACGACACTTATATGTCATGGTGCTGTGTGATGCTGTGTAATCAAGCGTCACTAATTTTAGCCACTTATTTATTGGGGATATAGTTAACATTTTAATAAAGCTGAGATATTTCAATGTGTAAGAAGGAGCCAAGACGTGAAAATGGGATATTTGTGAGAGATGATGTGTTATTAAGTTATTAGTGATCTGACTGCTGTGTGAGCATTGACTGACCTGTCGAACTCAGTAGGTTCCACCTCCTCCTCCTCGCTCCGGGAGCTCTGCTCACTAGCTGACACCTCTACTCCTACATTGTCCACCCTTACACTGTCTGACAGCTTCCTGGGCACTGTGAGACCAGGTTACAGGTTACCAGGTTGCAGGTTACTAGGTTACCAGGTAATAGGTTACAGGTTACAGGGGGGGGGGGGGCAATGACTACCAATGGAGACTTTTGGGGACTAATGGGGACTAAAAATCATGGGGACTAGAGGTCAACTCGTTGACGTAATTCACCATTTGTCCCCATAAGTCCCCAGAATTTTTGACAGTTATTTATGGTTTTCAAGTTAGTTTAATAACGATACGATCGAGATGTTTTGTCCAAGATAAGAGTAGGATAAATCTAAATGGGGACTAATGGAGACTTTTGGGGACTAATGGGGACTAAAAATCATCTAAATGGGGACTAATGGAGACTTTTGGGGACTAAAAATCATGGGGACTCGGGGTAAAATCGTTGACGTAATTCCCCAAGTCCCCAAAAGTAGTCATTGGCCCCCCCCCCCCCCCCCCCCCCCCCCCCGTTACAGGTTACTAGGTTACAGGTTACAGGTTACCAGGTTACCAGGTTACCAGGAAATAGGTTACAGGTTACAGGTTACCAGGATACAGGTTACAAGGTTACAGGTTACCAAGTTACTAGGTTACCAGGTAATAGGTTACCAGGTTACCAGGTTACCAAGTTACAGATAACAAAGCCCCCCTAACAAACAAGGTTCACAACTCTAGATATATATGTCTGTATATATACAGACATGCAAACAAATTATTAGTTTCATGGAATAGTTACAGCTGAAATCTTGAGCCCGAATGATATAAAGTAAAGAGCCGGTAGAGAGCCGGTAAAGAGCCAGCAGAGAGCCGGGGAAAGCTCTCAATATTACCTGGAGGTGCCTCAGTAACATGTGTTTCCAATGTTATATCATCACCGTTATTCGGATTAGAAGGTCCTGCTTCCAGCTGGAGTGAGGAGCTACTGCCCCCTGTTATAATAGTTATTACACTCATGTAAAGCAATACAAACATTGTAAAGCTCCCAAAATGTACAACATATTACTGATTACATATTATATAGTTAATAGTTATATACATAATGTATTTAAAGAATGTTTAACTCTGACTTACTCCTAGAGTTGGAATCCAGCGAGCTGCTACATTTGTACTCCACCAGATCCACTCTTTCAAACGTCTCCTCGCTCTCCTGAGGAGATAAGACTGGGGTTACTCTCTCCACAGTTTTGGATAATTCATAATACGTGCTGCTTTCTTCTAGTTTGTAAGAAGTTTAACAACGATCTCAACATATCTAATTGATCAAATTAACCTCAACTAACTGTTTTGTTATTTTTAAGAAGCAGTCGTCAAGACTAGTGAGGTCTCTCAGTTTTGAAATATCAACAATTTTGATAAACTTAAAATGAGATAATGAATGTCGCTGCGTGCAATAAATTTCGGGGACATTTGTATTGGTACAGAATACCACATTAATTAAATCATGTTTAACGGCCAGGTAGCGTAGTTGGTTAATCATCGGATTTGTAATCGTGAGATTGCGAGTTCGAAACCCACTGCCTGCCTAGTCGTGGGGTGAGTGTCGTCGACATTCAGCTAAAGATCCTGAGTGGTCTATGCAGCCCCCCGGTCTACTCAGCCGAATATTCGAGAAATCGTGTGTGAGGGTTAAATGAGAAGCTGTCCATTGCAGCGAAGTTTCGGGCGAAGAAAGTATGGTACACACTACCTTAACCGTCACTGGCCTAATTAAATCCTTCGGCTTCCTGTAATTGGCTAGTTACACTTGTGTAACAATGTGGCTGTTGGAATACTCCGAAGTAAAATAAGTGTGAGATTTAAAAAAAGTATAAATAATAATAATTATTCCTACAAATCTTACCGTTTTACCATCAGATTCATCAGTAGCGACTCTCTGTAGAGCCTCTATCCTCAACAAGGCCCGGAAGGGTTGTCGGCACATCAGACACACGTTGCTCTTAAACCGCACGTCCTCCGCGCACGTGTAACACAGACACAGGTGTCTGCAGGGGAGTATCATGGTGTCGCGCGGCGCGTTCAGACAGACAACACACTCACCGTTACCTGTAGAGGTATCTTGTTAAATTACACGCTTATATTGCAGTGAGGTGTAAAGTAAGAAATCAGAGTTACCGAAGTAAATACCATTTAGTTAGGAGGTAGCGAGCATTTACTATTTACTGTAACTTAGTACGTACCCACTGATTTATCAGAGCTTCCCTTGCTCTCCATCCCGTAAATCTCTTGCAAGATGAAGGATATTCCATCAATGTTCTGTTTCTGTTTTAGGACCTTTACCGAGAAGATGTTATCAACAGATTTCTCAAATACACAGAATACGAAATGAGCGTGGTCCTGAAACTCAGCTTCCACTGTCACGTGTATCACCTGATGTTGTTTAGAGAATCATTGAGCTGCTGTGAAATGTGAATCACCTGATGCTGTTTAGAGAATCATCCCAAAATTTTCCATTTATTAGTAGAAATATAAGAACACTAAACGAATAAACTACAAACCAGGGGTATAGGCTCCGTCATGTTGCTGTTCCACTTGAACATGGAGTGAGGGAACTCCCCAGGACTGAACACGAGATCAGGCTCGGAGAACTGTTGTCCAATACCTGGGACAAAAAGGTTACAACACTAGACTCTGACAAAACTGGGACACAACAGATGCTTAAAGTAATGATTTTTAGAAGTGTCGACATTACGCGTCAATCTACATGGGGCCTGGGGGTATTAAACAATTGTCCTCCCACTATATTACTCGTACCAGCGGGGAAGTTGAAGTGTTTAACAGCAGGATCACGTTGAGAACTAACAATAGCATCATCCTTAACTCCAGTCAGTACTCTCACAACACACGCCACATCTGCATCCACCACGAATTCTAGCGTGTAGTTACCATGGCAACTACACTGGTTACAGGGACAACAGCAGGGGGGTTTCACCAACTTGACACTGTCCCTCCTCACATTCACCAGACTCTGGAGTGTCTTGCTGGGTTCACTAGCAGCTGGAGCGGGGTAAGGGAAGGGGGCAGGTCTTCTGTTTAAGAAGGTCAGATCGTTAGGTTCCCCGAACAAGTACGCGTCGTTACGTCCCGTGTTGAAATGTTCACCTCCCATTATAAAGTAGGAACCAAAGTAGCAGCCGGATCGGGGTGGGAACTGTACCTGAACAAGGAACCTGTTTATAAAAGCCAGCCTTTACCTGAACAAGGAACCTGGTTAACAATAGCCAGCCTACACTACACTACACTACACTACACTAGACTACACTACACTACACTACACTACACTACACTACACTACACTACACTACACTACACTACACTACACTACACTACACTGTACCTGAACAAGGAACCTTGTTAATAATAGCTAGCTTTTCAGAGTTCAGTTAGATTTTGAAAATAAACAAGAAGCAAAAAGATAATGATATAGCGAAAATGAACAAGAAACAGAAAGATAACAGAGAGAAACTGAAAGAGAAAGCAACCCTGTTACCTGTGAGGTTTCTTCATTGCGAGGAGGGTTAAGTGGACCTCTGAACAAGGCTAAGACTGACCCCATGATCACATCACCACACACAGAAACTGCTGAACCCTCGACCAGTTGGGGGCAAAGTCTCTACATACTAGGGTAATTGTACAGGTCAGCGAATAAAAGTTTAACGGTTAAAAGGTTTTTTGTTTGTTTAGGGAGTGGGACGGTTAAACAGAAGGACAGAATAAAAAGGAGAAAACATCTTAACTTTTTAGGTATAATGTCAATAATCGGTGTAAGAGCACCATTCACCAATAATTACTAATTACAATTCTGTGATAGAAAATATATTATACATTATACAATATACATTAGCAAAATCACAATAAAATGTGTTAGTCAATAGACTAAAAGCGCTGCCTCCTGCATAGCAGGGAATTACAGTACAGTATACTATATATAGTTTACAGTACACTTTATAAATAAGTGAGTACCACCCCACATTATATGAAGACCCCCCCCCCCCCCGGCCCCCCCCCCCCCCGGCCCCCTTAATGGTTTATGGTACACCTTAGGAAGTACCTAAATTGTCAATCACTGCTTATAAAAACATAGCATCATAACTAAAATCAGTGTCAGAAACAAAAATTTATAAAAAAGTATCAATCGTGATAGAGAAATAACCAAGTTGCTACAAGATAGCAGCGAGGAAGTCCCCGGGATCCACAGCAGAGAGAGCCCTCATAACCACAGAGTTAGGGATAGGAACTATCATGCCTTCCTCCTCCAGAACACGGTAATTCTGGGTCACGTGACTTGTCACTTCTTCTCGGGTCATTCCCTCACTCTGGGAGGCAGTGCTCATTATTACAGGAGTTCAATAAGTCGAATATTAGCCTTGTCTAATTTAAACAGATTTATCTAACATAAATTAGGAGAATTAATACTGTACTTACAACTATTTATATATGAATACTTTTAACTGAAGATCACCGTAAATGCATCACACAAGAAAGCTAACAACATCTAAAGTTCTTTCAAAACATAATGCATATTCTTAGCCTCTGTCATCACATTACATAAAATAATTACAACTTTTACTAAAATTTGATCTTGTTATATTGACTTAAAGAGTATTTATACTCTTTAAGTATTTATAAATAATCTAACTCACCTCAAAGTTAGGCTCTAGAATTTGCACGTTTTTGTCAAGCCCAGAGCAGGCTAGAACAGGATCAAAAGGGTGTGGTTTAACCGACATGGTGGTGTGGGAGTCAACTTGGAGAGCTGCCAGCACTTCACACGTACTCTTATCCCACACAAACACGCGGCCACAGTCACTACCTGTGTGAGGAAGTAACGTGTTAGTCACGTGTTTCAGTCACGTGACACGTTTAAAATCTAACGTGTTGATTCAGTTAGCAAAGATAAGCGCGAGTCTTACCTGAAAGAACATATTTATCATCCCAAAAAGCCGCTTCTTTTAGTATTGTTCGTGTATTTCTGTGGCCCGTATACCGTCCAATGATCCCATTACTTTCTCTTTCACGATATGTTTCTCTTTCACTTTCATTTTCGGATTGACCTCTTTCTGCTAACCAGTTCGTGATTTCTGATCCCAGCTGACCCAAAGAACTGGAGGCCTCCCTTATTCGGTTGCTAGAAGAGTCTTCACTCACCACAACACGCTCCTGCCCTCTCTCATTTGTAGAGTTTTCAGAAAAACTAGCAGTATTAGCGGTTTCAAGGTCGACAGTTTCTCCACTGTTAGGATCATTAGAGATCAGCAGAGCACCTGTAGGTTAAATGTAGTGTAGATTGATAACGGGTACAGCGACAAGATGCTATTATTGCACTGGTAAAAATGAAAGTTAACTTAAAGTTGAAGTGTGACGGATGACCAAGAGTTTTCACAGGCCTGTTCTCTCAGATAATTACCTATAGTTCTAGTGTTAAGGAGTATCTCAGTGCCACTGTTATTGTACACAGCGTGTGTAATCCTATTGCTTCCTCCCAGATGAGGGCGGGGGAAGGGCGGCACGTCGTATCTCCGCACTATTGCTCTGTGGTCCGTACAGCAGAACCTCAGGTCGTGTACACCTGTAGTTAGAGCTGTTAGTTTATAAGATATAACGTTAGTTTATAAGATATAACGTTAGTTTATAAGATATAATGTTAGTTTATACGATATGCCGTTAGTTTCTAAGATATAACGTTAGTTTAAAATTTAGCAGAATTAATGCCAATCAGAACTACATTTTTTGTAAGGAACAAGCTGTATAGTAAGATTGTAGCAGACAGTACTGTAAGAATGTAGCAGACAGTAACAAGTGCTAACTATCTACTCACCTAGATAGGGACCATGAGAAACGCAGAACTGATGAGGGTTAGCAGGGTTGACAGCCAGAGACCGATAAGACATAGTCCCCACCAGCAGCAGGTTGTTGTTGCACGTGCGACTTGAGTAGCATGTGCCTAGTGCGCGGCGGTCGAACAACCTGTGAACTGTAAAGTTAGAGATAGCTCTAGAAAGGGAACAGTGATATGTGAACATTTTGTTAGATTCTAGAACTCTTGATCTGGAAACAATCTTAACTAAGCTTGGTTCTCTATCAATAGACCATTGTCAGTTGAGATATCTAAACGAAGTAACTGAATTCTCCGAGTAATAGGCATAGTGTAAATAGATATCTTAACTCATTTATTAATTAATACTAATTAATTAATTAATTATAACTAATTACCTGACAGTGCGATCAGCTGAAGCGGTATAGAACACGTCGCTACTCATTCCGACCAGAGGTTTGACTGAGAACACAGAACCACTGTGGCACCTGATAACTGTGTAGTAGCGAGTTGATGTGACGTCACGTGAACTTATGACGTCATCAGTGAGGTTATTTGGAGAGCTGGGCAGTTGAGGGAGTAGAGGAAGCACGATCAGTCCCGTACTTGTCCCTGTAAGGAGTGACTGACTGACTGACTGACTGACTGACTGACTGACTGACTGACTGACTGACTGACTGACTGACTGACTGACTGACTGATTGACTGACTGACTGACTGACTGACTGATTGACTGACTTACCAGCGACTACAGTCTCCCTATCCAGGAACTCAGCATCGTACACCTCAGCAGGCATACGCGCACTGGCTATCCTCCTACAGTTAGGGTAGGAGTGCAGGGTCAGGTGCTTCCCTCCCGACATCAGGCTCTGTCCGTCCGGGCTCCACCTCAGAGCTACTACTGCTCCAGTGTACAGTGGATCTGAGTGGTGTTTTTAATCACTTTACTGAGTAATAGTGGGATGACCAGGTTATCAAACAACTTCCGTATTTGTGTGTAAGTAAACACTTGCTGCGCTTCATGTTTACACAAAGAAAGACACCTCATGCCCCGGGAGCACACAAGATTGATAAACTTACCGTTGATAGTATCCCTAGTAGTGAGTCTGGTGATCATATCCCGCTGCAGGAGGGACCCCCTTAGGAACCCAGGGGGTGCCTTCTGATACAACCTCTCGTGCAGCTGTCTTACCACGTGTACCTTCTTGTCATGTCTAGCTCTCTTTGAGTGATGAGTCACGTGATCATGGTGATGGAACGTGTTGTCAGGGTGATTAGAGACGTTGTCATGGCAACGCTCGGGAGAGTTTTCGTTGTAATCCTCGGTGATAGTTCCATCTAACATTCGTTATGTTGCCAAATATCGTGATATGTTGGAAACTTCAGAAACAGTTCGGGATGTTTTACATGGCTTGAAAATAAGTGTGTTTAGTTTTTATTTAGCTTACTTTAGTTGCTATTTAGCTTACTTTAGTTACGTTTTCATTAAAAATTATTCTGCCCACACACTATTAAATATAAGACCCTCTTAAAGAAAGCCACAATCTCAACAAACTCATTTACTGACTGTGTTAGCGCAAATAAACGAGAAATAACGTGAAATGTCTAGAATATCAATACATCTGCAAACAAAAAGGTTCATCATAATTAATACTTGCTATTTCTATTTTGATAATTTACAATCATTCAATTAACTAGTAAGATCCCAGAAGACAAATATAAAACCGTCTACAAATGAGGAATCTTAACCCTGACTGCACGAGGTTGCGTCTCATCTCTCAATGAAGAGTGCACAATAAATATATATTGTCAGAATTTTAGTTCGTAAAAGTAAAACCAGCCACGTGATAAATATCAATAAAAACGTGGTATTTTAAAAATCTCCGATTAAATTGAGTAAGAAGTATTCATGCTCCCGCCAAAAACATTGTGACCTAAAAATAAACTGGAATTTCTTCCAGGGACAACTTAAATAAATCAAATGAAATATTTCAGACTTGGCGTTGAGCAATATTTGGGGTACGCCACTAAGGCAGTACACTGCTGTATACTACTGCAGTTACCCTCAAAACAAGCCCAACAACATGATTTATAAAACCCTTGTATCTTGTGTTGTTGTTGCACGGCGGATCACATGAGTACTGCCTAACCTGTCCAACAACTCCACTAATAACGTAGGGCTTGTCATGTGATATCCCTACTAACAACTCCACTAATAACGTAGGGCTTGTCATGTGATATCCCTACTAACAACTCCACTAATAACGACCCCAATAAGTTAACCAAGCTAATCTATTTTAACTGCACTGTAGACGTATCTGACGAAGAGGAAGGAAGCGAAGAAGCCGACAGAGCCGGTGAATATGCCGAATGTAATGGACATTAGGGCTGTGTAACCAAGATACAGGACTGTAGACGTGAAACCAACTATCTCCAACTGTAATTAAGCGGTGTTTAAATTAATTAACTATTTCTTATATAGGTTATATTCAATAAGATAAAGCTATCACGCGAATTGTTAAAGATGAGTAAAAAATTAGTACAGTTTAATAAGAATAGTTTTGAATTTAAATGGAAATTACCTTGGTATAGTAGAAAAAGACCCCATAAGCGAAGACGTACAATCCAGTTCCAGCAGCAGAAAAGAAGGACTTCCACCACCATCTAAAGTTTGAATTTTTGAATTATTTATTTTCATTTTGAATTTTTTGTAGAAATATTAATGATGATGTGTGATGAACTTATATTTTAATTGGACAGAGATTAAAGAAATTAAACAAGTTCACATACTGAGACATTGACCTACTCAAATAATAGCAAGTATAGTTAACTAAACCTGTAATTAGTTAAATAATAAGTTAATTAAACCTGTAGTTCTCGGTACAAAGCTGGAAGTAGACGATCACTACAGCAATCTCCGCACAACATATCACCAGAATCACGTACACAAGGAACAGGAATGAGAACAGTGTGTAAATTTGGTTCTCCCAGATCGCCTGAGAAAGATGATTTTGAAAAGATGCTGGTTTGAAGTTGGCTGCTTCAAAGAAATTAGGAAGGAGTTCGATTAAATGATATAAAAGGCAACGCCTCACATGGTAAATTTACCACAGTTTACAATTAAAAGTGTAAACTGTGAACACCTGCAAGATTAGGGATAAATTACCAGAGTGATCATTTGTCAGTGTAGTGGTCCTTTGTAAACAAGAATCTAGGTAAACTATAGGTAAAAATATAATATTAATCATAATCTAAAATGTACTAATCTTTGTATTCTAAATGGGGAAAAAGAAGAAACATTGTCAGTCAGTCGAGAAAATTGTCAGTCAGGCTATATGGCAGCTTTGTAGATGTTGTGACTATGCTAGTAGTGGTCCCAGGCTTGCGACTGGAAGTGACTCGACGGAAATCTTCAAGACGCGCGCGCGGTTCGTTTTGCGGCGTAACTCGGATGGAGTTGGCATTGATTGATTACGTAAAAATAACGTCGCCGCGCGTTACAAAGAAGATACTTTTAACTGGATACAAGATAGTCAATGAACGGAAACGAGCAGATACAATCAAGGATAAGTTATCTTGTTCGGAGAAGACCATCCTAAGCTGGGCAATTTAAAACCGATTGAAACCATGTTTACATAGAAATTTGTATCGACTCAATATGTCACATAATCCCGCTACCAGGATCAGGATTGACGCATTTATTGTGCAGTATGAACAGTCCCCCCCCCCCCCCCCCCCCCCCCCCCCGGATATAGCAACAAGCATTACTTACGGAGAAGATAAAGTAAAGTTCGATAAAGACAGCCCCAAATGGAAGGATGCCAGCCAGCAGCATTGAGGGACCAGTTCTCATGTACCATAGTTGAGAGGGAATGGGGCGTGGTATTTTATTAGTGCGTACTGAATATTCATACGGCTGAAAAATAACAAGTTAATTAGTTAAATAAGAATAATGAGCGTGTCGGCATGCTATTAGATTCTGACGAGAAGTCGAATTGAAACATAAATTTTGAAAACTTCTGTCTTCTGAATGAAAATTTAATCTCCCTCTCTTATTGCCTTCAAATTTAAATTATTGTTTCTTACCTGTTTTCGGAATCCAAAGAAGAATCCAATAAAGACGAGTGGTAGAGAAACACATATCCAAAATGCCAACAAGGCACACATATAGGAAAATGGGACCTGAAGGAAAGAGTTATTTAACGCGCGCAAAATATATACAATGAAATTCGATAAAGAGACATGCGGACGTGGCCGAGTGGTTAAGGCGATTGACTAGAAATCAATTGGGCTCTGCCCGCGTAGGTTCGAATCCTACCGTTCGCGCAGTTGTCTTTTGATATATTTTTAGTCATATTAGAATCATATGATTATTTATAAATAAATAAAACTTAGTTTGTTAAAACCAATAAAAAACAAACTAAGTAGATTAAAAACAATAGCAATTGAACATTTTGATAAATAACTCACAGCGCCACTGCTACCAGCATGCCACAGCAGGAAGTTCAAGATGAAGCAAGTCGAGGAGATAAGCCCAGGATAGAGAGTTGCGGTGAGGAAGGAGGCTCGCTTCCAGGCTAGTCCTTTAAAGGTTCTGTACAGTCTACCAGAATAGTATCCTCCAATAACACCTGAACAATTACTGATTATAGGGAGATGTTGCACACAAGTAACCAGGTAATTTTATAATCACTGTCACGTGTCAAAGCAAACTTGGTCAGATACCAGCTTTTAAGCTAAATATTCTAATCATAATAAACATATCATTCAATTACTCATAACATCACGAATCAAACAATTTACAGATTATCTTCCATAGAAAGGTTATATTATGTAGCATAATATATTCGATGAACATCCTGAGTTTTTCTTCTCAACCAAAGAAAAATTTGGCAGCTTTAATATCACTTGCATATAAAAATAAAACCTACCAAAGAAGAAGAAAAGAGAGACCCCAGCTCCGATGAGACTGCCTCTACTAGCTGGAGACAGCATCCCCAGTACACTTAGTACTATACAGGCTAGTGCTGTGGAACCTATCTGTACACCACTACCTGGTTAAGTAATGTGTCAGAGTACACTATCAGTGAGAGGACAGCAAAGTTAAGTTTTTAAATCTGCAGAATATGTATTTTGCAGCAAATATTTTGTGCACAATACTATGTATATATCTTATATTTATTACAGTGACGTGTCAGATATCCGCCACATCATTTACAAGGTAAAGTTACATTCTTCTGAAGATATTTTCATAGGATTTAGGACCAACTTATTTTGAAGTTTTCATTATGAATTAGTTGGGCCTCCGAGTGCCACACAGTTCAGATATTTTTAAGTATGTAATATGTATAATATACATATTATGTAATGATGATTCTAATTCCTGATAAATCCTATTATAATCCTGACAAACGCCTGTCCCTGAAAGCAGTAGGATGTAAACTTGAGATGATGCAGTTTAAAATGTGTGTTAGGATATGTTTACACACGCACTAATTATACAAATTATATAATTATATTAGACACCTCTACAGCTCTATTGTCTACACTCTACAGTCTACAGGCTACACGTGTCAACCTCAGTATACAGCTTGGAACTATTTCCTAGTTTCCTAGTTAAATCTTATTATATATCAGGGTTAGTCGAGAACATACTGCAAATTATACACCCTGTACACTGCACACTGCGTAGAGCGAACTTACTGTTCCTGTATTACATGTCTAGCAAGTGAGGGGGTGGAGGCCGGGGGAGGGGGTGGAGGCCAGGGGGAGGGGTGGAGGCCGGGGCCCTCCCCTACATTACAGTTACCTCATCTCTCACGACCTACACACTAAACATGTACACAGCCTCCCTGCCATTACCAACATTGTGCTACACTATCAATACGTGCACACCTCTCCATGTAATGGGAACTTTGATGCACTGTGTACACTACTAATAAAATCTGACGTGGTGGCTAGAAGGAAAGAAAAGGAATCTTTTATAAATATCAGCAGTATTTAGTTTATTTAACAAACTGAATAGTATGATAAGATTACCTTATTCAATTGAGTACTCTAACTAGCGTCCTATATATTTATACATATATATATAATCTCAAATGTATTTATAATTCCACTTACTAACTCCTACAAATATATGCCACGTTTACACAAATATGTTTGAATATTATTGGGGGGGGGGTGTGTCATGTCCGTCTATGTCCGCCTATGTCCTGTCCTTTTTGGATTCTATGAGACAACGGACGTGTTTTTTGGGACATTGGCGGACACGGACGGACATTGGCGGACTCGGACGGACATTGGCGGACTCGGACGGACATTGGCGGACCCGGACGGACATTGGCGGACATTAGCGGACATTAGCGGACAAACATTTTGAGGACTGAAGAGTACTGAAGAGTACTGAGGAGGATGGCTGAGAAGGATGGCTGAGGAGGATGGCTGAGGAGGATGACTGAGGAGGATGACTGAGGAGGATGACTGAGAGGAGGAGAAGGATCAGGAAGACCCAGGAGGAGGAGGAGGAGGAGGACCCAGAAGGAGGACCTAGGAGGAGGAGGAGGAGAACTGAGGAGGATGACTGAGGAGGAGGAGGACTCAGGAGGAGGACTGAGGAGGACTGAGAAGGAGGAGGACTGAGGAGGATGGCTGAGGAGGATGGCTGAGGAGGATGACTGAGGAGGATGACTGAGAGGGAGGAGGAGGAGGACTCAGGAGGAGGACTCAGAAGGAAGAGGAGGAGGACTCAGGAGGAGGACTTAGGAGAAATGAGGAGAACTGAGGAGGAGGAGGAGGAGGAGGACTGAATACGAGGAGGAGAAGGAGGGGGACTGGGAGAAGACTGGGGAGGAGGAGGACTGATGAGAAGGATGAGGAGGAGGACCCATGAGGAGGAGGACTGAGGAGAAGGATGAGGAGGAGGACTGAGGAGGACTGAGGACTGAGGAGAAAGAGGAGGAGGATGAAGAGGAGGAGGAGGACCCAGGAGGAGGACCCAGGAGGAGGACTCAGGAGGAGGAGGAGGACTGGGGAGGAGGAGGACTGTTGAGGACTGATGAGGAGGACTGAGGACGGGGAGGAGGAGTAGGAGGAGGACTGAGGAGGGGAGGAGGAAGAGGACTGAGGAAGATCAGGAAGACCCAGGGGGAGGAGGAGGAAAAGTAGGAGGAGGAAGCATCTAAATGTTATTTCCATTTTTGTCCGTTTTTGTCCATTTTTGTCTGCTCTATTTTTTGTCCGTTTTGAAAATATCTAAGGGTACCGAACGGACAAAAAACATGATCCCTCTATAACAGCAAAAATTGAACATTTTATTTAGCAATTTAGGTGTCCATTAATGTCCGCCTATGTCCGCCTATGTCCGCCTATGTCCGTCTATGTCCGCCTATGTCCGCCTATGTCCGGTTATGTCCGCCTATGTCCGCCTATGTCCTGTCCTTTTTGGATTCTATGAGACAAGCGGACATAGACGGACGTGACACCCCCCCCCCCCCCCCCCATTATTACAAAGCAGAAACATCTAATCAACAAAAAATGTATTATGTAGCCGTTAAATCCTCTAACATCTATCAGTTGTTCAATGTACATTGTACCTACCTATAAGAGCCACTAGATTTGTGCAGAAGTTGGGTGGTCTCAGTACGTCTCCGTGTAGTAGCTTCCATCCTGTTTCCTCGTATGTATCATCCTGAACATTAGCAGGGTAAGTAAGTAAGTAAGTAAGTAAGTAAGTGAGTAAGTAAGTAAGTAAGTAAGTAAGTAAGTAAGTAAGTAAGTAAGTAAGTAAGTAAGTGAGTAAGTAAGTAAGTAAGTAAGTAAGTAAGTAAATAAGTAAGTAAGCAAGCAAGCAACTAGCAAGCAAGCAAGTAAGTAAGTAAGTAAGTAAGTAAGTAAGTAAGTAAGTAAGTAAGTAAGTAAGTAAGTAAGTAAGTAAGTAAGTAATTAAGTAAGTAAGTACTAAGTAAGTAAGTAAGTAAGTAAGTAAGTAAGTAAGTAAGTAAGTGAGTAAGTAAGTAAGTAAGTAAGTAAGTAAGTAAGTAAGTAAGTAAGTAAACTTAAGTAAGTAAACTTAAGTTAGTAAACTTAAGTAAGTAAACTTAAGTAAGTGAGTGAGTAAGTATTTAATTTACCATTTCCTCGTCCAGGTTGTAAGCAGCAATGTCTCTCCTGAGAGCACGCACCATTATCATAGCGAGTAGACCGGAGAGAAAGAGAACTATGATAAGAGAGTTAATAATACTGAACCAGTGAATCTGAGAGTTGGTAGCCGAGGTGAGGTAGGTGTCCCAGCGTGATGCCCAGGCTATCGTACCTTCCTGTAAGGTAGGAGTAGTAGTTACTTGTAATCTACTAAACAGTAAACACTACTAGTACACTAGTACACTAGTACACTAGTACACCAGTACAAGTTAGTTAACTAGTACACTAGTACATGTCAATCACAACACCAGTTTCATTAAGCAGTGTAGCGGCTTATAGCATAAGGGGTACTTTCACCAAATCAATGTCTAACGAAACGAATGATAAGATATGTATTATATAATTATTATATGCTTGCCTAGACCTACCTCCCATTCCACACTGTAGCTGAAGGCGAGGGTAGTTGATTTATCTTTAGTGAGGAGTAGTGGTGTGCCGTCCTGTGTACAGGAGTCAGTGCCAGCGTGACTGTTAGACTCAACCTGGGTAACAAAGTGAAAGTGAAAGTGAATCATATACCCATCATCCTTCTGAAGTGGAACCCATACGCCTAGTTTACTGGTAATAACGTGACAAATGTTTTGTGCAATTTTACGTGTGAAATATCTGACACTTACCTCAAATCCAGTTATTCTGAATTTGCCGGGCATGGAACCCACGTGGTACTTGATCTTGAAATGGAAGTTGTTGTACAGGTAAACGTTGTCCTTGTAAACTTGACCAACTTTGTGTCCTCTGTGATACAACTCCTGAAACATTTGGTTAGGTGAAGGTGAAGGATTCAATCTTTGGGTCAAGCTTCTAAATAAAGCTACATTAATTTCATAAACTGGATATCCCCACCCCTTCTACATCAACAATCAACATGCACTGAACAATACAGCCAATATGAACGTATCTTAGTTGAAACGTTGACAATTAAAAATTCAAATAAGGTGACCCTGAAAACGTACTATTTTGTTCTGGAAACTTACTAATTTTGAAACTTACTATTTTCCCATCAGGAGATGAGTATTTCCGAGCCACAGGAAGGTTATCTAGGATCAGGTGAACATCGTAATCCTTCTCTATCATATCTATAATCCTGTTTACCTCTGCGGAGGTGCTTTACTTTAAATATTTATTTAATAAATAAAAAGTATAGAAAAAAACGTATTCCGAATCGTAATAAGTCTAGACATAGTTAGTAGGGAGCCGATGCTACTGAAGTAAGTTGCTACTGAAGTAAGTTGCTACTGAAGTTAGTTGCTACTGAAGTAAGTTGCCACTGAAGTAAGTTGCTACTGAAGTAAGTTAGTTAAACTATATTGAGTTGAGTTAAAATATAAAACAGACAATAACCTACCTTTAGGCATGAGAGCTACCATGCACACTTGAGTACAAGGTGTAGTCTGCATTACATTCACTGTATACGCAGTGTTTACTATTCTGCTGCCGTGCAAAACCTCGCCTAGATAAACATTGTTACATTTTTACATTGTTACATTTTAAAATTGTTACATTGTTACATTGTTACACTGTTACATTGTTACATCTTAATGTTTATATCGGATAGTTCACAAAAACTAGTTCAATTATTGACAGGTATTTTCTCAAAACGACGTGAAAGAAAAGCAATAAATTTGAGAATTTAAAAATGAGACCGAGAATATTTAAACAAACCTAAGTTCTCAGCAAAGTTTACTTCTTTATTGGGTAAACAGTAAGGTAGTTTACGGTAACTAAACGGTAGCTCTGTGTGTACACTCTCTACTTGTGTCGACTGTGGGGAGGCGACTACATTAGTACATTGTACATAAGTATATTTAATTTGTACATTAGTACATTGTACATTAATAAATTAGTACATTAGTACATATGATCAGTTATCTTGCTACAAGTTTAATGGAACTTGTTGCAACTTATGAATCGGTTAATTTGATTCTGTTTTGTTAAAATTACACACATATTGGTGATTCCTTTACTTCTAAAGAGGGAACTAGATTAATTGGGGCTAACCTTGATCTCGATGGTTTGTCCTCTGCTGTATTCCACAGGGGCAATAAGGGGAATGTAGAAGGAAGACACTCCAGAGAGCAAAAGGGAGAAGACCACCCAGAACATGCTAGTAGTAGCTAGAAACGCTGTGTTACCTGTCTTTAGCAGGTAGTTAGTTACATCACGTACATCCTAATAGAGTAATTAAAACTTAAAGTAATCGCCTTTGTGGCTGAAACATTCGGTTAGCTTTATTTTGCCTTACAATTTCATCTTTTGTAATAGTACGATGGTACACAGTTTTAATTTAAGTAATTAATTTAATTCAATGTGAGCTCAGAGCTGGTCCAAATTAGAGACACCATCATTTATAGTATTCCATTACTATAATAATTGTATTGTCACTAACTACTGACTGGGAAATTAACTCTTTTAGTGTTGTTAATTTGTTTATTTATATCACTAACGATTTATCATTTAACGTTTCCAAGGGATCAGTAAATACCAGGCTTGATTTTAAGAATACATTTTTATAACACTAAAACAATCAAAAACATGTAAAATCAAGCACCTGTTACTACATATTATACCGAAAATGATATTCAACATTTGGAACCTCTGCTTTGGAATAAATTATTGTAATATTGTATCTAGAACATCATATTGAATACTGTAATTTTAATTCTATAGTTTTTATCATCTGATTGAACTAACATAAATATTTAAAAGGATTGATATTTTTCTTAATAGTATTCATAATTATACACAAAAATTAAAATAAATACTAATAGACAGTATTTAAACAGAATTTTAACCAAATTTAACATAACAATCAATATGAATCAATATGAAACAATGATAATATAATCAATGACTAAGATAGCAATATAATAGGTATCCTTAAACTGCTATATCATACAATCTCTTACAATTAGCACAGCTAGGAATATTCTTTAACTTTGATCAGGCAAGTTCTTTATTGGTGGTGGATTCTTTGTTTCATCAGCCAGTTTGAAGCCAAATATTTTAGAGTAGAAATAAATCTCATTTGAAATGCACCTTTGTATATTTACAGCTTTTCTAAATCCGTGAGCCTCGCCCTCATACTCCACATAAAATGTAGGAACTCTATTTTCCAGGGCAGCATTGTACAACTCTTTAGACTGTGGTGGAGGGCACACAAAATCATCTGAACCTTGGAAGAACCCAATAGGACATTGCAGCTGGCTAGCATGGCACAAAGGTGATCTTTCTTTGTAGATCTTTTCATCTTCAGGGAGTTTTCCTATCATCTTGGTCAGATATTGAGACTCGAATTTATGGGTATGCTTTGCTAATCCTAAGAGATCAGAAACTCCGTAGTAAGAAACTCCAGCATGGAAGTATTTTTTGAAGACCATCATAGCCATGGTTGTGTAGCCTCCTGCACTTCCTCCATCAATACTCAATCTGTTTCCATCAACTATCCCTTCATTTACTAGATGCTGGGCTGCAGAAATGGCATCTTCTATGTCATACACTCCCCATTTACCATAAAGAGCTTGTCTAAAAGCCCTCCCATATCCAGAACTACCTCTGTAGTCGAGATCAAAGACAGCAAATCCTCTTGAAGTGAAATATTGTGTTTTCATACTTAAACTTCTCATTGCCATTCCAGTTGGACCACCATGAACACGTAAGAGAAGAGGTGGCTTTTCTTTTTCATCTGGACTGAAATCAGGATTTTTTGGTCTATAAAGAAAGCCATAAGCATTCATATTTTTGTCGGTAGTTGGGAACTCAACTGACTCTGCGTAGGATATGTATGGCATCAACTCTTTTTCAGCTGACTCATTATTGTAAATGTAAACAGAATCATCCTTCAATGATACTCGAAGAAGAGTGAGAGGATTAGCAGGGTCATCAATACCAAGGGCATAAACATAATGGCCATGACAAAGAACATTGGTAAATGTTCCAAATGAGTAGCCTTTGCTCCTGATCAATTGACCCAGATCTTTTAAGATTGTCTGAGGATTATCAATATCAACAAACAGAAAATTATCCATGCCATCTTTTGACTTTGCTCCAATAACAATTCCATCATTAGTTATACCATATCCAGGATATCCAAAACACCAACCAAAAGGGAACCCTGGTTCATTGTTGCTCTTATACCAGGGCTTGGTTTCATCAGATGACTTCCATACATTCCAAAAATCGGTTCTGTCACTAAGGTACAGATATTCATCTTTGTTAATGAACCTACTCTGCAAATGAGATGCACCAGTTGATACAATCTTAACATTTTTAGCTGAAGCAACGCTTCCCTCCATCACCAATTCCCCAACACTCATCTGTGTATCATCCCAGGGCATATTTGGATGGTTCCAGGAAACAAATATGATTTTATTTTCGAAAGTATCAACACTTTTGTAGAAATCAGCACCCTCCACCAATACATTTTGGCTGCCAGTCAACAGATCTATGGCAACAATGGTATTGATACATTCCTTACCTTCAACTCGGTGATCTTCTCGGACACAAACAATTTTATCAATGAAAGTGTTGATATGACCTTCAGCATAGCGTACCTTACCATCACCAAAATCTGCTGTTACAGGTACTGGGGTAGCATCAGGGGCACTTTGCTTGTAGATCCGCTGATCAGATTTATTGACAAAGAAAAGTTCCTCATTGTGGACAAAGAATGCACCTCCGCCATACTCATGTACTCTGCTTACAACACTAAAACTTTCAGGGGTCCACTCAATAGCCGAGCTTGCACTTTCACCAGTGCTAACAACAAATTGGCCGGTTGGTTTCTTTGATCTCCAAAATAACTTTCCTGTCACCCTGTCTATTGCTGCAGTGGAAATCTCAGTTGCATCAGGTGTTACAACATCCAATGTAATTGGTGATTTCCATTCACCGTAACTCATTCCTGTAATTAAATGTATTGAATACCTTTCTTATTGATTGAGTTAAACAATGACGAAATAGGTCAAAAGGATTGATACAAACGATTGATAGTCTCCCTCTTTCGACCATTCTGAATTTCCTTATTTCTCTCTTTATTTCTAGGTCATGAAATATCATTATGAGGAACTTAACTCGATTATGTTTTAATTTTATTACTAGGTTACACCACTGCATAATTCGAAAGCACTCCAAACACCACCAGTACAGAAGCTTAGATACGTGAAAAGACGAAAATGGGTCTTGGTTATAAAGGCACATAACGTATCCGCTGATGGCTGAAGCAGTCGGTTGAGATATCCATGGGCTCATTGACGTTATTCACTTTTAAACTGGATCATCTAGACAAATACCGGTGGAAATGAGGTTGAATGAGATGAAGTCATGTTTACTGGGCAATAATCTTCCTCAGCACTATAAACGTGGAATCTATTTAGTCCGACTAAATAGCTTAAACAGGAAAGATTAAACCATACATACATTTACATTTACAACAATGGTAAAATATTTTTAGATTAGATGTAAATTATTCAAACAATATACACATAATTGTCACAATGACCCTATATAAAAACAACCTTTCAAAAAATCAATATTTTCCCTATCTCAAATATTGGGAGAAAAATTTGAATATCAACCTTTGCCTTGTGGCTCCAAATTCAAATCTAAACTGTTTATATCAACAAAGTTCTTTCTTGCACCTCTGTCCCCCCGTAGAGAAATCACTGTTGTTCTTAGGATTTCGAAACGAAGGCGCTTTCTAATTATCCAACAGCATCTGAATACCTTTGCCCTATGTGGTATTCCATCTTGCTAGCAAGCTTCTTTACTAGTCTTTCAGCTTCACCACCCATTCCACCAGATGTTGAGAAAACTAACGGCGTGAAGCTTCCTTTCTCTACTTCCAGAACCCTTGCATTGTAACACCTTTTCTTCTCATTTTCATGGGACTGGTACATTGCTCAGCAATGTCATTGCTGGGATTTGACATACGTTGCATGCCACTTTTCGCGCTCGAAGCCGAAAGCTGGGATCGATTTGCTTGCATTGGAGGGGGCTCCCTTTGGTAACTCTAGGCCATCAACTGAAAGAAGAACTGGCTCAGTCTGCACATCCTTGTATTTCACAGTGGTAAAAGATTTGCTGTCATACAAATACAAATGATATAGTCGAACTATAAACCTTACCAATCTTATTTAAGCACCAAAATTAATCCATGCTATTTTCTGTGAGTACAAATGACAAAGTTGACACTATATTATCAAAGCCGGCCTTGTCATACGTTGTATGACCTGCTTGTCATACGTTGTATGACCCGCCGCGCACGAAGTGCGCGGCTCCCCCTGTATCGTGAAACGACCGTGGGGGTCGCAACGTGATACAATGGTCAATGACCCGCCGCGCACAAGTGCGCGCGGCTCCCCCTGTATCGTCGAAACTCTATACTATAGTGAAGCTAAGCGACAGTGGGGGTCACCACGTGATACAAAGCCGGCCACCATATATTTTGTAAGGAGACCTCGCCTCATAAATAAATCGAGAGCTCAAATTGACTTCTTTACCCGTAAATCATAAGCACACAATGAAAAGTTTATTATTGCCCACTTCAGGCGGATACCTGATTTATATTTGTTAATTGGCTATTTTAGATTTAATAATACATAGAATAAACACATTTATTGTTTTACGTTAGATAATGTATTAGATTTTATTAATTAATCAAATTGAATTTGATAAATTATTAATGTTGATGGAAAAATATATTTATTTAAATTATTTTTTATTTAGTGCAATGATATTTTGTAGACACTTGTGATGATGTTATGTCATAATCTTTATTTACTTACTTACTTACTTACTTACGTTAAATTTTAGATTGGTAAATGTTTTTTATCATACATACACTTAACCATGAGCCTTCGCGTGCTACGTTGTACGTGACGCACTTGTTTCGTTGCAAGCACGAGGGCTCTGGTTAGATAAAGAGTGAAAATAAAAAGGGTAGTTTTTGGGCTAAAAATTAATTTTACCTAAAAAACAAATGATTCCAATTGCGCAGTGGAGCGAAAGCACATGGTTAGGTGAAGATTATATTATACATATACATGCGCCACTACAAGCGCTCTGGATAAAGCAAAACGATGTTTACTGGGCCGGCCGCGCTCAGCCTGTCATTTCGCCAAATCTTTATTATGTTAATGAATATAATAGCCTGGGGTCCTCAGGTAAAACGATGTTTAACAGGCGATGATCGTAAAATATTTGTTTCAACTCGGCGCGCGTCCTGGTAGGTTATAAACCTACAAGATTGACATCGTGAATCAATATTTTGCCCCACATTGCACACGTCACACCTTCACATAGCCATGCGCCTACGCGTACTGCGTGACGCGCTTGTTCATTGTTTCACAAGTAGCGCGGTCGCGCGCTACTGCAAGCGAGAGGGCTCTGGTTAGAGCAACGTCACACCATGCAATGGTATTTGTGGTGGTCGCACGCTATTGCAAGCGTGAAATGAGTCTGGTTAGAGATGAGCAATTTATGCTAAGGTCTTTCTAGTTCTTGAATAATTACAATTAAAATCCTTGGCGTGATTTAGTGTAACCGCTATTCGTTAGCAGTTAGAAAAGGAAAAATAACAAAGCGCCGCGCACACGTGCTGCGCTATAAGGGATGTCAACGTCAACTTTATACACAAAACTAGAGAAATATAAAGGGTTCGGATGTCAGTGATTATGACAATATGGCGCGTCACGCGTGCGCGAAGGAGCATAAGCTTCATTTTCCGGTTGGTCGACCCTTTTGAAAAGAGGATTGATTTGGTTTAAAATTGTCCCCCAGGCCCTATGTGGCTTCAATCGTAGGGTTGAACGATTTATGTGGCTTCTTTAGACACGAATAGGAGACAGTATGTCGCTTCATTGTAAAAATAACATGAATATAATAATTTTGCGAATACATGTGTCATGTGGCATGTCCACATGTGAAAACCCAAGACGACTTCTAATTACTAAATAAATTTAACTTTCTTTCCAATCAAATAATTTACTACATAATCACAAGATGGGATAATGGGACTAAAAACATTTTACTTTTCAAATCTTTTGAAAAACGGACTCTCCCAACACTGATTGTAAATTAAACCAATGAAATCAACAATAGCATTTAAATTTAATAAACTTGTAGTCAGTCATTACAGAATTCGCGGACAGTGGTTCCCAGGGAATCTAAAAAATAAGAATAGCAAATAAAATACAAATTTAGGATACAAAGAATGGGGTGAGCTGATAACAACTATAAAGCGTCATAATTTTCAGGAATAGAAAAGATTTTCTGGTTTACAAATTTTGAACGACTATAAATAATCTTTCAATAGCATATTAATTAACATAGCCTAATTTAAAAATTGTTTCCATATTTTACTCTGCTTCAATAGATGTCAGAACAGTTGCAGTTAATTAAACACACCCGTTTTGACCTATTCCAGTAGCAACGTATAAATAGTCAAACCATGATTTATCGAAAGAGCCCTCAACAAACCAAGTATTGACTGTAAGCACTAAGCATCATAATATCACGATCAAACATATCAGAGGTACACAATTTTTTGCTTTTTTGCGTGAAAATATTGCAAAAATGTTCAACCCCCACTAATCAGTGTCAGTCCTGCTGAGAAAACAAAACAATTCAACACAGTAATTTTTATTAATAAACAAACCACAAATAATAACCTAGTGTTCATGCGGCAACTAGGTTAGTGAATTTATTCTGATCACTAGTAAGCTAGTTTCCACTCATTTTAACGGCTCTAAAAACATCCATGCTCTTCCAAATTTTCCGAACCAACCTTTTAAACGATGTATCATACAAATTAACTGATTAAATCAAGTATTTTCAGAGCGTATAAAAACCCACTCAGTGAAAGCAGGATTAATGAACGAATAGTGTGACATTGGGTTCTCAACCATGGAAATTTAAAAGTCTCTGCATGCTGTTCTTTCTGGCTCCATGTGCTAGTTAGGGGTCTGAGGTATCCGAAAAATTATGTTTTGAGTACCCAAAGTGTTCTGGGTGCCAGGAATGAGGTTATTAAAGCGGCGAAAATGACCGGTTTTGGACTATTTATGAGCTTTTTTGCCCATTTTCATGAGATAAAGAATCAGGAAAGCTGCTCTTGATGATTGAAATGGTTGATACCAATGAGGATACACCCAACACACATAAATATACGTGATATATGTGATTTTAATGAGAAAAATATGATCTCAGGGCCCATTTTATACCAAAATTTGCCAAAACCACTCGCACTTGTCAAAGCTTCCTCATTTTAGACACATTTAATGATTATTATGGTATCTAACTTATGGTGGATCTGATAGGAGTATGTCTTAGCTTCATTTTAAGCCATCAATGAGCATGCTGGTGTGCATGAAAGTACTTTAATCCTCCCGTCCATTGATCATATAGTATGGGCCATGCGCGCGCGCGCGCGCTTGTTACAAGCTTGAATTTTCTTCCTCAGTATCTATCTAAAGCTTTTAAAGACATGATTAGAATGCTATCCTACTCAGCACATGAGTGCTACAAGATGGTGAAAGAATTTCCATGAAAAATCATTAAATGTGGAAGATATGAGGTCATATGTGTGTGCGCGCGCGCGCGCGCGCGCGCTTGTTACAAACTTGACATCCTCAGAACTTTCACATTTACTGAGATTTTGTTTCAAACTTAATTGACTCTGAACCGAAATTGCCAGAGGAAACAGATAGTGTAACTCAGAAAGACCACAAATGGATAGTTTGTGAGATATTGAGGTTATACTCCAAAAAATTTACAATGATGTCACACCAGAAAACCCCTATTTTTGGTATATTTAACCTCATATCTCGAACGCGCAGTACTGGATTGAGCTAAACTTGGTCAGGTTTTGTAGCCCTGACTATCCTCGATCATATGGAACAGGAATAAAACTGTTCAGATGTTATATCTTAATTATATTAGGCACTTAGTTCTGAAAAGTGAGAATGTCATTAATACTGCTTTCACTGCACTTCAAATTTTGAAGTCTGAACCAATTAAACCAACGTCAAATGTGGAATTTATCTGAAATTAGCGTCTCCTCTATAGGAATAACGAGGCAGGATAAAATGCCCAACAATATGCCCGGCAAAACCTCCCCCGCTCCTTCACCACACTTTAATCACATGTCTCAACAGAACGTTTCATATTTTGTAGTACTTCTTCTTGCAGTCGAGGTAGAAGCCGACTAAGAGCCAGCAGGCAGTCCCGACCACAGACTGCAACATGAGGGCCCCGTGTGATTGGGATGTGGCCCAGTTGAAGGGGAAGTAGGAGTACACTATGTAGGAACCAACGTACAGGAACAGCGGGTTCTTTCCTGGAAACGTTATACAGAGATTATTAGAGATAGTAACCCGTAAAAACAACTTTCTTGAGATTTCATCCTCGACTCTCTACCTCACGTTCAGTAGACAAACGGATTAAATGAGAGAGACACTGGACTGGATAGTGGTCACAAAAAAACAAAATAAAAAACAATTAATTAATTAGATGTATTACCGGCTGAGTTGAAAGGAGCCCCGCACCAAATGTGGAAGAAGTCTATCATGAGATACATGATAGCCAGCACGAAGTAGGCTGAGGCTGAGGTAATCGCTACAAACGACACGCTCCTGAGATATTATAGGAACCTGGTTACTTTCAAGTTACTATCTAGTTACTTTAATATTACTATCTGGTAACTATAGCTACTATATTATGGTAACTTGTGTATTTAATCTAGTAGCTGTGGTCAACACAGCCGTTCTTCAGCGGATATATATTCAACTTTAAAGGAATGCAATAATTCGATCAGAGCAGCATGTCAAACTACATCTAGTAATATAACGCTACGTGACTCAGTACTCACCACGTGACTCAGTACTCACCTCGTGACTCAGTACTCACCACGTGACTCAGTACTCACCACGTGACTCAGTATTCACCACGTGACTCAGTACTCACCACGTGACTCAGTACTCACCACGTGACTCAGTACTCACCTCGTGACTCAGTACTCACCACGTGACTCAGTACTCACCACGTGACTCAGTATTCACCACGTGACTCAGTACTCACCACGTGACTCAGTACTCACCACGTGACTCAGTACTCACCACGTGACTCAGTACTCACCACGTGACTCAGTACTCACCACGTGACTCAGTACTCACCACGTGACTCAGTACTCACCACGTGACTCAGTACTCACCACGTGACTCAGTACTCACCACGTGACTCAGTACTCGCCACGTGACTCAGTACTCACCACGTGACTCAGTACTCACCACGTGACTCAGTACTCACCACGTGACTCAGTACTCGCCACGTGACTCAGTACTCACCACGTGACTCAGTACTCACCACGTGACTCAGTACTCACCACAAGTTCTTGTTGATTGGGACCCATCCTCCGGTTAGAGTTCCCTTACTCAGGATCAGTCCGATAGCCAGCTGAAATGTTACATTTGGAGGTGTTACATTTGAGTGTGGGGCTCAATGGAATTACTTTATTGAATGTCTAGGATGTTGAAATTTTGAAATCATCAAATAAATTGTTAGTTTCCGGACAAAAGAATTTCCTTGGCTCCGAACGTTAAATAAGTTATAAAATTATATTTGTGATGTAATGCTACATTCTTGCTTTTATTTAGGTGGTTAGGTTATGTAGATTAAATTACACATAATATCACAACTAATAGAAATGGTGTGACTCATTATTTGCTTCAGTTAGATCTCATTATATATTATACTGGCCTCCTAAAACTAGTAGTATCAGGTGTTATGTCAGCTGAACACGTGGTATGTCAGCTGACAAGTGCAAAGTAGCGACAATATTACTAAAGTAATAAACTTCAATCCCACTGGGAATCTATTATCTAAAAACTTTATACTTGATACTGTACTGTTAATTGTAATGATAAGCGTTAAGTGACGTTTGATATGAGATCTACAAGTTAGCAATTGAGCAATGGTGGTATTCAGCCACAGTATTGATACTGTATTGTTTCTAATAACCATATTCTACCAGACAATTTCAACTTTAAACTTTCTAAAACTTGTGATAATTTTCTACATGGTGAGTAACGAAGCTTATCAAATTGGACTCTTGTTAGGGTACTAGTTTCTGGTAGCCAGTGGTTAGTACTGGTTTCTGGTAGCCAGTGGTTACTGGTTTCTGGTAGCCAGTGGTTACTGGTTTCTGGTAACCAGTGGTTACTGGTTTCTGGTAGCCAGTTGCAGTGGTCACTGGTTTCTGGTAACCAGTGGTTACTTGTTTCTGGTAACCAGTGGTTACTTGTTTCTGGTAACCAGTGGTTACTTGTTTCTGGTAGCCAGAGGTTACTGGTTTCTGGTAACCAGTGGTTACTGGTTAGCGGGTCAGGTGTTAGTGACCTGTCAAACCACACATGTGTAATTCTTGTGTAACTTCCTATCACGTGTCCAATCCCTCCAGAGCTACATGCTGTACTCCAGAACATGTGACCTTGAAATGGAGGAGGGGGGGGGGGGCTTCAGTACGACCACTCAATTTATGCGGTTACATTGCCGTAGAAAGTCACTTTTTGCACGATTTCCGCGGTTAAATTATAAAATAAGTGCGAGTAGCGGAGTGTACTGAAATACTCAATACATGCACAGTACTTGAACAAACAAAGATAGCGGATGTAACCATGACAACGGGGGAAGTAAGAGCACTTCATATTATTGTTAGAGGGTGAGCACACTGTGTACTGTGTGAATATTAATGTGTCACGCTATGGGACTGTGTGAGGAACTATACCGGACAAGTTGGGTATACTTCATGTATTCAGGACTTGAGGTACAACTTTACATAGGGAGGCCAAAAATTAAGTTCTTCTAAGAAGACAGGTCTTCTGACCGAAATGTTGAAGATAGAACAGTTTTGTTAAATGTAGTTTTAAGAACTACAAGTAAAATAGTTTAACTTCACTGTGTACGAACTATGAAATAAAGTAACCCGTTCTATTGTTATATTTTACTGGTAAGTAGTTTAAATAATCCTTTAAACACCAGCTCTTCTAATGTATTTCCATTGACTGGGCTGGTTAGCTTGCATATTTTACATCTGATACTGTTTATTGTTCAGGGTGGGGTAAGGAGCTTTAGTTCACTAAGGTAGGGGGGCCGGGGGGGGGGGGGGGCATTCAGATAGGGGGGGGGGGGGGGGGCACTCAGACAATAGTTCACTCAGACAGTAGACTTTATAGTAGGGTTTATATTAGAGATAAGAGTATTTCAGTAATTCAGTAGTAAGCAGAGTGAAGAAGCTCCAGCACTCAGGTACCCGTATCTCACATAGCTAGGTACCCGTATCTTACATAGCTAGGTACCCGTATCTTACATAGCTAGGTACCCGTATCTTACATAGCTAGGTACCCGTATCTTACATAGCTAGGTACCCGTATCTTACATAGCTAGGTACCCGTATCTTACATAGCTAGGTACCCGTATCTTACATAGCTAGGTACCCGTATCTTACATAGCTAGGTACCCGCATCTTACATAGCTAGTGCAGTCTTCATATTTATCAGTATTCCGGAGCCGTTTATAAGTTTATAACTATGTTACGTGTTTATAACTGTGTAACTAGTAAAGTAACAATAATGGAGACATTCCCTAGATTTTTAGATGTTGTACAGTTAATAAATAACAAATCAAACACGAGGAAAGGGTATTATTTTCTGCGACCTCAGGGGCCAATTTGACAAAACAAGTTGTGTGGTAGCTAATTAATGTACATGATAATGTACAGTACACTGTACAGCCTAGCACGTGCAGTGTAGTTGAGGAAATTAAGTGAAGATATTGCCAGGAATGATGGTGGTTAGTACTACACTTACCAATACCAATACACACACTCTCTCATACTGACATACTGCCTACTGGTTCACAGTGCGTGTTTTTAATGTACTATTTTTTCGTGTGCACAAAATACTAGTTAATTAGGTGCATGATATAATGATATATTTATCACTAAATTGTTACTGCATCGATTCACCCCAACAGTTTGGGTATGTAAGAGCTGACATTTATTTTAGAGCTGATATTAACTTTATGAATAGTATGCTAAATGTCAAAGATCGTAAAATATTTGTTTTTGAGACAATAGCTTTGTAAAGCTATTGTCCCAAAAACAAATATTTGAGTATTTGGTAAGATCTTACGATAGATAGAGAGATATTGTCAGTATAATATCTGCACCCGTCACTACACAAGATACCGCACACAATAACCTTGTAGAGGAGTTGTCGGTGGAAGTAGGTGGAAAGTGAAATGTTAATAATTTAACTGCACAGCAGTAAGAGTGAAAGTAAAATGTTAATAATCTAGCTGGACAGCAGTAAGAGTAATTAAGTGAAATGTTAATAATCTAACTGCACAGCAGAAAGAGTGAAAGTGAAATGTTAATAATCTAACTGCACAGCAGTAAGAGTGAAAGTGAAATGTTAATAATCTAACTGCACAGCAGTAAGGGAATGACAGGATGTCCTCGTATCTGTGTTAGTACTATACTACTAGTGTTACTGGTGTGCAAACTGCAGACAGTAAACACTAAACTTGTACTGTAATCGGAAAGTAACATGCGTTAACATAATACACTGGTGAAGCGTAAAGTTGTTGAGTATTATGCACTCTTAGTGTTGTGAAAGTTAATCTTTTAAACTTCATCTGCAATTATACAGTGAAGAAAGCAGTAGAACTAGTAGCTTAGTACACAGAGCTAACTCTCTACACGTCTTAATATAGTGTCCTGTACGGTCCTCGTTAAGTTAATAACGCACAGATAGTGGTTGTGAACTACAGACTGCAGTGGCTGAGTGTAACGGTAAACCCGGAACTTGTAGTGGCAATTAACCTGTATACACATTACACACCTGTGTACACACTCAATACATCACACCAATTACAGGGTGTAATTGGAAATACACCAAGTTATAAGTGCCCAGTAAGCTACATACCACGTGCAATAGTGCAATACCCCGCCCCATTTCATGTTTTAATTAATTGAGATACGCTCATACCTACTTGACACTTTAACGCGCGTGTTAAACGGAATTTTCTTTAGGATTTCGGTGAGAAAATACAGCAGAACTGCATTACAAAAGTAAGATAAAACATTATCAAATCTAAAGAGTAAGTCAGATAAGCTTACCGATACAACACTCAGCACAGAGAGAGCCCCGACTGTGGAACCACGTGATGATTTGAGCATAACAACAATGTGTCCCGCTACAACACCACTATAGACCGTGAGAACAGCTGTCAGAGAGCCCAGGATACCTTCTGGGTCGTGGGCTAGTGTCGTGTGGTACATCGGCTGAAATACAGCAGCTCTATCATCACATAATGTTGAAACTGGAAAAGAAAAAGGTTTTCTGGCGTCTGTTATTATCATGGGTGAGTTAGGCTCTCCTAGAACTATAACTAACCTTGCAGGTAGGATGCTGGCCTCTGTTAAGTGTTAATGGGCGAGGTAGGCTCTCCTAGAACTATAACTAACCTTGCAGGTAGGATGCTGGCCTCTGTTAAGTGTTAATGGGCGAGGTAGGCTCTCCTAGAACTATAACTAACCTTGCAGGTAGGATGCTGGCCTCTGTTAAGTGTTAATGGGCGAGGTAAGCTCTCCTAGAACTATAACTAACCTTGCAGGTAGGATGCTGGCCTCTGTTAAGTGTTAATGGGCGAGGTAGGCTCTCCTAGAACTATAACTAACCTTGCAGGTAGGATGCTGGCCTCTGTTAAGTGTTAATGGGCGAGGTAGGCTCTCCTAGAACTATAACTAACCTTGCAGGTAGGATGCTGGCCTCTGTTAAGTGTTAATGGGCGAGGTAGGCTCTCCTAGAACTATAACTAACCTTGCAGGTAGGATGCTGGCCTCTGTTAAGTGTTAATGGGCGAGGTAAGCTCTCCTAGAACTATAACTAACCTTGCAGGTAGGATGCTGGCCTCTGTTAAGTGTTAATGGGCGAGGTAGGCTCTCCTAGAACTATAACTAACCTTGCAGGTAGGATGCTGGCCTCTGTTAAGTGTTAATGGGCGAGGTAGGCTCTCCTAGAACTATAACTAACCTTGCAGGTAGGATGCTGGTACATGTGACTCCCCCAAACCAGTCTGTCAATGTAACCAGCAGCTCCCCCGGTACAGTTCTCTAGTAACCCTCCGTCAGCAATCCCTCCTGGTCCTACATATCCTCTGAAAATAGGTGTGACGTCACTACTGGCAACATGACGTCATCCTGTAATTCTTACTTACATCTCAAACTAACAGACACAGGACAGTCGCCTCGTGTTGAAGCGAAATAATATTACACAATGTTACATGATATTAGCATACAGTGTGAGTTGACATGTGTCTGTAAAACACGCTGTGTCAATGTGTTTATGATGACTGCCAAATTTCGTTATTCCACTAAAGGCTATTTCGTGGAAAATTAAAACTTATTTTCATTTGAACTTGATGGTTATGATAGCAAATGATGGCAGTAGAACATTGAAGATGTTGTAACTTTTGATGAATTTTTGAGCTATACTTTGATACAAGTTACAATAACGTAATAATAAAGGAAGGTTTAAGAATTTAATGATCGTTAAAATGAAATTAACTCCACACACCTGAAGAGTAAAGAGGAACTATGCACTAAATATGCACTAAATACAAGTAACTACTCACGTGGGACAGCCTGGTATGGGTAGAATGAAGGTGATAACACACCAGAGGGCTGTGAAGAGAGAGATAACAATATACTGGGGCCACGTGTGGATCAGCAGGTTGCTCAGCCAGCCCTGAGGGGGTAATTAGTTAATTAGTTAATTAGTTAATTAGTTAGTATACTCATTACCCGGCAGCAGGTTTATTTGGGAGAAGTTTCATGAGAAAGTAATGTTTACGCAATTCACTAAATATATCCCAGAGTATTAGGTACGTGAAATGCAGTGTTAAACAGATGTCACCATACTGAGAGAATATATTAGCAATACTGGCACATTATTGGTATTAGTAATGTACCAGATGTGACTAGGATATCAAATATCTGGGTTTTAAATCTCACACAATATGGTACATTCAGGGGCGGTCATCCTCATTCTGGTATTTATCCAATAAAATCACGAACATTAATATTTATTTAATAATCGAAAACTCTTCGCCACGGAGATGACGACATCACCGCCAGATCACAAGTTATTAAAATGTTTCTACTGAACACTGTGATTACGTGATACCATCTGACACCTTGATTTCTTATCAGCAAACTGATTATATTTCAATTACCAGAATTGACACTGATACTAGCAGAATTGACAGTTTTCCGAAGAAGTTACACTGACCCTTTGGGAAATTATTGATAATCGACAGCGAATCATTGAAATTCCATTATAATGCTTTGAATAATAATCATTGAAAAGTATATCAGATAGATACCACATCCACACAAGGTATTGATGACTACCACAATAATGTAGTGTAGAATAGTAGTAATACAACAACGAGGTGAAGTAGTAGAAGTAGCGTATTAATCAAGATACAGCTGCAGCATCCCCAAATTAATAATATTATCATTATTCATATATCATGTTCAGCTTTCTTTCTGAATTTAACATTCACAATCTCCCAGTGGATAATTTTACCAACACAATAGAGGAGAAGCTCCGTACAGCAGACTAAAAAGTAATATTCTGATTAATCTGGTGACAAAATAGCCATCACAATAAGTTTTGTGAAAGTTTCCTAGTCTCCAGCGACTGCTAAACTACAATACAAGCAGTCTCGACAATATCTAGTATGCTCGTCCATTTCACTCTGAAAATAATGCTAATTTCTCATTATGTTTTTAGTTTTATTCTGTACAACTTCACCCTGTTAACATTAACTTCTTTTTAAAATCACGGGCCACACTCAGTAAACAGTACATTGTTGGAATATTTGTTTCTGTAGTATATTTCCCGTAAGTTGGCTGTCTAAGAGCTAGCTTGCTAGGTTCGTCATGTTGTTGTTGTCTGTCTAGACCTCCTAAAAGGGATGAAGAGCCGTCGGCTAACAACCAGGAAATGGAGATCAGAGCCCCCTTACTACTACTAATACTACATCACAACTACTATAATATATATTAATGATGTGTGTCTCTCCTAAAAACACCAGTATCCTATAGGAGTACCCAGGAGGGGCTAGTATAGTTATTACCCTGCTTACCGTGTATGTCTGTTCTTAATCTGTTCACGACAGTGTAGTTAGTACCCTGCTTGTAAGACAGCTACTACAGAGTTGTATGATCTCACTTATGAGTACCCAGGAAATGCTAGTATAGTTAGTACCCTGCTTGTAAACTACTAAAGAGTTGTATGATCCCACTAAAGAGTTAAAGCTATTGTCTGCAGGTAGTAGTTAAATGCTAAGGAGCTAGGG
Organism: Bolinopsis microptera; assembly: GCF_026151205.1. Lineage (NCBI taxonomy): Eukaryota > Metazoa > Ctenophora > Tentaculata > Lobata > Bolinopsidae > Bolinopsis > Bolinopsis microptera. The sequence goes on along the minus strand of NC_087082.1, from coordinate 7,709,339 downwards.
AGATTTTTCACTGGATCTAACAGGCTAATATAGCTCACATGATATGTAATCTGGCAGCAGATTGGTTGGGAGTTTGTGGGTTTGAGAGTAGGTGGTAAAGGTGTGTGTTTACTGTTTAGCGGAAAAGGTTCATTTCTTCTCGGTATTTTGCGGTTGGCTTGAGTTTATATCTAGCTACCTGCATTTCACAGCAACCCCGCGACATATTCAGCTTCATTGCTCAATAGTTTCTTGCAAAAGAGTCTCACAACATAACACTTAATTTTACACTTGACCAATTTTTATTGGTCCTCTACCAAATCGCTACAGAAGTACAGAGACAAGAAGGTTAAAGAAGTAATCCCGAGGGCGGGTCGCCATCCAACCAGGAACGTGCCGGGAGATGACTACCAAACTCATTTGTATCTTCATCTGGTGTACTGCCCTGTGTTCAAGTAAATAAAGCACTAATCTGAAATTTTAATCCATCTACAACTGTCCAACTAATGACGTCAGCAGTATGACGTCACACTGCTGACGTCACAGCTTGATAACTCAGACCAATTGTTTGGTATTTTGTAGTTAAATTTTTATAGTTTAACGTTTATATAATTATATAATACAGGAGCAGCAGGAATAGAATTAGGAGCAACATTAACAGAAGGAGCAGAAACAGGAGGAGGACTCGGAGGACTCGGAGGAGGAGGACTCGGAGGAGGAGGACTCGGAGGAGGAGGAGGAGGAGGAGGAGGAGGAGGAGGAGGAGGAGGAGGAGGAGGAGGAGGAGGAGGAGGAGGAGGAGGAGGAGGAGGAGGAGGAGGAGGAGGAGGAGGAGGAGGAGGAGCTACAATTGTCAGATTACCTCGACCAGTATCTGGGACAATGACTACTTGCAATAAACCGGTAAGTAAATCACAACATAATATATTATACACATAATATATAACGCGAACGGTATATAATAGTACCATATAACCGGTAATATACTAAACCTGCTAATCATAGTAATATAATATTCCAAACCTTATATTGTGTCTAATGAGCACTACTCGGATGGTGGATTTATTGAAGCTATAAGGCAGACAGCTCTATATACAAGTTGATAGGGGCATTCATTTCTAGCTACCGTTAGTACCCCTGTTATTGACTAATGATGATACCCAACAGGACACAACATTTGAGGTATGTGCTGGTGGTGCGTTTGATGACAACAACTCCACTTCTGCCCACTCAGCTGATGATGTGGTGCAGAGCAAACGCCCTCAGTACCTGACTCTGTCCTTTAACAGACCCTACATCTTCCACTTTGTTATTCTGACGTTTTATAGGTACGTTATCAGTAATTACCTGTGGTTATTTCATTTCTGTTAAAATCCATTTCACAGTGAAGAGTAGGAATCAAACCAAGGCTGATAATAAAGTGGCAGTGTTGAGTGTATTATCACACAGTGACAGTGTACTATCACGCAGGTGGGATGATTGGTGTAGGAGTGATGCGTATTGTGCTAACACATGGAAGAGGCTGGAGGGGATCCAGATATCTATCAAGAACAGCAACACACAGGTAGTAGTAGTAGTAGTAGTATATCACCCACACAGGTAAATAAGCAGGACATAAGTACTGATCAATCTCACATAACGTCAACAATGATACATTAATGGAGATAAACTGATAAACCCAGTGCTCATTATAATTTTAGAAATAAACAGCTCCCAACAAGTTTTCTAACCCAGGAAGCAGTGGTGTGCGGCACAGTCCCCAGTGGTTCCTACAATGTACCAACTACAGAGGCACTGCAGTCAGGCAATGCACCAGATCCTGTAGCAGTGACAGTAACCTGCGAAGGGAGACCCAATGGAGACACCTTGGAACTGTACCAGACTATAGGTTCCCACCTACAAGTCTCTGAAGTCATGGCTTACGGGGTTATTGAGGGTAAGCGTAGTTATAGTCCTACTGATATGTAATCCTACTCTCACTACACAAGTTATATTGTCTATCTATAACCCTACCTCCGATACGTAAACAAACTTAATCCTTAGTTTTGAAACTTATCGTACCATTTGTCTTAATAAAAAACATTCACGCTATAAATTTACCCATCACTTCTTCACAAATAACGGGTGATAAGCGTCGTGCATGACTAGTCACTAATGATAGGTAGGTTGTGTTCGTTGGAAAACTTAGAACCTTTAAAGAATTCTCTAATATTTCATTACAGCTAACACTGCGTTAACAATATTAAATAGGTCAGTAAATATGTGAGCAGCAGATGTTTCTAAAAGGACAGGAACTGGTTAGCTGGTCCTCTGGTCCTGTTGGTTCCAGGTTCCTTCTATCCTCCCTCATTGTAACCACACAGTCTGTTCTATAATTACACACGGTCTTGATCTTGTTAAGTGACGTCAGACGCGGTCTTAGTCACGCGTTAGTCACGTGTTAGTCACGTGACAAATCTAGTTAAAGAAACTGAATAATATACCCAGGTCCAAGATGTGGTTTCAAGAGAACCTTCCAGAATGGTTGGGAACCTTGTTGGAATGTGGTTTGTTTTCATGAGATATGGCCAGCAGCTGCACAATGTACAATGTAGTGTCTACACAGGACAGATAGGCAAGCATGGTAGTGTTAGAAACATTCCCTTGATTACTGGAGAACCTGGTTTACATTTACACTAAAATATGAATCTTACTCACTAGATTAAATTGACTGAGAATTATAATATTCGCATAATTATGTCTTGTCACACATAATATATTCGCATAAAGAGGAGGAGTGACCAGAGCCGTGGTGACCTCAGTGGACGTGACCAGTCTCACCAGATGTAACACTAGCCACAGACCACGTTACCAGTCACGTGACATGTCACGCTTTACATTACACAAGAGTGCTCCCTCGTCCCGGAATTATATAACATTAATTTACAGGCTCTTAAATCATCGTTATAAAGTTATAAAGGTATGTTTCCACTCCCTATCCTTACGTAATGGTTAATTAGTAATGACTGTATTATAGTGTAATGCTAGGTTACATTACATATATTACATTTCTTATTTCAGTGTAAATTAGAGGAGCTTTAAGATTGAGAGCCATGAATTGGTATATTATCCAGGTCACCCTTGTAGGTCACCCTGTTGTACGGCTACAATAAAATCATCGGAGCTTATCTAAGTGTGACCTAGATAAGCTATATAATGATATAGATAAGCTATATGACCTAGATAAGCTATAACTTCCTATTTTCGCTGTTTGAAGAGTGTTGAAGCTATACCCCTAGCTTACAGAACACATGAGTGTTAACGTTAGATGGACCGTACCAGGGCATGGGTAGAAAACAACTTAGCATGGTAACCTTGTTGCCTGTACAAGAGCAATTCTAATTTCTAACTGCAGTCTGCACATCCACATTTTTTGTGAACAAACTGAAAATCCTATCTGCACAAAATGTTATGCTGTCGGCTTTTCTCAAGGCATAGAACGTACCCCGCGAATAACAGTCTCCCCTTCAGAGTTCTGTGCGTACTTCCAACTGTTCTTCTTGTCCTGCAGTAAACACGTGGTTACTCATGTGACAATTCAGTAAAATGAATATACACTAATGTAATAATAGTTTCAATAATCCTATAAATAAGACCCCTCGCTGCACTGTGAAACGGTACTCACAGGAATGTCCGGCTCCTCGTTGAGGAATTTGCCACACTCGTTATACTCGTTATCTTCAACCTTCATTCTCTCTCCACCCTGTAGCGGGACTAGTTGTTAGCCACAACATGTCACGTGTTTCTAAGCTGGTCCTAATAGTGTCCTAACTACTGTCCTAATATTAACTAGTGGTCCTAATACGGTGGTCTTACGGTGTACTTCTGTCAGATCAGAAGCTCGATCAGTACTCCGATCACTAAATGTCTTAAAATAGTGTTAGTTTGAACTATTTTAAACTACAGTTCTTTCAGTGTCCGTTAACAGATAGCGTGACTGGTATTCTTTAAAGGTGTTGGTTATACAGCGCGTCTATTTAAAACTGCATTAACACTAACACTCAATTTAACGGTTAGCACTGTATTTAACACGTTAATGGACCGGATCAGGTGTAGTGTTAGGTATTTTAGGTATGTAGTATTTACAGTGATGACTAACTGTTAAGCTGTTATAAACCTTGATAAAGTGTCATCGGTTTTAGATTGGATCATAAACTAACATTTTTTTAATCGTTGTGGAATTATACAGTCACATATTTTGAAGATAACGTATGTTATAGAAAACATGACCACGTGATGCCCATATATGGTAATTGTACGATAGTTGGCACCGGATAATGTGATTTAGAAACTGTGAAAACAGTTGTTAAATACAACTTCAACACTAGACATATGTTCCTTATTAGCTGATATATAGAAAACACAGCAGCACAATGTTAATATTATAAATATCTACCTGGACTAGAAACCGTTTATACCTTTAGGGGCTGTTCTACAAATTTTCATTAAATAACTACGATCTTGCGGCGGTGAGGGGGCTGGGCAGCAGTTGAGCTAGTTGATACGTACACTGAGTACATACTGAGTACATACTGAGTACATACTGAGTACATACTGAGTACATACTGAGTAGGTTGTTCAGGGGCTATTAATATCTACTACATTGTAAAATGGTGTACTTGTAAAACACTGCCTCTATAGGATGACTAGTTTGAGCTGACTGCTAAGAGTTTATAAGGCTCTCTTTCTCAGGCAGACCCGGTATGTTGGGTATGTGATTGCCTGCGGAGGGTATGTGATGATTCTAACATGCAATACTCCTCCGCAAGCATTAACTCGGCTATCTCCTCCGCAAGCAATGGCTAGATTAGTCATGCAAACAATCTTCAATCAGTTCGGCATATCAGTGGGGGCGTGTTATCTCCGGCTTACACACACTTTAAATTATATGAGAATACATTAGACGTCCTGTAATTAACAAACAAACACCAGATTGTAATTAACACCTCATTATTATATTACCAATATAGATTAGAGACCATATCAATCATTTACCCACAGCTAAAAGAAATAGTAGTATTGTATGAACAACTCACTAGCAGCACTACAACAGTAGTATTACTCACGAAGTTCTCTGCAGCAGTGAGTCTAGGAATAAAGAGTATCTCCAGTACGGAGCAGACTAAGTAAGTGAAACCAATACGTTGTAAAACTCCGGGTATCCTTAGCTGGGTCAGGTCAACTCCTGAAATAATTATACTAAGTAAAAAGAGCGTTTTCCCTTGTCGCATGTACGGAATTATCAGAAAACAGAAAAAGTTTAATTAATAATTAGGAACTTAACATGGTCTATATCTAGATATTATTATATCGCACGGTTCTTTGTTTTCTAATATAATTTTAATATTTGAAGGAAACTGTTTTTAAAAGTTGACTTATTACATCATTCTATCAAACTTCTATTTTGGTACATACCATCCAAATTGCCATAGTACAACTTCGTTGGATGATATTATGTATTATACATAATATGTATAAGGGACCCCTAAATTTGTTTTTAAAGGGTTACTGCTGTTAAACATTTTTATATTCCTCGGTTGCGTACCATGTTATTGAGCCAAAAGAGTGCATCGTTGTGGAATTATTGAATTAAATAATTGATGATTAAAAATAACATATCTCAGTAGTTTTAAATTCAAATAGTAGTTATAACAGACTCAAGGTCCTCCGTGAATAATTATCTTGATGATGCTGAGGTAATTTATAATTACAAAGCACTATACGCTCTCAATGTTAGCCAGTAGTATTATAGTAGTATGATTGCTTCATAAGATATGAACCACTTCAGAATTATTAGCCTCACATTATAATTCATTACTCTAGAATTTTAAAATATAAAATGTATAGCCGTTGTATAATGTATAGCTGCATATTTCAGTCCTAAAGTCCTAAATTTGTATCAAAAAAGACCAATGAGCACAGATTTGACTATCAAACATTTTGTTACAATAGAAAAAGTGCAGTTAAAATTGTCATTTCAGGTACATGTGAACCAAGTGAAGGGTGCGAGAATAGTGCACCAGATCTGGAGGAGCAAGGAACAGAAGATCCAGACAAAGAGGAGGAAGGTTAGTCAGTCTAATAGTTTGATTATACCAACGTTCTAATGTTTTTGGGCGGATTAGTTTATACAGAATATGTCAAAATTCAATTTATAACTACGATGGAGTTCTTTTGTTATTTGTTGTCGCATTTCCCTGACCTTTCTTAAAATGAAGAGGTTCAGCGCCCTTAACAATAATCTTTTCAGAGACTTGGACGGGAATACCAGCGGAACTTGTTTTATTAGACTTCAGCGAAAAGGCACTACAAATAAAACTGAAAACCATAGAGCCCGAGTTTTTAATCAACCTGAAAAACAAAGCAGAGTTCCTCAACGCCAACAAGCATCTCACTGTTAGAATCACAAAAACAGAGTACGAGATAATCTCACCCACATGTTTGGGTGCCACTCAGCACGCTTCAGGTATCCTTCAAGTCACTATTTTTAGTAATAAATAAGATGCAATAAGATGCAATAAGATGCAATAAGATATATTTGATGTCAAGAAAAATAGTAAATAAAAAGGAAAGATTTCGTATAGTAGAGGACGTGACACTGATGACTGAACTCAAAAAATTCAGGACCCATCAATCATCTTATTGCCGGTGAAGATAAGAAGGTGTTGACAATTCTCATGTGGAAGTCGCGATTCTATCTGTTTTTTAACGGAGTGGAGTTGTTTAACACAAAGCTTTACAACGAGTGTACGTTTGATGAAATGGAAATGGTGGAAAGTGTTGTGTCATCAGACCTAGACCCCAACTTGTACAGACCTTTAAAACTAGGTGAATATAGCTCAGCTGTACTAGAGTACAGAGGGAGAATGAACTGACTAAGAGTGGTTTTAATAAAGTAACTTAAAGTAACGTAACATTACATACCCCACGGCCCACAGTTTTAATAAAGCAACTTAAATTGACGTAAAATAACAAACTCCCCTACCCAGGTACATGTACATCCCTGCCCAGCAGGTGGGACCACAAGTTAAGGTCCTCCCTCCTCCCAGTTGAACCAGGAGACATAACCATGTTGTCCTGTGTAGAGACTGGCAAGGAACTGGCCGGAGATAGGTTTCTGAGGTGTTTGAAAGGAAGACTCTTCATAAGGAGAATAGAGCCGTCGTGTATTGGTAAGTATTTAGCACGCTCTACGCAGAATATATTAAAACCAACAATACCAGATATATCTGTAATCTGTTTTTGTCAATTTAGCGGCCAGGTAGCGCAGTTGGTTAGATCGCCATCTTTGCGAATTAAATCGTAAGGTTGCGAGTTCGAATTCCACTGTCTGTCTGGTCGTGGGTGGGCGTCTTTGACGTTCAGCTAAGGATCCTGTGTGGTCTATGCAGCCCCCCGGTCTACTCAGCCGAATACTCGAGAAATCGGGCGTGAGGGTTAAATGAGGAGCTGCACATTGCAGCAAAATCTCGAGCGAAGAAAGTATGGTACACACTACCTTAACCGTCACTGGCCAAAATAAATCCTTCGGCTTCCTGTAATTGGATGGTTGCACTTGTGTAACAATGTGGCTGTTGGAATACACCGAAGTAAAATAAGTGTCTTAAAAAAAATATCATGGGCTCTAATTTTAATTGTTTCAGGGCCCCACATCCCCTGGCAGTCCCCTTCATTAGTAACAACGTCCAGCAACCGTGGTCGTCCAACTGGAATGGAACCTGACAACATTATTGATGGTCAACTAGATACCATTGGTGGTACGGGAAACGGAAAGGTATGTGACCTACCTATTGACCTACCTATTGACCTACTTAATGTGTATTGTGTGACCTACCTATTGACCTACCTATTGACCTACTTAATGTGTATTGTGTGATCTACCTATTGACCTACCTATGTGATCTACTTAATGTGTATTGTGTGACCTACCTATTGACCTACCTATGTGATCTACTTAATGTGTATTGTGTGACCTACCTATTGACCTACCTATTTGATCTACTTAATGTGTATTGTGTGATCTATCTTTTGTTATCCAGATTAAATTTAATGAATATAATGAACATGACCCGGTAATTTCACCTTATTTTGCAACATTTCAGGGTCCAGGAGGAGAATGGATCACACTGGACCTTGATAAAGTTTACCACGTGACCAGAGTTAAAATAGTGAACAATGTGGGAACAGATCAAATCACTTCTGCAGACAGTAAACACTCTTTTTAATAGGGCCCTCGTTTTAAGTACCGTCCATCTAGTGGGACCTCATCGCTCTAGTAGTATAATAGTAGTAGTATAGTATTAGATAGCTGTAGTAACATTTGGTTAATTATCCAAACTATCGTTTATATTGAGGTACAAGACAACTTACTTAATCTAGAAGTGTGCTTAGGTAGTTACTAGGTAGTTACTAGGTAGGTAGTTACTAGGTAGGTAGTTACTAGGTAGGTAGTTACTAGGTAGGTAGTTACTAGGTAGTTACTAGGTAGGTAGTTACTAAGTAGGTAGTTACTAGGTAGGTAGTTACTAGGTAGTTACTAGGTAGGTAGTTACTAGGTAGGTAGTTACTAGGTAGGCAGTTACTAGGTAGGTAGTTACTAGGTAGGTAGTTAATAGGTAGTTACTAGGTAGTTACTAGGTAGGTAGTTACTAGGTAGGTAGTTACTAGGTAGGTAGTTACTAGGTAGGTATTTACTAGGTAGGTAGTTACTAGGTAGGTAGTTACTAGGTAGGTAGTTACTAGGTAGGTAGTTACTAGGTAGGTAGTTACTAGTTACTAGGTAGGTAGTTAATAGGTAGTTACTAGGTAGTTACTAGGTAGTTACTAGGTAGGTAGTTACTAGGTAGGTAGTTACTAGGTAGGTAGTTACTAGGTAGGTAGTTACTAGGTAGTTACTAGGTAGGTAGTTACTAGGTAGTTACTAGGTAGGTAGTTACTAGGTAGGTAGTTACTAGGTAGTTACTAGGTAGGTAGTTACTAGGTAGGTAGTTACTAGGTAGGTAGTTACTAGGTAGGTAGTTACTAGGTAGGTAGTTACTAGGTAGGTAGTTACTAGGTAGGTAGGTTCTAGGTAGGTAGTTACTAGGTAGGTGTGAAGAGAGGGTTGAGTGTGAACTGTTCAGGAAGTACAATATCAGTGTGTACAGAGAACGTGGAGCCAGGTAACTGCAGTCCTGAACAAGTGCTCCTAGTGAACTATAACACTGCTGAGGAGGAGGAGACTACTACAGACTGGTTCACTGCTGAAGCACAGACCTACATACTGAGGTTTGATAACTCCGGGGACCGTATCTACATTAAACAGCGAGCAGGGTACGACAGCTTCCTCTACCTTTCTGAGGTCTACTTTCAAGGTACACAACAAGGTACGCAAACAGTGTGTGTACTGCACACTGCACAACCTACTTAATGAAAAATTTGCTCATTAAAAAGTGGACGAATGTTTCTGAGTTGAAAAAGTAAAAGAGGACCCAAGTGTTGACTGGAGATGATGCAAATAATATTAAAGTATCTTTCTCTACAGGTTGTGACACAGACACAGATCCAAACTGCACTGTACCTGATCCAGGTTTGTACTGTGCGTGGTTTAGTACAGCTCTAGTATAGTAGTATAGACTATATATCATTTGCTCATTACAAAGTGGCCAGTGGGCAATGTTTCTGAGTTGAAAAAGTAAAAAAGGACCCAAGTGTTGACTGGAGATGATGCAAATAATATTAAAGTATCTTTCTCTACAGGTTGTGACACAGACACAGATCCAAACTGCACTGTACCTGATCCAGGTTTGTACTGTGCGTGGTTTAGTACAGTTCTAGTATAGTAGTATAGACTATTATATATCATTTGCTCATTACAAAGTGGCCAGTGGGCGAATGTTTCTGAGTTGAAAAAGTAAAAAAGGACCCAAGTGTTGACTGGAGATGATGTAAATAATATTAAAGTATCGTACTCTACAGGTTGTGACACAGACACAGATCCAAACTGTACTGTACCTGATCCAGGTTTGTACTGTGCGTGGTTTAGTACAGCTCTAGTATAGTAGTATAGACTGTAATATTATATTATAGTCAATTAAAAAACCGACACTATCAGTGCTTGCTACTGACACACAACATATAATATACATTTTACAGTCTACTTACTAATTATACCGACATCCTGACTGCTTATTAGTTATAACTTTATATTTATTCTCAATAATTAGTGGCTTAGTGGCTCAGTTGGTTAATCCGGGCCTGGTATTGCTTGAGGTACCAGGTTCGATTCCCGACTCTGCCACTAGCCGAGGGGTGAGCGTCGTCGACGCTCAGCTAAGGATCCTGAGTGGTCTATGCAGCCCCCCGGTCCACTCAGCCAAATACTCGAGAAATCGGGTGTGAGGGTTAAATGAGGAGCTGCCCATTGCAGCAAAGTCTCGGGCGAAGAAAGTATGGTACACACTACCTTAACCGTCACTGGCCTAATGTATAATTGAATCCTTCGGCTTCCTGTAATTGGCTGGTTACACACTTGTGTAACAATGTGGCTGTTGGAATGTCCGAAGTAAAATAAGAGTTGAGATTAGACTAAATAGCATGGCTGGGCATCGTGCTATTTAGTTTAAATTATGATCTAAATTCTAATAATCCAATAATCTGAAGTTTCAACAATCAGATCAAAATAATACTCATTATATTTACCTGGAAGATAAAAACAATGAAACAAGAGATCTACGAATCAAGATTAGATATAATATCATCTAACCCCGATAATATATCGATAACTATTACCTAATGTACCTAAAGTAAGATAAGAAATGTAAATATCTACCAACCTCCTGGTACTCCTGTGTTCAGGAACACCCCTATCAGGAACAGTTTCAGGAACCTCACTCCTACTTTCTTCAGAATCTTCGTCTTCGCTACGTTCTTCTTCAACTGTTAGGGAAATAATTAGTTTTTATATAAGCAATTATTTTACCAAATAACTAATTGATTAATTTAAATTGATTATTCAGTTGCTACCAGCAATTCTCTTGGAGGACCGGTAAATTTCATTTAAGGTAAACACCATTATCGTGATACTATTCACCTTTTCTAAACTTGATCATGACGTTTAAACTTCCACATCTTTCACGATTAGATGGCATCTGATACTAAGTATACTAATTCACCTAGTAGTAATTTAAGTGAACCGCAAAAGATGTACAATTATTCAAAGTGCTTAGTGCATAATTTTTTCTTCTTCGCAATTTCAACTACATTATCTACAACTTTAGCCACAGACCACATCGCATCGAAATTCTAGTATCAGACAGACACTTAATGTATAGCACTGGTCATTATGCTAAATGAATATTTATGCAAGTTATCAACTTTAATTATCCAGCTCTTTTGCCGTGTAACTATATTTTTCAGAATTGGAAGACATGTACAAAATGCTTGTGCTTGTCAAACTTTTAGTTAAGAAATTCCAATTTAAGTAAGAAATTCTCATTTTAATCAGTAAAAGTAGAATAATTTATAGCTAGTCTGACAATTGTGGTTAAGTAAAATAACTCCAACTACAGGACTTGGCATGTTTGGTAAAATAACTTCAACTACAGGACTTGGCATGTTTGGTAAAATAACTTCAACTACAGGACTTGGCATGTTTGGTAAAATAACTCAACTACAGGACTTGGCATGTTTAGTAAAATAACTCAACTACAGGACTTGGCATGTTTGGTAAAATAACTCCAACTACAGGACTTGGCATGTTTAGTAAAATAACTCCAACTACAGGACTTGGCATGTTTGGTAAAATAACTCCAACTACAGGACTTGGCATGTTTAGTAAAATAACTCCAACTACAGGACTTGGCATGTTTAGTAAAATAACTTCAACTACAGGACTTGGCATGTTTGGTAAAATAACTTCAACTACAGGACTTGGCATGTTTAGTAAAATAACTTCAACTACAGGACTTGGCATGTTTAGTAAAATAACTCCAACTACAGGACTTGGCATGTTTAGTAAAATAACTCCAACTACAGGACTTGGCATGTTTAGTAAAATAACTTCAACTACAGGACTTGGCATGTTTGGTAAAATAACTTCAACTACAGGACTTGGCATGTTTAGTAAAATAACTTCAACTACAGGACTTGGCATGTTTAGTAAAATAACTTCAACTACAGGACTTGGCATGTTTGGTAAAATAACTTCAACTACAGGACTTGGCATGTTTAGTAAAATAACTCCAACTACAGGACTTGGCATGTTTGGTAAAATAACTTCAACTACAGGACTTGGCATGTTTAGTAAAATAACTTCAACTACAGGACTTGGCATGTTTAGTAAAATAACTTCAACTACAGGACTTGGCATGTTTGGTAAAATAACTTCAACTACAGGACTTGGCATGTTTAGTAAAATAACTCCAACTACAGGACTTGGCATGTCGCCAATGTTATTGACAAGAGGATACTTTACAGCACTTATCGTGATTTACTATGTCAACACTTACAAGTCAATTATATTTATACGCAGTTATTAATTTATATTTTATAAAATAAACAGAGACAGATCTTATAGGTCTTCAAATTAACCGCAACACTCCAAAGTAGTAGAGCCATAGTTCAACTGTGATATTGCACAGTTGTTAACAGCTACTCAACTGTGATATTGTACAGTTGTTAACTGCTTCTCAACTGTGATATTGCACAGTTGTTAACTGCTACTCAACTGTGATATTGCACAGTTGTTAACTGCTACTCAACTGTGATATTGCACAGTTGTTAACAGCTTCTCAACTGTGATATTGCACAGTTGTTAACTGCTTCTCAACTGTGATATTGCACAGTTGTTAACTGCTTCTCAACTGTGATATTGCACAGTTGTTAACTGCTTCTCAACTGTGATATTGCACAGTTGTTAACTGCTACTCAACTGTGATATTGCACAGTTGTTAACTGCTTCTCAACTGTGATATTGCACAGTTGTTAACTGCTTCTCAACTGTGATATTGCACAGTTGTTGTTAACTACTACTCACTACTGTTAAAATGTGAAAACTAGGGAGAAGCTAAGTCTAGGGAGTAGCTACTAAGGATCCATTGGATCTATGCGATCTCCTCGGTCGACTCAGCCGAATGATAGGGAACTTAATCGAGGGTTAAATGAGGAGGGGTACCTGTTAAAAGTTCAAGAAACTTCCTAGGATACCCCTTCAGTGCATACTGTAAAGTGTAAACAAAGTACTATTAACTATTAACTATTAACTATTAGGCAAACTCTCTGTTTACGTAAACGTGAGGATAACACTGCCCACCTACAGCAGATCTAAAAGGAGTTATCACCATAGAAGTTAGAACTGAAGCTTGTTCATCATGACAATTTAATATTGCTAGTTTTGAGGACGATAAACATACACTGTTTAAGAGTATAGCAGATTTTTTAGTTCTAATATTATATGGATACCTTACTAAACATTAAATCATGTTGATTTATAATTAGTAAGGTCTAATGACTCTTGGAACATTCTAGATGTTTGCGTAACCCAAATTAGAACAAGCTATCTAAAGATTAATATTATTTTGAAGATTAGCTGAAGCGTGTAACATTGTAATTTATCCATTTATCACATTATCAATAAATTAACAGAGAACGGGAGGCACTAATTAATTAGTTACAGTCAATTAAACCGCTGTAATTACACCTGGTAGACAGCTGTAATTGCAGGATGAAGTCTGACGGAAATAATTAGCTGGAAATATAACGATTAAACTGAAAGATTAGTTCACTAACTTCATAGCCATCATTCTACAGATGAACGAGTATATTAACCAGCTTAATATCAGTGAGATGGCTACTTGGCTAGGACATTTCACTAATTCACAGTTCACTAATTCACAGTTGACTAATTCACTATTAATCCTGTGTAGTTCACGTGATCACTAATCAACAGAGCTAACTTCACAGCAGCACATCATATAAATCCATCCTCTTGTTATCTCTCATGACTATTGACTGGTACAGTTATAAAAATAACCTTCAGGTATTATTGATACAAATAAAGAAACTAAAAGCAAAGCTTCCTGGTCACCCATAATAATTTTACTTTTTAGTAAGATCTGTAATTCTCTACTATTCACACTTCACATGTTATATATGATAAGCATTATTCTCTATTTAATTTATTAACTCCGTCCAGCTACCCAGCTTACAGTAAGATAGCTATAAAACAGTTCCCTCTCATCTACTGACGTCATGCAACAATGAACTATTATACAAATTTAGCTGACCTAACCAAAGTCTGTACACTGTACATTCCTACGTAGAGAAAACAATAGGGTGACAGCCCGAAATAGTGTTCTTAACTGAGTTTTAATGTACAATAGTGGCCCGCATTAGACAGGCTTGCTGGGACGGTATCTTTATAGTTTATAAGATGTAAGGCTGCAAATTAATTGGGATCTATACGCTGTGTTTTTACAAGGTTGACGGTGACTGTTGGTAAACGTGTAGATATGGTTCCTGTGTTATTATAGAATATGTAATTTACTCCGCATAATCCAATAAACTCACATGTCACATGGTTCTAAAGATGAGTATTTAACACGGCTGATAACGCGGTTACCTGGGTCACTAAATCAAATCTACATTTTGGGCCCTCTGTACATTCCAGGAAACCTAATCAAGTGACACCCACGCGTTTGTAAACTGAGAACCACTAGTGGCTGCTGTGTAATGCATCTTACTACTGTAGCTGTAAAATGAGAACCACTAGTGCTGCTGTGTAATGCATCTTACTACTGTAGCTGTAAAATGAGAACCACTAGTGCTGCTGTGTAATGCATCTTACTGCTGTGGTGGACTGTGTGGTACTCTGCTAATGTAACTTTCACGGTACAAGATACTGATTACTGAACAGAGAGGCTTAAACACAGTTAATATCACAATGTTGGTCTGATCTGACTAGTAGTTTATTATTTACCTGTGACTGATCTGACTAGTGGTTTATTATTTACCTGTGACTGATCTGACTAGTAGTTTATGATCTACCTGTGACTGATCTGACTAGTAGTTTATTATCTACCTGTGACTTATCTGAGTAGTAGTTTATTATTTACCTGTGACTGATCTGACTAGTTGTTTATTATCTACCTGTGACTGATCTGACTAGTAGTTTACTATTTATCTGTGACTGATCTGACTAGTTGTTGTTGTTGTGAAACCAGCTTTTTTTGCCGGTACCCTTAAGGGATTTCAAGTCAACTTATAAAATCAAAAAATTCACACACCAAACAATATCTCACTCCCATCGGGCAGAAATTAACCTTTAATAAATCATAGTAAGTAAATGTATAGTCTATAGAATATGCGTATGAAAACTTAGCCTAGTTAAATAAAACCTACTGGTGAGACTTCCTTCACGATTGCTATTCAGCAATGTATGGTCCAAAAATCATCACGGGAAATTATATGAGTAACAATCCCGTTGGCCATACTTCATCAGATCTCAAAAAGTCTGCACTTCGAGTTGCTATACCAAATTTGAAATTCAGCGAAATCACGCACTTTATTCTAAACTCTTAAACTCAGCCCAATTGCACACAAATCAACAAAGAAGATAACAGATTAATCTGAGTTAATTATCTCTTATATGCATTCACTACACTCAAAACTTTTCCGTCGTTAATATAGTGATACTTCGACGGTTCAGCAGATATTTTCTCCTTTAATTGAGCTACAAGTTTTTTATGTGTTGCTTGTTCCTCTCGGTTTCTATCTGGAGCAACGAACCAGCTGTGGTAGGTTGTACAGAGGGACTTTTTCAAATGATTTGCTCTCGAGAGAGCCTCTTTCACTGATTCGTTACTATTCATAGTCACTTTGATTGGCCTCGGCCTACCATCCTCCCGTTTCTTCACACCGATACGATTAGCAGCTACAATATCAGAGTGGTTATTGTGTTGCAAAATCTTGTCCTGTACTTCATCTGCTAAATCAGCGGGGCACGTGGAGTAATCCTCCGGAACTCCGTGGACGATGAAGTTCCTGCTCCGAGCGTCGTCTTGAACAGCAGACTGTACTGCTTTCTTCACTGTCTTCAAAGTTGGAGCTTTATTGTCGCAGTTTTTCCTGGCAATTTCGCTCCATGTCTTCATCTCCGTTTTAATCTCAGTTTGAACAGTCTCCTGCACAGATTTTAGCTGCTCTCTCTGCACTTTTATCAGTTCTGACTTAACATAATCGATGGTACCGGCTGCAGATTTGCATAAAACAATGTTACTGATCAGTGATTTGGTTAAGTTCTCAATGAGTTTTGCCATCGTGTCCTTGTTACATTTCATGAGTGCTGCATGATTCAGTTCCTCAAATTTTTCAATATTGACAGCGTTCTTCGCAGTATTTGCAGTATTGACAGCTTTTAAAACTTTTTCCACTGATGAATGCAAAGCTTCCTCTTGTGTGTGTAGATCTGCTACGTTGAATTCCATTGTCAATTGTACAACAAACGGGCTGTACAGCACGGTGCTGTGTTAAAGTTGATAAAACAGCTGATAAGAGACGATTTAAACCGTTGCATAAGCTAGATAAAATGATTGCTACTGAGATAAAATGATTGCTACTGAGATAAAATGATTGCTACTGAAGATAAAATGATTGCTACTGTTTATTATCTACCTGTGACTGATCTGACTAGTAGTTTATTATTTACCTGTGACTGATCTGACTAGTAGTTTATTATCTACCTGTGACTGATCTGACTAGTAGTTTACTATTTATCTGTGACTGATCTGACTAGTAGTTTATTATCTACCTGTGACTGATCTGACTAGTAGTTTATTATTTACCTGTGACTGATCTGACTAGTAGTTTATTATCTACCTGTGACTGATCTGACTAGTGGTTTATTATTTACCTGTGACTGATCTGACTAGTAGTTTATTATTTACCTGTGACTGATCTGACTAGTGTACTTTATTATCTACCTGTGACTGATCTGACTAGTGGTTTATTATCTACCTGTGACTGATCTGACTAGTAGTTTATTATCTACCTGTGACTGATCTGACTAGTAGTTTACTATTTACCTGTGACTGATCTGACTAGTAGTTTATTATTTACCTGTGACTGATCTGACTAGTGGTTTATTATTTACCTGTGACTGATCTGACTAGTAGTTTACTATTTACCTGTGACTGATCTGACTAGTAGTTTATTATTTACCTGTGACTGATCTGACTAGTAGTTTATTATCTACCTGTGACTGATCTGACTAGTAGTTTATTATCTACCTGTAACTGATCTGACTAGTGGTTTATTATTTACCTGTGACTGATCTGACTAGTAGTTTACTATTTACCTGTGACTGCACAGAGAGCACGATGCTGCACCCCACCATGAACATGAACCAGGGGAAGACAAAGTCAGCTAAACTCAACCCATTCCACGCGGCGTGATCCAAGAAGAAGTAGTTACCTGCAAGAAGTAGTAGTTACTATACCTGTAACAGTCTGGGTTATTTGGTACAAACACTGCAATTAGGCACATGACGGGGATATAATAAGGTTTGTGGGATTTTAAATCTATATCTTAGATTTAGTGAACATTGC
Source organism: Bolinopsis microptera (assembly GCF_026151205.1). NCBI lineage: Eukaryota > Metazoa > Ctenophora > Tentaculata > Lobata > Bolinopsidae > Bolinopsis > Bolinopsis microptera. The sequence continues at coordinate 7,691,739 of NC_087082.1, read as the reverse complement.
CTCTTAAATTTTAACGGAAGGAATCCAGAACATGGCACGAAAATTAGGTTCGCTGAGTAGTACTATAGTTTACAGAGAACTACAACTCTACAACTCAGGCTAAATCTTGTCTCGGCCGTCTGAGAACGCAAATTATATGTTTGTGCTTATTAGTCAGATCTAGTACTGTACTACCTGTGTCCTGTACACTTAGCAGTGTCCTGTACACTTAGCAGTGTCCTGTACACTTAGCAGTGTCCTGTACACTTAGCAGTGTCCTGTACACTTAGCAGTGTCCTGTACACTTAGCAGTGTCCTGTACACTTAGCAGTGTCCTGTACACTTAGCAGTGTCCTGTACACTTAGCAGTGTCCTGTACACTTAGCAGTGTCCTGTACACTTAGCAGTGTCCTGTACACTTAGCAGTCATTATAAGACAGGAGAAGACTAAGACTGCTCAGATGATAGTACATATTGTACAGGCATCTTGATGTGTAAAACAGTACAAGAATTGTCCCTACTTATGCTATTTTGTCAGAAAACCCCTTTTATTGTTCCGTGGTTGCAATAAGTTTTAAAAAGACGCAAAAATAATTGGGGCAACATAATCAAATACAGAGCTGAATAGCACAGCAAAAAATTACAGTAACTACTGTTACTCTTGTTACTAATATAGATATTAAAAAATTACAGTAACTACTCTTACTCTTGTTACTAATATTAACAAATTACAGTAACTACTTTTACTCTTGTTACTAATATCTAGATTATGTCACATTAGCTCTTATATCGCTGCCTACTTTCGGACTGAGTGACCTCAGCTTCAGAACTGACCGGCTACTTACTGCAGATGGATGTTATGCTAATCGCCACAGGATAGTTTTGTATTATGTATTAAGTATGTGACAGTGTGTGTCGAGGACTGATTAATCATTGTTGACTGTGTTGTCTAATAAAGAGCTCTTTGCTGCAGTATAATTGACATAATATCAGGACGTGTTAATCATATATTGAATACTGGTACTCGTGTTACTGTGACGAACACTACTTCATTGTGTCGCCTGTTACACTCCCTTACCATAGCGAGGTGTAAAGGGGCGAGGTACCCCCCCCCCCCCCGGCCCCTCCCCCTTTAAACAGCAAATATTCTAACCTCCCCCGAAGTTGACGAAGATCATGATGGTGACAGCGAGACCTCTAAACGTGTCTAGAGACTGTAATCTGGCTGCTTTTCTCTCTTTCTCCTTCTGAAATATTAATGTATACTTATACAGTAAGTGTTATGGTAATCAACAAGTTTTTAAGGAATAATTCAAAGTTGTTGTACCTAATTTTTGATTATTATTGATAAATTATTTTACTTGTACTTTTTTTCAATTATTATTTTTAATGGTTGATAAAAACACAGATTCGGCCTCGTCTCACATCACGGTACAAGATTCTACATAAATTACATAGATTATGTATTATAGAACAGACACAATATGATTGTTTGTAGGGATCTTATCCTAATTTGTTCTAGAACGTGCCAGCAGTTTAACCAATGAGCTGCCAATCAAATTGGTGAATAACTTTCACTTTCACTTTCAATTACCTCGTCTGGTTCGGTCTTTTGTAGTGGTATCTGATAATTTATTTGATGGAAGACTATGAAATTAGCTTAGAATTAACTAATTTTCAGTTTGACGAAGGATTTTAATAATAATGCGACAAATATAGATAACCTAAGTAACACCATTAAAGTATTAAGTTATTTCATTAAATTATTCCTTCTGTATAATTATATATTATAAATCCTGTTTGATAATAAACAATATTATTTATCAATAAAATTAATAATGAAAATAAGGATTACCTCATCCTCCGGGTTCCAGTATCCCAGCCTCTTCATAGTCTCCTCCTTCAGTCTGGGATATCTCCTGTCTATAATAACCAGGATCACTATAAAGAGGATGATCACCACTAACACCACCAGTGTCAGCCATATTGGCATCCAGTAGTTGCTCGGTTTAGTGGTTGTGAACATGTAACAAGAATAGTCTATCTCTGTTTCCCCCTCTTTAGCTGCAGCCTCCGTTTCTTTTAGAACGATAGTGTAAATACCACTGTCCCCAAATCTCCAGTCTGTACCGTTACACATCTCTCGTTTATTGTAGAAGATGGAAATGTTCCAGTAGTAATTAGTGTCGTCTATCAGGAAGTGAACTGAGTCCTGCACAACTGTTGCTCCCAAGTCAATACCAGTTTTACACCCTGACAAGTATCCTCAGTTAATTACATGTTGAAATATAGTTATGTGAGATGAGGAAAAGTTGCAACTTCCAATCATATCTGTCAAGCAAATAACAAACATTCCCCTGAATATTAACTATTTATCTATTATTTAACTTACCGAGACAACCTCTGTTTGAACCCACCACCTCAAAGAGGCTCAAGTTAAACTCCTTCCCCCCAGCTGCTGTAGGACATATCATTGCAATAGCTTTGTCCAGCCCTGGTACTGGTGTAGGCCCTGTATGACACACTGAACCCTTTAATAAATTGTCTGCCCCCACTTCATCCACAAATATGGCTGCATTTTCGTTTGGTTTTAAGACAAGGGGTTCTTCTAAAGGGTGCTGATAAGTCACACTTCCTTCTTTCAGCCTTTGGAATGACAATTCATACGCTGATGCTGAAGTTGTTATCGAATTTATTATAACATAATATCCATAAAACTAGTATCGTATTCTTCAAAGAAACAACAAAATTGATAAATATTCTATTTATTTATTTTACCATTGACAGGCGTCTTTAAATTTCCCATGTAGTCCAAGGGATACAAATCGTAAGTATACTTTTCTGGCGTCTGAAAACGATTATTGATTGATTGGAAATTTTTCTCGACTAATAAACTTGGACAGCTTGGCTAGAGGATAACTCATTCAATATATATATTTGACTAGAAATATATATATAATGTATCTTATCAATTCAAAATACATTAGTAATCTTGATATGCTTTATTCCCTTTATTCCATCAATCAACACAGCGAAAGGAAATATGGAACTCACTGTGAAGAGATCTGGAACAACTTCTGTCAGGACAATAGCAGGATCATTTGGTCCAGTCTTGTTCTGTTCTATAAAGTCAAATATCTGAATATAAGCAACATCCTCTGCTCTTGAGGCCACCCAGCAGACAGTGATAACCCCGAAAAGAAGTAACATTTTCATTACATCATCTATACAAACTGAGGTAGCATAGATTAGAATGAGAATCAAGTAAAATAAGAACCCTTGAGAGCAACTAATTTTAATTGAATTTAAATATTAACTAAAATTTAACAAAAATCAGTCGGTGGCTGTGGAAATATTATGGCTAGGAATAAGATTCTTAAATTCCTCATTTTATGCCACTGGGACTATGGAATAGCACCGCACTGATAGAAATTTATGATTGAGATGAATTTTCGAGTAGTATGTAGTAAAAAGCGTATTTTACATAGCATATCTTATTTTCATGAGTTTATTATCAGATGTTCAAGTTTAACTATGTTTATTATGATATTATTATTCATTGTAATATGGCAATAAAATTTAAATTTTGTTTTACTTAAAATTTTGTTTTACTTAGTATGCACATTACATAAATAGAATGAAATCAAACAGAGCGTTTTTAACAACTTCACTGTAATTACAGTGAACTATAAACCATGTTGATTCGAAAAGATAGTAAGTTACAAAAGAGCTCTCTCACTGAAGACCAAAATTGACCAATTCTGCAAAAGAGATTTAAACGAACTTGATTTGTATATTTAAATATATAACATATATATGCAAACTTTTATTAAGTGAAATTTAATAATGGGTTAACAAACTAAAAGTTTCATGCCAAAGCAATCTTAGCTTTGGTGTGAAACTTTAGTTTGTTAACGCGTTGTTTCATTTTGTATAAAGTAAAAATGTAATTAATTTCCACTACTATACGTGTATTTTAAGTTCTTTAGAAACGCGAGGATTCAACCTAAGATATTTATCATGCTTATCTTAAATATCAACATAATTCCCTCAATTCTTCCTAATACTTCATTTGAAACATTCCAAAAATAATAAATAATAATTCAATTTTTAGCAATCAAGATCAAAAAATAATGAGCAAAGATTCGCAATGTTAAGAACAGAGCTCATTTCTCTAAAAGGTTACAGAGGCAAGCAAATGGAATATAAAACCCCTTTAGCAGAACTCTCTTACAGCCTCATTACATCCCTGCCCTTATGATGGAGTAGATTTTTTTTGTCTTTCTTAAAAATTTTGTCTTTCTTAGATGTGTATATTTTTGATTGTTGATATTTCATATATATTATTGGTAGCAGTAAACAATTTCCGTTACCTGTGCATTGTGCTCTGCCAATTGCATCACTTGATTTAATAGAATGTATGTATAACAATAATGAGCCATAACATTAAAGTTGGGACTTGCAGCGTAATAATAAGTTAATAATAAATGTATACAGTGACATTATTGAAACAATTACGGCGTCTTATTGTTGTCAGAATGTGTGTCAGTGGCGTAACGAAAGGCCCTGCTGACCCCGCTGTGCAGGGGGGCGCCGTCTTAGGGGGGCGCCAAATCGTCGTTTGAATGTGGGACAATTTCAAAAACTTAACTTAAGTACTAGCAAAACTGCGCGTTTTGCTCTAGATACACACTTTTTTAGAGATTTTACCGGCGTATTTTCTAAAATCACCTAATTTGTTCAATTTTAGGGAGGGGCACCAAAAGGGGAGGGGGCGCCAACAGGGGGGCGCTTTTTTCGGCAGGGGGGGGCGCCAACAGGCAACGTTACGCCACTGATGTGTGTCCCGTCGATGAATATGTCCCGTGTAGTACTCATAGTAGATTAGGTAAATCAGAATACGATTACTCTTCAATACTGTTAATGGGGCCTCAAAAGTCAAAACTCACTATTTAATGCAATTCTTCTGTCGGTCATAGCCCTAAAATGTGTTGTTTAAAATGCATGGTAATGAATTAAATACGGGAACTTGCAACTTAGTTATTTTGAAATAGGCTTAATTTTGTTACGTTATATGGAATGTTTCATTATTAAGAAACTGTTTACACCATTAAAATATTCAAAACCCCTGAAAGAAATCAAGTCATCCTAAAATGGTGATCAGTACAGATCAAGACAGCTAGAGTTAAAATTTGTTTCTCCAAGCAACTCTATCATCGGCTAATATCTTAAGCTTATTAAGATCATTCAAAGAGTTAAGTTTTAAACCTCTACGGGTCAAATCATTCACAATAATCTTGAACAAATTCTTACGATGCGCACCGACGCGCCCTTTACAGTTTGTTGTGACAGCAAACTTTAACGCTAATGCAGCGGGGGAGTCATCAGCACTACGCAAGATATGACCTAGGAGCTTCCACCTTGCTTTAGGGACACGATCTGATAGCTTTACTGAGTTACATCTTAAGTATAAGTTTGCATTGGATATTGTTCCACGAGGCCAATAAATGTTCAGTAATGATCTAAGGTGTTTTCTATGGCAAATGTCTAGTTTTTCTAGTGACTTTGCAGTACACAGTAGGACACCAACTACTGCAATTGTACATGATGATTGATACAATTTGGGCTTCGTAAACTGCTATCTTTCTTGTAACGGAGATATTCTGCTGAGACCAGAATGTTTCATGAATTGCCGAAATCATCTGATTTTTATTTAAAAGGTGGGAAAACTCTATTAAAGGACTTGAATAATATAATAAGTGATGCGATGTGACAATATTAACATTTCTTCACCCTATTTTGAAGAACTATATATCTAAGCAGCAAAAGAGTTATTTATTTTAAAATTTATTTTTGTATCTCAAAAACGATGTAAAGTTTTTAATATGACGTAGAATTAAAGCTATTTCCGTACATAACAGCCTAAGTATGCTCGTTAGAAAAACTATGGGTTGAGTTGCAAGCTGAGTATATGTTCAAATCGCCTTACTTCGTATGGTGAAACATCGACAGGTTTGCCTTGACCTTTCGGACGAGTGTTTGCCCACCGGGGATCCAAAAATATGATCACCATGAACATTACTTTGACACATGAACTTATCAAACGACTGTAATGATTCCATTAAATTTTCTTAGTACATTTAGCTAGTTTATAGTAGATACACACGGTCACAGAATAGAGGAGCACAATTGGGCTCTTTGTTCTGCGACCGTGTTTCCTCGGTGGGCCGACAGGTTTTTGTTGTGTAGTAGTGCTGGGGAAAAAACACGCTTTAAATATCAATGAATGTAAATATTGTTAATTGACATTAGTGCCACAGTTTATGTGGTAAAAACAAATTTATGGTCAAACATTATATATCGTAGAAGGGCATGATTTACCCACATCACTAAGCATCTGGATGGATAATTAGCACACAAGGATAAACTGAGCTTTAAACATGACCACCATCAATAGCATATAACCATAGCTCCAAAATAAATAAATTGCTCTACATAGAAACATCTGGCCTGATCTTATCACATTGTGGTCCCCTGGGGTTCGGTAAAGCCCTTACAGGCAACTGGGTCCTTTTACCAGCCACAATAAAACTAGTCATGCCAGTACTGTCATAAACTGTAACCAACTATTTAAAAATAAGATATCTTTTGCTAGAATTTTAAATTTTAAGCCATAGAGCAATCTTCTCAATTTTTAAATTTAAAAATAACATTTTACCCTAACTATGATGTGGTGGCATTTCATACTTAACTAAAATTCAACTTTGAAAGTCAATAGATTATTAGTCACAACAAAATTATAGTTTAAGACATCCATTTTGCATTGTGTTTCCATTATTAGAATTTATGATATGTATTGATTGAATAATTGGTAATAAATTTAACTTTTGTTTTATTAACTTTTGTTTTATTATAAACATGCTAGCTTTCTTTATTTTTGCATTTTGTTAGTCGGCTGACATTTTGGGTTGTACTGGATGTAACAGTTTATTATCGGATGTCTACTTAATATATTTATTATGGTATCATTATTCATTGTATTGGCAATAAAATTTAAATTTTGTTTTACTTAAATTTTGTTTTACTTAAATTTTGTTTTACTTAAATTTTGTTTTACTTATTAGAAGTTAATATATTCTTTTAGAAATAATTGCATGATTGGTAAAATATTCTTTAGCACACCGGAGCTTGATTCACGATGTCAATTCTTCGCAGCTCGGCGTCGCGTGGCCCAGTGGTGCATCTTGCCGATTTGAGGTTAATTGACGATGTCAATCCTGAATTCATCGCAGATCTAGCGGCGAGAAGCATATTTTAGTGCGCGGCGTGGCCCATAAAAGCATCGCGCTACAAATTTTGAAATCTGTGGTTACGAAAAACATTATTTGATGCGCGGTGCGGCACAGTAGTGCATATCTCGCACGCTACAAATCGGAGCTTTTGAATAAAAAATATATTTTTATAAATTAAATATTTAATTGTTATTATTGTTTGACTTTCTGTGAGGAGAAATATATTAGGTGAACAATTTGATCCCTGCAGTTTCTTTTCGTTTAAATCGTAAATTCGCGCGCAAAAATTTCACCGGCGCGCCTTCCATTAATGATGCATTAGACGCATACATTATAAGCATCGAGTGTGTTTAACGGACGGTCACTTGCGCCGCGCGCGAAATATGAATAGCATAGCGATCAATCATGTGTCAACACTTACAATTTAATATTATATTGTGTTGTAAGATTTTTTTGTATTATGAGCCAATTTATGTTTTAAATTGATGAGTAATAATAGTTTTTGTTATTTGTTATTGACAAATACGCGTTCAATTCAATGTTTTGTGTTGATAAATATTTGCTCTATCCAGAGCCCTTGCGCTTGCAGTAACGCGCGCCCGCAGTGGCGCGAAAGCACATGGTTAGGTGAAATAAATATGGTAGTAATATGTAAGATGATTTTAAATATATGACACAAGTATCATTCTTACATTACATTAGAATTATATAAATATATAATTCTAGTTTTGCATAAAAAGGAAGTAACAAATGTTTTTTCTGCAATCATATTTAAGTTACAAATCACTAAACTGTAAACTGAAAACACAAAGCCACGCGCCGATTTGTACGGCATTTTGTCATTATAAAAAAAAACACCTTTTAAATACCATAAATTATACCCAGTTCATTTTTCTTATAATTAGTATTGAACAATATATATCTTTTGTGAAATAATGATTCGATATTATATTAACTGCAAGTATCATTCGTTAAATTTTAGTCGAAGATTGGTTTTTTTTATTTTAAGATGTGCGCGTGTCGCTTGATTTTACAATCTGCAATCTTGGAATATCCTCCGCATAACTTCGGCTTGGAATTTACAAAAGTGTGCTGCTAGCTGTATAGTAGCAACGAATTTAAAACCTGTTTTGTCAAACACAAATTTGATTAAATTCATTTTAATTGCGTTTGTTGTTTTTCAATAATTATTTCTATTGACTTGACAAGTCAAAACGTCAGTTTAATATCGGTTTTATGAAAATTTTCAAGTATTGCTACAGGGCCTTTGGAATGACTTTAGATGGTGCAAATTTAAACTATTGCCAGGAACTTCATGTGTTTGGTCAGTTTGGAATGTCAAATTTAAAGTCTTTGCAGCTTCCCTATTTTGATCGTTTTTTGCTCATTAATGTTCAATGACTAAAATCCAAATAAAACGGATTTTAATTTATATTTCATTAGTAAAACAGAGTAATAGTCTGTCGAAAGACTGTTACTCATTGCAATAAAGTTGTAATTCTACTAACGTGTACAAATGGCTCTGTTCTTTAATTTTATTATCTTCAGACCTTGTATGTGTGCAGCTGGTTATGAAAAGTTGAGAACCGTTTGGTGTTGATTTAATTTACCGGATCAACTCTATTTTAGGATTCAAATTCATTCATGCCCTTGTTAACTACATTTAATAAAGATCAATGTGGCAAGAAAACTTAAGTGCTTTTAATTTACTGTAAAACCAATAAATCTTCAATTAGAATGAACACAAAACCGGAACTTCACACGGTGAAAGACAACCTTGGCATTCATCAGCAGATAACATGCATCAGCAGATAACCCTTACTCTTCAGATTATTTGATAATCATGAGGTATTTACTAACCACTTATAAATTATAATTATAATTCGTAAGTTCGTTTATACTTCGATCTATGAAAAGGTCTGTTACTACTTTCATAAAAATTTGCTTTTAAACCTTACTTAAAGTTGGCACATGATATCATAAATATTGGTTAATTTGTAATTTAACATAAACATAATCTATAGCTATCTGTAATTCTGTATTTAATCCAATTAAATATAGTCTTTACAAACTTAAATTCTTGGAAAATGTTGGCATCAGGGAAATGTCAATAAATTAAACTTTTAAGAACAGAGCGCTTTAACAGAGCCAATGAGAACTTATGATAGCTTCATTGCTGATCTGCAATACTAATGGACATTTTTTCAGAATGAATACCGACAGGTTTTGCCTTGGAACACTCCTTCATGTGACTTACCTGTTGTTGTAGGTTAGTACTTAGTAATTTTTTGAAATTGCAACTGTACGACAGTTCATTAGCAGTGTATGTTATGTCGAAAGTTAGTTATTTTTGGTAACTGGAAACAACACAGCAATAGCAGCAAATCTGGGGAAACTTAGTGGACATTGGCTAACTTGTCCAGACTTGCCTTAAATTTTGACAGTGAACCTTGTGATCTCTATCAGTGGTTAATCTTTAGTGGTAATGCCATGAATTTTACAATATATGAAGATAAATGGTTTATTTTTGGTGGTTAACAATTGGTTAAGATAACACTAATGTGCTAAAAACAGCTGTTAATGTGCGAAAACGTGTATTAAACACATATGGAATCATATTTTAACATTTGAAATAGCCTATTATACCCCATCATACTTAAGCTTGCACCTGCACAGTGGGCACAAGCCCCAAATAACATAGCTTTAGCCGATAAATTGGTAAAAAATCTGCAATTTAAAAAAAATGCCCAAGATGATTTTTTTGTATATTGTAGGGAATACTCTAGGCTTTTAGATGGAGTTATGGAATAGGGCGGCAAATGCCGGCAACACAACTATATTTGGGCTGGAAGGTCAAAAATTTGCCTAAAAATGGGGCAAAAACTCAGGTTCATGTCAAAAATCAGCTAAATTATAGATAGCCTATTAAGGTTTTTTCAAATAAATTAAGATTTGAGAGTTGTTTGGAGATATGAAAGGAGTCAACTTATTATATCATCTCATTTGTGTAACAGACATAGAGTAAGAGCTATTTTTCGCTGCCAAAAAGCCAAAAAATTGGTTTGCGAAAAATCGCAAATTTCGCGGCCGCGTAGCGGTTAAACCATTAACATAAGGAATTTTTAATTTTGGTTTCTTTGCATTTTGTAGGGAACCAGTTTTCCTATCAGATCATTTTAAATGCATCTTAAACTGACAAACTCAATTTTGAGCCTAATATAGCCTGGTATCAATTATTATGGCGTAAGTGGCTGTTTTAGTGGTTTATTTGATTGCTATACCATAGTCATATTATTATTAAGAAACTGTTTACACCATTAAAATATTCAAAACCCCTAAAAGAAATCAAGTCATCCTAAAATGGTGAACAGTACATATTAAAATATGGCTATTTACCCTATTTAGGTGGTTTATCTATCTGTATACTCACATGTCATGATACGAGCTTCATTATTCATTTGTACTGATAATAATGAAGTGCTGTAAAATGGTGGTTAATAATGATCCAGAGAGATATTATTCTATCATTTATGTAGAATGTAGATCATTGTTTAATAAGTCTGAATGGATGTACAAAATTTTGTAAATTTGCAGCCGTCTCACATGTCACTATAAAGTGCTTGTCACTATATAGTCCTGTCCCTATATAGTGCAGCAATCCTCAAATGTATCTAACCATCTCATTATAGCTTATTGTGCTCTCTATAGTACTGTTTGGCTATTATGGCAAGTGAACTCCAATCCATGTAGCAGAATCTACGTCTACTTTCTAGTAGATGTTTCTAGTAGTTACTTTCTTCTACCTCCATGCCATCTTTACCCAGCTGCCACTGCACCAGCACGTATATAAAATGTACAAAATATTTTTTTTCCTGTTTGGAAGTTCCCTGGATAGATTACTTGCTGTGGCTAATTTACAATGACAGGTACATCACATGGGAATGTATTTGATTACTTTAACACCTTTTCTGCTGTTCTTGACTGGTGGTTTTCAAGTAAACCAGAATGCCAGAAGTTATCTTACCTAGTTAGTAGAGTATTAGATTTAAAAGATACTGCGACACTTTTAAAGGTTGCGATATATAATTATTTATGTAATATAATACTTATATGTACTTATGTAGGCATGTAATTGGTAGAATATTCAGGAGGTGACCGGGACATGATTTTAGGCCTGACCGGGACCGGGACCGGGACCGGGATACAAAATGTGACTTGACCGGGACCGGGACCGGGACTGAGATTATCAATTTACCGTGACCGGGACCGGGACCGGGACCAATAATTTCTGGGATTTCTATCTTACCGGGACCGGAACCGGGACCGGAACCGGGACCGGGACCAACAATCCAATTTTACCGGGATGACCGGGATTTGACCGGGATGACCGGGATGACCGGGACCAAAACTGGTATTCTCATATTGAAAGCTGCAACTTTCATTTACATTATAATTGAACAATTTGAATAAGTAATAACTAGAATATTAAATTAGAAAAAACTTTTAAAAACCGTCAATATGGGGCATGGGCCTAATGTACTACACCAATAATGTTCATGTACTCATTGCTCATTCACCCTCATTCCTCATTCCTCAATCAATGATCCCTCAAATTATTCAACAGTTTCATTCTCCAATTCCAATTGACAATTGGGCGTAGCCCGAGTTGAAAACTTGATGTTAGTTTGCACTTATGAGTTATGTAACGATATTAGTTACCTAAACTTGTTTAGCAATTTTAAACATTGTTTTATTTGGCTCAAAGGTTGTTTAAAGATGAAATTCACAATGAATGAAAGTAAAAACTTAAAATCACAGTGAATGAAATTATGTAAAAGATCCTGGTCAAAATCCCGGCAAATTTGAGTGATTGACCGGGACTGGGACCGGGACCAAGAATCCTGAATTAACCGGGACCGGGACCGGGATCATAAATCAGCATTTGACCGGGACCGTGACCGCGACCGGGATGAAAAATGTGACTTGACCCGGTTGACCGGGACCGGGACCGGGATAGCTCAAAATTGCCAATCCCGGTACCGGGATTCCCGGTCACCTCCTGAGAATATTGTAATGTTTGATATAACTACATAACAGTACCTGTGTTTGCAATCATTGTTGATAAAATGATATATTGTATAAATGTACCTGTTAACATTCAGATGAACTATTATTTTGTACAGTGCAGTGTTTGACTGAATTGTCAAACACTGTTTTGGTTCATACACATGCCACACACACAGTACACAGTACACACACACACACACACCTATTGCTTATTTGTTAGTATTAACTGCACATGACTACAGCCTTTATATATAATTGAGGGATGAAGTCCTTAGTTTATCCTGAACACATTTGCTTAATTGTTGCAGCTCTTAGTACCCTAGCCACTTGATACCCTAGCTACTTAGTTTCCAAATTGGCTAGTTCTAGTCCTACAATTAGGCAAATGTTTTGAGTATCCCTAAGGTACATGCTAGACGCTGGTTGGAATATTACACGGTCCTTACCCCGTTACTGTAGGCTATCCATTATCGGTATGAAATCTTTTATCTAGATAAAACCGATAAAACCGATAGTTTTTCTGCTGAAGGCCAAAGCCAAAATGTTTTCCAAATTTCGCCAAAACTAATTGTCGACGTTTATTACTGTTTACCAGTAATCTTTCTAAAGTACCACTTCCTTTCTTTTGAAAATATTAGAGCATCAGTTTTTTTCTCCAGGGAACAGAAGTGCAGGTCAGTTTTCTTCAAAACAGTAGACCAACGGTTTTCTTCGCCGAAGAACAGTAGTGTACCAGTTCTCTTCAAAACAGTAGACCAACAGTTTCCTTCTCCTAAGAACAGTAACGCACTAGTTCTCTTCAAAACAGTAGACCACCGGTTTTCTTCTCCTGAGAACAGTAACGAAATAGTTCTCTTCAAAACAGTAGACCACTGGTTTCCTTCTCCTGAGAACAGTAGTGCACCAGTTTTCTTCAAAACAGTAGACCACTGGTTTCCTTCTCCTGAAAACAGTAGTATACTAGTTCTCTTCAAAACAGTAGACCAAGGGTTTCCTTCTCCCGAGAACAGTAGTGCACCAAATACCAATTCTCCTCGAAACAGTAAAGCATTTAAAGTAATTCAGTGAACCGTTTTCTTATCCTGTTGATAACTTGGAGCAACAGATTCCTTATCCTGAAGACAATGTTTCACGCCCAGAACACTTACGGAATTCAAATGAGTGCCCTGCCGGTATTTTTGACTCTTGTTAACAGTAACATGCTCGTTCCCGTCTCCAGAATGATTATAAGGTAAAATGCCAGCACCCTCAAGAGAACAATGTCAATAACCTTCTCTGGATTTCAACAGTTCTACAGTTCCATAGGTATACAAATGTAAATAAACCTCTTAAGCTCAGTCAGCCTGTTTAGTTTGCTTTGCAAAGTTTGTTTCTTGTCTCTATCATGGACAACTTGGGTGTTTTCTTAGTGCTTCTACTTGTGAAGAAACCAAAGGTTGAGTTCTTCTCTAACCAGTTTTACCCTTTTGAAGTAGTGAGATTAACTATAGAACGACCTAAAATGAAGCGGTTTATAACGCGTAAAAATTGTGAACGCGCCTTTGTGATATATTTAGGAAGAAATTCGGATTTGTCGGGTTAATCACAGACCTTCCATTCTACGATGTATTTCCCGCCCTAAAGAATATACTAGAAGTTCTGGGAGAGTTTTCTACATGTTTGTCAGTCACAATTGTCTTTCTGCCGAACGGAAAAAAAATTGTAAGCAATTCTTCCGCTGGCGCCTAGCAACCACGCGCAATATAACCGAGCCGCGCGCAATAATTGATATCACATTCATGTAATTAATAATTTTAGCGTATCCAAGCTTCCAAAATCGACCATAACTTGACTTCTGATGATAAATTTACTAATTCATTAATATCATTCTAGAGGTAATCGTTTAAACTTCAATTCAGTTTCAAAGTTTAGTCCGAAAGAAGGTAAATTTTGTCTAAAATCGCCACTAAAGAGAAAAATTCGGATTTGTGTATAGAAAATAAACATTTTGGCAGAACTTTCGAAGTCTTCAGCATTCTCTCTGGTATTGAACTGTTCAATTACTCAGGTTTATACAACCCCCGGAAGTACAGACAACAAAGCAGACATAATCTGGAATATCGATAACCTCTAAAGCTCTAAGAGGACCCAAAATAAAAGCAACTCCTGGAGGCTGGGATTATGAAAGATTTTCACGAATTCCACGAAACTCACGCCAGCTGCTTCACACATTGAAAATTATGAGAGGCTGGTGGATTGAAGTGTAGTCAAACAGTCTTTTTCAACAGTAAGTCAAGTTTAGCAGTTTGAGATGCACTTATAGATTTTCTTTCCCTACTGCACTCGCCACTCAAGTCTCAGATTTGATTTTACTCAACTGCAACCGTATTATTATTTAGTTCCTTTTATTAAAATCTGTTTCAGATGTCGAAGGTAATGGATAGCAGCGTCTAGAAATGCCCACTGGACAACTAAAAAGTGCTCCTTCGTTACCCTCCTTCTCCAAACACTACATGTCAATAGTCCCAACAAAAAGTTATAAAACAAGCAGTCTTGACCTTCCTTTCCCACCATGACAGGCAGAATTAATAGAGCTATCAAGTATTAGTAACTGCTATAGAGGGATTGTCGTTGAGAGAGGCACTTAAAGGCACACCAAGTTTTACAACAGATAGAAACAGAATCCTTAGCAAACTGGGCCCAGCCCAAAACGGACCAAATCAGACTGATAAAAACTGCTCATATCTGCAGCTATAGCATTAGCAGCAATTTAAAATCTATGCTATAGCTGATATACGACGACTCCGAACTGAATACTAATCGATGCATATGCAATACTGCTCACGTCTGTTACTTGTATATAAAAATAATCAGAGACAGACATTGTTATTTCTATTAAATTGTAGTATAATGATGCTTTGCGTATAGCTGCTTTGCCATTTCTAATTATGAATTTCATCCTAGAGTAAAACTTTTAATATAATTAACTAATCAATATTAACCTAACACTAGAGAAGCTTTTTGATGAAAATAGTAAACAACTTGTTTCAGTTCAAACTAAATAAAGGTCAGACCGGGATTCGAACCCTCAGCTAGCACGGTCAATCGCCCTCTTAGCCAACTAGGCTATCAAGCCGGAGGCCGAAAATCAATATTAACTATCATATTGTCGTGCTCGCGCATTCCCTACGCAAAGTTATTCTACGACGATGCACATTTTTAGCCATATTTGGGGGCTTGCGCGGCGCGAAAGCTTTAAGTTTTCATAACTCTACCCAGGAACAGTCCCCAGAACTGGTTAAGCTTGCGATGTCCGAGTTAGAGCATGTACTTTAAGAGGATGTATGATTTATCACACCTACGTCCACACAGTGGCATCGCAAATGGGTATAGTCGCGAACGCGAAGAAACCGCAGGGATTCACGATGTCAATCCTTCGCAGCTCGGTGAGGCACAGTCAACAGTGGTGCATTTCGCCGATCTACCGAATTGCGAGAAGAATTATTTGATGCGCGGCGCGACCCAGTAGTGCATCGCGCTACAAGTGAACAATTAAAATGTTTTGTTGGAAATCCAAATTTTTGATCTTTACTGGATGACGATTAATCACTTTAATACACAAGTAAGGTTATTTAACTTATTTAACGCTGATTTCAAATGTCATCTATCTTGTATCTCCGGTGGCGAAAAAATAGCGACATTTACAGTTTCCTTGAATCATTCGATCACGTAACGTATGTAAACTTTTCCCAAATCTGGTGTTCGTATAATGAGGGACTTCAATTGTTAATCTTTTTTTAGTACGCGGTGATGCTGGCTAAAGTAACCTTGTAGGTTTACAACCTACCAGGACGCGCGCCGAGTTGGACTCGTCGACGGTCCAATATATGGAACAGATATTTTACGAGTATCACCCGTTAAAAGTAACCATGCTCTATTTAAAGAATGTTTCTTAAGGAGAGGTTTTGCACCCATAATTTCAATACCTACACATGAGAGCCAAAATTTTAAATTTCGAATCATTTTTTATTGACATTTGACAACATGAACATCCTCACAAATGACCCTAGCAATTGTGTTATTTCAGGTTGTATTACAAATAGAATCGGGGATCCCCTTCTCCAACATTCGAATTCACTGACATCGAATTTTAAGTTTGGCCAAAAATGAAAAATATGTACAGTACTATGATTTCAGTAATGTTAACCTGAATAATTTCCTTACTGTACTGAATACTGACCTTTCATAGCACACCACTTCTCATGAAGTATCTGATTTTACTTAGTCATTTGATTCAACATGCAAGCTAGAAAACTCAAAATTAATAAACATATCCCTGTTAATAACCCTTGTATAACTAACAGTAAGAAAACTCACAGATGGTTAATGAGCCTAGAGGTAAGCCTAAAAAAGTATCAAACCCAGTGGTGTAATGATGCATGTTGGCCCTCTGGCCCCCCTCTTTTCTTAAAGTAGAAAGATAAAATTGGATATTTTAGTTGATACGCCTGGGAAATTCACAGAGTGTGTTTCTAGAGCAAAACTTTGCTACTACTTTAGTTGAGTTTCTCAAATTGTATTAATGATTCATTATTTATTCATTGTTAAACTACTACTTCTACTACTTTTTAAATTGTCCAGCCAATGGCAGCTAACCTACAGCGGATAACACAGAGAGTTCTTACAAGGAAGAAGTTTGATGCAATAGTTGTAGGTGGTGGTCACAATGGACTTATTGCAGTACGTGCATTGTATATCTATAAATTTCAATTTTCCCACAAGTTATTACTGTACTTAAAATCAACTTAACTCTTGTGTATAGTGAGTTGTGTTTGGTCTTACAACTTTTCAACACTGAGTGTTTGTTTTAGGCAACGTACCTTCAAAAGAGTGGTCTGGACACAGTGGTCCTTGAAAAGCGCCATTTAGTTGGTGGAGCTGCTGTTACAGAGGAGATTGTTCCAGGTAAATTAGTAGATAATTATTAGATAATAAGTAGATAATTAGAAGATAATTAGTTGATAATTAGTAGATAATTATTACTGTAGATAATTAGTAGATAATTAGTAGACAAAATTAATTGATCAAATCATATATTTTTAGCTTAAATAATGAGTAACATGGTGTTGTTCATAGTTGATGACATGGTAATTTTGATTTGTGGTAGCTCTAATTTATTCGAACCCTTTGCCAAATACCAATTAGTATTATTCTAAGTGAGTGTGTATCTGTAAATTTCTAGTCCTTGCTCCAATTAACTCTACCATTTATGTTATTATTAAAATCTCAAGATTTCGAAGATGTAGAATGAATTGCTTTAAAAGTAAAAGAAAAATGTTTTCTTTTTAGTCTTATATAATCAATAACTTCCTCTCATTTACTTTATTTCTCACTCCAGGTTACAAGTTTTCCCGTTGTTCTTACGTTCTGGCACTTCTCAGACCGGATATCATCAGAGACCTTGAACTTGTGGTACGATAATATTGTTTGATAATGTTTGATAATCTGAGTACAGATGTACTGCTGCAGGAAAATTGAAGCAGTGAAAAAATTTCATAACCTTAATTCAATTCAACCCACCAACATATGGAATTTGAGATGAAGAGCTCAAATTTCACACATTTATTACAAAGGGGGCTTTTTAAAACGTCACTCATTTCACCAGAAACATGGTCTGAAGTGGTATTACAGAGAGCACGGCTCCTTCACTCCGCTGATAGACTCTGACAGATCACTGATCATGTCATCTGATCCGGTATTCACTAAAGATCAGATCGCTCAGTTCTCTAAAAGTGATGCTCAGGTTTGAGGAATGATTGATTTTAATATATAAATGTTTTCAATTATTTCCTGTTATATATAACAGGAAAATATTTCTTACTTGAACATACATTTTACTATATATAGTAAAATGTATGTTCAAGTAAGAAATATTTTATAAATATACGTCGAAGTCTTTTTTTTTAATTAAAAAATATTAAAATTAAAAAATATGCAACCTGCCAGGACTAATGGTGCCCCTCCGGGATCTTTCTACTCGTATTTGTGAGAGTCCTCTGTCTAAGTCTTGGAATGTTGGAAGCTGGAATGAACTGTAATTTCAAGTTATTTGGAGACGATCTGAATAATCAACACATAGTCCCGAATAACAAGAAAACACGACATTTCGTTGAAATGTTCTATCTTGCTACATTCCACAGTAGAAATTAAAACTGCGCGAAGAAAAAATAAAACCAACTGTACCACGTGATGCCCACGTGATAACCATATAAGATATCTGGAGTTTAACGAATTGTCACCCAATCCATGGAATAGCTGAGAGTAATTATCTAATTGAAAAATATAGGTAATTGAATAATAGTAGCTCAACAAGTTTTGTAATCTCTTTCTGTGAATTGAAGGCATTTCTCTTTCCTTGAATTAGTTTGATGTAGTATTTAATCAGTCGTATCACCCGGATGTGTAATACGAAAGTTCCGAAACCTAAATTATCCCGCAGATTGTGTTTTAAATGGGATTTATACCAACCAAATGTTATTATTTTTACCGCTGTTTCTACGTTCGCCTCAAAGGGCCGGGTTGATTCTGCCCCATAATGACCGTATTTAATTACTCTCAAACAGCCATTTTACCGTTAAGTTCTCAAACTGAACTTTCAAATGCAAAATTTACTAGATTTATTAAAAAATAGCAGGTGCTCTAACGTCTACCTACCATTCAGTAAATAGAATAAATAATTACAGCCATAAGTTCGTCCCGTATTCCTGAGTAATTTGTTGAGAAATATAGAAATATTCCAGGTTCTTATTATATCACCTGCCAACTGTTGAGTTCTACACAGTATATTATATATAGAGTAGATATTGTATAAACCACCATTAATTCTATTCTTGTCTCACAGTCAAATGTGTGATTGAAATGCTCGTATTCCGTTGTGCACCTGGCTACTGTTATAGATAATAGAAATTTGCCGAATTTCTATTATATAGAAATCTCAATACTCATTTATATTATAGTCATAATGTCTACGTTAGATTGGATTCGTTACCGCTCCTCTCAACAAAGGGCCAGATCCTCGTTTCGGTTCCCATTGTTGTTTTACTTTTCAGTGTCTTTATTATTATTTATAGTTAGGTTTATATCAGCAGTAATTCTGGAAAGTTACTGTTCCCAATTCCGTGGTCATCTTTCTGCTAAAATATGTTCTATAATCCTTAGAACATCTGATTTATCACATTATTTATCGTTTAACTTTAAGTTGCTAAACTTTCTTCGTTTCAACCTGTATCGTATATTGGTCTGGTCTGACTGTCTCTAATTACTAATAACCCTAGTAAATAGTATAGTTGGTATAAGTACGGTATAGAGAGGTTCTACTGTATTTAATAACTTCTTAAAGTGATGGTTATGATTTAAAAATTCACTTCCGCTAAATGGCTTAATTGACCACGTACATGAAGGAGTAGAGTATGCCAATCAACATCCAGGCACTTTTAAAACTTGAAACTCGTCAGAAATCGAATTACGCCCTCTCAAACATTCAGCTGATACGTCACCGCAAGGTCCCATACCGCGGGGCAGCATTAGAGCAGGCTGTAATCCTTGCAACAATTTGTTGTTCCTACTTCCTACACAATTGATTTTTAACGTTTCTTGACCCGTTTTTGGTTTGCCCTGCAATTTTTCTAAATTAAAAACATTTGCTAATTAATTATGTTGATCACTCTTCTTTTATAGCTAAAAGTTTTGTCGATAATGGTGCCTTTCTGACATTATGCTATCATCCTGCGTTGTTGGAGGTTGTAGTCACAAGGTGGGAGACTCCTCACAAAGACCTGGGAGGGAATTTCTAATCCTACATGCCGTACCAAAAAACGGGAAGATGAGGAGGACTGAGGAGTGAGGAGGAGGATGAGGACTGAGGAGGAGGAGGACTAAGGAGGAAGATGAAGAGGAGGACTGAGAAGGAGTGGGAGGAGGAGGAGGACTAAGGAGGGCTGAGGAGGATGGCTGAGGAGGATGACTGAGGAGGAGGATTGAGCGGGAGGAGGAGGAGTAGGAAGACTGAGGAGGAGGAGGAGGAGAAGGACTGAAGAGGAGAAGGATGAGGAGGACCCAGGAGGAGGACCCAGGAGGAGGACCCAGGAGGAGGAGGAGGAGGAGGAGGAGGAGGAGGAGGAGGAGGAGGAGGAGGAGGAGGAGGAGGAGGAGGAGGAGGAGGAGGAGGAGGAGGAGGAGGAGGAGGAGGAGGAGGAGGAGGAGGAGGAGGAGGAGGAGGAGGAGGAGGAGGAGGAGGAGGAGGAGGAGGAGGAGGAGGAGGAGGAGGAGGAGGAGGAGGAGGAGGAGGAGGAGGAGGAGGAGGAGGAGGAGGAGGAGGAGGAGGAGGAGGAGGAGGAGGAGGAGGAGGAGGAGGAGGAGGAGGAGGAGGAGGAGGAGGAGGAGGAGGAGGAGGAGGAGGAGGAGGAGGAGGAGGAGGAGGAGGAGGAGGAGGAGGAGGAGGAGGAGGAGGAGGAGGAGGAGGAGGAGGAGGAGGAGGAGGAGGAGGAGGAGGAGGAGGAGGAGGAGGAGGAGGAGGAGGAGGAGGAGGAGGAGGAGGAGGAGGAGGAGGAGGAGGAGGAGGAGGAGGAGGAGGAGGAGGAGGAGGAGGAGGAGGAGGAGGAGGAGGAGGAGGAGGAGGAGGAGGAGGAGGAGGAGGAGGAGGAGGAGGAGGAGGAGGAGGAGGAGGAGGAGGAAGCATCTAAATGTTATTTCAATTTTGTTATTTTTTGTCCGTTTTTGTCCGTTTTTGTCCGCTCTATTTTTTGTCCGTTTTGAAAATATAGGGTACCGAACGGACAAAAAACATGAGCTCCCCCCCATAACAATAGTTAACTCATGCATATCAACCATTATAATGCGGAAATATGCGTGATTAACTCTCATTTTATGGGGCTAAACACTAATAAAACAATGGACCGACCCGCACTCGAGCCTCTGTAGAACTTGTCGTGACGTAACAGAGTGATACTCTAAATGGAATTGCGAGGATCAGGGAGTAAATCTGGGAGTGTAACTTTGCGTACGTGTTTAAAATGATGTTGTCTACCTATCAAGCATGAATTTAAGTAAAATAATTGCTAAAACCAAATCATAACCATCACTTTAAACTTGAACAGTCTCAAAGTTTGTTTGCTTAAACTCTTAAACAGAATATACGTGGGTTATAGAAGGGTGGAGTAATATACCCCCCTCTTTATTACCTCTATATTACCTCTATATTACCTCTATATTACCTCTATATTACCTCTATATTACCTCTATATTACCTCTATATTACCTCTATATTACCTCTATATTACCTCTACATTTACTACAATATGCTATCCAGTAGTCCCCCTTCCATCGTTTTTTAAATTGAGATTATTTTATAATATACCAGGGTATCAACCGAATTCGTGTCCGTCCGCCCGTACGAATATCATGGTACGAATATCATTGTACATGTTGCACACGTTGTTCCTGACGTTGCGATGGTAACATTCGCAAAGTTATTTTACGTGACTTCCAGGACTAAGCAGGACGAAAGATCGCTAATTAGAACTTGCATATAGAACTGAGAAATGAAAATGAAAAAAAAAAGTAAGAAACGCTGTTGATCGGCCGCCGCAAAAGAAACGCAGCCTCTTGTTAACCATGTAATGGATCTCTTCATCTTAAGACATAAGTAATCTTTAAGTTCTTGTGTTTGGTCTATTCTTAAGACGCACACAGTAGGAGTCGGTAGATAATGGTTTTAATTGTGTTTATTAATATTACAGTAGTTAGTCCTAGTATTGTCTTCTTTACCCGTACTCACATGGTAACCACTACGAGCATGTTGTCATTACCGCTAATTTACAATCTCTAGTATGTGACATTTTATAATCGCCAGTACAGGAGGTCAGTATTGAGTATTTAACATCAATAGGATGTCGTTAGCCACTACAAGCTCATGCTCTGCTTGAATTTGTCTGAGGTCACAAGATATTTCCTTGTGTTTGTCTAGTTGAGCTGCTTGTACGTGATTTGTCAACATGGATGCCAGTCGTTTTCTGTCAGTTTCTGCCTTTTAGCGATTTTCATAACTCTTGACATGGGTATTAGCAGGGTGTACTAGTACTACTAGTATTACTAATGTAGCTCAAACGCTACACTTTATAAATTGAGCGAGTGATTAAGATATTAATATTACAGGTATTCAGCACCCTTCACACAACTATTTGCAAATTAAGCTTATTCGGATCTTAAAACTAAAATTGTTTGTTTATCTTGGTAAAGCTGGGTACTAACTAACATTATATTATACACTATTCACTAATAATATAACTCAGCTTTCAGTTATATAAGCGTGTTTCCTGTAAAGTAGTAACCACCTCATACGAAATCTAACTAGAAAACTAAATATATAATAATTACATTCAGATAAACAAAATATTAAATATATGTAGTAATTGTATAGAGTAAGTTCAGACTGAGCTGAGATATTTGTTTATGCGGGAGTAGTTACGGTGATTACTAATTAGTTACAGTAATTAGTTACAGTAATCAGTACAGTAATCAGTAACTGTAATTAGTTACAGTAATTAGTTACAGTTGTTATTAATTACTTAAAGTAATTAGTTACAGTAATTACTTACACTAATCAGTAATTAGTTACAGTAATTAGTTACAGTAATTAGTTACAGTAATTAGTTACAGTAATTAGTTACAGTAATTACTTACAGTAATTAGTTACAGTAATTACTTACAGTAATTAGTTACCGTAATTAGTTACAGTGATTAATTACAGTAATTAGTTACAGTAATCAGTACAGTAATCAGTAACTGTAATTAGTTACAGTAATTAGTTACAGTTGTTATTAATTACTTAAAGTAATTAGTTACAGTAATTACTTACACTAATCAGTAATTAGTTACAGTAATTAGTTACAGTAATTACTTACAGTAATTACTTACAGTAATTAGTTACAGTAATTAGTTACAGTAATTACTTACAGTAATTATTTACAGTAATTAGTTACAGTAATTAGTTACAGTAATTAGTTACAGTAATTAGTTACAGTAATTAGTTACAGTAATTACTAATTTGTTACAGTAGAGTAGTCACTGAAATATAGTAGTTACAAACAGTTCGCAGTTAAACCATGTTGCAAAGGTTTCTAGGGCTGAGTCCTTTGTTGCTTAACTTTTAAGGAAGGTTGTAAGTATTGATGTGACAAAGTAAAACATTAGAGAGTAGAGACCTGATCTTGTGCTTCAGTAGTATATAACATTAGTTCAGTAGTATATAATACTAAACTAATGTTACTGCAAATATAACAATTCGTATTTCCATAGTAACTACTAGCTGAGGGTGGGGCGGTATTTTCATAACAAAGGAATTTAATCCCATACTCGTCTAGTCTAATCCTCTTGCTCGGGAAAATAACTAATAACATGTTATTATAATATAGCCTACAGTATCCATATTATTCTTATTACTAGTAATATTCCTGCACTGTTAATTTACAGTGGTTAGATAATCTCTGGTCGCTATAGCTCTATAAATAATCCTGTGTGTGTGTGTTGTAGTCATCCCCCCCCATAGTCTCTGTGGATACTCCGATATTGTGTGTCATAGTTAGTTTGTTCTACTTACTATCAAGTGTTGAAAATACTGAAAGTCTTTAGAATCTACGATTTCTCCTGATTTAATAATTGCTTTTTAATTATCACAGATTTGCTGTGATAATTACTTAATGGGTCTTTAGCACTTCAGTTCTTCTAATACTATTCTAAATTTGAGCTGATGCTTGGTCATTACTACTGATTTTACCTAATCTGAGTTGTGAATTTACATTGATTTTATAGTGAAGATTTATTTGTTATCTTGTTTAAAGCTGTGTTATTAAGACTTAATTAGCTAATTAGGGGGATATTGGGGGTGTTGTGGAGGATAAACCGGCCCTGACGGCTTAGTTTACATTATTTCCCACTACACATTACCTTAAAGAATGATGTCCCTCACTTTATCCCAAAATTTCAATTCTCCAAAACGTCAATCCGCCATATCGGCATGCTAATGAACACTAAAGCCTGGCGTCCTCAGGCTATATGGAATATGATTAAATACGGTATTGAACCTATGAACGGTAATACATTGTTATGGTATGATGGTTGACTGGAGTCTGGAACATACGGTCCTTATATACGGCTTCCAACGCTGCACCAGTATAAATAATACTTTTATTGTTTCTAAAGAGACTCTAATGATACGGGGCTAAGTTAATCATCAAATACCAACTACACAAATAGAATATTTAACAGTCTCCCCTCAGTCTCCCCTCTCAACAAACAGAAATTGAAAGTTATTTGGTAAACATAAAAACCCAAACAAAGCGCTTCTTAACTATCCGCCTGCAAACTGAGCTCGTGATCCAAAAAGGGACAAAACCCTCTGAAGTGTGCATAGTTAACATTCCTGCCCCGGGATCTCACATTCCGGTGCCAGCAGCAATCTGCCAAATAGGAGGAAGCCATGATTGGTGGTTAATTGGGAAAATATACTCTAGTGGCGACTTATTCGGGAGAATACTGTTCTCTGATTGGTTAATATCAGTCACGTGATTGGGGTGATATAAACTGTGTTTACTGTCGCTAGTCTTTAAAGAAATGTCTCCAGTAACGACTATTTATCTGCTTGGTGACTAGCTTATCTAATAGTAGTAGTAAGTATTAAACCAGCTTATCTAATAAACGGATATTTAAAACGATCAGCAAGACCAGATAACACAACATAATGGATAGAAAAGTTTGAGAAGTGAATAGAAATGTTTAAGAAGTGAATAGAAATGTTTGAGAAGTATTATTAAATCATATTAAATCAAAGTTCTAAACAAGGGATAGTTAAAAAAACAACGCCCAAGTCTAATCTTTCCCTAAAACAAAAACTAAAAATTAAAACTTCATTGCAAATTCCGCCAATATCTCTTGTCATAACTCAAATTACGGAGATAATGCAGGTCAAAGATATTATTCAAATAAAGATTTCTTTTACATAAATCATGCACAATCAGTGAGAATAGATTGCTTTGGGGTCTTCCTCTTCTCCCTGGTAAGTCCAGTGTATTGATGGCAAAAATGAGGGAAGAAAACGCTGGTCCGTCAATAGGACCCCGCAAAACATGTCCTAACATTCTCCACCGACTACGGGCCACTTTTTCTGACAATGGTTCAGCATTGCAGCGTTTATACAAGTTTTTGTTGGAGATGACTCCTGGGTACCTTATGTTCAAAATAGTGCGAAGATGTCTGCGGTGAACAACATCTAGTTTTTCAAGGAATATTTTGGGGACGGCCCAACAGGATGAGTTGTACATAAGAACCGATACGACTAAAGCATTATACAGTATTAGACGTTTGTTTAGGGGCAGTTTATCACTCCAGGCCTTCTTGTAATTGTTAAAGGCAGCATATCCCAGGTTTATGCGACGCTGAATATCAGCTTTGCTACACAAGACGGACCCTAGAGTGATACTTTTCCTCCATGCTTCATTCCCCGACACTAATTTTCCATCACTGTCGACTTCACCCGTACTAGCTAAATAAACATGAGTGAAGTCCGTTTTGTCTTCATTGACAAAGAGGTTCCATTTCTCGAGTATAGCTGTTGCCTGGGGCAAAATAGCTCTCAAGTTGTCTTCCTCTTCATCATTGAAGTCAACATCATCAGCATATTCAGTGTCAAGTGGAAGGCCAGCAATAGTAATCGGGGGGATCGGCTTATCTAAACTGATTGTTATAGTCCATCTAAGTTCATTCAAAGCACCAGCCAAGACAAGGGTGAACAGACAGCCGGATAGACAGTCACCTTGGAAAGCTCCAAGGAGACTTAAAAACTCAGCTGAAAGAACTCCATTTACCTTCACCTGACCTCAATGTAGTTCGATCAAGAGATTGATTATTGTTAAGTAGCTGTCGGAGATCGTGACGCTTTTCAACAAGCTCTTTGAGAGTGTCATCACTGCTGTGATGTTTCAAGCGAGCTTTAGGTTTTGGGTTGATGGAAACATTGGCAGCATCACGAATATGAGACATAAGATTTTGAAGGTCGGCATTTGGGTCGTTGCTGGTCACAAAATTTGAGAACTTGCCTTCAAGGGCCAAGTGATATTTATGTTGCATATCTTTGTTGCTTACAAGTTCTGATATATTATAAGAAGGAACACGACGTTGTTTAGGTTTGAAACAAAGATGAATGTTGCTGAAATTGATGCGAGCAATGACAAGTCTATGATCTGAAAATGTTTTAGTACCAGCATAAGTTCTTGATTGAGTCAAAAGACACTTAGATCTATTTCGGCATAGTATGTAATCTATTTGAGAGTATACAGGCAGTGTCTTCTTACTGTACCGACCAGCCGACCAATCCTTCCGCCAACCAGTAAATGATGTAACACGTCTGCTAGGTTGTATAAAACTAGTGTTCACAGCAGACAGATTATTTTCTGAGATAAAATCCAGTAATCTAGAACCATTTTCGTTCCTTACTCCCATTCCGTATTTCCCCATGTATCTACCAAAACCCTGTTCAATATCAGAAGGGGATAATTTACCCAATTTTGAATTAAAGTCACCCAGAAATTGCAACTCCACATTAGAGGGTACATTTTTGGCCTCTCTTAGCTGCCCATAAAAGTTATCCAAAACAACTGGATTTTTACGGACTAGCCCCTGATGTGGACAGTAGGCATTGATCACCCTGCAACGTAGGGGTGTACCGCTACGTGAGGGGATGCAAATATCGACATAGCATACCCGGTCACTGATGTACTTCCAGCAAACCACATAGTTCATCATGCGAGGACTGATTATAAAACCCAAGCCTCCATGGCGACTGTCCAACTGCTCGAACAGAAACAAGTTAAAACCGTTGCGCAAAACAAGGCTGTCTGATTCGGTGACTTTAGTTTCCTGCAGAGCGCAGATGTCGACATTGTACTTTTCACAGTCTAATCCTAGTAACTCACGTTTACTATGTAGGCTATCATCTTGCTGAACACCGAGCCCACGGATGTTAAACGTGGCGAAGCTGATCATTAATGCAATGGTTGTTGATACAAATGATTTCTTCTTCGGGTTAAATATGTTGGAGTTGGCGTCACCACCGTCTCCACCGCTGACATTACTCGAACGGACCATTTGAGAAGTATCTCAAGCTAATCATGTAATAACTATATTATAATGATGCTACTGGTATGTACTTAATAACGGTGTTTTAGTCACGCTACTGTTTCTGTGAAACAGGCTTGTCCGCCGTGGCTAAATGGATCGGCGGCGGCGTTTCACTAAAATTACACTGGCGGCGGCGGCGTACGCCGGCGTGAGCCGTGAAATCAAGGCCAACTAAATTGAGGTCTATGAAATATGAATATGATCATGTACTTAATTTGGGTAATTTAGACTTAACTTCAACAAATGATGTTGGTATATTGTTATGTTATTATCTGCTATCAAATAAAAGTTGAGACAAATTGATACAATTATTTTATTTAAGGTAAAATACATAAACAATAAATTATTGCTGAAATCAATAGATCTCTCAATCTTTTTTTTTGGAAACAAAATCATAGTTTTTAGAAGTAGAACAAAACAGTGTATATTTGAAATTTTTAACATTCATCCTAGATCGCTGACTAAAACGAATTAAACCTGCAGCCGACCAGGTTCTTTCAATTTCCGCACTACTGGCAGGTATACAATGCACTATTCTTACTATGTTTGAGAGTATTGGGAAAGTTTTTTGCCTATCGGCCCAAAATCTTTAAAAAATCTGTAAAATTTCTTCTTCAGTCAAACTTATGAGTAGGTAGTTAGCTAAAGGTGTGTATCATGTGTGTGTTACCCCTAGCCGCTAATCGCTATCAGTAACACTGATATCTTCAAATGAAGACAGAATTATTTTGAAGTCAGAAAATGCACGCCGTACGCCGATGTACGCCGGGGTGTATCGGCGGCGTTCGGCGTGGCAAAATCACCCGGCGGCGGCGGCGTTCGGCGGCGGCGGACAAGCCTGCTGTGAAATATGTTAGGAACTTTATTATCGTTACAATATTTTAGTATCTGTCCAGCATAAACTGTATCATGTGTGTGACTCCCTCAATGTGCTCTATTTTATCACCAGTTTTAAAAGACCTACTATCTAGTAACGGTGTGGTGATTTGTTAGGTGTTTAGCAAGAAGGAGGAATAACCAATACCACGTACTGGTAGTCGTCACTATAACAGAGAGAGAGGAGTATTAACATTGTCCTGAACAACAGAAATAGGATCTGCTAGTGCTGCTGAACTAGGATCTGCTGCTATCTCCAGCTAGTTGACCCCACCCTCCTTCACCTGGGGTATTATACTCGGTTATTTGCAGTTATTTTACTACTGGTATGGTCATTTTTTCCATAAAAACATTGAGAAGATGTTGAAATGAATTTTTAGATGTCGTAGCGAATATTCCTTGAAAACCGATCATCGCTTATATAGTATCTGTCACTCGCAGTAGTTTTTTCTAGCTCCTCATTTTTCACATCGCAATAAGAATTTCCGGTTAAGATTTATCTTCCGCTGTTACAAACTGACATTTGTAAAATTATTTCGTGTCTTGATAATATCTAACGAGAACAATATAATAGGAATTTTGACACATTCTTTATGTAAATTTTGCCTGGTTCATTTACTTATGGCTATTATAGAGCTTATTATAGAACTTCTAGCTCACGAAAAAATAATTCACCTTTGTTGGAAGCTGTACAAAGACATAATAATATTAACTCTAATTAAACTCCACCGCATATGCCTGAACAGTATGAATAGTAGTAACTTTTAACTATTTATTTATTAATATGCTTTATACTTTACTTTAGTTTCCTTTAAAGGACGCATGTGTTTTACTATGTTACAGTGTGTTTAGGGTGTTGTGACAGTTGTACTTGTCACAGTCTGTTCGTATGCGGGACGCGGGTCCTGTAGGGGGGGGGGGGGGGGGAACTGTATTAGGAGGGAAGGGGGCTGTATAGTGTATAGTGATGGGGGGCTGTATAGTGTATAGTGATGGGGGGGGCTGTATAGTGTATATTTATGGAGGGGGCTGTATAATGTATAGTGATGGGGGCTGTATAGTGTATATTTATGGAGGGGGGCTGTATAGTGTACAGTGATGGAGGGGGGACTGTATTAGGAGGGGGAACCTTGTGCTTTGTGAGGTTATTTGTTCCGTTTTCATTGTAAAATTAAAATCTAGGTAAACTATAGGTTAAAATATAATATTAATCATAAGCTAAAATGTACTAATCTTTGTATTCTAAATGGGGAAAAAGAAGAAACATTGTCAGTTAGTCGAGAAAATTGTCAGTCAGGCTATATGGCAGCTTTGTAGATGTTGTGACTATGCTAGTAGTGGTCCCAGGCTTGCGACTGAGCTTGAAAAACGTATGTTGATTCGCTGATAATAATTTTGTTAATTATTTAACATGGAGGGATTTAAATGTAATTAATGGCGGATGGTACTCCAGAAGCTACTAGTATTGTCCACCACTATTGTGTACTGAAGCGTATGATCCTTTAAGATTAATGGAGGTGAGAGATATCATTATCTATCTCCGCTGCTTCCCCCCAAATTATTCAGACTGTAGACTCCTGTCTCTCCGCATTTTCACATTAAATAAATTATGGCCCGACTTGAAATCATTAGAAGTGGAGACAGTTTACGTCAGTTTACGACAGTTTACGACAGTTTACGACAGTTTACGACAGTTTACAACAGTTTATACGACAGTTTACGATAGTTTACGACAGTTTATACGACAGTTTACGACAATTAACGTGGATTTGTTACGTGACGTACCAAACAGCACGTGTGCCGAACAATAGCAGCACCGAGTCAGCTTTTTGGGGAGTTAGTCCCCTTTTGTGATTTCGTCTGGACAGTAACTTGTAGTAAATACAGTGGAGCTGGTTAAAGGGTCTAAAAACTAACTGGCACCCTTTAATGTTTAGTCACGAGATGCGCCCACTGAACAGCTCTGTTCTTATTTGTATTGTCCGTACTAGACCAGAAACTAGAGTAATTACTGTATTTTCTGGTCTTCTAGCTCTATAGCAGAGTTTGAAGAAGCTTTGTGTTGGGCGGTGTATTTCAGAGCTTCTTATTTTATAAATTGGCTTCAAATTAGTGGGAATTGTTGAATTGTCTGATTCAACTGATATCTAGTATCTGGCAACTCATATCTTAACGGTAAAGGTATTGTTGCACCTGATCGAGCATAGTAATTTTTTTTTTTTTTATCTCAACACTTATTTTACTTCGGACATTCCAACAGCCACATTGTTACACAAGTGTGTAACCAGCCAATTACAGGAAGCCGAAGGATTCAATTATACATTAGGCCAGTGACGGTTAAGGTAGTGTGTACCATACTTTCTTCGCCCGAGACTTTGCTGCAATGGGCAGCTCCTCATTTAACCCTCACACCCGATTTCTCGAGTATTTGGCTGAGTGGACCGGGGGGGCTGCATAGACCACTCAGGATCCTTAGCTGAGCGTCGACGACGCTCACCCCACGGCTAGTGACAGAGTCGGGAATCGAACCTGGTACCTCAAGCAATACCAGGCGGATTAACCAACTGAGCCACTAAGCCGTTAAATTAATTAATATTGTCTTGCTTATTAATCAATTGCTTGTGTTTCCATTCAGAGTCCTAACTCGCGTCCTAAGATGGCCTTTTCTTTTGTCTCATATATTATGTAGATATTCTCTGAGATTCTCCTCCTTCTCGATGTTGTTATTGTTTTCAATTTGTCACTCTTCTGATTGCTGTATTAGCTTATATTGATAGAGATGTAATTTGTAGTTCCTTACTCGTGCGGTTACCTGAACAGTGAACACTGATCTCTGAGTCCCCATATCTCTAATATGAGTCTTGTGATCTTAATACTGCTCTCTGATTGGTTGTTACCTGAGATAGTGCTGTGTTCCGTGGAAGAGTTTAGTCACCACATGGAAAAAGGAGGTTCTGTTATGTTTCTGCAGTTACCTACCTTTATCATCTCAGCTAGACGAGTTTAATATTTTAACTGTCTTTAAACACCTCACTTTTTGTTTTTATTTGTTTTGTTGTGTATCAACTGTTTGACGATTCCGTTAAACAGATTCAGAAGTAGTATCCACCACTATTTTAGTAAATAGAGCTTTTTGATGACAAATGTTTGTTGTATGATAAAGCTATGAATTATTTATTTACTTATACTAGGAGTTATTCGAATTATTATTTAATAGTTATTTAAGTTATTTGAGGTTTGTAGCTACAATTTATGTCACCTCATCAAGTAACCAGCTCCGTCTAGTGTACACTCGACTATCAGTTTTTATAATATTTTGTCGTAGCAAATTTGTATAAGTTGATGATAACATCTACCATCACAAGACACAAGCTGTTAGCTACACAAGCACACTACCCCCGCCCCAATCTCCTTAATATAATACTACCCCCCCCCCCCCCTCTCCCTGCCTGGTACTTTAAGTAGATATCTAGTAAACTCTCCCCTAAACTTATATCAGACCTTTGTTATATTAGTGGAGTATTTGTGTCGGATACAGCACAATACTACAATAGGAGGAGGTAACTACTTACCTGTATTATACAAGTATTAGGGACTGTGGTATTAGGGACTGATATTACGTGCTCTCTTATTGTTAGCATTCTTATCAGTAGCAATATAATATATCATACAGCTGACTATTACGGTATATCATTTGGTTGTAGTATTTAGCTTTAACGGCTCTCTTTGGTCGGCAGCTTTGCAAGTCTTTCGGTCCTTTAACAGATACCCAATCAATAGTTGTAGGTTAGTCGCCATGCTATGAATTACAATAGTATTCCACTATGAAGTCTTGTTAGCCTGATTTATTAGTAGCAGTAGTAGTATTAGATGTTATCGTGGAGTAGGTGGTCTCCTGCACATTTTCCCCCTCGACATGGTGTAAAACATATGAATGCAACCTGCAATCCTAAGGTGATCGTAGTCTTTACAGAAGACTATATTTAATGATAAATAAAGATTACCCCAGAAGTTTCCAGTATCGTTATGAATCGATATACGTACTGAGCTTGGCCATGAGAAAAACTGGATTGGCCGTAAAATGTTTTAGAAACAAATGTCCTTTGTCACATTCATTCCTCTAAATTAAATACAACAAAGAAGTAATTAACGAATCAGTATGAAACGTGATGTAAAGATTTATTAACACGCGTCTGCTTGGAGCCATATAACAATGTCAGAGGTACACTAGTTTAACTCTGGGCTGGTTCCAGTGTGAAACTGTTACAAAGTGTAAAGTGTGGTCCATGTTCACTCTTAGTACTTTTAGTTTTGGTTTGGTGAGCATTGAGCAAGCTTGCCACATAGCTCCAGGATAGAGATCAGAGTATACAGGGTGGACCTGAGTAATAAAGAGTAATAATGTACATAAATATAATATGAATAACTACCCTGTAAGCTGTATACCGGACAATTAGGCAGAGTGCTAGGATATGGGACACACTCAACTATTATCCTTATCCTTAAGAAAACTAGGGAGTCCAAAGTCTCCCTAAAGGCACTTAGTACTTACCTACCTTTACGTTTCTAGCTTAACTTGTCTTCTCTGTAGCACTTTATCTACGTCAAATAACTAGAACTTGGTTGCGTAAGTTTCGCTACCACATGAAGTGTGTCGCCTCGCAACTACAAAAGTACAAAGGCTAATAACCGTATAAACGCTTATTATTTTCTCTGAACTATTTTATAACTTTCCAGTCACGCGCTTGAGAACAACTGGGCACTTTTTCTTACTAAAGTATTTTACTACTGTTGTAACGGACAATTTATATTTCCCAGAAATGGGGGTTTTAGTTCGGGGTCTCATAGTACGAGGTCGATTAAGATGACAAACCCTTAGCCTCGATACTTCTAATGATAACATAATGACACAACTACCAACGGAGCAGCCCTAACCTGATCAGCTTTCCTCCTTCACAGTTCTCTTATGTCTCTTTGTGGTCTCAGATCAACATCTGCTGGTCATTCATTTAGCAATCTGTACGTGATGTCTGGTGAGTGCTGATAAACCCTATGGTGCTATAATCACTACCTTCTCTGGTGCTACGAGGGGAGGGGGTGGGGGTTTCTGCTGGTGTCTTGTTGGAGGCAGTGAGCCACTTCTATAGTGACTGTTAAGTTGGGGTGCTAGTGTTAGTTTAGAGTCTTCATTAAGAGTCTGCAGCGTCCACCCCACAAGACAGGGAATTATTCAACTTCTCAACCAATTGTCGCAAATTAGCAGCCATAACCGTAAGTTAGCTAATTACCATATTATCATATATTGTCGTATCCATGTGTGGTACTCTCATCGGCCGGCACTCAGACTAATTTTACTGTCTTCTTTAAAGTTCCTGGACGAAAGTCGTTTAAATGACATGTCTGCTGGTTATGACGTCACGTGGGTTGTATGACGTCACGTGGGTTATATGACGTCACGTGGGTTATATGACGTCAAGTGGGTTATATGACGTCAAGTGGGTTATATGACGTCACGTGGGTTATATGACGTCACTAAACCAGTTTGTAAGTTATGGGGTTAATTTCCTTCCGGTGTTCCACAGTACTTATTCAACAGACTGATCTGGAAGTTTGCCAAATCTCCGTTTTGATCTTAGTTTTGGGAGCCTGTACAACACAAATTAACAAGGCAACCATAACGGTCTTTATTTGGAGTCCATGTTATCCAATAGTTTTATCTTTATTCGACTGTGTTCATCTGACATTCTTCATGTGCCGTTAAGTTTCTTTTTTTTTCCTTTTTTTTTTGGTGCAGCACCTACTGACTTGACTCGAAAGAGCAAGCGACTCAATAATACCAAAGAGTCCTACTGAGGCCCAGATGTTTGCGCCACTATCCCGGTAATGCAGAGATACATCTGGTACCATTGCAAGAGCAATGGCAGTTGAGTGGGGGCGCCCCTCCGAAGATTGACTACCATAGATCCCGTGTGACTATGAAATGAGACCGATCTCGCCCCATTGACATGCTCTTTAGTTTATTGTCAAATAAATAAAAGGTGGTGCTGGGCAGATCGCTGGTGTGTTGAGGAGGTTCGGAAAAAGTAAAAAGATGATGTGAGGTCATGGAGATTGTGTAATGTTATGACTAACTTGTTAGTTACCGGCAAAATTGTTTCAGCTCTGAATTCTAAAATTCTCATTGTTGTAGTTGATTGTGTGATGAAATATTTGACACTCTAAACCTAGATACCAGGGATCAGGATACAGATGATTCTCATGTCGACAACTTGCCGTATTGAAATCCCCCTCATATTACATATTCAATATACCAATAATACCGTGGTATTGGAGACTTTAGGTTTTTCCGGTATTTTTGGTTATTTGTAAAAGTGTGCCGGATATCCCAAAATAGACGCGCATATTCTTAATTCTAGCAACTCAAACCAATTTACTAACTATCTTACTGCATAACATCTGTTTGATCCCAAATGATTCGCGGAACAACTTTAACTTTGTTGAGTGAAAAAAACCTTCTTCACCTCATCTTGCTGTCAAATCTTAGTAGGATTGAAAGCGGTAGAAAATTTTTGAAAATACCGCCTTGGGATTGGACAGTTGGTCTGATTTAGAGCTTCTGGTTGGTTAGTTAGACGCCTACTTGGGACTACAAACACTTGTTGAAAGCTTACAAGACGCCTTACTTTAGCCGACCACTAGTCGCTACTTTAGTATTCAGCTTTACCAAGCCTCTATTACTCTATTAGTAAGGGAGAACTTAGTACGTCTCTATTACTCATTAGTGAGTGGGAGCTTAGTACGTCTCTATTACTCTATTAGTAAGGGAGAACTTAGTACGTCTCTATTACTCATTAGTAAGGGAGAACTTAGTACGTCTCTATTACTCAGTAGTGAGTGGGAGCTTAGTACGTCTCTATTACTCATTAGTGAGTGGGAGCTTAGTACGTCTCTATTACTCTATTAGTTAGGGAGAACTTAGTACGTCTCTATTACTCATTAGTGAGTGGGAGCTTAGTACGTCTCTATTACTCATTAGTGAGTGGGAGCTTAGTACGTCTCTATTACTCATTAGTGAGTGGGAGCTTAGTACGTCTCTATTGCTCATTAGTGAGTGGGAGCTTAGTACGTCTTTACTATTTTTCTATTCGAGCTTTTCATTTAAAATTAAAACAAGTCCTTCGTATTATGCAACTAGGGTGTGGACTGGCTACACCTGGTTAGTGGTTAATGCCTTACTTTGTTTTATTTAAATCGTATGGTACCTGAAAATATTTTTACTACACAACTTTCCGCTTATATTATTTGTTAGTTGCTATCCGACCGTTTAGGGTTTAGCTTCTATTTTCTGGAATTGAAATTGTTTCCCTCTGGAGTAGTTAAGTATCAGGTACCTTGCTAGTTGCTGTGAAGTACTATCAAGGTTGGAGTAGTTAAGTATCAGGTACCTTGCTAGTTGCTGTGAAGTACTATCAAGGTTGGAGTAGTTAAGTATCAGGTACCTTGCTAGTTGCTGTGAAGTACTATCAAGGTTGGAGTAGTTAAGTATCAGGTACCTTGCTAGTTGCTGTGAAGTACTATCAAGGTTGGTGTTATCCAGGTGAGAACTTCCACTTATCCTTTATGAGTAATCCTTGCTTACAAGCATTAATACACGGTTCTGAAGCAATTTTGCCACACAAAGAAGAAAATACTTCCTTTTGATTGAAGAGTGAGAGGTGTCGTGGTTCGCAAAAGAGTTAAACACGAGACAGTGTCAGTAAAGTGGTAAGGATTACAGGATTACAGCTCATGAGATATTTATAGTCATTAGGTATTGTAGTATAAGAGAACAGACAGTATCTTCATAATATGCTGTGGATTATGTGGTAGAATAGACAGTCCTAAGTTAAGACATTGTTTAGCAACTATAGAGCATTAGTCCTTCTAAAACCTGTCAGAAACCTGTTTAATATCACAGTGTCACCTGATGATATATTTTCCGGGTATGCCACGAGTTGACACTTAATGTTCTGGTTTATTTTGCTTTGGTGCTTTTTAAGCTCTTCTAGTTCTTGTAATCATTGGTGGAACTGCAATTAGCAATAATTATAATTACCAATAAGATAGTTTAGGAGTTTAAGTAAGTGTAATGATACGGTGTTATACCTAGTAGTTAATCTATATCATTACCTTGTTGAGCTATATCGTGTACTCGACACAAAGTGGAGCACAAGTGAAAGGAATAATAGAGAGTAAAGACTCTAATACATTGTATAAATCCATTAGATATTAAAAACTTATAATTAAATCTTATCAATGGTTTAACATTATTTGTAGCGGTGACATATTTTATAATGCTACTTTGTTTATTATATTACACAAAGCAGAACACCATACATTGTTCATTGCTCGTGAGCAACAATAGTATAAGATTTTAAGAAGTTTAAGAGTTGATCTTCAACAGGATTGCTAGTTTATAGACTTTCACTATCTCGTCATTTTCCTTTTTATCTGCTAATTTTCTTATCTACATCCTAATTTAGTAGTAGTAGTAGACAGTAGTAGCTAATACCATTACCTACTGATGCTTGTAAATTATTAAACCACAGCAACACAAATTGTAGACTGTCAGTACTCTGCACTCAGTTATGTTTATATCATTATTACACTGTTATACTCTTGAAATCGTTCTGTACCATCTCCTCAAATAAAGACAGCAACATTAGAATTCTCAACTAAGCGGTAAGAGAAGTAGACAACGCCTTCTCTAACGCAGTATCCGAATATTTTTCACTCTTAAACTATTACTAAGTGGTTATGCTATAGAGTATTTTATTATATAGAAGTATGTACTATGTAGTCTGTGAAATGTTTGATAAAGTTTATTAGTTTCTGAGTTGGAGTCCCTTTTCTCGTTGCTAGGGTCTTCTTCCGGCGCCTAACTACGAGAATAACAATCATTATAACTTAGATCACCGATGAAGATATCTCATCTTCAGACACATTGATTTGTTGATCACGTGATACCTGATAAGACAATGGACGATTAGGTCCTGACGACACTGATTTCAAATTTAGCCTCTCTTAACTTATCTCATATTCATATTTAGCACAATGTGTACCCTTATAAGCTTACCTATTCAGTCGCATTCTTGCAAACTTGATTCTTGATAATTTCTCATTTTGAAATGTGTCGATTGGTCTCGCAATAAGGTTCGTAGACTCATGTATAATGTATATGCATGCTCATGCTCATTCATGTATTTATGATGGTCAGCAATCAGCAATGATAACTACTAACCATATTGCTAACGGACTCTCGTGTTAGTTGTTACATACCAGTCACATTTCTCACATACCAGGGAGACTACTAGACTAGTGGTAATTAACTATTTACTTATATTAAGAAATGTGGTTAAAACGGTCCCCTCATGTTTTGTGAAAAGTAAATACTAAACAATATAATAGTAGCGTAGTTTTATACTTATATATAATATAGTAGAGTAGTTTTATACTTATTACTGCTTATTAGCTTATGATCCACCGTACACGCAAGTTATATTCTATCTGGTCTGTTTTAATAATTTCGTTGAAGAAATGATACTGTTTTTAAAATACATATTATGAATTTTATAATATTTTCTTGATCTGTGGTCGGCGCTCAACTTTTAAACAAAATTTGCTGGGTGTAAAGAATGTAGA
Source organism: Bolinopsis microptera (assembly GCF_026151205.1). NCBI lineage: Eukaryota > Metazoa > Ctenophora > Tentaculata > Lobata > Bolinopsidae > Bolinopsis > Bolinopsis microptera. The sequence goes on along the minus strand of NC_087082.1, from coordinate 7,653,634 downwards.
AATGAATGGAAATTGAATTAGAAAACAAGCCGAGTTTTGTGTAAAATGACAAATTGCTTACAACAAGGTTCTCCTCTCCACGATCTGGAGCCGGAAACCTTGTTTGGAAATAGTTCCATAAGTATAATATATTGATTATTGACTTCTGTCAAACTCCATGCGTATCACTTTCCAGTGGGTAAAATGGTTTTGTTATAGCTATTAGCCGGCTATTAGCCAGCTATTAGCCGGCTGTTAGAGGGCTGTTACGGTAACAGTCGGCTAATAGCCAGTCAGCACTGTACCTATTTGCCGTTATTTAACTTATCTAATATTCTCCAGTCTGATATAATTCCCCAATTAATAAACTCAGCCAACTTGACATGGTATTCGTTTACAATTGTAACGAATTGTGACTTATTCGCTTCAATCACCTCATTTTACGTACTTACTAACATATGAACAATATTATCGCTGATGCAATTGATGTCTGGTAGACATATTATAGATTTATTAAAGATAGGAATATGTCCAAATGGGCTATGTCAGACTAAATATGTCTTGGCTTGAGACTAAATCATTTATTAGAAGAGGCTGGTTTAGACACATCCCAGTAGATATTGTCGACGCAAATTTCTTACCGAATTTCTTACCGGAAGTTTCCTGTTAAGTTTGCTGCGGGCAGAAGAAAGAACACCTGAAGTGATATAAAACTAAAACTTTGTTGACTGGTTCAAATGCTTAAATGGCCTTTAAATCAGCATAAAATAATAAAAAATTGGCCAAGGAATAAGAAGTGCCCAAAATTTGGACCCCCAAGTGGTGTCAAAAACGCGAATTGAATAGATAATAATTATTTTAGTCTCTTGAACCCGTCTAACACTCTAACACCACTATAGGGTTAGACGGGTTCCTGCTAGACTTTTAATATTTGTTACATTTACTTATCCAATCTGTTACTTACTCTTATTACTCCTAAAGCACTAGATAGCTGTTTACCACAGACCACCTTCAGCTATGTATCTGTTTTTCTTGAAACTTGAAATATTATTGACACTTTCTATTGTTATTGCGACTTGCGAGCTTATGTACAGTTACTTTCATAATTACTGACCCAAGACAAATCTTGACAAATCAAATACGTTTTATTTGCTCTTTAGAAAAGAGCACGTGCGCGTGGTTTGGACGCTACAGTTGACCCCCGTTCATTACCACTAATTGGAACTTGATAAGCGACACTTTATGTAAACTGAAGTTTTAATGATAATAACATCAGAAGGTCCTTTGTATTTACAGTACAGCTCTACCAGTGCCCTGATGAATTAATATTCAAATATTGAAGCGAGATTAGAATATGAATAGTCCAATCCCTCTTATTTCAATATTAATATTGATTCCTGATCATTATACAAACCTGTATATGATAATATTGATAAAACCATCTTATTCGCATCATTGTTATTAACATTATTAATTACTCCCGTCATTAATATTTAAAATATGATAATATCGTCTGCTCAGTGCTCATGAGTAATGGAGATTCCTGGAAAGCCAGAATCTCATCATGTCAATGGCAGACTATCATTAATAGTGTTAAGTACTAGTCGCCCCTACGTACAGGGAGAGTTTCTCTGATATTAACATATTATTTAATACTTACATTATATCTTATAACTGATCTTATAACCAATGTGATGGCACAAGCGAGTGTTGTTTAAGTAGTACTCAGTAACCATGTAATACTCGTCGAGTATATGCTAACTCAATTGTAATGCTTTATTCTATAGTCCATTTCAAAAACACCTGTTTATTTCTTTGTTCATCTCAGTAACTACATCATATACTATATATAAACATTATATATTATATGATAATAAATATTAAATATGGGACTTAAGTTATAGGTCTTGGTGCTGGTTAGTTGTTTTAGTGTGGTCAGTTCGTTGGCTACTGATTTACTACTTTTCTAATCTATATATACTGGTGTGCTATATAACCTGGCAGAAACTGACACTTAATACTTAGTAATAAGGTATATTATGACGTGTAAAATATTTGTATAGACTGTGTTAATGTGGAGTAGCTTTTAGAAACATTGTTTGAGCATAGCAGGAGATATAGATTATAGGACCCCACAAATTTAATGTAATAATCTACAATGATCTGATAAAAGTCCACAGTGACTAGGCCAGTAAAAATAATGCACGGTTAGCAGCCTTTGTGAACAACTAATGTGACAAGTATTATAAACCGATAGCTATGTTTTCCTGCTAAAGTGAGATAATGTTGAATAAGTGCAAAGTGGTCTTGTGTCCTCTTTTATCTACTAAATCTCTCTCTTTATTGTGCTAATATTGTTAGGCGTCAGTATTACTGCGGTTCAATAATCAGGTGAATTGTAGTAGTGCTGGACCCTTTATCATATCTACTGTGTGTATTTGTCAGCTTTCGTATAAGTCACTGACTATTAGTTCCTCTGAAAACCCTGCATAAACATTAAGTTAATAATTTAAGGCGATAAAGCTAGAATAGTAGTGACTTTGTTAAATTAACTTTATTTGTTACAGCCTCTATGAATTTGCTTTATCAATTATTTTGTTAGCACTTTCCATCGAGGAACAGCGTACCAGTTAAGAATAAGTTTAAATTATTTTTATTCAATTTCGAGTATTTTCGCTTTCAAAATGCTCAATATTAGATTTCAACTTACAATCTAACTCGACCCACCAGGTTAATGAAGATGATTGGTTAGTTTGTGTCACGTGGTGTGAATACTGTGCTCTGATTAGATAATGGAGATGTTCCTGCTCTGCTCCAGTATAACCGTCTTTATTGGGCTCCCTGCCAACTTCCTAGTGCTGATCTACTTCACATTTGGTCGTGTCCCCATCAACAAGTCCATGAAAACACTCCACATCTGGATAGTAGTGACGGATATGATAATAGCTGTAATCCTGCTCCCCTTCACTATGGATGGTATCTCCCAGTTCGAGGTGTACACCCCCTCTCATCACGTGCTGTGTGAGATATTAGAGTTCTCCGGGGATATGTGGATCCGGATATCTTACTTTCTTATCTGCATGATATCAGTAGTCAGACTGCGCCTCATCCGCCGTATTAAGAGTCCTGGTACTCGTGTTAAAGTTCCTATCAATAGAATCCTCATAGCTGCTTGTCTTTTCTTTGCTGTTCAGTCGTTGTTCCCGATAGTGTTGCGACACATCCAGGGAGACGCGCCCACGTGTATTGACCAGAAATTATGGGAGATAACATTCCCAGACCCTGTAAACAGACGGATCTGGAGACTATTAACAATTCTACTCCAGGTGGTGAGTGCTATTCTCATTATAGTGGTAGTTAACAGTATCTCAATATACCACCTACTATTAGATGAGGGTAGAAAGCTAAGCTCAGTAGAGCGACTCACTATACAGTGGGTCAACACCACCTTCAGAAGACAGAACTCTGTGTTTGATGAACCTAGCTTGGTTAAAGTCAAGACCTTTGCAGCGTGTGTTAAAGCTGCGTCCATCACTCTCCTGCTGGCTTTTGTGTTCTTCTGTCTGCACATATCAGGTGTGATACACACGTGCTGTAAGATACTGAGTATAGAGACTCACATTAACGGGGAGATAGCTAACTCTATCAGCTACCTTACCCCCGCCGTGCAGTGCATTGTGTACGGGCTCAACTTTAAAGGGTTCTGGGTGTTTTGGTATAACGCACTGTTGAGGTTAGCACTGAGGGTAAAGGGTGTGTTGGGGTACAGCACTGTGTTGGAGAGCAGAGTGAGTGAGGGTCAGAGTGAGGAGCTACTCAATGATAACACTCACCACTCTAGAGTATCATCTCAGGTGCTGAACACTCGCCACAACACTCACCAGACTCCTCACCACACCCCTCGATTGGACAGAGATGTGATAATGTGGTATAATTAATATCAATTATATATATTCTTAATTAGTCTTCTTGTTGCAGTTGTTTGTGTGTTGGTTCTGTTATTGTAGCTAAATGTGGATCATATTGATAAATGGTTGAGAGATGTAACTTGACCTTCTATGAAAGTCTAAAAGCGCTGGAGATGCAAAATTATGCCGTTTATTTGTTTTTAAAACTTGATATTGATAAATCATTCACTGCTGATGTAGACTTATAGACTATAAAGTATTTGTTAATTGCTTTTGTTTGCTAATTATTTACTTAGAATCAAACCTTTCTTTTTTCAATCTACTGACTAATTCTTTGTACGATTTATGATACGGGGATGAATGAACTGTCTTCTAATTTACACATCTTAGGAAAAGTATTTAAAATTGGAAGACACAATTTAATTTCAAACTCTTTACTACTCTACAAACTCTAAAATTAGTGGATCCTCCTTACCTCGGTGTTGTTAATTTCGTAACATTATTTAAATGAAAAAGTTACAAGAAGTAACAAAATCGTAGGTAAAAAGTTACAAAATCGTAGGCAGGGTGGGCTGTCTCTTTTATCTTCTCCAAAATATCAATCAGGACTTTCTAAGAATAATTCTTTGCTGTTTACTCAAAATTGTGGTTAACCGCTGATGAAATGGTCTAAAGAGGTTCTCCGAAGAGTTTTTCAACACCAGCATTTTATAAAAATAAATTGTCCACACTCCACTGTAAAGAAGGATCGAAAATTAGATTTCTGACTGTGTTATATTACAAATCCTTTATTAGAGCTTAGTGAAAACTTGATACTTGAGATAATTTTTCAGTTATTACTTCCTTGATTAGCTTAAAATAATAAAATGTAACTTTTTCAGAACTTCCACCCCTACGAGGACTGGTTGTCTAAATATGGTAAGAATGTTAGCTAAATATGTTAAATATGCTAAATATGTGGTGCAAAATTTGTGGGTGAAGTTATTACACACTGTCACGTGAAAACTCGGCCCAGAGTTAAGTGACAGATAAACTGATAAAGTTCATAAGATAAAAGATATGATTTCAGCGAGACACATGGAGAAATTACTGGATATTATACCGCCCGGAGAGTCTAAACTAAGTTATCTCAGAATGTTGTCTGGTAAGTGAAGCTGTAAACTGACTCCAAACCTCTTAAAATTTGAAAATTCAATTAATTATTATACATATAAATCAAGCGTTACATTTCAGCCATACAAAATTACAATGACATATTTTGATATACTAATTGATAAATGGTACTGCAATATAAGTTGCTTAATGTGTGGCCGAATGACAACTGACTAAACAAGAAGAATAAACTTGATTATATAATAATTAATTCGGCTCAACCAACACATAGCAAGAGCCACATTAACGTTGGGGCCGTCTAAAATATAGAAAAATCCAGCAAAATGTTAACATGATATAGCCTTGTGTTTCAGTTAGATGTTAACATGATATATACCTTGTGTTTCAGCAAAATGTTAACATGATAATATGTGCCACGCAATACAGATTCATTTTGTTTGAAATTATCAACAAATGTCTGGAGACTGAGGGGCTCTAATTTTATGCTGAACAGTTTGGTATAATTCCAATCCTAGGGTTTAGTTTGATAATGTTATAAATTAGACTTTTTGTTCACTAAATTTGATAAAAATGAAAACAGTGAGTGATTTTGTTTGACAACATATGTGACAGTTCGTACTGCACTACAATTCCACTGTTGATCTATTTTAGTTTCATGTACTCTAGACACATTTTCTCCAGATTCTCCAGCGCTTTTTTAAAGTCATCAACATACCGATCACGCGGCTGAGGACATAGGACTTCATAGAAATAATCTCCTCCTTGTTTAGCTTGTTCCGCTCTGAAGCGTTGTTCCGAAAAGTAACGCTGCTCATCGTCACTTAGTATTTTAGGAATCATAAGTGTCGCACAGGTTGTAGCTCTTTCTGCTGTAAGCTTTATGTTTTGAAATTGCACATGATTTAATGCCAGCTGTGTTCTGATAGCTAAAGGATGTCTCAGTTTCTTCTTTAGGCTCTGGGTCCAAGAGAACTTCTCTAAATCAAATTGTTTTTTGCCAAACATTGTAGACAGTTCCATAAGTGCTTCTACAGGTTCCATTTCACGTAACTCATGATCATGCATTCCCGAGATGCAAATAGAATATATAATTTGCTCAATAGTTGACAATGATTCCACAATTTCATCTTCGGATGATCTCAAGCCAGGTACAAGCTCTTCCATTCTTTTTAGATAAAAGTTAGCCGCATCCTCTAGTATGTCTCCTCCTGACATATTCTTCGCAAGGTTATCTAAAGAGCGGATTAGTTCAGCAGTTTTGTGATTGATGGTTTTATTTATTTTTAAAAGTAAGGTAGCGAATTGTTGTGGTAATAATTCCGCATCCGTCAGTATTTGATCACTCATTCCAATTATCTGCTCTTTTACTATATCGCTAAGAAAAGTTATCACATTATAAAACTGATTAATATTATTATTAAGTAAGGGGAGTAAGTGTCTGCACCTAGTGGGTGGGGTAGAAATCACTACAGTAATGCAACAAAACAGCCTTAATAGTTAAAACAGGATTAATGTCAAACGTTCCACTGTTTTGGTGTGAGTTAAGGAATGTTTCATGGTATCATGTCTTCAGAGTTATATTATTGCGCATCATTGTTACAGCAATCCTAGAAAAATAGTAGGCAATCTTAAGCGAGACATTTGTTAACAAAGAAAAATATAGCCTGTGACTTGTCACTTGTGAAATACACAGATGATTTATAATTACTAGTGTAACCCGTGCCTACAGCCGGGACTTCACTATCGCAGTTAATGATGATGATTTTTACCGATCGTAAGACAAATGCCTATCAATTTCTACTTATCCATGCACCAATTTTAGATTTATAACATACCAAAATGCGTGAATAGTTGATAGGTTGATAATTTAAAAGAGAAAAAAGGTTATGCTAAAAAAGAGAACAATATTCCGGCTATGAGAAATGAGCATACAACTAAGTGCGCTTATCTAAACACTAGCCGAGTATCCGGTTACTTTTAACACAATCTTAGTTCTTATCAAGAAGACATGTGACATCTCGAGTTTCCTTTAAATATAATGATATGCACAATGACAACCCAAAATATTGTGAAAACTCGGATAAATGTTCCAATCGTGTTATGGTGAAACTTCCCTTCAAAATCGTATTTCTTTGGTGAAATTAATTAAAACCCGCCGCTTTAATGATTAGAAATGCCAAGTTAACATGATATATCCTTGTGTTTCAGCAAGATGTTAACATGATACAGTGGTGTAACGAAGGGCCCCGCTGACCCCGCCGTGCGGGGGGGGGGGGGGGGGGGGGGGGGGGGGGGGGGGGGGGGGTGCAATCTTAGGGGGGCGCAAAATCGTCGTTTGAATGTGGGACAATTTTGAAAAACTTAACTGAGGTACTAGCAAAACTGCACGTTCTGCTCTAGAAACGCACTTTTTTTAGAGATTTTACCGGCGTATCCTCCAAAATCACCTAATTTGTTCAATTGCAGGGAGGGGCGCCAAAAGGGGAGGGTCGCCAACAGGGCAGCGCATTTTCGTTACGCCACTGAGTCATGATATACCTTGTGTTTCAGCAAAATGTTAACATGATATAACCTTGTGTTTCAGCAAGAAGTTAACATGATATAACCTTGTGTTTCAGCAAGACGTTAACATGATATACCTTGTGTTTCAGCAAGATGTTAACATGATATAGCCTTGTGTTTCAGCAAGACGTTAACATGATATACCTTGTGTTTCAGCAAGATGTTAACATGATATACCTTGTGTTTCAGCAAGATGTTAACATGATATAACCTTGTGTTTCAGCAAGACGTTAACATGATATAACCTTGTGTTTCAGCAAGGGGGCTGCTACCGGATCTGCACGAGTTTTTAGACCTGTTGACTTCACCAGCCACTAAAATACTGGACAGGTGGTTTGAAAGTGAACCTTTGCGGGCCACCCTCGCTACCGACTCAGTTATAGGTAAGTCATCATATTGTTACGGTTTTACTCTACAACAGATAATGAAACAGTAAATAACTAAACATTAACCATATCGTCCCCCCGATGTAATATTTAAAACCCTCCCCCTGACCAGGTGCATGGCACGGACCCTCGACCCTGGGCAGCTCGTACGTGCTGCTACATCACGTGATGGGAGGTATTGGGGAGAGGGAGGGAGCGTGGGGCTACGTGGAGGGCGGCATGGGTAATGTGTCTAATGCTATCGCTAGATCAGCTCTGGAGGCAGGCGCTACCATCAAGACTGATGCAGTTAGTTAATTGTAACGAGAAATTGTGCACACTTAATAATTAAATTACACTAATAATAGATTTCCTTGATACCTTGATTCTGAAAATCGGTACCACTCGATATTCTTATATGCACGCGAGCGCGGTGACAATTTCATAATGAAAAAGTCCCGTTTTGTACTTGCAACAACAATCTGCGCGTTACGCGCACTTAATTCCATCAGCTTATTCTATCCATACGCCACACATTGCCAGCGTATTTGACATTTTGTAGACGTTTAAGGTCTTAAAATTGATTCTGTTGACAGGGAGTTGAACAGATAAATGTTAACGATAACAAAGTGTGTGGTGTTACTCTGCACGATGGTACAGTTATTGAGAGTAACATCGTTCTTTCAAACGCGACACCAAAGGTAGGATTCTTGTTTTAAAATATAGATTAACCACATATTTTAAACGCCGTATGTTGCCGTAATTCAGTAACAGAACTATTGTGGGTAACAGAACTATTGTGGGTTATTTTAGCGTCTCACAACTTGTGCTTGTCCTCATGTTGAGATTCAGTAGAACTTAAGAAAAATATCTTCCAGGTGACGTTCCAGGATATTCTCGACTCGAGCCTCCTTCCAAAGGAATACATGTCCCATATCAAGACCATTGATTACACCTCACCAGTCTTCAAACTTAATGGTGAGACATTGTAAGACAATTGTAATAGTATGCGAAGTATTTCATTTTACGGCTTCACTTCCTTTATGCAGACGAAATCTGACAAATTTGTAATCGAGTCATACTATGGGGCTACCAGTCAGTAACCGCAGAGAAACTCGCAGTATTTGAAGATTAAAAGGTTAAATATATAACTCTAATACAACAATAACCCCGCTCAGTTGCGATGGACAAGATCCCCACATTTAGAGGCCACGCTAACGGCCCTGGTGAGACGGCCGGTCCTCAACATCAGGGAACTATACATCTCAACTCAGAAACTACTGGCATGGTGGATAGGGCCTTCTCTGACGCTTGCCAGGGCTTACCTAGTGACCGGTAAGTTACCTAGTGACCGGTTGGTTACCTAGTGACCGGTTGGTTACCTAGTGACCGGTTGGTTACCTAGTGACCGGTTAGTTACCCAGTGACCGGTTAGTTACCTAGTGACCGGTTAGTTACCTAGTGACCGGTTAGTTACCTAGTGACCGGTTAGTTACCTAGTGACCGGTTAGTAACCTAGTGACCGGTTAGTTACCTAGTGACCGGTTAGTAACCTAGTGACCGGTTAAAAGAGCCAACAATAACACTTTTATCACCCACAACTAAAAACCACTGATTTATATCCCTCAACAGACCTATTCTGGAGATGACGATACCGTCCTCAGTAGACCCAACTCTGGCCCCTGAGGGGCACCACGTTGCCAGCTTCTTCATCCAATACGTCCCCTTCTCTCCTGCTGAAGGAGAATGGACCGAAGAGAGGAAAGACAACTTCGTAAAGAAAGGTAAAAACCTGCGCCTTCTACTCGTCTAATTGTTATTACTACAAAATCTATAAAAATCGGATACATCCGAATTGTTGTTAAGAGACTAGGATTGAAACCACCCTGTAACCCAGTAATCCTCCTAGTATGGCTATAGAGCTAATAACCGCCCTTTAACCCCCTCAGTGTTCTCACAAGTAGACGAGTACGCGCCCGGTTTCTCAGACAGTGTGGTGGGGTACGACGCTTTGGCCCCTCCTGATCTGGAGCGCATATTCGGACTAACCGGAGGTAACTAAATACTAACTAGACACTAACTAAATACTAACTAGACACTAGTATAGGCAGCTCCTAGGTAGCTCTTAGGCATTAGGCAAGAGGGCTAGCATAGTGACATCGCCCGGTAACATGGTAACAGAAATGCAGGAGTTCGTGTGCGGCCAAAGCAGAGCTATACATTTGAATTTTTATGCTTAAACTCAAATTGCATGCAACTTTTGTGTGTAACTTGTGTTCTGGTGTTCACAGTTGACATATTGGCTACTTTGATCCGAAACTTCAAGGGCCTCGGAAATTTTGCCTTTTGACGGCACCAGATCAATTATTTGTGAAGTGCAACAATCCATAGCATGCCATGAGAATCAGCTAGAGAACATGTCAGCGCAAGATCAAGGAGCCGAGCATGCATCTCGCTGCCGCCAACAAATCAACAAATGATCCTTGAATTTGTAACAAGTTGTTACATGTCCAACTTCAACAATTCAAACCCCAAAAATTGCCATGATTCTAACTACACTCCTGCAGGTAACATATACCAGGGCTCTATGGGGCTAGACCAGCTGTTCACCCAGAGACCCACCTACCTGACCCCAGCCTACACTACACCAGTAAACGGTCTCTACCTCTGCGGTGCGAGCACTCATCCAGGTGGGGTTCTCTCTTTGTGTATGATAACTCCAAGCACCCGAGCTAATATCTTATTCAGCGAGATTTTGAGGTTTCAATTTGTTTGTTCAGTAATCAGTTATTAATGTAACAATTTAGTTCTAAATATCAGTCTAATAATGTCTGTACTTCAGGTGGCGGTGTACTTGGGGCTCCAGGTAGGAACTGCTCTAAGGTTGTCCTTCAAAACAGGCGCAAATAAGGAAACCGGGATTGTAACAGCAAAATTATTGTAAAGAAACGTATTACTTCGTTGAAACTTTTTAATTACACTTGAATTATGTATTACTGTTTGAATATCAGAAGAGTTGACACGTTGTGATTCCGTATTTTAGGAAGGCCTTTCGCCATGTTTAATTTCACAGATTTGAACAGTTTTTTGTGGGTTTTGTTAATAATTATATATAATTATATCTACTAAAGCGCGCTAAATTGAATTAAAATTTTTTGACTCAACTCGGAACTGAGGATAACCCTCAGCTGCTACTTTATCTGGACCTCGGGATTTGAAAGTAATCCCACATCCGTCATCCAAATATGGCTCGGTTCACAAAAATTTACCATAAATGTTAGGCTCTGTTATAGTTTACGTTGAGCCGTAGTTTTAGCTGCAGTGCAGTATTTTTACTTTCTAGTTTCTACGTACAGGGTGAGTTGAAAATAGTGTGTGGAAAGTAAATGGCTCTAATTTTTTTGACAAATGAAATTTCCACTTAATTTTTGCATATTTAGGTAATGAAAATATATACTTTTTATAATAATACAATTAAAATACTTAATAATTAATAATTTGCTCAACCCATCGTCCTTTATTAGCTAGGACATATTGATAACGTGTAAGAGAATTGTCTATAGCCGACTTGACTGTATTATGGGGGCAGGGGGGTCTTCATGGAAATTTTCTCAAAATCGACATTTTAGTTAGTTGTTTCTGATAGAGGGGAGTAATATCTATCAGATGCTTTTGATGCCGTGGAAAAATATCGTTCCTAGCCGAAATTATTGCCGGTCAAAGGTCAGCGCGTGTGTGGTAATTGTATTGCGCGAGCGATTTTTGATCGCGTGCCCTGAAAATCGAGTCTAAAAATCTATTTTCTCCTACATTTTTTGAGCAATCACCCTGAAACTTTCAGTATATGTTCTAAGGATCATTTAGAAGAGATGAGCCAGACAGAATTTTGACATAGGCCTTTTAAAAAAATTTTATTCGATTTTGAAAATCTTGGACCACGTTTTTTGATGATTTTTTGAGGTCCACGATTTTCAAAATCGAATAAAATTTTTTAAAAAGCCTATCTCAAAATTTTGTCTGGCTCATCTCTTTTAAATGATCCCTAGAACATATCCTGAAAGTTTCAGGGTGATTGCTTAAAAAATGTAGGAGAATATAGATTTTTAGACTCGATTTTCAGGGCACACGATTTGAGAACCCCATTAGGACAAATTTAAGATTTTTTGGAAAACTGCCATAAATCAACCAAATTATGAGTTAGAATCAAATGAGAGGCAATAATGAAATATGTAAAGTTAATGAACTGATAGCAATTCACCTTTAAAAATTTGCTCCTTCATAAAAAAAATGATCGATTTTTACTTTCCACACACTATTTTCAACTCACCCTGTATGTTTTATCGCAAATTTCTCGGAGACGATTAATTGAAAAGTCTGATCATACTGAGGAAGAACCACGGTTTTTATGTTACTAGCCGTAGTCTAATTTAAGCCGTATGTTGTATTTTCTATATTTAAACGTACTCAACGTAGACAGTAAATTTTTCAACTTTGAAATCTCATAATTACCATTAAATTGTGTTTGATTTTTTTCAAAAATGTGCCAAAATCATTCATGAAATCCCCGGCTGTGCCCCCGGCAAATGCATGGTTTTTGGCCGGGGCCGGGGTTAAATTTATTGCCCGGGCCGGGGTTTACCCCCGGCGATTTTCCAAATTTTGGCCGGGGGTTGTGATTTTGCCCGGGGCCCCGGTCGACCACTGCTCATGACAGTGATTAGCGTATTATTATTAGCAGAGGCTGGTAACCGAAAGCGAAAGTGTCTGTCACTTGTCAAAACAAGATTACCAGCCAATCCTTTGTCACGTCCACAGCGTGGCAGTATCACGTTTAATAGTAGTAGTTTTTTATTACAGCCATTATAGAAGAGTGACCTGTTGAAATGTAATTCTAATTTTTAATATATAGTTTTAGAGATGGTATTTATAGCGCCTTTAATTTATATAATATTTCAGCTATTGCATTTCCGTGACCTTACCTATTTTTCAATATGATCTATTTTTACCGGTGATATCAATTCTAGCTACAGACACGAAAATCTTTATAATTTTTCTAAATCTGATTAATTCTATGATTTGTTATGTGGTGATTGATCGAATGTCAATATACAGTGTATGTAATCTTGTATGTAGCACGTATGTAATTAGATGTTTAGGTTTGCATGTTTAATTATTCACAGCAGCATTTTTACAGGAATAGGAATTTATAGGAATTATGGACAAATATTTACCATTAATTGAATGTTTTATTTTGTTAGATTAGAGAAGCTATTTTTATAAAAATTCTTCGTTTAACTTTTTTCCTGAGCACCTTGCTCCCATTTTAATACCTAACATTCCTTCGAGACGAATTAAAACTCGGTTATTAAACATCAAATATTAAAATACTCTTTAACTTAATCACAAATGTAACATGTTCTATTTATAGACCAATCATTCTACTGGCTCGAGGGATCCCCCTTTACCACAGAAACTAGAGTAAAGTTTTATATAGACACCCTCCTATCTTCTAAGTTGTAACCTATTTGTCACCCGACCAGTGTACCTATGGTAACGGTACCTAGAGTACCTATGTTACCATGGTAACGGTACCTAGAGTACCTATCACTTGATGCGATAACTGTGCTCTGTCAAGATATTCCAGACACAGTTTTAAATGATTTTGATTGTTAATTTTGGGATAATAGCCATATTTAAATGACTTGTCGTCAACCATTTCAATGATTTTGTTGATATTCAGTAATATCCTCAAATAAACGGGATGTTGACAGTTTATAAGCCGCATTAATCTTGAATTTTAAGAGTACTTCTCGGCTAAGTTGTTGCAGAAGGACAGCTAAAACTCAAGATAACTAGATCTGGGATAGGATCACTGGTCGGGTGATGGAAATACACAGACACACTACCATCACGGGACACCCATATATGGGCATGTCACACTACCATTACAAACAGTACACTGCTATCGTAGTCTACTTTACCAATACTGCCGCTATTGCTCTCAATAAGGGAGGGTTTTGCTTGTTTTACGTCAATCTCGTATTTATCCTTCTACTTAGCCCAAGCAGGAGCCAATTTGGAAAATAAATAACAACTATAAAAATTCCGATGGTTTAAGTGGCAGAGTTTAGGCAATTTGCCTCCTCCAATACCAACTCGATGAAATGTCGAGTTGTTAATATTTTTAGAAAAACAGACAATTATTACGATGACAGTTGTATTCATGTCCCACTAAACTTTAAAGGCCAGTAGTGGAGAGCAATAGTGGCAGAATGTACGTGGTTGGTATCTACAAAATCATCTTTCTAACACACTCTTCTTCATCATCTCTCTTCTTAACAACGGTATTCATTTATCCGGTCTGCAGGTAGCATTCCAATATGTTCCAACTTAAAAACCATATTATCTATATATTCAATACCGATTTGAAGTGATGGTTTTTCCACCCAAAAAACTTCAACGGCCCACAATCACTTGACATGACAGTGATACACAAATTGGGAAGTTGTAATTGTAATTGTTTAGTTTAAAAACACCTACAAGATTCAGGAGTAATGCCCCGCAAAACTCAAGTAGAAAAAGAAAATCACGAGCCCAGATATATGCTACACAGCACTGCTGGCCAATACACTAGTAAGCATGTGGGTTTCACCCTTAGTTCCGCTTTAATACACGTGGTAGTAAGCATAAGCCAGCAGGCGCAGAAACATATTCCAACCGGGATTACACAGATCACCGTAGTATAAAACACAAACCTCTCAAACCTGATCTACATTTTAGGAGAAGTACATCACTAAGTTCACGGTGTTATTGGGTTGTCACGTGGTATATTTGGTTGTCATGTGATTTATTTGGTTGTCATGTGACGACAGGATGCATCCGCCGCGCTCTGTGTGTGCTGGTTCAGTTTGCAGGCAGGCAGGAAACACCACGTATACAATGCCCAGGGTTTATGTGCACTGCACTCCAATAATCTTCCTGATCAATTTATATTGAGCTTGTGCCACGTGCGTTACCAAGGTAACCAACGAGGACGAGCTGCGCCGTCACGTGATTTCCCGGCAGCCAATGAGAGAGCGCGACGAGATGTCACGTGCGTTGCCAAGCATCTCGTTTAGTCGTACTCTCTTGGATCAGGAAATACCGGATAGTGTCACGTGGCAAGAAGTTAGTCACGTGACAGCTAACCGGACATTTCACTGGGCCAGCACAGTGCTACATTGTAAACATTGAGCTATTTTTAGAATCGAGCGATGACCGAGCTAAGTCATGTTCGGGCCGGTGAAAGCAATATTTTGTCGCAAGAAATGCTCAGAAAATTCAGAGCGATGAAGAGTACTAGACGAAAACAATGTCTAATATTGCCATGACAACCATTACAGCGTTACCCTGACAACCACATTCTAACGTGACAACCCCAATAACATCTCCAGTGATCTTAATAAAACACGTCTTATTTCCAATTATCCAAAGAATTTCACTATAAAAATTGAAAAAAAAAACACTGAACCACGGGGTTGTTGCCAAGGCAACGTTCCCAAACTTGCATGTTTTCCATACTATTGAGATATCTAATAATTTAAATATAAGCATTAAGCATATGTACATTGATATTAAAATCATTGAGAGCTTATTTCAGAGCATAATTACACAACACACGCCAAAGAATTATCACGTGATACCCTTATAAGGGCATGCCACAAAGAATTATCAGTTCATTGATCGACGAATTAATTGCTATTAACAATCTAAATTTTCCACATCTTACAGGCCAATCTATAATATAGGAGGGAACTTATTATTTAGAGACTAAAAACCACTACTAAACATGGGTGTTAGGATTATCATTAGATAGAGACAAAAAATAAGTTAAGAAAGAACAACTAAATTTCTCTGCCCAATTTCTCGTAAATCAAAATTTGTTCTGCCCTTGAAAAATTACAATAATAGTAATGATAATAATAATGATATTTAATAACAAAGCTAGTAATACTTGGTATAAAACTCGACATGCCATCATATTTATAATAACCTATTCTTTATCTTTCGCCGCAAATCCTTCTAATACCCGTCACTTTTGGCAACTAAATTAAAAGGGAGTTTGCGGCTAAATACAAATACAAAATGATAAGAACAATCCGATATCTTTGAGATATAATGCACCTGCTATCTTCATTAAGCTATTGCCCTGGGACAGCTGCTGCATACCAAACAAACTTGATAAATATTCCACATGCACATATTCATTATTATTCGCATTGATTATCCATTTACGAGTAAGGGAAAACTTAAAGGGACTGGTCAAACAAGTCAAAAGTAATACTGCTGTTTAGTTATTGGTCACTGAAAACTACGCATATCGCCAGAAAACCGACAATAGCCGTCATTTTCAATGGCCCGTTGTTACAAAGTGTAAATCTACCCACAAATCTAAGAATATATACAAAGTGTCTCAGTAACAAGTACGATGTTCCCAAGGTTACAGAACAAGGTTACCAAGGTTACCCAGGTTACAGAACAATACAATTACACACTCTACAAAAATGTAACAATTCTAAAACATTGCAATCATGGCTCGCTACCTTTGGTCGGATATTAAGGGTGAGTAATTGTGATTATATGTTAAAAATAAATGTTGCAGGGTTGGCACAATATACAAATTTTGAGATAATTTACACGTTTAACTGGCGCGGACTTTTCCCCGTAGTGAAGTTGTTACCATGGCCATTGCCATGGTTACAGTCTCACTCGCGTGCAGAAATCCGTGCATGCACGTGCAAAGCGGAATAACTTAGCATAAAAACAAGGAGCATGGAAAGTTGCTGTAAGATTTAATAATTTACAAAAACATTATACCGATCGTATTTACATTATATCCAAACAAGGCAATTGGAACTGGCATTTGTGGCTAAAAGTTCGAACTTTGGGGTTATATCGGTCTTGGAAAAGGTCAATTTCAAATTGTTGTTCTCAAATCCGCGTCGAGAAAATCTGATTCAAAACAGGGAATCTGGATAAGGAGCAGGGTTCAAATAAATTAAATTGTCGGTAATAGGCACGGGAAACTTTCACCACAAAAGTCAGTACTATTGCCTTTGTTAAAGATAAAAGAGATTTAAATTAAATTAAATTAATTGTCTGTTTGAAAAAAACCATATATAAGAGTAATGCAATCAAAACAAAACAAAATCCAAATTACCTGACGGAGGTAGTTTATGAATAAATTAGAGGAATTACCTTTAAAACCGAAGAATAAACACCAACCAAACCGCATTGTCATGACAACACAGGAGCACATGTGCCGAGAGAGGCGGCACCTTCATTTCAACTTTAGGCCGTCCCTAGACCGCTGAAGACGGGGAGTCGGCTATTTTTCGTCAAGTTCAACACGTTCCTTAGAGCTTGAGCTGTCTGCCAGTCGGAGACAGGGGGAGGGATCTGGGCTGCTGCAGTTCTTCTGTTGTAGTTGGGGGTAGCTTGCTGACTAGACCATCTCTTTAGCTCGTTACCAAGGTTACGGTAGGGCATCTGCTGGGCCATATAGTCCTGCTGCTGGAACATGAGCTGGTTGGACCGCTTGAGGGGGTCGTAGTAGTCAATACGGGGGGCAGGGGGAGAGGGAAGGTGGGATATAGGGGAGAAGTTTTCAGGAAGGAAGACAGACTCTGAACCTTGCATCGCGTACGGTTCTAGGGGTGAGAGCTTCATCTCGGTTGCGTTTTGTCCTAACTCTTCTTTAGGGGTGTGGACAAAGTGGCATCTCTTACCGTACGGACAGAAACCCTCAGTGTGGAAAGTCCGGCAGAGTTCTGTCTTGTACTTGGGATGTCTGCAGAGAGAACGGAGCTCGGCCATGCCGTGCGCGAACTGGCACTTCTCTCCGTACTTGCACGTGCCGTACTCTTCGAACGCGCGGCATAGTTCTGTCTTGTACCGAGAGGAGTTGGACTGTCTCAATCTGAGAGTGAGACGTGTTAGCTTAACGGAAATACGGAATTATTAGATTTCTAGACGAACGAAATAAAGTTCATAATATTGCAATAGTAAATGAGGAAAACGTGTTAAGAAGAATACATTAAATGTTTAGAACTAACCTTCTTGGATCCTCCATAGCACCGCAATCAGGTGGACTGCTGGGTTGGGAGGAGAGGGAGGAGCTCTCAGCAGAGCTGGTAGATCCACACCGGTCCCTCAGCATTGTTCCCATTGTCATGCTACTTAAACCAGACATTATCTCAACAAGCTAGAGAGGGTGGGAGGGTTAGTTTGGGGATAACAACAATTAATGAGGTTAAATGTAACAATAACGAAATAACTAATAACATGGTAGCAACTGATAGTTAACTCGGAAACCATTCAGATAGATGCATAATTGGAGTTGCTGGAGTCGTTAATGGATCGAAATCTAACCATCAGCACTTTAAATATTGGGTCCGTTTTAAATTTCAGTCTTATCTTAACACCATTGATGTTGAAAGCTCAGATTATCAACCTCAGGTGGAACAGATTACAGATGGCCAATATTCTGGGAATTATCAGGCTTATTATTGTTATTATTAACGAAATAAGTTAAAACATTTAAACGTGTTGTCAGCAAACACGTGCATATTAACAAGAAAATGTTAACAACAAACTATTAACAACAAAATAATAAATAATAAATAAGTAAATAGAGTTTAAGCGCTGCCCGTCACCTTTTGAAAGTGACAGTTGATAGGGATGGTATGCCAATCAACAGGGAAATTTGAGACAACAGGTAAATAACAGGTAAATAGCAGGTAAATAACAGGTAAATAACACGAGACAAAGTGTCAGCTACAAACTGTCACGTGACTTACAGTCACAACCGTTCTCACCAATCTAATGAAATTTAATAAATTAGTTGGTGGACTGGTTCTAGGCCGTGCCAAAGCCTGTACAAACATTGTGAATCAACGTCATGAGAGAATATAATACAGTGTTATGTCTACCATTTATTGAAGTGAACTGATACTATGGAGGTAGTCATACAATTAAACTAGAGGAATAAAGTTGTAAGTAGCACAAAAAGTAGGAAATAACATGTAAATAACAAGGCTCAGTTACCATGGCAGTTAGAACTCCGAACTGAACACGTGAACTAGACACACATATATAGGATGTATTAAACATATGTTAAAAGTGTTACTGACTACCACCACCTCACCGCCACACAGCAATACTTCCCGGGTACCTGCCGTGTGACCCGGCGGGGAAGGTTTAAACTACTACATATGGTAAACCAGCAGAGATATTATTTAGAAGATAATTTAGGAAACAAAAGATCAAAACATATAATAATACAATATGATAAAGTAATTAAAGGTAATTAAAGGTAATTAAACGTACAGATTAATGCAGGCGGACGGTCGTGCAGGGTTAGTTTAATGGTTTGAAAACATTCTTATTAGCTTATTAACGACTTATATAACGAGAGAGTTAGCTGCACTATATGATATCATGTTACTAGTCCCCTTTAAAATGGAGCGTTCAATCTCCGGTAATTGCCACAAAATTGCATAAGTAGTTTATAATTGTATAATAAGGATAGGACATGGGAGACTGGCGGGGGGAGAGCAGGAGTCGGGGAGGCTTGGGGGTCCAATAAGGGGGGGGGGGGTCCAATAAGAGCCACACTTACAGGGAACAAAGTATATACAAGTCAAGAGACAAAAAGGGGAGTAATTAGTTAATTAGGTGATTAGATGTCCTGACTGGAGGACCTTCGTCTAGTTACACTGTTAAACGTGCACAAACAATGAGAATACAGGACAGCAGCTAACAACCTTAATCATGAAACTCTGATGGAGAATGTTACCATGGTAAATGGTAACTCAGTGGCAGTGGATGATAAGTATGAGCAGGAATGACAAGCTCGTTGACCACGCCGCAACAGCGCACAATTGACCTCATTTTACAATTATAAAACATGAGGAGAATGTGTACATTGTACACCAAATTATACACTCACTGCTCTATTTATGTGTACAAAACTGCACAGCCAATATCACACATTATATCTGGAGACTAAAATATAATAACCACATTTACTATAAATTGAAAAAAAGAACAGAATATTCTGGAAGGAAAGAAAAATATCAGAAATAAGAATAATAATAAATAATAACAATGACCTGCACGGAGTTACATATAAAGCAAGCTAGATTGCCGTAAAGTCTGAGGGAGATAAAAGGAATTACACCTCGCCACTATTGATTACAACACTAGTTCACTACACTTACACTTCACCACTATACTACTACTACTACTACTACTACTACTACTACTACTACTAGTATAGTGCTACTAGTACGAATTATACTGTGTTTCGATAGGGGATGTTATGTACAGCTAGATCATTGAGCTCTTCTTCGCACTTACACAATTCACACTACATTATGAAGTGTACGAGAAAGAGCAATTTGCAACACTGAGAGCTATTCTAAAATCAGGAGCTGCAGTACAGTGAGATTACACTTACAACTGAAACAGCGGAAATAAGTAATAAATAGGAATAAAGCAGTAAAATTGAAATTTTAAAAAGTAGTGTTATAATAAATTAGTAATAAAATAAAGTAGTAATATAATAAAGTAATAAAGACTCAAGTGAGTTAGCGAACTATGTAGGATGATTCACATGAGACGAAAGTAAAAGCTACCCAGTATAATATTACTGATACGAGAGTAAATCAATTTGACTCCTCCTAATACAGATTTTATAGATAAACTGAATAAAGGAGGGCCCTATGAACCTCAGTAAACCCAGGGGGAGACATAAACAAATTGACCATGTCAGAGATCTGGCAGTCCTTAATAGTGGATGAGAGAAGAAGAAGGAGATCTGAAAACGTCTTCTGATTTCCTGTCTTCTGATTGGTCAATCTGGTAGATTAAGATCTTCTGATTGGACGGTTAGCAGCCTACATGGGACCACTATTTAACTGGGAGGGATTGGCAGTAAGAGTGAGCCGGTACAAGTGCCCTGAGAGACAAGGGACCTGTCACACTCGTACAACACCTCTTCTCACTTCCCCTCACACTTCACCCCTACCTCTACACTACAGTACTGCTACAACACCTATACAACACCTATACTGCACTCCTAGTGCTCCTGTTTAACCAAAACCTTTCAAATCTGGGAAGTCTTAGTAAAACGCGCGGTTTCGACTTGCGGAAACGGTGGTGCGCCGGGCACGTGACTACCTTATATGGTAGTAGGTCACCTGACAGCAACATAGCATGTCAAGTAAAGGATACTGTCAGCTGTAACAACAATGGTAATGGTGACTGTAGTGCATGCACCTCCAAGGGCTGAGAAACGTGAAGGGGAAAGTGGCGGGAAGAAGAGAGGGAAGTAGAGAGTGACTAAATAATGGGCACATCACTACCGCGGAGAACCAGTTTTAGTTATCTAAATGATTAAATACAGTTTAATGCAGTATTACTCTTAATCAACAAACCAGCAAGAAAAAGAGTAACCGAATCACTTGCAAAACTGTTTCAAGATCACACAGCCACATGGAGTATAATAATACCGTTAATCGTAATACTATTTGCTCTCTTCTGATTACAAGTAGAATGAGTTAAATACAACATTATGGAGTTGCTATCTCACAAAGTAATAGCCAGATAGTTAGTTATCAGGATATCCCATATCTCGCACTACCCTTGCAACATAATCCTTGTACACGAGATACGAACACTTCAACACCCCCTTTTTGAGGAATGACAGTTGACAGATACAGCTCTAAAGCCATATTGTGCCCCGTCATCACCACATTATCATCAGCGGGGGAGAGGGTCATCGCCCTCTTTAATTTGTCTTGATATATTGACTGGGTAACATTGCAAAAACAAAGGAGCAGAAGCATACAAAGTTGTTCATTGTTCCTACACAACAGTGATGACCCGCACGGTGCGATTAACTCCGACATTCACAAAGTGTCAAAAAGTGTTCCAAACAAGTATAAGTTAATGAAAATAATTGTGCCGGTCCATGAGAATAATATACTAATTGAACGACAAATGAGGGTAATACCTCTGACAAATGTCTAATTGCAGGCCAACAAGACAAATACTCTTTACATGTAGTGAGAGCTTATTTGTCAGTATATTAAGCAGGTACCTGGTACAGTACCACTAAAATAAAACGTTTCAACTCCTCACAAACTCCTTTATAACACTATATAACAAAACAAGCCATTCACCAACACAAGAGATTCCGGCAGTTAACCAGTATGTGCCTGTATTCACTATTCAGCTGATCCCCCACTAATCACTATCCCTCTAAACGAGATCACAATCTTTCCCCACATTCCTTTATACCCCACATGCGGTACTGTTTGAACTGCGGGGCTGTGAGAGTGTGTCAAACTCAAACAACATTAGACAACACATGTAGCTAAAGACATAACAAAACACCATGTACAAATAGCGGCTATATAATGTAAAGCTCCAGATGTAAGCGAGAGAGGGAGGAGGGGGGCTTAATGGTTATCGGTATAAAGTCATTAGCAGAAAACATATGTTGCAGTCGAGATGGTGCAACGTGAACATAGTTTTGTGCTCTCTTCGCAAATCTCACTTTCTTTTCACGAAAAGGAACGTTAACAGAAATTCGGTCAATAAAAGCAACAAATTGTAGGAATTGGGCGGCAAATTAAATTGAACTCTAACATATATTCGGGTAAACTAAAAATACAAAATGAGAATACAAAGAAAGAGGTCGGCTTCTCAATAAATCACAACTAATTGCAGAGCGGGATTACAACAAGGTTTCACCTTTGAGATTAACAACGGCCGTTAACATGGCAAATACTTACATACCAGGATCAAAGCTATAATGAACAGGGCAAAGCGCTTCAGAAATAAACACTGTGATCTAACAATGAAGCAGGTAAAGCTAAGATCCGGAAATACTGCAGCGCTGAACACATTAACATTTGTCCTTAACAAGGTGCCGGGCAGTTCGAAGAGAGAGCCGCGCAGTTGGAGCTTCTCGGAGAGAGAAAGCCCTGTCAACTTGTTAACACGTTATAAAACCACACTGCAAAGCTGAGCACTATATCCGGGTAGCCGGGCAGAGAAAACGAGGGAGAGTGGTGACAAAACTCTGAACAATCTGGTGACAAGGGGTATTATTATTAGGAGGGAATCCAGCATGTTTAACATACCGCAGTGAGATGCAGTGCATTCCAGAGGAGAGAGGAGGTGGCAGGGAGGATAGAAGGGTGGCAGGGAGGAGAGAGAGTTGTTTCACAGTGATCATTTTATGAGAGCTATTATTGGTAGTGTCCCTTTACCAACGATCAACAAAGAGTGGAAGAAGCTGGGCTAGTTGTAGAGTGGGTAGATTGTGGGTAGATTCAGAGGACAGAAGATTGTATGGATTACAGAGAGGGACCTTGGGGACATCTCCAGGGCACTTGAAAGACTGCTAAACACAACTTCGTCAGTTAATGCGGATTGAGCTGGATTTTTGGACGAAGGTCTAGAGCTTCAGTATAGAGCGGGAAATATTATGCTTCGAATAATAGGCTGCCGCTTGTGTTTTGATCGGTGATAATTCGCTGGACACACGCATTGGATGTGACAGCTGGTGGGCCGGTCGTGAGTCCCAGAGAGAGAGAGATAAAGAGAGTGCGAATTCAGGGTGCTCCTGAAATATTGGCACTGAGCGAACATTCGCCAAGGGAAAAATTCAGATATGTGCCACTTAACCGCTTGACAAACTTTAAGTACCCGAAAAAAAACAAAAGTAGGTGGCCACAAAGATACTTACACAGCTATAATAGCAGTTACTAAACGTATATTGTACCTATATTGTACAGGGCCGCCAACATGCACAATACGACAGCTTAATAAGGAGAGTGAGAAGTACTATAATAGCAGGGAGGTGTTTGCTCGCCCAGAAAACTGTCGAGCATCACAGAGCGAGCATCACAGAGCGAGCATCACAGAGCGAGCATCACAGAGCGAGCATCACAGAGCGAGCTACAAGCTAGAGAGAAGACAGAGTGAGCTGGAGAGAAGAGGAGGAGAATGATGACTTAAGAAGGGCGACTTGACGTCGGACACTGTTAAACCCCTGTGACTAGAGAGTTTGTAGTGTCGACCTGCCGTCTGTAGCCGTTAAACACACAGGACAGGAGAAAAAGGACTAAAGTTAAACACAGGGAACTAAGAACTACCGCTACTCTAGTAACAGGGAACTAGGAAACAGCACATCTAGATGGGTGTTGTCTGACAGACAGCTGCGTGTTGTCATGGCAACACACAGAGAGGGAGCATGTAGCCGGTCCGCATGTAGCCGCCCCCGACGGATCAAATGTCAGCTCTCTTGACAACCTCCAGACACTACTAGAACCTCAATCATGAGAGACAGGACCAGAACCTGAACCACAGGATCCCAGAAGAGGGAGGAGGCTCCTAGACAGAACAATAAACCACAAGGTCACATGACTAAAATACAATGTTACCAGAACATGAGGGTGAAGGCGTGGCTACAAATCCCCACTATTCTGCTTAATGAGACGGAACACGGCCGACATTTAGGGGATGTAAATTAGGCTAATCAGCAATAATTACAGCAGCCACATGCTCACGTACACAGGGTGCAGGGAGAGTGGTGGCTTGATGACGTCACACCACATACCACGTGACGTCACACCACGTGACGTTGTATTGAGTCACACGGTATCCGCCATGTGCCTGCTACCCAAATATATCTATTTCTAAACATTTTAGTTAGATGAATATAAGGATACGATTGAAAGGTTTGAAGTGTGTATAAGAACGAAAAATTGTCAATAATATGAACGAACCACCATATTATGAGATGGGAACTAGAACACACTATCTTGGGCTGTAACACATGGATGGAGTTTCTAGAAGAGAGAAAAAGATAAGTTTTCAGAAACTTATGTGGAAAATAAGATTAATAAGCGTGAAACTCAACGCTCGAGGTCGCATAAATTCATAAAACCGTGAAAATGTAATATCCCTGGTGACGTGGTAGAAGGTTCTTTCTCCTGTAAACTGGTACAGGGCGAGAAATGCCCACTCCTTGCCCGGATATACGCCCATTTGTCCATTATTAACGCTCCACTTGGTCCACAAGTGATACCGATCAGCTCTAGAAGCCACAGTTAAATATATCGGAACAAACTAGTGGTCTTACAGACACTACTACACTACTATGATACATGCTTTGAGAGGTTGAAGAGCTTTATAGTAACTGAGCGGCCCTTTACAAACTACACGTTATGTGATCCTTTGTGGAGTTATAGGGTGAGTACACTGCTCTCAAAGGATAGTAGAGTACACAACTACATGTATAGGAAATGTATAGCGTATACACTATACATTACGTTACAATATGCTAGTAAAACTGCAACTCACACAAAAATAATAATTTTACTAAGGAACAAAAGTGAGCGCCTATTAAAAATATCGCACTGTAAAAATGGGAGGAGGTAGAGTGGGTGGTGCATGTTGCAGGTACAATGTGCATATATCGGAGCTGTAAAGTCTGTAAAAGTAGAGACAATATGTATATGGAGGGAGGTGGAGTCACGTGACATGAAGTCAGAGGACCATGACCTCAGAACAACACTCCCTGAAGTAGTCCCATGATGGTATACCTCCTATGATAGTACAGGTAGTACCAGCCACTATAAGTATATTAACTTTAAAATAGCGCAATATAACGGTAGCTATGTTGCGACGTTAGAAACACTACACAGTACACAGTAGCAGGGAGATATTTCTCCAGCTCAGCAGGAGCTGGCTCTTCCTCGTCACTCTACTCAAGAGGAGAGTTTAGAAGAGACGAGGGAAGATGACAATATAACCGCGGGATCACCCGCACTATTTTTAGAACTAAGGCGGAATTCACCCGGACTAGGCAGAATTCGGTCCCGTTTCATGACTGATATTGGCAAAAGAATGTGAGCAAGTCACATGCTGGAATGTTGGGGAAATGGTGACCGGGGCGGACAAGGATGTTCTTTCTCGTCTGCACATATCTTAAGTCATGTAACCAATAAACCAAAGTCATGCTGACCTCTGATAAGTCACAATCTGAGTTGAATCATCAGCTGGTTCATCAAGAGAAAACAGAGCCGCGTGTATTTCTGTGAGCTGCAGTCAGCTCACTAGCTAAACGTGTAAAAAGAAAAGGCTTCAAGTGATAATGCTGTACTCCTTTATAAAGTGAGCATGTGCAAACAAAAGTATAGATATCCACCAATGACACAGCCATTGAACAATTAAATAGATTAATAACCGGACAACCAACAGATAGAACAAAAAGGAGAATACACCACAGTACCCGCAGTGAGCAGGGTGAGCACACTGCACGGATAGGCTGGGGAGGACAGCCCAACAAAAGGATTGATATCAGGCAATACATCTCACAAAACATATAAACATAGACTAGTCGCACTCAATCTGGCATGGTGTCATCAATACGCTTACAAGTCGCTTACAAGTCGCTTACAAGTCGCTTACAAGTAAAATTATATTCTCGTAAGTCTGAGCCGTCAAGTCCCCCACTAGGGTTCTCTTAATCTGGTCATTAAAATTCCACCTAATTAATTGAGAAAAGGGGGCAAATAAAGGGGACTATCAGCAAGTACCGGATCTCCTGATTAGTCAAATTACAGTTTGTAGATGCCCCACGTGGGACCATGTCAAAAGGTGACGGAACGAGCAGCTATGTCTGCTGATGACGCCTCCACCGTACTCGCGAGGAACACTTATTATGACAGGCTAATAAGGAGTACGGCTAATAATGGAGCTCCACAGGCTGGCTGCCCACAGGGGTGTTCAGTTAATGAGTCCTATTAAAGCCCTTTATCACCACACGGTGGTACGGAACCAATAGGAAGTCAAGAACAAGAATAGAGTCCTATTAAACACGAACAGTTCCCATACACTCCCGGCACAATGGACAAGTATTTGAAATATTCATAACGAGGCGATCAGCGATGTTAGGAATGTCTCTCCATACAATAAGGTTATTTATGAAGGAGCACACAGTAAGAGAGGGGTGTATGAAGAGAGAGGGGCTCCACCTTACTGTCTACCTGTGTAACTAATTACTAATTAGCCTGCTGCCGAGCTACAATTTGAGCTACTTTACATTCAGTTGCAGCTGAGATAATAGTCCCGCTAGAACAAACCCGGACAATGACAGAAACAGATCTTTCTTAGCTGCACCTAGTTCAGAACATGCGGGAGAAAACCTCTAAAAGAGCCTCTAAAACCAGATCAAACAGTCAGGTGACAAAGATCAAACAGTCACGTGATACAAGGTAGTAATGATTGGGCAGTCTGAAGTGATGTTAGACAAAGAAAGTGGGCTGTGGGGGAGATTGAGCTCCAGACGAAGACCCTCTCTAACCTGAGAACCCCTCTCCGGTCGGGGTATCAGGGGGTGGCATGTGAGCGGGTACCTAACACCCTATAACACGACCATTACCAGCCTATGTGAGCATATTGTTAGCTTTAAAATCACATCCCTCGCCACTAACTATTGAGCCAACTTTTAGTTATTCCTAATCTAACCAGAAACCTGGTTATAGAACACAAATCAAGCCCACAAACTGGCCAAAAAGTGGTGATAAAGCTTCTATAAACCTCGTTATAGAACTAAAATCAAGCCCACAAACTCGGCCAATAGCTGGTGATAAAGAAGCCGAGCAGCGAAAGTGAGCCAGAGACCGCGTTTTGAGGCCACAAAACCTTACTAAATGGTATTAAGAATTAACAGAGTGACAAGGTGGCTGTTTAAAAGCTGAAACCCTCCTTTTTGGATGAATAAGAGGAGCAGTTAGACCCGGTCAGTTATAAACCTGACATGTAGACCTCTGTTAAATCCTGGACCAATGTTATAAACCCCCTGATGACAGGGCGGCGATGGAAGAAGTGGGACAGGGCTCTGAAAGTAGTGGGATAGCGTTGCTATGGTAACACCATGGTAACACGTATAGTGGGATAGCGTTGAAACGGCGTTTAACAGATCTGTCACTAGAGAAATGGATAACTTGTTGCTGTGGTAACACCATGGTAAGACCATGGTAACATGTGTCAGGGTAACTAGAAGGGTGTTTGCCACGCGGTCAACTGTGGTGTAGTCGGAAGGGCTGTCAGGTTCCACGTGCTGCCTGGGGCTCAGTGTCTCGACACCATGGTAACTACTTCTACAGTAGGGCTACTCAGTGGACAGCCATGTGGACTACCAAATATTGGACATGTGGAGCCGTGTTCAAATATGATGAGGAGGTCGTCTACAATAAACCGAATACTTCTATATCTATCAATATTGGACACTGAGCAAATAATTTCTACCGCGAGAACTTAAGATCAAGAAAGAATTTAATCCGAACAGCAAAAGGATCCTATCAGGCAAACAAATTGGAAAGAGTGTTAAGTAATTTGAAATCGATTAGAGGCGTGCTGAATGTTGCCTCATGAAGCAGGAGGGCCGCGAAACTACGTGAGATGGAGAGAACACAAGTTTAGACAACCAAACAAGTGACTTTTGGAGCGGCTTGTAGTTGTAGTCAGAAAGCAAAGAAAAGTGATCGCAGAAATAAACCAACAATTTAGGTAAAATTCAGAGCTTAGGTCTGATCTAGAGCTTGCACTAAAACAAGATGAAATACGACCAACATGATCAATAGAATTCCAAAATAAGAATAATGTGCGTAAAGAAAATATACCAAACAAAAGTAGGGTCTGCAAGCTATTGTAGCTCAATCAAGGAATTATTGTAGCTTAATTTGGCTCAATTAATGTGCAATTAAACTACTAGCGACCGCTGGGTCCGTTGGTAAATAGCAGCGAGTCATTATTCTTATATTCTCATATTATATTAACTAGGACAGTATATTTTATATAGCTGAGCTGGCAATATCAACTATTTCCCCATTATTAGGGTGGTCTCTCTTAAAGAAAGGAGAAGAGGAGGAGAGGAGAGGAGAGGAGAGGAGAGGAGAGGAGAGGAGAGGAGAGGAGAGGAGAGGAGAGGAGAGGAGAGGAGAGGAGAGGAGAGGAGAGGAGAGGAGAGGAGAGGAGAGGAGAGGAGGAGAGGAGAGGAGAGGAGAGGAGAGGGGGTTCCCTCTCTCCTGACAGACAATAGCTTATACTAAATATACTAATAAAGGTTCTCGCCCACAGAAAAAGTGGCGATAACAAAAACGTCTCTGGTAAACGTGGTGTTGACAGTTAGAGATACGGGCAGGTCGATAGATAGGGTAGTGAGCTGATAAATGGTTATTTAATGGTTATTAGTCAGCAGCAAGCAATCGTAACGGTATTGTCGCGAGTCCTTAACACGTCTAAGAGCCTCGCTTTACTTAACCTTATAACGACAATGCAGCCAGGGTATAAAAGTAAAACAAAGCAGCCTAGTAAAGTTAGTTAAAAGTAAGTCTCTGAATAGAACCCCGAGAAAAACACGTCATATCCAACAGACTGAGTGTATGAAGTTTAAAAAGCAATTCATGTCTCGCACCATGAACATGCACAACCTTCAGCGGGTGCAGGAAACGTCTCAACACTGCCAAATAGTAGCAGTACAGTAGCAAGTTACTTTGTAGTTTTGTAGTTTATAAAGTGCCGCCCACTACGTTAGAGTGCGACAAATATAACGGCAAAAGGTGTGACAAATCCCACAAACAATGCGTCATATAATGCGATAAGTAACGTCAAAATGTGTGACGAATCACACGTGACTCTGATAGTCAATGTGACTCTGGGAAGAAAGCCGGAACTGGAGCAACAACATACAAATAAGGACAGCTCCTAGTACATCACACACAATCTTATCACAGTACACCATCACTATGACAACCATCACTATGACAGGGTTGTGTGAGATTATCAGGGAAAATAGTCTATCATACAAAAACATCCCATCCCCCAAGAACTATCTACCTAGCTGCTGCAGTTTAATTTGTACACAAAGCTGACAAAGAACACACGCTAACATGTTGCGACAGATGTTACCCTGGAATCCTAGTCAGATATAATCGAGACAACCATTAACTTCGCCCCGTGTACTTGCAACTTCGCGCCAAAATGATTGTTGGAAAATGAGGAATCCGATCACGTGAGCAGATGAGAATGAGGCCCCACACGTAGTGGGGAGTATAGGCGGGGGCGATGTGCATGATGCATTACTCAGCTGCAATTAGGGGACTCTCCTCCACCTAATTGGTTAATGTACACAGCCGTACACGCAATGACTCGTATCAGCGTGCACGTGCACCCCCTCTCCCCCGTTACCCTGGCAACCTGCACGTGGAGTCGGGACCAAGTGAAAATCACCCCGATATTATCCACATGTGGTCTGGAAATGAGGGTTACCACCAGCTCTACTTACAGTAATACACCCGATTTGTTGTGACCCCCTCTCTAATCGAAAACATGGGTAATTTTAATCAGTCTCCACATGTTCTCCACATGTACCACACTGTGTAACCCTATCAAGCCCCCTGCGAGAAAGTAAAATATAAAGCTCAGTAATGACGGTAACTGGAGAAATAACCAGTCGGATAATAACTACGGGTTCCTAAATTGGCTGCAGTGGAAATGACAGGTGAAAAAAGCCCTACATAGAATTCCCGTTAGCAATTCCCTCAGCAGCTACAAAGTTACAATATTATGTTAAAACTGCAGCCTTAGGATGACAAAGCACAGAAACCTGACAAGTGTGTATCGAAACTGTAAAGTATAAACTTATAAAGGTATCGCGGGGCGCGATATTTTCCTTTTTAAGAGCTTACAGCTAACACGCTAGACGATTTACAAGTCACGAGACACGTCAAATCATTAGCAAGTAAACTGAAATAGAGTTTATTGAGGCCTCTATTTTTAGGTTGCTATTTCATAGAGTCTAAAATATTACGATTATAAGGTTTAGAATTGATATGAAAAATTTTCCCAAGGTTTCAATGCACTATTTATCACAGATCCAACATAGAACCCTTCATGCGGCAGACATTTCACAAAGTGGCAGACAATATGTTAAATTAAAACAGCATTGATGAGTTGAGTTAAGAGTTGACACTTTGCTATGGTAACATAGTGATAAAACCGTAACAAAGTTTCACTGCGTCACCCTCTTTTAAACTTGTCACATATTGCTCCTTCATAAAACATATCACATATCTAGACAGTGGTAATGTTGCAGGAAGACTACCCGGACAATTTGACAACCACTTCAACTAAACTTTATCCAACGTGGAATATGTGAAGTTAGGCGAAAGCGAGGGAAGTGAGGCGAAAGCGAGGATGAAGTGGCAGTTTATAGACGGATGGTGATTAAAACTCACGTCAACAGAAATGTGGCAGACTTTGTAGTTAGACTCAAAATATTAGGTGAGTTTAGCGACTTAACTGCCTCGACGTTAAAATACACTTTAAAATAGAACAATCAACAGCCTGCACATGATCTAATAATTCTACAAAAGAAAACCAAATAAATTAGAAATGCGACATTATGAAGGAGTCAGAGTGAGAGACTGAGGGACCTTTACTATTCTTTAGAACTGAGTTAAGTATATTCAAATTGTCCTTAAGGGGGGTCCTTAAGATGAAACTAAAGATTATTTAGAGGGGGTCCTTTAGAGAGAAACATGAAACTTGTTTAAATCTCAGTGACCGTGTAGAAATTAGAACAATACCAAACATATTTAGTGCTATTATCGAATGACTATAACTGGGTATAAAACTCTCACTTCTCATATCTCAACAGGAACTCTAAACTTCACATCTCAGCAGGAACTCTTAACCTCGCATCTCAGCAGGAACTCTAAAGAAACTCTAAACCTCGCAGCAGGAACTCTAAAGGAACTCTAAAGTGCACGCTAGAATGTGTACAATAAAAATGTTATAAGCTAGTGGAAGGTGCGAGGTGTATAATGTACTGGGAAGAAGGCTGGTGCTACGTACTAAAGCAAATTAATCTACAAACCAGGAGTTTGAGGCCTGAAAATAGCACTTGTACCCCCCTCCTCCCAGAAGAGTAATTACCGTTCAGAGTAGGAGAAGAGAAAAGAGGGAGCAGTTGTATTGTCTTCATCACTACTTCATTATTTATTTGTTGGCAGTTGGCTCTCACTCAATAGCTCTACTGTCAAGTTTTGACACGTTCTCCTCAAACCGCGAAAGGGAGAAGTTTCATAAGTTGCGGGTTAGCCAAGTAACAAACAAAGAAGTGGCCACTTTATTAACTGTAGCCACGTTATTACCTGTAGCTAGCTGATAGTGATAATACAGCTCACAAAACCCTTCCTCAGAACTAAATAACAATTATACGAGTGCAAATAAGGTGATCACCATGAGAAGTGGAAGGTAATTAGATATATCGAGCTAGAAGGACCTGTATCTACTGGGGCCTGCTAAACCCCAGGTTTGGGTAATTAGCCACAATATACAGTACACATAATAATGGGACTGAATAAGTAACTTCTATAAGCTCTGGCTATTATGCAGGTCCAAGAGGGAAGATATGCGATAATAGAATAGTATACTCACAATAAACATTACACTACTATAAACATTACATACGGACCATCCCCACCCCCCCCCCCCCCCACTGGGGGCGTGTGTAACAATCACAACACCAATAGTCACATACCTCATCAAACACAACACCAACGTCCAACAATCACATACCGTATCAATCACAACATTAACAATCACATACCGTAATCCGTATTCCTTATCAATCACAACATTAACAATAACATACTGGCGCCTATAACAGTATTACAAAACACACATATGATCATCACGGTAATCGTAGCCTCTCATCGTCAATTTATGTCCGCTCAGCCTCCTCCAAAACAAACAATGAGCTGAATAGTGAAGGTAGTGTGACATATAGTCACGCGACCAGGTGGGAAGTGTCATTGATCACATTTACTCTGACCAGGTCATTGGTCACATGATTTAATGAGAATACAAACATGTTTAGCTAAGTAGTGTGTTTAGCAGAGTAGTGGTGGTTTATTCGGCGGTTATTTATAGACCACCTCCGGTATACATTGCCTTTCAGTCGCTATAATATACACATTTCTGCGGGTCACAATACAGGTAGCTATGTGTTGGATTTTAGTTGTAAATTGGACAATACACACGGAGGGGTATATAAGGTGAAGCCAGCTACCAGCTACATAATATGTGTGATATAACATACTTATAGCCATAAAGTTGTTGTATTATAATCTGTGAAGTGAAAATTAAAAGCTTGAAACCTTACCCCTAGCTGTTGTGCTACCAGCGGTGAGATCACACCTAGTTTCTTATCAAACCGATACAACTTATACCTGTCAATCCCATGACAACACTACGGTTTCTCACGTGATAGTTCACGTGCTCACCATGGCAAAAGCCCGGAAGTCAGGTATTGCACGTGCGATTTGACACGAAGGGTGGAGCTGGCTGGGGTTGTTAAAAGCAGTGAGGACAGGTTAGGTGCATGTTTAATATAGATCTAGTGAGACTGGTGAGACTAGTGAGCTCAATTATAGTGGGGTGGTTTAAATCTGTATCAGCAAATAATTTCAAGTCGAAGTTTGGAAATGGCAGCGCTAAAGTATACTCTAGTTGACCAAACCATCTACTGATCGTATAAGATCGCTGAAGGAAGGTAGACAAATCCAGATTACAGGCGAGTAAAACAGTGCATCTATAGAGTGGGGAGTTATAACGCTGCACAGCGCACTGTGGTGAGGGAGCAACCAGCCCGACTACAGTAACACTGCACTGTCAAAACATCAGCTGAAAGATCGCTCACATCCTCCTGATCGAGTATCACGTGACATCTATTCTGCTCACTGATTGGTGGAAATTAGCTGACAACCAAGCTGATTGGCCGGCAATCAACCGTCTTAAATACAACAACGCAAGACCTGGTAAACATACAACGCCTTTCCGGTTACCATGCCAATGACACGCGCACCCAATCGTTACTATGGAAACGGGCAGCTTGTCTCCTGGTTGGTGGTGCAGTCACGTGATACGGTGGCCTAATAATTGCTGAGAGAGAGTCAAGCTCTTCTGCGCATGTACCAGGGTCAGTATTTGTCGTAACAAAAACTGTACATTTTACTTTTTTTTCATTGCTTTTACTATCTTTGGTGTATCACGTAATGTTTAATTCCTAATAAATTGGGTCGTGCACAATGCACATCTAGAAATATTCCGAATAAGGACAGCAAGAATGTTAAACAAGACAATAATGTAAAGTATGACGGTTGAAAGCGACGTTAAACAAGCTTCACAACTGGACAATAGAATGAGGAAAGAGTAACGAGTCAAGGTAAACAATCACCAGAACGGATGAGTTTACATCTAACTGAATAATAGGGATAATAGCATTCACGAAGAGAGAACCCCTCCTGATCCACTAGCATCACTGTCACCATAGCATAAGATCACTACACACTATACATAAGTTATTAGTCATCATCACTTGATCTGAAGCAATCGCGAGAGGAATTTCGTGACTTAACAATAGTAGAAATGCGAAGCAAAATAAGAACTACGTAAGCTGGTACTGAATGATATGGTAGACTTAAAAACAGTTTGGACCCTATTTCTGGACGGGCATGTTAGAACATGAAACTCGATAAGTGACGTACAAAGCCCTTAAGTCACCACATCACCTGGGCATCTAGTTATCAGCCTGAAAGTAAAACCAGGTATCTAAAACTCGTTAGGTCACGAAAGTAAAACTAGAGGTACCTGCCTTGAGGTACCTGACTTGAGGAACCTAACCTGTTCCCACTCGGAAACATGGTCATAACAACTAACATATTGATACGTTTACGTCCAGAGTGCTCTGCCACTATCCACTAGTCTCAGATGGAGCTAACGGTCATTACAAAAATATAACAACTAGTCCGGGAATGGAAATCCTCCAAAAACTCGTAAACAAAAATGCACTGCTCGCCGTGGCTGAAACCTAAAAATAGCCCTAACCCAGATCAGCAGATCCCTGGCAGCAATGCAATCTCACTAAACCTCCACAGTTATTAGGCTGCTACAGGGGCTGTCTCTGCTGCACGGCATGATCCAAAGAATGTTTTTGCATTGTTTTGATTTGTCGGAATGTCTACGATTACACCTCGCGTCGATCAGGTAATTAACCAATTACCGATCAATTAGCCTATTACCGAGCAATTATAGCGGGAGACGGCGGCTGTGGAGCCGGGAGAGCGTGCCAGAAAGTAGTGAGGAGTTCACCAGGTACTACTGGTACATGTAACCTGTAGTACCCACTTACAGGTACAGCCCTGCTTCACATAATACCATGTTATCAGATTAGTTATCAGGGATCCGTTATAGAGTACCCGACCAGGCTAATACCAATTTAGATTGTCCCACTTTCCCTTACTTCCTGCTGAACAAGGAAGTTAGGGAAAGAACATTCTATCCGGGAATATTGAACAAGGTACGTGGATATTGATATTTCATTACCACCAATAAACATTCTAACATTATATGCAGTTCCCGCTTTGTTCGAATTCCAAAATACCAATCCCTAGTCTGACGCATCGTTAGCCAACAATCAACATCAAAAACAAAAACTGAAAACTAAACCTTTAATCGGTGCAAAGTACATTAAACCTATTGGAAACGTTCACGGAGCCAGCAGATGCTGCGTTCTCCGAGTTTAGATCATTTGTTGGCAAGGCGCCATCACGGGAATGCACAGAGAACAACAAGCCGGAGAATGGAAGAAGGGGGGCGCGGTGTTATAAAGGTGACTAAAACATTGTAAAGCGGCACCCCCTGGTGTGCTGGTGGAGTATAGAGTTACCTCAGCTCCACAAATAGAGCGGTAACTAGATGGAGCCATAACCCCCTGTGTTATTCAGGAATTTGAATACCGGGGGAGAGATCAGAGACGGGCAGTTCAAACTGGCATTGTCATGGTAACTGATTGTACCCGCCAACGTTAACAGGATTTATAAACCGAGTGATTTACATGATGGGGAGTTGTGAGAGAGTGGTTTGTGGTGACTACATGCTGTCCTGACTCCTGACTAATACATATAGTAGGTAGTATGACTATGTAATATATAGACTAGAGATTAGGCAGGACGAGGAGAACACAGTTCTTTTCTACATTCCAAAGGTTTCCCCATTATAAAATGTAGAAATGTTTGCCGGTTTGAAAAACACGTACCAGTTACCGGTAATGTGTAGTTACCGGTGAAATTAGCATGAAGGTGTTAAAGTCACTGTGTAGCAGGTTTAGAGTATTTTAATAATTGACACGCGCTACCAGGTCCTCTCCAGGAACAGGCAGGTCTTTGTCGGCCCTACATCCGGCCCAGTACCGGCCCTACATCCGGTATGGGAACTGGGACCTGTAAACCATGGTCTTACATCCACCCACTAGTGTTTACCTCTCATTCAATTTCTCTATTCAATCAGCGACTCAGAAAGTAGGAACCATGAGGAGTAACCTTGTTGTTTTGCTCGTTATATTGAGCCCTGCCAGGAATGGAGCTGAACGTGTCTCCGGGCTGTCAACTGTGATGCTAGTATTAGCGAGACACACTAAACCTCCCACACTGTGAGCTGTTCCAGCTGAACAATGGATTCTATTGGCCAGCTCAGCTCTTGAATGACTTGTTAGAATCAGTGGAATTTGTGGGTTCCCAGCTACTAGAACGGAGGGATACGCCGAGGTCTCCTCTCGTGGGAACACAAATTCCACTGCCGGAGGTTTGCGGAGTATTACGGAGGAATTAGAACCCTGTACACCATAAAAGGTAACATCAACTTGGTCAAAACTTACAACAACACTGACAAAGCCGTATACAGAAGCTTTCAACGCGATAATAACAAACAAGAGGACCGAAAATTAGGGAAAGTCGCCAAAAGAAGAAGGAGGACAATGACTTGAGTTGGGTACTCGCCAGAGGGAGTAACAGAGGTAGCAGCACCCAACTCATAGAGCTAGAGGGACTCAGTAACCTAGTTTAACCTAAACAGAGAGGGACTTAGTACCCTAGTTTAACCTAAACAGAGAGGAACTCAGTACCCTAGTTTAACCTAAACAGAGAGGAACTCAGTACCCTAGTTTAACCTAAACAGAGGGACATAGTTTAACCTAAACACAGAGGGTGCAGTACCCTTATAGTTTAATCAAAACACACACAGCGGATTACACTGAAACGTACACACACTGTATTTACATCGTACACTAACGCTTATCACCAAAAAAACACACACACACACACTATAAAAATAAATCCATTCCACAGAGCGAACATTACTGTGGGCTAATGGTTAACACGGAAAAGCTGTTACAATTACCTCACATCTACACTGCTACATAGCGGGAATAGTTGTCAGCCTCACAACAATTTGATTCTTACAACAGTGCTGGAAACACTCCACAACAAGTAGAGTAAGAGAGCGTCAAAACAAC
Source organism: Bolinopsis microptera (assembly GCF_026151205.1). Classification (NCBI taxonomy): domain Eukaryota; kingdom Metazoa; phylum Ctenophora; class Tentaculata; order Lobata; family Bolinopsidae; genus Bolinopsis; species Bolinopsis microptera. The sequence continues at coordinate 7,616,228 of NC_087082.1, read as the reverse complement.
AACACGTTCTATGCGGAGTTGTATAGTGAGACAAGAGTTTTCAGTGTTGTGTCACTAATGACTCATTAGGACATTATATGATAGAGCTCACATAAGTAGTTGCGAAATTGTCCGGACAGGTTAATTATCCAATTACCGTGCGATAATGAGAATAGCGAGCAACGCAGAAAGAGAGAAAACTAGCCGTAATTACTTGGGCGCCAAACGAACTGCGACACAAGTGCAGGTACCAACCGTTCTAAACATATTGGAAATATCTCCGCTGCCTGGTGTATGAGCGAACAATGTAAACAGAGAGAAGGAGAGAAAGAGGAGTTTGTAAAGAGAGGGTAAGCATGGGTAAACAGAATGATTAAGGAATTAAGAAGGAGACCAGCACAAAAGACCGGGCTCCTTCGAGTGCTCTTGGAAAGCAGTGTTACACGGTCCAAACGTATCAGAATGTAGATAGTAGCTAGCAGCTGCTATAGTACATATTGTAGCAGCTACTATAGCTAATATACTACATCTTGAAGCAGCTACTATAGCTAATATACTACATCTTGAAGCAGCTACTAGAGCTCTATAGCTACTATACTACATTATATTAGCTGCTATACTAGCTGATACTGATCACTAACCCTACTATTCTACAGGCTACAACTAAAAGCTAACTCACAAATAAACAACATGCCAGGAGAGGCCGTCAGCTAGGTGGTATAAGAGGTAATGTGTCCTGACAAGATATGTCAACTAGCTGATACTACCCTCTATCTCCTCCTCTCTCTCTGATAAGATAAGGGGAGGTCACTGTGTGAGAATAGGGCTTCACTAACTTCACACAGCAACCCTCACTGGAGACTGGCATATGTGAACTCGATCCTTCATCATAACTTATGTCCTTTCTGTCAAGGTGAAGGTTTTTTAGCCCGGAAGTTTTAAATTGGTCAGAAAATCTTGTAGGGACGCTAAAAATACCATGTTTAACAAGTTTAATGGCAGCTAGAAAGGAGTGTTGTTCTAAGTCTTCTCCCTGTCCAGGGTCTAACAGAAGAAACCTCCTCTTCATCAGTGTAGTAGTAGTGTAGCAGATCTAACAGAGACTAGCAGGGATGTTTTACAGCGATATCAAGGAAGGAAGCTGTATAATTTCAGAGATTTGATGAAGTTATCATGCACCGTATGGTTTTTTGGGAACTGTCTTGATAGTAAGTAGTACTTAGCAGTACTACTAGTTTGTTATAGGAGGTAGGCTAGTTGCTCGTCATTGGTGTGGATATAGGGCTGACTACCTGACAGTGGTAGCTGACTGTTCACATCGGACAAGTTTAGTGCCTGGTAGTGGCAGGGAGATAGTTTTTCAACATGTCAAATTATATAATAAAACAGATAAGCTTTACCCCACTGTTTAAAGGAACACGTGATGCCCATATAAGGAGATGGCACGGTGATCAAGCAATAGGGCTGACACACTGGCTTCGGAAAAAGTTAAACCATCTCATTCCTGACGTCAGGACGAGTGAAGCACTAGTTTTTAAAAGTGTCCTTCTGTGCCTGCTACTTCTAGCTAGTACTAGTAGGTACCTAGTAGTAGTAGTTGATTATAAGGTTGGGATACCTTGCTACTACAAGAGAGGAATGTGCTATTTCGGAAAGATAAATTCTCTGGAAGGCTTAAGAATGTTAGAGCTAGATGATAGAAGCAAGAAGATTGCGGGAATACACCACAAAGTTGGCAAGTGATGCCCATATAAGGAGATACACCACAAAGTTGGGTTTGAGTAGCAGTTACCAGTAATTCGGCGGAATGTTATACCAGTACAGTGTAAATATTACTTGTCCATTTCAGGAAATGATAGTGGATTTATCTACATTCACTATCACAGATAAATCATCAAGCTCATCGATTGATAGCTATTCTTAGGTAGAAGTTACAGTTACGTTATCATTGAGACGTTGGAACTGAGAATCAGCGTTTTAATACTTGCAACGCTACTACTATATTAATACATATATAAACTGAGAATATTCTCACCGGGTATGTTTCCCGACATAATAAATATGATGGAATTGTTAAACCCTCAAAACAAATAAAAAGAACACTGCCTGATAGGCATCAAAAGTGGTTACAATTCGGAGAAGTTAAGAGACAGGAAAAGGAGAGGAAGCACCGAGAACTGAAGAAGCGGTGTAGTTCGGGACTGAACTGCAAACTTCCCATACCAAATAAGGATCTGGTTGCTCCTCAGACCAAATATGGTGGTGCTCCAGTACCACATAAGGAAACAGCAGCTAGTCACCGCATCATATTGAGCTACTGAGCCGTGTCTTCCTGGGAAACTGTTGGAGAACAACTAACAAATATCTAGCAGCTACGTTTTACAGGGTACAATCTCACCGCTAGCTACAAGCAGCTCTACAAGCAGCTCACACAGGACCAATAGAGTTACCTCCCTCCCTAATTGTCTCACTATCAGTTGGGATTGCCATCCGGCAACGGAGAATGCCCAATCAGGAGGAGGAAGAAGCGGCGGGAGCCAATCAGAGCGGAGAACAAGGTCACGTGATATGAGAAATGGGCGGGAAGATTTAGTGTTCATTAACGACATTAGTTACCACCTGCAGTACTGGCATCTAGATACCTGCAGGGTATCTAGATGCCAGTACTTCACTCCTTCACCACCAAGTACCCACACTACTGTACCCTGCAACTACTATAAGTTATCCAGCTCACTGCGTATTGTTTAACGAAAGTTCCCCAATAATTAACTACCTCAGTCACAACAGTTCTTCTGTACCCTTCACTTTAAGCAAAGGCAACTACGAAACTTTAACTTAATATAACGAACACATGTCTAACCCTCAATAAGTCGAGAACTGCGACAACAGCTTATTTATAAAGAGAGCCCATCTGGCTGAGTAACTACTGCATAACATTTCGGCCTATTTTATCACAATGGCAATTTCACAACCGAACAAATGATGATAATATAGCGAAAAAAACCTACCACTATGATAAATTATTATCAAATTTTTAAAAAATCTGAAGTGATTACAAGAAACTTCCTAAAGATCTGATAAGTCTTTAGTTTTTATATAAAGTTCTTTAAAGAATAATAACTTTCACCCCGGTCAGGTGATGATCACATAATCATAACACCTGTTATTTGTTGCTACTACCTGTTAGTTACTAATACTACCTGTTACATGTTACCCTGCCTGTTACATTACATGGTAATAGCCTGCTAGTAGATGTTAATGTAACGAATACATACGGCAACTCTACAATCTCATTAAACTTGCAGTTCCTGATAAACTGATAGCCTGAAGTCAGCCACCGACTGAGATTTAAAACGACGGAAAGAACCACATCAAAATAAATCTATACTATATTATAATACACCCGAGTTTATGGATTTGTGGAGTAGCGCGTGTTAAATTATATAGCTTAAATAAAAGCCACCTCATTCAAAATAGACACAGCTGCTAATGTCTAACTTTCTACAAATTACCTTTTGAGAAGGATGCTGGTTTCTTGGCCCTGGTTTTGGTACAATTTAATACATTTGTTTGAAGAGTTCAGGAGTTGAGCAAAGAAACAGTTTAACTTTAAGGCAAAGATACACAAATTAAAGCAGCAACACACAATACTGTAACCTTAGAGAAACGGAGACAGGGCACAATGCACATTGTAAATATTTACCTGGTAGACAGTGCTTAAGTCTCAGCAGGAGTACTATAAATACATACCTGGATACCTGACTACCTGAATCAACAGAAATGAACAGCTCTGAACAGCACTGAACAGCTCTGAACAGCACTGAACAGCACTGAACAGCACTGAACAGCACTAAACAGCTCTGAACAGCACTGAACAGCTCTGAACAGCACTGAACAGCACTGAACAGCACTGAACAGCACTGAACAGCACTGAACAGCACTAAACAGCACTGAACAGCACTAAACAGCACTGAACAGCATTGAACAGCTCTGAACAGTTTGATCCTGCTTTCACTATCACGATATCAAGATATCTAACGAAAGAATGAATAAAAATGTCTCCAAAAAGTAAATCATTTCTCGGAAAAGTATTGAATATTATAGCAGTGACGAGATCTATGAAACGTGCACAGTAAATAACAAGATCTCTGAAACGTGCACAGTAAATGACAAGATCTCTGAAACGTGCACAGTAAATGACAAGATCTCTGAAACGTGCACAGTAAATGACAAGATCTCTGAAACGTGCACAGTAAATGACAAGATCTCTGAAACGTGCACAGTAAATGACAAGATCTCTGAAACGTGCACAGTAAATGACAAGATCTCTGAAACGTGCACAGTAAATGACAGGCTTGAGAAAGGGATGAGTTAGCCGGGAATAATCCCATCAAACATCGAGTTAGTTCGTTAAATAACCTAGTTACAACTTTACAATATGGTTATAAGGTTATACATATACTCATGGCTTACTGGCTGTGATGTTGCGCTTCGTGATCTTGTTATATCCCAGTTATAAATATGTCATAAAGAAGTTATATCCAGGTTATAAACGGGTTATATCGTAGTCATCTGGAGCTATTCAGTGGAGATACCATTATCAAGTGGAAATTAAAAAAGAGATTAAAGTTGCAAATATTTTCAAAAATGCCCTATCTTTTTTTTTAAAACTTTTTTAACTATGAATTTTAAAGATTCAAATGACACCCATCCCCCAATATCTCCTATGATAAGTTAAATAACGGAGCTAAGAAAGACAGATTAATTGATGTAGAGGTAATCTAAAAGCTCTAGTAATTGTGTAAAAGACGGTTCGGTTACCGTGGGTAGTTACAGAGTTAGTACAACAAGACTGGAGGGCATATGTTTAGAGTCCCAGTTCTGAGTTTCATGAGGTCAAGGAGGGCTTCCTCTCAAATAACCCGCGCTCAGAGTGGAGACCAGAACTTTGAGGGATGTTTTTTGGGGGGTAGTTACAGCGGGCTTCCACTGGTATTTGAAATTAAGAAATTATTGCGTATCCTGAGTTTTATGGTACTGAATGACGTGCTTTTTTAACTTGGTTAATCGAAGATTTTAGGCGCTTAAATTTGAAGAAAACCGTACAACGAAATGAGAGTAATTGTGGGAGGAAAACAACAATCTTGCAGCTTCAACTTTTCGAGAAACTAAACGTCGTGACTGGGAGTTCATGACTTACATTTCCAAAAACTAGCAGTCTAGTGTACCAAAGTAAACTGGGTCAGAGACAATATCTCTCACAAGGTAGCCGTCTCATGGAACCCTAACTTCCCGGCCCTGGACCCTGAACAACATTACCCCCACTCCAGGGTCACAATCTAACCGAGCATTTCCTGGTCCCAGACAAAGAATCAAACATAAAGAGCAGTAGGACACGAGACTTCCGCCCCTTATATGGTAGTGTTACTATAGTAACACTACCATATAAGGTAATGTTCTCCACTTCCGCCCCGGGGGCCGGGATAGTATCAGGCAGGGGGAGTGAGTGGCTTTGTGGTTTACTAGCACCGCCCTTCCTGCAGCATCAGGGTACATCTGTTAATTGAATCTGTTAATTGAATTGTAATAACCTGGGATTAATAACTGTGGATGAGCAGGAGTGGGCGAGAGAAACGTTTTATTTTAGAGGCGGCGAGAAAGTGAGAAGAGCGGGGTTTATAGTAAGTTCAGGTGTCTTTATAAGAGCAGGATAATTGTAGCTGCCAGAGGGGCAGTATTGCACTTAGTGTCTCATTATGCTGTCAAGCGAACAAGGGCTGCTGTAAAGTGAGAGGGGTACATTGTCGCATTTAGTGTACTGCATTTGTGCAGCTGAGGTAGCCAATAAAGTGACTAAGTAAGACGGAGAGAAGTTGAGGGGGGATGTGCGCTGCTGGAACTATAGGATCTATGACATACTTTTTCGTAAGTAAATTGAATACATTTTTTTTGGAGCAATTAAAAAATCCAAACTAAGGAACAATGTTATGAAAAAATCCAGCGAAGGCGACTTGAACCTAACTCACAAATCTAAGTATAGCCTTTAATATGCCGAAGTGTTTGACTTAACGAGCAAAAACAAATAGAGAGCCAAAATATGTTGACACCCGGCACATCAGGAGAGGTATGTAATGCTTGCGGAGGGGGTATGTACTTTAGTGGTATGTAAGGTATGTACTTTAGTGGAAGATAAACTGCAGTCTCATAGCTCTGCACTGAACATCTGATGTGCGTCATTTGTAGTACTATAACACATTTTACAGATAGCTCTACAAATAGCAGCTTTTATACCAGCAACAAATCAAATACCAAATCTTATACCAGCTGTTATACCAGGTCTTATACCAGCTTTTATACCAGCATAATGTCCAAGCTTTTACGTTAAACGTGAAGACAAAAGAGATAAAAATTAGGATGAACTACAATCAATGTCAGGAATATTTAAAATCATTATTGAAACATTAAAATGGTCGATCATGACCAAGGTGTTGTCAGATACTAAACAAACATCTCGGCAATATTTGAACGAACCTATTAACAATAGATTAACTAATGTATTTACAATAGAAATGGTATTAAACGGTAATAAGTTTGCTATTGATCACACGACACACTCACAAATCCAAAATCACGAAACGCTGCAGCAAGTTTTGCTTTCCCCCGAAAACTTTAGAACTTTAAACATACTTCTGATATTCTCCCAGGTAATTTAAAAACGAAAGGAGAAAATAAGGGGTAACCTCACATTGCGCTGTATTTAAAGGGATGACACGTTAAGATTTAAGAAGCCCTGTTCAGAGGTACTCATGATATTACACTTCCACGGGAGACAGTACTAAACGGCTATGGAGGCCATCTTCCAGACACACCACATTTGGAGAGAGACACAACTGCGACACCAATTAAAGGGTTGCTCTAAAATTGAGGGTTCTTAGATGAATTAGTCGAAGGAATCGTATTTAAAAGACAAAATAGGGGGTGGGAGGGGGGTTAGTGTGGTTGGGGGGGGGGGGGGGTTTGTGTGGTGTGGGCCGGGGGGTTAGTGTGGTGGGGGGAGGGGAGGGGGTTAGTGTGGGGGGAGGGTTAGTGTGGGGGAGGGGGTTAGTTTGGTGGGGGGTTAGTGTGGGGGTTAGTTGGGGGGGGGGTTAGTGTGCGGTATGTTGGAGACCGTTCTATATACTATACCCCTCCTATCTTATGTGTTCATGTGTTGATGCTATTATACTGGCAGCAGATGTCACTGCTGTCTAAAGAACATTCTCTACACTTTACTCAACACATTATAATACATATTGTATGTTATTAATGCATTATGCTATGCGGTTTTTGAATGTTCTAGATTTTCTAAGAAATTGGATGTTTCTAGAGACTAATGGTTATATGAATTACACAATTCAGATAAAACTTATCAGCTGCAGCTGCAGCTGATAATTTCTATTTTTAATGGTGGTCCAACGTATTTATACTTATAAGTTCTAGCTAGAAGAAAAACCCACTAAGTCTTGATTAACTTAGTCTTGATTTATTATCATTAATACTGAGATGAATATTAATCTTATTGACAACAATTAATGAATATTATTTCCAGAGGATAATGTAAAACAGCTTTAATAAACTGTACTAAAGTATTATCAGCTGAGCGCGTATCAGAAGCTCTGCAAACCCTGCAGAAACATGGTACAATTATTGGTACATTAATAAGTGCTGATCGCTGAAGAGGAGGTGTGAAGTAACTATGACGACTGCAGAACTCTTAGTGATCCTGCAGGGCTTCTCCCCACACAGGAACAAGACAGGAAGTGTAGGTATAATGTACTGATAGTGCTGGTAAGGGTAGTGTAGTGGAACTGTGGAACTACACGTCGCCTCACTCTTATTACCATGGAGCTGTCACCACTGGTTACATGTCACCCCCATGACCCTATTAACACGGCTCTAACTGCAGTGTCAACACAAACCCTACTCTAACTATTTATCCTGCTGATACAGTGCCATAATACTGTCTATTTTGGCGGAAGCGGGTTTTTCAACATGCTACTATCTCCGGGCCGTGTGTAACCCAGGCAACATTAAAATGTCTAGTTACCAAGGCAACGGTAGAATGTCTAGTTGTCATAGCAACGAAGGTTTTTTATCATGACAACGACAGGTTGTAATCATGCTTAATATAGTTCCACGCATAAAAAGCTCCGATCAAGGAAAATTCAAATTTAAACCTAAATATATCTTGATAGTTGCATGACCTGTTATAATTTAATCGCACAGCACTACTACGGTATCATCAAAATCCGGGCTTAACGCAAATGTAGCAATTCGTAGAATTTGCTGCGCTATTTTGGTACCAAGAAGTTAGAGGGAACTTCAATTCAAAACGTCAAGAAAGCTACTCCTTCGTAATATTAAACGTTGTAAGAAAGAATCCCTGGTGACGCTTACAACTTAACAAGTTAGGGATATAAAGTGTACTTTCCATAAATTCTCAAATGTGATATTTTACAAAGCTGGGTTTTTAAGAGGGTCCTTCGTTTGAACAGTTGGTGGTCCATGTTTTACTTTCAATGGCAAGTCTCTTAAGTTAGGCAAACACACATCCTAACCATTAAAATAAAATCGAGAGGTAAAATCTTCAAAAGAGGACACTAATTTAAATAGAAACAGAGAGCTGGAGAAATGAAATTAGTTGGATTAATCATTAAATTCGTGACAGACGAAAGACAGAAAAGATGACATGAAGAGCTCGGGCTACATTTCAAGGAGTAAAGAAGGACGAAACTAAGAAACACACGTATTGCAACAAGTCAAGTAGTGGAGTAAAACTACTTCCCCTTGAATAAGGGGACACACCATGTGTATTATATGTCCACTTCTATTCACCTTCAGATTTTAGGTTACACAAACTAATGATGGTAAATCATTGACATATATATATTATATAAGGTAAGCACTGCGCTATTTAATGTCAAGCAACATTGATGAATTGCCCTAATAGGGGCCCTTGGGGGGGGGGGGGGTGGGCTTCCTTGGGGGGAGGGGGCTAAGCCTTGGGGGGAGCGGGCCTGCTTGGGTTATCTTCCTCTCTTAAACGTTCCTAGATGGTCTGATTGTAATGGTAAAGGTAAGTGAAGTGAGGAGGGGGGTGTGGAATCTAAGCTATCCACACTGTGGATAGCTTAGTGACCGCCTCGTCTGAAATACTTTTATGTTTTAATATACTATATTGTTAAATAAAGAAACATAATTTCATCACTGACTAGCCTGTACTCGAGAATTAGAGTTTGTGTAAAAATAAAACGTTATTAAACAACAAATTCTGTCGAACGAAAGACGCAAGTTTTAAACAAATATATGCCAACGTCAAAATATCAGCGGAAAATTAAAGAATCGAAATCTGACATCAGATATTGATGTATCTGCGAGTATCAATTACCGAGGTCAACGTTTCTAGGCACAAAACTACTATTGGTAAATACTTGGATATTGTTCCACTGAGAGCTTGCTAATGGAATATTTAGGAGGGGGGATCATCCCCAAATTGGGGGGATCGTTGGGGGATCATCCCCAAATTGCTTTTGCAATGGCAACATTGAAGAATATGGCCGGACTTTTTTCGCCATTTTTGGACGGAGAAATAAAGATAAAAGATGTAACTTTATTTAAGACATTTACGCTATAGCGAGGATGGGAAATTTGCGAGCTTAAAGACTCTGACAGCGTTTAATATTATGAAGGAGTAGCGCTTATCTCCTTCAGGTTGTGATGGAAATGTGCTATCATGTAAGGCAGGAGAGCAATACGAATCAAAATTATCATATGAGAATTGAGAATTATTGGACAATATATAAATGTGATATAATTGATTGAGAATATATTAGAATATATTTCTATATTATACTTTCGTAAAAGCTTGGAACTGCTCGCCCTGGGTAATTAGGAGTGGAAATCAGGAGCCAAGAAAAGTAACGCCTGATACAGAGTAAGAGAGTAGGGAGATAAATGTAAATGAGCTTGGTGTCAGCGTTTATTATTCTACCACAACAAGAGCCTGTAACTGGCACCACGGACAAAGGATATGCAGAATCTCAACAAATTAGAAGCATCGATGTTAAATACGCCGAAAAACCGGTCGAAAATACGCCATTTGTAAAAATTCTAAGAAATACGTGAAATACGGCCCATTTTGCAGTTTCGGAAAAAAGATTTTTGATGTTAAATTTTGTCCGAATACGCACGTATTTCTTACGATAAACGTTTCCGCAAAGTACACAAGAACTTAAAAGATCAGCTGCCACGCTCCGCACATCTGACATCATAATCTGCCTAATCAGTAATCGGCATCATAATCTGCTTGAATACAAATTGCTACCAAAATGGCCCGGTGGCTAAAATATAAAATTAAAAGTGACTAGGAATCTGATTAAGGCGGAAAAAGTAGCTATACATTTTTCGGCCGGATGACTATTTCATAATGTGTCACCTTCAAGTTCAATTCCATACCATACTGTATCGTGCTTTGCTGATTATATTACTGAGGTATTATTAGTTATTTATAATTGCCAAAAAGTGAGAATAAAACTATCGTCGGCGGCATTGCCTAGACGTCCAGTTTTATATATTATTATGATCCTGGACCTATGTGGCAAGTTTGCTCTATGAAAAAAAGGGAAAAAAGAGAGAGGAGGTTATTATGAGCAACACATCATCAAATACTGAACATAGAGGTGGAGGGACTAATTCTTTAATAGGCTAACATAATTAGGGAGCTACAATGTGGTAGTATAGTATTAGTGGCACATCTCATGAAATAGCGGCAGTTCCACTTGTATTGTTTAGAGGTGTTTCCCAGCTCAGTATTAACAAGTTTGGGGCGGTTTCGAGCAGGTGCATAGTTACAAGTAGAATTTACATGTAACTATGTACCTGCCTCAAGCCGTTCTTAACAATCCTGATATCAGCTGCATTCCTTGCCTCAAGCCGTTCTTAACAATCCTGATATCAGCTGCATTCCTTGTTCCATCAAATACACAAGTACTCACCAGCAAGTTTAACCCATGGTATGTGAGGTGTTTCTCTTAATCTACTGACAACTTAAGCAGAAGATAGTGTTGGTTTTTCGTGGAACAGATAGAAAGAGCGGTACGTATAGTCAGTAAAGGGGAAGAAAGAGCGAAAGGAAACTGTTTAGTATAAGACTGTACCGAAGAAAAGACCCATCATATGGACCGTGCACTGTGCAGGCTGCAGGACCAGCAGGACCTATAGGAGTAAGACTAAGAACAGTGGTAGGAGGAAATGGGGATCACGTGACCTATAAAATGGGGGGTCGCCGTAATATCACATAAGTGAGTTCCGGGAGGTTGGAGGGTGCCCACTGTGAGGCCACTGTGCCTTATCCCCACATCAATTGAGTGTGCCCACGTGATATCCAAGCAACAGTGGAGTTATTGCACGTGGAAACATGGTGGAAGTTCACGTGACAGTCACGAGGTGGAAGGAACTCTCCCATACTTTCGGGCCGGTGTAATCGCCATCAACCCCCTTTTCAAACGGTCATCTGCCGGAAAAAGCTATTTTAGGTACTGATCTAAGAATAGGTTGTCACGTGGCGGAGTTCAAGCCCTCTGATTGGTGCTCTCTGATCCCACATCCTTAACTTAAGCGCTGTATGGGACGTCGTGGAAATTTCTTTAGATTGTACCGTACAAGGGTGGGTTAAAGTTTCGGCCCACTCCCCACCATACCAAAATAGTCCCTACCAAACAAATATCTACGAGACAAAGTTGAAGAAATGGATGGAAATAAAACAGAAAGTGATCGTCTTGATCAATTTAAAATCAATCAACAAATCGCTGTTAGGCTATTAAAATGTATGTAACCAAATACACATCCAATCAAGAAAGATCACTTAATGAGAATATGACCAATCGAGTGTTCACTGGTAAATACGATTGAAGGAAAACATTCTTCAACAAATGTCGATTCTAAAATTTTCAAATACTCCGCAAGAAAATAAAATACGAGGTTGATAATTTATTTCGCTAATTGGTGGATAATTAAAACTGGAAAGTCGACAAAAACGGAGCTGTAAAATTAGGAGGGTACGTGTTATCTGGTATTTGTGAAGCTGTAAATCAGGGCGCCCTCTCTTTACACAGAAACTACTGAAAAACTTACACAGTCATAAAATTGTAAAATTACTTATCATTAATGTGACACGATATAATGTGCACAGTTAGGGCTATCGTATGGAGACAGCCATTTAGAACACACCATTTCACCTCTCAGCCACTCACAGCACAGTATCCACACCACGTGACTTATCTTCACCAATCACAGCACAGTATCCACACCACGTGACTTCTCTCGTCCAATCACAGCACAGTATCCAGACCCGTGACCACTTTTCTGTAACTGCTTGGTGTCATCGCTAGCGTAGCATCCACACCGGGGGTCCGCGTTTTTTGGGTGTAATTAAAATCGTATTTAAAAGCCTGGTACCCGATAACAGGTAATACAAACTAGGCCACATAGGTTAGGCAGGGAGGCTACAAGTTACTACAGAGCTATGTGAGAGTTGCTATAATTAAACACAAATATTAATTATATGTGCAATATCAAGTTACATGACCCCTGATTATCTGTAGCGGAATTGTTGTTTATCGTCTAACTTAGCAATCACAAATCATGGCAAAAAATAGCCAGGGCGTTTTGATGTTTATGTCACCAATGGATAAAATAGCCGGGGCGTTTTGATGTTTATGTCACCAATAGATAAAATAGCCAGGGCGATGTGATGTTTATGTCACTCAAAGATAAAATATCCAGTGCGTTTTGATGTATATGTCACGAAGAGATTACTAAAATATAACCACGATAGCAGCACAAGTACTCCTGAGTCCTGATAAGGTGAGCCGTGTGGTTCACAATAACGATTGTTAGGACGAAAGCTTATTTAAATATTAGCAGTGCGAAACTAGAAAAGTCGAAAATCACTAAAAATCTAACATTATAGTCTCTGAACCACTCACGCTAGAACCATAACTCTAACATCATAGTCTCTGAACTACTCACGCTAGAACCATAACTCTAACATCATAGTCTCTGAACTAATCACGCTAGAACCATAACTCTAACATCATAGTCTCTGAACTACTCACGCTAGAACCATAACTCTAACATCATAGTCTCTAAACTACTCACGCTAGAACCATAACTCTAGGTTCTAACATCATAGTCTCTGAACTAATCACGCTAGAACCATAACTCTAACATCATAGTCTCTGAACTACTCACGCTAGAACCATAACTCTAACATCATAGTCTCTGAACTAATCACGCTAGAACCATAACTCTAACATCATAGTCTCTGAACTACTCACGCTAGAACCATAACTCTAACATTATAGTCTCTAAACTACTCACGCTAGAACCATAACTCTAGGTTCTAACATCATAGTCTCTGAACTAATCACGCTAGAACCATAACTCTAACATCATAGTCTCTGAACTACTCACGCTAGAACCATAACTCTAACATCATAGTCTCTGAACTAATCACGCTAGAACCATAGCTCTAGGTTCTAACATCATAGTCTCTGAACTAATCACGCTAGAACCATAACTCTAACATCATAGTCTCTGAACTACTCACGCTAGAACCATAACTCTAACATAATAGTCTCTGAACTAATCACGCTAGAACCATAACTCTAACATCATAGTCTCTGAACTACTCACGCTAGAACCATAACTCTAACATCATAGTCTCTAAACTACTCACGCTAGAACCATAACTCTAACATTATAGTCTCTGAACTACTCACGCTAGAACCATAACTCTAACATCATAGTCTCTGAACTACTCACGCTAGAACCATAACTCTAACATTATAGTCTCTGAACTTCTCACGCTAGAACCATAACTCTAACATCATAGTCTCTGCACTACTCACGCTAGAACCATAACTCTAACATCATAGTCTCTGAACAACTCACGCTAGAACCATAACTCTAACATCATAGTCAAAAGCAGGTGAAGCCGCGGTTAACTATCCTCTGCCAGACCACTGCCACTAAAGGAACCTTGTAAGGTTACACCAGGCGGCCCTGTCCGACACAGGGCATCCCTACAGGACCCTTCAGAGAACTCATCGTCTACCTAAATTAGCACCAAAAAATTGAGGTCAGGATATGTTCATATAGTTCAGGTTATGTTCATATATAGGTTTAGACAGCTTCCAGTGGTAGGCCAGTGGAGCTGGGTCTATCCAGACAGGGTTTATTTGAGTGGTGACACTAGCAGATAAGATACGGTCTAGTTACTAATTTAATTGTCTCCTTCAACCAAAATGTTTCATTTTGAAATACTTTCCTCTAAAGGTGTTAATTTAAATAACCCCCCAGATAATAGCTATACCCCAGAGCTCCTAGAGCTAGTAGTAGTACTACTAAACAGAGCATACCAGTACGGGTCTATTTAACCTGGTTACCACAGTGCACTGAGCTCCATCAACCTAGTAGTCCTGTGATCTCCATTTAACCCTGGAGTCCGCAATCACTTCTCGATATGTTACTATAAAGTGGTGTTCCTATATCCTAACTCAGTAGTGATTTGTCCCGTATCCATGACAACCTGTATTTATGGAGCCTGTGGAAGCTGTTACTTTTACGATACTCTGTTACTTTTACGATATTCTCAAATATTGCTTGCGGAGTAAAATGGCCGCTCCCGCTCCTCTGTAATAGTCACGTGATACCCATATAAGGTAGTAGCTCCCCCTCATCTGATATGAACGGTTAACACTGCTGGTACGGAAATGAAATGTTTCTCTATGTCAGCCGAGCCCGCCAAAACTTGACAGTATAAAGAGAGAAAATGTTGCAAAGCTCACAATTTAATGGTCTAACACTTAACAATAATCAAGGACGAAAATTATGGAGAGAATCAGAAAAATGCGCGGTTCTATCGAGAGGACTGTCATTCCAGGAGCAGACGTACAAGTACATACTTGAAGCAACAAGTTAAAGTATTCAAACAGTTAGTTTATATGGCGGATCGGAAAATGCCAGATTCGTTGAACGGTTCCCAGAAAACCTTAGGTATGGATTCGTTAATTCTCCGGTGATTATGACAAGTTGCAAGGTACTACGGTTTCACTGATGGGGGTAGTTCCCTAAAAACAATTAGCTGAAACTCAGCAGTAAGCCAGAAAACCAGTCCTGTGCCAGTTATACAGGACGAAAATTGGTTATCACCGTCCGACCCGGAGTCCGGACCAATGTGTGTTGCTATGGTCACGTGACCAATGCTGTGTTGCTTTGGTCACGTGTTGCTATGGTCAAGTGGCAACTACGCAGGAAATGGGAGCTAGCATGCCCTTTGGTTGGGAACTGAGCACTGCACTGAGGAAGTGAGTAAGTGAGAGGGCCACATTACCACACTTTCACCCTTACATTTCACCTATTACCCCTCAATTGGTAAGGTAATATAGAGTTACCCAGGGTGAAACACCCCCTCCCCTCCCCACTAGGATATAAGATAGAAGTGAATCACTGCACTGGAGTCAATGTATCCTACACTGGAGTCCTGATAACTAGAGCCTTTATATTATTTATGTTATATATTTATAATTATGTAATAAAATTATTATATTCTGAAACATTGACTGGCTAATAAACCAGTCCCCAAACAAACAAACAAACAAACATTACCTTTATATTCCTACTACTTGGAGAACAGGCTCTTAAAAACTTGGGAGAGAGCCTTGGAGAGCTACCAAATTGACACACAAATTAAACTTGGAACGCAGCCAAATTGAAACATAAATAACACGACGCGGAGTTAAGATTCAACAGATCAGCATCATCACATATATAACAACAGATCGTCGCATAGTTGTGTAGTGTGAACATAGCTGCACTTTACACAGGTGCCGTGTTGCTATGTTGTCACTCATTATTATAATTGGGTCTTTTGCAGTCTTAGTAAGTTAGTGAGGAACACGGCCGTGGTTGACCAGAAAGAGGAAACTGAAGTTGAAAGGGAAAGATACGCACTGCTAAACTCAAATATATAAACACGATTGTATGCTTAACATGATTAAAGACCTCTAATTAGGGATCTCTAATTAGATCTCTACTACTCCATCATGAATAATGAATATTAAACTAAAGGAGCCCTGTGTTAAGGCGTTTTCGCGGTTATTAAATGTTTAATATATCAACTATACAGCATTGTCATAATGCTATAATTAACTTATAATTTAAATAATATAATGCTAACAACTTTAGTGTTGAACACGAACCACACATTAACAACCAGCATTAGTTCTCATTACCTGTACCCCTATAGTAGTGCTACTAAACACAACAACCAGTCTACTGTAACTACCACTGTAGAACCTGTCCTTCTGAGAAGTAACATTCTCTACATCACAAGGGAAATGCTATTATTAATGATAAAATTGTTACTTATTAATGATATTAACAAAATAAGAAGAATAAACTCCGCACGGTACGTTACATTTACAAATGCTTACTCAAAAACTGTGAGCAGTTTGACTGCTGGACCACCTGATGTGTGAGGTGAGATGACTGTCAGGCTGAGTTCACTGTCAGAGCGAGGCAACAAATTAGAGTACATGGTTAAACCACGTGACCTGACTCAGCCGAGCTTCTGAGTCATTGGTGGGCTCCGGCGGACATTTCACTGCCAATACTAGAGTTCACAGAATCTCTGTGAACTGGAAAAGCTGAATAAAATTCATTTTCTTGTTTTCCGGAACATTTAAATTGAGCTGATGACTTGTGAGTTGTATTGAAAGAATATGAGCAGTGTTCCTCAAATGAAGGCAACTTGAACAATACACGAGCATTTAGCTAACTTATAATATCCTTTTAAATGTAAGAAATAAAATCCGGTGGACAGATATATTGTGAAAGGTCTGAATGTCTTATTCAGTTGGTATCTGCTACAATTTGTCTGTTATTTCTATGAGAGACGATGCCTTATAATATTAGTAGGGCTAAGAGACCCACTAACTTCTAGTCAAAATCCCAGCTCAACACTAAGAAACCCCCAATATTAGTGCTAATATTCCCTCAAAACCCCAGCTCAACACTAAGAAACCCCCAATATTAGTGCTAATATTCCCTCAAAACCCCAGCTCAACACTAAGAAACCCCCAATATCAGTGCTAATATTCCCTCAAAACCCCAGCTCAACACTAAGAAACCCTCAATATTAGTGCTAATATTCCCTCAAAGCCCCAGCTCAACACTAAGAAACCCCCAATATTAGTGCTAATATTCCCTCAAAACCCCAGCTCAACACTAAGAAACCCCCATTATTAGTGCTAATATTCCCTCAAAACCCAGCTCAACACTAAGAAACCCCCAATATTAGTGCTAATATTCCCTCTAAACCCCAGCTCAACACTAAGAAACCCCCAATATTAGTGCTAATATTCCCTCAAAATCCCAGCTCAACACTAAGAAACCCCCAATATTAGTGCTAATATTCCCTCAAAACCCCAGCTCAACACTAAGAAACCCCCAATATTAGTGCTAATATTCCCTCAAAACCCCAGCTCAACACTAAGAAACCCCCAATATCAGTGCTAATATTCCCTCAAAACCCCAGCTCAACACTAAGAAACCCTCAATATTAGTGCTAATATTCCCTCAAAGCCCCAGCTCAACACTAAAAAACCCCCAATATTAGTGCTAATATTCCCTCAAAACCCCAGCTCAACACTAAGAAACCCCCAATATTAGTGCTAATATTCCCTCAAAACCCCAGCTCAACACTAAGAAACCCCCAATATTAGTGCTAATATTCCCTCAAAGCCCCAGCTCAACACTAAAAAACCCCCAATATTAGTGCTAATATTCCCTCAAAACCCCAGCTCAACACTAAGAAACCCCCAATATTAGTGCTAATATTCCCTCAAAACCCCAGCTCAACACTAAGAAACCCCCAATATTAGTGCTAATATTCCCTCAAAACCCCAGCTCAACACTAAGAAACCCCCATTATTAGTGTTAATATTCCCTCAAAACCCAGCTCAACACTAAGAAACCCCCAATATTAGTGCTAATATTCCCTCTAAACCCCAGCTCAACACTAAGAAACCCCCAATATTAGTGCTAATATTCCCTCAAAATCCCAGCTCAACACTAAGAAACCCCCAATATTAGTGCTAATATTCCCTCAAAACCCCAGCTCAACACTAAGAAACCCCCAATATTAGTGCTAATATTCCCTCAAAACCCCAGCTCAACACTAAGAAACCCCCAATATCAGTGCTAATATTCCCTCAAAACCCCAGCTCAACACTAAGAAACCCTCAATATTAGTGCTAATATTCCCTCAAAGCCCCAGCTCAACACTAAAAAACCCCCAATATTAGTGCTAATATTCCCTCAAAACCCCAGCTCAACACTAAGAAACCCCCAATATTAGTGCTAATATTCCCTCAAAACCCCAGCTCAACACTAAGAAACCCCCAATATTAGTGCTAATATTCCCTCAAAACCCCAGCTCAACACTAAGAAACCCCCATTATTAGTGTTAATATTCCCTCAAAACCCAGCTCAACACTAAGAAACCCCCAATATTAGTGCTAATATTCCCTCTAAACCCCAGCTCAACACTAAGAAACCCCCAATATTAGTGCTAATATTCCCTCAAAATCCCAGCTCAACACTAAGAAACCCCCAATATTAGTGCTAATATTCCCTCAAAACCCCAGCTCAACACTAAGAAACCCCCAATATTAGTGCTAATATTCCCTCAAAACCCCAGCTCAACACTAAGAAACCCCCAATATCAGTGCTAATATTCCCTCAAAACCCCAGCTCAACACTAAGAAACCCTCAATATTAGTGCTAATATTCCCTCATACTGCTATTAATTTACAAGCAACTCAATACCAGGTCTTGTAAACAGCAACTCTAAATTTTACGCTACTAGAACCCCTACACTGCAGGAATATAACAGACTGATAATAAGAACTAGTCTATTGTTGCGAGGGGAGGCGACACACCATCACTGTGACCATGGTAACATGTCTCCTTGTTACTGTAACATGTCTCCTTACTGCGTCTAATACTGGCAGCAATAAATAATTGAATATGTAGCAGGTAGCCCTCCCGAATTAGGGGCCATTAATTACATTAACTGTCGCCAATTTATACTAAATTATGCTAATCCATCAAGTTGGCCTCGGAGTGGTATAGTTCTCTATAGTTCTCTTAAGTAACAAGACTTTATTTGCATTCGACTAAAGGCAAACTTGCTAACTTGGAACTGAGCCCAAATTCTCTTTTGTTAAAAAACTCTGAAACCATTGCAAAGGAAACAATGCTCGGTAGATTCAATGTTGCACTACTTACCGTATGAGGAGGCTATAAAGAACTAATGTGAGCTAGGCGCTGAGTGAACACAAGGAGGAATTTTAATCTGAAAAGTCTCTTTGTACCGTCTAAAACAGTAAAACTACAAATAACAAATAAACAAATTTTATTTCTTATTTGTAGCACTCCAAAATTAGCGGCCCCTTATTACTAATGCGAATTAATATTTAATGCGAATCTTTGCTAATTATCGACAAAGAACCAATCACGAATTTTTGAATATAACAACAGAAAAAAGTAAAACACAAACACAAGTTTATTGCTAACGTCGTACGAGGAATAGGAACTCAACTCCTCCCTGCTACTAGAGTAAACATTTATTAGCTGTACCCTAGCTCTTGTAAAGTAAGCACAGAGAGAGGGAGCACCATTAGTTCTTCTAAACCTTATCTTACAGACCATGAAATCAAAACGTAGAGAAGTAAGAAACTGTAAAACGTTTTAAATCAGTAAAATGAAATTGAGAAGCGTTACATAACGTTTGAAACCATTTTTATTAATTTCATGATTAATTTCATACTAAATTTCAGGCATATTGTTATTTCCCAACTAAGGGTTAATACTTTTAGACAGTAACTGATTAAATCAAAATAAATTTCATTATTGTGACAAGATCGAAAACCTATACCGAGCTTGTATGTAAAACAACATTTGAAAATAAATAGTATTGACAAAATATTTTCAACTTAATAATCCACCATATTACCTAATATAAACACTGTACATTAAACTCCAATACAAGCGATAACAAGTTGCAGAAAACAAACACACAATGAATTGTGGTATTCCCTCAGCTGAGCAGGTCAGAGAAATCCATATCCGGTTCCAGAAACTACAACTACAGTGGAGTACTGGGCTAGTTCTACTACTGGGCTTACAGCCGACTCTACTGACGCTCATACCAGACAGCAGCTACAATATTATACCTGCAACAATAATATACCTGCTACAATATTATACCTGCTACAATATTATACCTGCTACAATATTATACCTGCTACAATATTATACCTGCTACAATATTATACCTGCTACAATATTATACCTGCTACAATATTATACCTGCTACAATATACCTGCTACAATAATATAACTGCTACAATATTATACCTGCTACAATATTATACCTGCTACAATATTATACCTGCTACAATATTATACCTGCTACAATATTATACCTGCTACAATATTATACCTGCTACAATAATATACCTGCTACAATATTATACCTGCTACAATATTATACCTGCTACAATATACCTGCTACAATATTATACCTGCTACAATATTATACCTGCTACAATATTATACCTGCTACAATATTATACCTGCTACAATATTATACCTGCTACAATATTATACCTGCTACAATAATATACCTGCTACAATATTATACCTGCTACAATATACCTGCAACAATATTATACCTGCTACAATAATATACCTGCTACAATATTATACCTGCTACAATATTATACCAGCTACAATATTATACCTGCTACAATATTATACCAGCTACAATATTATACCAGTTACAATATTATACCAGCTACAATATTATACCAGCTACAATATTATACCTGCTACAATATACCTGCTACAATATTATACCTGCTACAATATTATACCTGCTACAATAATATACCTGCTACAATATACCTGCTACAATATTATACCTGCTACAATATTATACCAGTTACAATATTATACCTGCTACAATATTATACCTGCTACAATATACCTGCTACAATATTATACCTGCTACAATATACCTGCTACAATATACCTGCTACAATATACCTGCTACAATATTATACCTGCTACAATATTATACCTGCTACAATATTATACCTGCTACAATATTATACCAGCTACAATATTATACCTGCTACAATATACCTGCTACAATATTATACCTGCTACAATATTATACCTGCTACAATATTATACCTGCTACAATATTATACCTGCTACAATATACCTGCTACAATATTATACCTGCTACAATATTATACCTGCTACAATATACCTGCTACAATATTATACCTGCTACAATATACCTGCTACAATATTATACCTGCTACAATAATATACCTGCTACAATATTATACCTGCTACAATATACCTGCTGTGTAGTTGTAGAGATGGGAGGGAGCTACCTGGGAGGGAGCTACCTGAACCAGCAACTACCCCAGCATAGTCTCTAACCCTTGCTCCCACATCAAAACAAGCTTGTAACAAAGTACCATTGTTTTGGTGGAACAAGAGGAGCAGCAGGGTGTAACACGCAACAGGGTGTAACACGCAGCAGGGTGTAACACGCAGCAGGGTGTAACACGCAGCAGCGTGTAACACGCAGCAGGGTGTAACACGCAGCAGGGTGTAACACGCAGCAGGGTGTAACACGCAGCAGGGTGTAACACGCAGCAGGGTGTAACACGCAGCAGGGTGTAACCACGCAGCAGGGTGTAACCACGCAGCAGGGTGTAACCACGCAGCAGGGTGTAACCACGCAGCAGGGTGTAACACGCAGCAGGGTGTAACACGCAGCAGGGTGTAACACGCAGCAGGGTGTAACACGCAGCAGGGTGTAACCACGCAGCAGGGTGTAACCACGCAGCAGGGTGTAACCACGCAGCAGGGTGTAACCACGCAGCAGGGTGTAACCACGCAGCAGGGTGTAACCACGCAGCAGGGTGTAACACGCAGTGTTGTAATAATGAAAATAGACACGCTGCAGTTACAGATACAGGTTGCAGTTATGCTCGCTATAAACTCATGGGGCTTTTAGCATACTGACAATTACGTTCCAGCTGAGTTTAGCGTCAATTTTATCTTCTGTACGTGTTAATAAGTATAACTGTATAACTCGCTCAACTAACAGGGGGTAAACGAACATAGTTTAGATAGTTCTAGTGGGTTAAAGGTTTCTTAAATTAAACATTAATTCAAACTTACTGGAGACTTTACAATCCCTATCTTATCTTATCACAGTGATACTTGCTGTAAAGTGTTACAGTGTTACAGTGATACTTGCTGGACAGTGTTACAGTGTTACAGTGTTACAGTGTTACAGTGTTACAGTGTTACAGTGTTACAGTGTTACAGCGTTACAGTGTTACAGTGTTACAGTGTTACAGTGTTACAGTGTTACAGTGTTACAGTGTTACAGTGATACTTGCTGGACAGTGTTACAGTGTTATAGTGTTACAGTGTTACAGTGTTACAGCGTTACAGTGTTACAGTGTTACAGTGTTACAGTGTTACAGTGTTACAGTGTTACAGTGTTACAGTGATACTTGCTTCAGTGCTACAGTGATACTTGCGGGCACAGACTCTGCGAAGAAGACTTTACAAAATGCCGATTTTAACTAAAAATGTAACAGTTTACGAATGAAACAGGAAGTACAAGACTAAAGTTAAAAATAGCAGCCACATTCCACAGTGGTTAAAACAGCTAACTCTTCAAGACTAGTCGCTGATCTGGGAAACTGTATTTGCAAGCAGTGTTTACACTTTACATATATTTATTTGAAGATATCCATTTATCAAAAAAGATGAGTTTAACCCAAAAGATATCCTTTAATATCACCTACTGCATCATCTCCGGAAAATATATCACCGGTAGTTTCACATACTGAATCAGTCCTCAATTGATCTAGTCTAGGAATGCCAGGAATCCGTCAGCATATTTTCAGAAGACATGCACGTGCACTAATACAAAAAGAAAATGCAATTTATAGTACTTTTCTAAGGAGTTTGACTTGATTTAGCTATATAAGAATCTAAATGGGCTTTAAAGTCTAGATATAGGCTAGACTACACTATACTACACTAGACGTGCGGCCATTATTTGTTAGTGAAACAACATCTGAATTCAAAAAGAATGTTTCAATAACAACAGAGTTTGCGTTTTACTTAAGATATGTAACAGTGTGGATAATTGCAAAGTAAGCCGATGAAATTGCTGTGACAAGAAAACTCACGCTACTCAGGGCTAAGTTTCAGTTATTAAATTTCAATAACAGTAACTTAATACTTAGTGCAGTGTACATTACACATACCGCTCATAGAAAAACTTTGAAAACTGTAAAATGATAAAACTAAGAAAGGATCATTATTATTATATTGGCAGGAACGTGTCTACAAACGTGATTAATAACTCTCGTGTATAGTAGTGTTAGTACTATTACTATTGTAATATATAAGCTGTTCAGTAAGTTTCAAACTAAAAGAAATTACGAAAAGCTTCAGTAATACATTCAATGTATAACCATCTAATATACTAATCCTCAAGGAAAATATCAAAAATCAGCGACTCCTGTTAGCATAGTATTTTACAGGAAGTATCACTTATAGGAAATCACAGTAAAATTATATATTATTAAAACATAAGAATATCGGGACTGCAGCTGATAAGCCTCAATAATTAATAACATGAGATATAGATTCCTACTAACCACTACAATCAAATGGGTGTTGGGACGCAACACTAACTGGAAGGTAAATTTACCTTTGGCTAACCGAACCACAAAATTGGAGCAATCTTCGAATGATTTGACGGAACCCTAAATTGAACGATGACATCAGTTCTATCTGTACACGCGGCGCTTCAATCTGATCTCACGTGACAGGCAATCAGCCAATCGCCATTCAGCGCGCGCGATTGATATCATGTGACTATGGCTCGTCCAATGAACGTGCTGCAACTTCTCAGACAACCTCACCCAGTGTAATGAATGTGGGAGTGTTAGTGAAACTCACATTCTTCTGAACGATCTGTCCTGGGGAGTGGGGAGCAGTGGCGTAACGAAAGGCCCTGCTGACCCCGCTGTGCAGGGGGGCGCCGTCTTAGGGGGGCGCCAAATCGTCGTTTGAATGTGGGACAATTTTGAAAACTTAACTAAAGTACTAGCAAAACTGCGCGTTTTGCTCTAGATACACACTTTTTTAGAGATTTTACCGGCGTATTCTTTAAAATCACCTAATTTGTTCAATTTTAGGGAGGGGCACCAAAAGGGGAGGGGGCGCCAACAGGGGGGCGCTTTTTTCGGCAGGGGGGCGCCAACAGGCAACGTTACGCCACTGGTGGGGAGGCCATGTTTCAATGTTTTCTTACTATTTTCACTCTATCTGCGGACATATTCATCAACTATTTGTTACGTTATATCTAGTTGAGTAACACACTGACACATATGAACCCAGTGTTTTGGTTTATTACTTTTGGCACTTGCTAGCTGTTTCATCTAGCATTCCAGTATGAGAATAACATGGGTTTCACCAGTGTTACACGTTGCCGATCAAATTCGTAAAATTGTTCAGATGTTATATTGAATATATTCCTACTGTATTCCTACTGTATTCTATATATCCTACTAGGCGTTCAGCTCCAAAAATGGAGCGTCTAAACTCTAAACAGTAAATCATTGGAAGCTATATAATATCAGTAGGATACTGCCCATCAAACTCCTTTTATGATCGCAATAGTATAATTAAATGCAATCACGGATCATGATATAAAGATATAGTAATTAGTACTTAATATGGCTTAGTCACGTGACACAAGGCTTAGTCTAACAGGGCGGACTCCTTTATAAACACAACTCTTTTAACATAACCTAGTATAAAGGGTTTAGTACAGATACATTTTGTCTTTATAGACTTTACCGATTATCACCAATCATTATCATGATTAAGATTTACACATATTTGCCTTACAAAGCGAGGTAAATCGGGGTTTTACTGCACTTTGCCGAGAGGTTATAGTTTACCAACAAAACAGTTTAACCAGCTCTATAGCTGTCTGGTAGATGAAGTATTTAAACCATTATATAATAATAATACTGGTATTACCTAGAGTTTGGGAGCCTGAAGGGTATTTTACCAAAGCAAAATCTAGTCAGTTATATAATTGCAGTGGTAAATTATAAAGGCTAATTAAATTAAGTCATATTAAGACTAATATATTGTCTATGAAACTGTTCAGAAGTAAATTAACGTTGGTTTAAGCATTATCTGCTGACCACATATGAAAATATGTAATCATTATTCACTTTTTTGTTATTTGAGAAAACGATCCTCTTGAAAGGCGAGTTAAACATTACAGCAGGAAAATCGATTACCGAGATTAAATAATACTTAAAGGTATTTAACCTAAACAGTGCATTAAATGGTTCCTTAAACGATTCCCTGGATAGGGATGTTATAATTGCTGCATGGTCTAAAATCTAAAAAATTAGGTGCTTATTCTCCGAAGTCGACAAAAATCGACGATTTATTTTCTGTTAAATCTAAAAACATGGTTGTCTAATATGTAATACCATTACTTTAGATTGCACCAGTGTACTGTGTACTGTGTAGGTGTACACTGTACACTGCATACATCATAGTTACCCACACAACTGTTTATCTCGGTAGGGGGCATTTGCTGCACTCAATATGCCCTTATATTGGCATCACGTGACTACAACACGGCACTCACTGCTTGTCAGGTGTTGTTAGTTGTTATTATGTTGTTAGTTGTTATTCTATTCTTATACACAGTGATCTTCTAGTGATCTTAGGAACTTTAGTTTAGGCTAAAACTTTACGTAAAAGCTCGACAAGCAGCTATTGGTTGTAGTCTGTAACTGTAATTGGTACATACTATAAAATCACAACTATAAGGACAAAAAACAGGAATTAAAAACGTGCGAAAGTAGGTTGCTTTTAAATTTCAATCCTAGTAAATGTGAATTTATGTATTTAGACTTTAACAATAACCCAAAATCAAGTAATTCCAATAATGGAGTTATTCTAGAAGAATCTGTACAAACTCCCGATTCTTCATTTCTGTCAGTCATTCCGTTTACTTTACCATTATCATTATTATCATTAATAATCCTCTCAGTAATCACCGGGTTCTTATATACCCAAACCTGGAACCAGTACATCCTGGGCAATATAAACCATCTTAATTGCAATAAGTGTACTTTATATATACATCTTCTAGGATAGAAGTAACTCGACGTTTACATTTTATAAATGACTTAAGCTGTCCAAGAGTTAAAGTTTCTTTACATTATTTAATATTCTGCTTGCATCTTCCTTTTATCCTTTCCATTGTTTTTGTCCTCGTTACATTATATTAAATAAAGAATGCTAGTGTGACTCTATTATCGCATCACTGACAATATAATCGTGAAGAATAAAGTACATTTGCAGAGATTGACTGGATAGTGGCTATGTTGTTGCAGTGATATGCACGTTTTGTGCACCCCTGATCTGTACACTTGAGCACTCTGCTTGTTAAAAGCGTCCTGTGCTTTCTGGAAATCGCTCATTGTTAATTACACTTCGCTTATTGTTGCAGCTAACGTCGTTTTAATTACACTTGCTGGCATAGTTTAGATACATTTACATAGTTTTACAAGGTGCATGCTGCTTACGTTACTTACAGTCAACCTGAGGTGCTTTTCTTAAGGTTGATATGTTTTAGTGGGTGCCAATGTCTTTGTAACTAAAACGTTCAGACTATTAATTTAGTTAATACAATGCACATCTTACTATTATTTAAGTTAGTACAATGTATTCTACACTACTATCTTAGTTAGTACAATGTACATCTTACTACTATTTTAGTTAGTACAATGTATTCCACACTACTACTATTTTAGTTAGTACAATGTATTCCACACTACTATTTTAGTTAGTACAATGTATTCCACACTACTACTATTTTAGTTAGTACAATGTATTCCACACTACTATTTTAGTTAGTACAATGTATTCCACACTACTATTTTAGTTAGTACAATGTACATCTTACTATTATTTTAGTTAGTACAATGTATTCCACAATACTTTCTTAATTAGTACAATGTACATCTTACTATTATTTTAGTTAGTACAATGTATTCCACACTACTACTATTTTAGTTATTAGTACAATGTATTGTACAATGTATGTATAGTTCAATGTATTGATTAGATGGAGGTGGTGTTAGTGAGTCTGGGGGTAGAAATATTACCTGTAATACGTATATCCCCAGAACTTGTACCACTTACCCATGCTTTTAGTATTTCTACAATATGGTCTACGACTTTTACACAGCATAATACCCCATGATGTCGTTTATTTTAAATTCTCTTTGCTGTATTGTATATGTACTATTTGTAAAAGTTTCAAACAAAAAAATCAAATCAAATCATTCCACACTACTATTTTAGTTAGTACAATGTACTCCACACTACTATTTTAGTTATTAGAACAATGTATTCCACACTACTATTTTAGTTAGTACAATGTACTCCACACTACTATTTTAGTTAGTACAATGTACTCCACACTACTATTTTAGTTATTAGAACAATGTATTCCACACTACTATTTTAGTTAGTACAATGTACTCCACACTACTATTTTAGTTAGTACAATGTACTCCACACTACTATTTTAGTTAGTACAATGTACTCCACACTACTATTTTAGTTAGCACAATGTACTCCACACTACTATTTTAGTTAGTACAATGTACTCCACACTACTATTTTAGTTAGTACAATGTACTCCACACTACTATTTTAGTTAGTACAATGTACTCCACACTACTATTTTAGTTAGTACAATGTACTCCACACTACTATTTTAGTTAATACAATGCACTCCACACTACTATTTTAGTTAGTACAATATACTCCACACTACTATTTTAGTTAGTACAATGTACTCCACACTACTATTTTAGTTAGCACAATGTACTCCACATTACTATTTTAGTTAGTACAATGTACTCCACACTACTATTTTAGTTAGCACAATGTACTCCACACTACTATTTTAGTTAGCACAATGTACTCCACACTACTATTTTAGTTAGTACAATGTAGAGGAGCTACAGAAATGAGAATGGCCTCCCCACCACCTGATCATGTGATCCCCGCTACAGAACCTGCTAGTAAACCTTGTGGAGCTAAACTTATCCTACAGGAGATCATCAGGAAACACTTTGAGGTGGGTTTAAACAGGTGGTCTCTAGGTGAGGAGGCACAAACCGGGAGGGGGGATGCCGGGTGACGTTAGAGGGAAGTTAGATAGGTTAGAGGTTAATCTTAAGCAATTAGCGCTAAAGGAAGAGGGACAGCATTCAGGGTCCAGGGAGGCAACGGCCGATCCTAGCAGTAGTTTTCCGCCACCGAAAAAGCCAAAAGTTTCCGCTAAACAAGATATTTCGGCTGCATTTAGAGCTCAGGAATTTAGCTCTTCCCTTTATGACTCGACTTACAAAGTTGCCGCGCATTATATTAAGCAATTTTAAGCTCAAATTGACCTCAAATAACAAATATTATTTCAGGGTTTTACCTCATTCTCCCTTATCTCAGCGTTTTACCTCATTCTTCCTTATCTCAGCGTTTTACCTCATTCTCCCTTATCTCAGGGTTTTACGGCATGTCCTCTAACCTCTGCTCACCGGTTCAACACTCTGATGGTACTAGGGAAGTATGCTAGAGTCTGGCACCGACCTTACCTCAACCGAGCAAACAACCTTGCCTCTGTTCTAGGTCAGTTTAAATTGTGTATTCGACTTCATGGTAAAAATGAAATGGGTAAAAAATCATAATTTTGTGGTTTTGTCGTTAAATTAGATATTTTGCCGGATGAACTTACCAATTTCAAACAAACGGTCAACCAAATAGCAATCAACTACTTAAGAAATGGAATCCAAGTGATCAACCGTGTACTTAGGCTCCTGGATTGAGAGCACATGGATAGAGAGATCAGGGTTAGGAAGCGAAAAACGTGGGGTGCCCTTCACACTACATAGACTGAATAACATCTGGAAATCCAAACTTTCCAAGAACCTTAACATCCGATTGTTCATTGCGGCTTGCGAATCGGTACTGCTTTACGGATCAGAATTCAGAAACTTGGACACTGCTAAGTGCTCAAGAGAAAAGTTTTTTTTCTAGAAGGCTGGTGGAAATGTGAAGTTTTAGTAACACCAGAGACAGGCTTATTATTGGCTTGCTATTTTATTCTATTTATTGCTTATTATTGGCTTGCTATTGGACTGCATGGTCTTGTGAACACTAAACACCCTACTCCCACTTAACGAATATATTTCATCACTAGTATGCACAGGCTCCCCAGTTATCACTACTTATATATCCGTGATCTCACAGTTAATAAACTTTAAAACTAAAAGCTAAAGATACTGCTCACTATCTCTATAGTCTATAGTACCTGTGCTAAACAATAGTACTACTACTGGTGCACATGCACTATATACACATAGTACTGGATAGCAGTACTACTGGTGCACTATATACAGATAGTACTGGATAGTAGTACTACTGGTGCACTATATACAGATAGTACTGGATAGTACTACTACTGGTGCACTATTTACAGATAGTACTGGATAGTAGTACTGCTGGTGCACTATATACAGATAGTACTGGATAGTAGTACTGCTGGTGCACTATATACAGATAGTACTGGATAGTAGTACTACTGGTGCACTATATACAGATAGTACTGGATAGTAGTACTACTGGTGCACTATATACAGATAGTACTGGATAGTAGTACTGCTGGTGCACTATATACAGATAGTACTGGATAGTAGTACTGCTGGTGCACTATATACAGATAGTACTGGATAGTAGTACTGCTGGTGCACTATATACAGATAGTACTGGATAGTACTACTACTGGTGCACTATATACAGATAGTACTGGATAGTAGTACTGCTGGTGCACTATATACAGATAGTACTGGATAGTAGTACTACTGGTGCACTATATACAGATAGTACTGGATAGTAGTACTACTGGTGCGCTATATACAGATAGTACTGGATAGTAGTACTGCTGGTGCACTATATACAGATAGTACTGGATAGTACTACTACTGGTGCACTATATACACATAGTACTGGATAGTAGTACTACTGGTGCACTATATACAGATAGTACTGGATAGTAGTACTGCTGGTGCACTATATACAGATAGTACTGGATAGTAGTACTGCTGGTGCACTATATACAGATAGTACTGGATAGTAGTACTGCTGGTGCACTATATACAGATAGTACTGGATAGTACTACTACTGGTGCACTATATACAGATAGTACTGGATAGTAGTACTGCTGGTGCACTATATACAGATAGTACTGGATAGTAGTACTACTGGTGCACTATATACAGATAGTACTGGATAGTAGTACTACTGGTGCACTATATACAGATAGTACTGGATAGTAGTACTACTGGTGCACTATATACAGATAGTACTGGATAGTAGTACTGCTGGTGCACTATATACAGATAGTACTGGATAGTAGTACTGCTGGTGCACTATATACAGATAGTACTGGATAGTAGTACTACTGGTGCACTATATACAGATAGTACTGGATAGTAGTACTGCTGGTGCACTATATACAGATAGTACTGGATAGTAGTACTGCTGGTGCACTATATACAGATAGTACTGGATAGTAGTACTACTGGTGCACTATATACAGATAGTACTGGATAGTAGTACTACTGGTGCACTATATACAGATAGTACTGGATAGTAGTACTGCTGGTGCACTATATACAGATAGTACTGGATAGTAGTACTGCTGGTGCACTATATACAGATAGTACTGGATAGTAGTACTGCTGGTGCACTATATACAGATAGTACTGGATAGTAGTACTACTGGTGCACTATATACAGATAGTACTGGATAGTAGTACTGCTGGTGCACTATATACAGATAGTACTAGATAGTACTACTACTGGTGCACTATATACAGATAGTACTGGATAGTAGTACTACTGGTGCACTATATTTTTTGACGGCCCCAACGTTAATGTGGCTTTTGCTATGTGTTGGTTCAGCCGAATTAATTATTATGTAATCAAGTTTATTTTTCTCTTTTAGTTAGTTGTCATCCGGCCAAACATTAAGCAACTTATATTGCAGCACCATTTTTCAATTAGAATATTAAAATATGTCATTGTAATTTTGCATGGCTGAAATGTAACGCTTGATTTGTATATATAATAATTAATTGAATTTTCAAATAAAAAAAAATATACAGATAGTACTGGATAGTAGTACTGCTGGTGCACTATATACAGATAGTACTGGATAGTAGTACTGCTGGTGCACTATATACAGATAGTACTAGATAGTACTACTACTGGTGCACTATATACAGATAGTACTGGATAGTAGTACTACTGGTGCACTATATACAGATAGTACTGGATAGTAGTACTACTGGTGCACTATATACAGATAGTACTGGATAGTAGTACTGCTGGTGCACTATATACAGATAGTACTGGATAGTAGTACTACTGGTGCACTATATACAGATAGTACTGGATAGTAGTACTACTGGTGCACTATATACAGATAGTACTGGATAGTAGTACTGCTGGTGCACTATATACAGATAGTACTGGATAGTAGTACTGCTGGTGCAATATATACAGATAGTACTGGATAGTAGTACTGCTGGTGACAGACTGTCAGAGTAGAGTGCTGAATGACATTTCCTAACTTGTTGGGTTAACTAGCTTGTCCCCTGTGTGTGTGCAAGGAAGCAGGAAATATAAAGTAAGAGTTGTGACTTGTGAGTTCCTATCAAAGCTAGGCGGTAACGTAGCTGGTTACTAACTAGCGGTAACATTGGATGTATTTTAATATATCTTAGCTTTTTCGGTAGATTTGACTCAGTCAGAACTTCTCAGACATCATAAAGTTACAAAACTTAACCTATCATATTATTTGGACAAGATGGTTATAACCTAGACAGCAATTAGTTAAAGTCTGCAGAAATGAGAAATCTCAGAGAATATCCAACTTCTTTTATTAAAGTATTAAGCTATTTTACATTTCAGGAAATTTATCGGACCACATATTATACGCACAGGACTCTTTGGTGATCAACAAGTCATCCCCTACCAGGCTATTCATCAGGTAACTTACATCATCCCCTACCAGGCTATTTATCAGGTAACTTACATCATCCCCTACCAGGATATTTATCAGGTAACTTACATCATCCCCTACCAGGCTATTCATCAGGTAACTTACATCATCCCCTACCAGGCTATTCATCAGGTAACTTACATCATCCCCTACCAGGCTATTCATCAGGTAACTTACATCGTCCCCTACCAGGCTATTCATCAGGTAACTTACTTCATCCCCTACCAGGATATTCATCAGGTAACTTACATCATCCCCTACCAGGCTATTTATCAGGTAACTTACATCATCCCCTACCAGGCTATTTATCAGGTAACTTACATCATCCCCTACCAGGCTATTCATCAGGTAACTTACATCATCCCCTACCAGGCTATTCATCAGGTAACTTACATCATCCCCTACCAGGCTATTCATCAGGTAACTTACTTCATCCCCTACCAGGATATTCATCAGGTAACTTACATCATCCCCTACCAGGCTATTTATCAGGTAACTTACATCATCCCCTACCAGGCTATTTATCAGGTAACTTACATCATCCCCTACCAGGCTATTCATCAGGTAACTTACTTCATCCCCTACCAGGATATTTATCAGGTAACTTACATCATCCCCTACCAGGCTATTTATCAGTCAATCAGCACAATTGCTTTTTGACCACGTCTCTGTTTAATATCACATAACTACATATTGTATCAGTTACCAGGTTGTAACCCAGAAACTAGTAACATAATACTGATAGCATAAAATAACTGAAAAGACTGAAAAGAAATTTTATTCGACAACCTTCTATTCAGTCTCTCTGATGAATAAGTAAGTAAGTAGTGATATGTGTCACACCCGCGTGTTTACTACTGTGTCACACCCGCGTGTTCTAATAGTGTTTACTACCAGGTTCCACGACGAGTGGACGGACCTGAAGTTTGTTGAGGATATACCAGTAATAGATCACTACGACTACAAGACTAGCAAAGTGTATCACGCTGCTGTTGATTTGGGGGATGTTGTCGTCAAAAGCATCAACATCGACCATCTTAGGGTGAGTGTTCACTTTTCAGGGTCTACTTTGTTCAAAGTTTACCTTGTTCAGGGTCTACCTTGTTCAGGGTCTACCTTGTTCAGGGTCTACATTGTTCAGGGTCTACCTTGTTCAGGGTCTACCTTGTTCAGGGTTTACCTTGTTCAGGGTCTACCTTGTTCAGGGTCTACATTGTTCAGGGTCTACCTTGTTCAGGGTCTACCTTGTTCAGGGTCTACCTTGTTCAGGGTTTACCTTGTTCAGGGTTTACCTCGTTCAGGTTTTACCTTGTTCAGGGTCTACATTGTTCAGGGTTTACCTTGTTCAGGGTCTACCTTGTTCAGGGTCTACCTTATTCATGGTCTACTTTGTTCAGAGTCTACCTTGTTCAGGGTCTACCTTGTTCAGGGTTTTCCTTGTTCAGGGTCTACCTTGTTCAAAGTTTACCTTGTTCAGGGTCTACCTTTTTCAGGGTTTACCTTGTTCAGGGTCTACCTTGTTCAAAGTTTACCTTGTTCAGGGTCTACCTTGTTCAGGGTCTACATTGTTCAGAGTCTACCTTGTTCAAAGTTTACCTCGTTCAGGGTTTACCTTGTTCAGGGTCTACCTTGTTCAAAGTTTACCTTGTTCAGGGTTTATCTTGTTCAGGGTCTACATTGTTCAGGGTTTACCTTGTTCAGGGTCTACCTAGTTCAAAGTTTACCTTGTTCAGGGTTTACCTTGTTCAGGGTCTACATTGGTCAGAGTCTACCTTGTTCAGGGTCTACCTTGTTCAGGGTCTGCCTTGTTCAGGGTCTATATTGTTCAGGGTCTACCTTGTTCAGGGTTTACCTTGTTCAGGGTTTACCTCGTTCAGGTTTTACCTTGAAATGTTGCTCGAGAATAACTTGACATACGTGATTTTCGACGGGATGCCTTATAACTCGAGAATTATTTTGCGTACGTGCTTTTCGACGGACTGCATTATAAATTTATTACTCAAGTAAGTAAGTAAAGAATCTAACATCACAACACTATTTTAAAACAGAATCAGCACCACAAATTTACATAATTTGTTAAGGATATTGCAGAAGGAGTGCCAGATTGATATTTCTCTATCCAATATAAATAATAATCACGTGACACGTTTCTTTATTCAGGATTTGCTGCACACAGCCAGGTTTAACGTAGACCAGCTGGTTCCGGGACAGGTTTACCATTTGATCTACTCTGTAGTCATCTCATCTCGGTTAAAGTTTCTAGGGGATCTTCAGGTATAGTAGTAGTAGTAGTAGTAATACAGACAGATCCGTCTAAAAAAAATCGATCTACGGACACAAGAAGCTTCCAAAGGATTTTTGACGTTTTTGAGTCCTATTAGCTGCCCTTCATGGCTGACCAATTTTTCCTAACTTTTCCACGTGCCTTAAGGCCAATTTTTTCCATTTTTACCACTGTTTACCACCTTTCTTGTTTGTCGAATATCTTTATTTATGAACATCGTAGAATGTTGCAGATAAATCGAGGGTGTTCATCTTATCAGGGAAAAAACTTTTGTAGAGACAATTTTTACGTCAGACAATCAGTTAATTGGATAATTAAAATTACAATTTTTTGATTGGCTCAAAATGACCGGAAAAGCTTAAAACAAGGAGAAAAGTAGGTTTTAGAAAAACTTCGAAACTTTTTCACATGCATTTTTTTCGAGATTTGGAAAAATTTCGAAATATTTTTGTCGCCAAAAGTGATCAAAAGAAAAATGCTTTTTTTTAAACTCCGTATTTTTTCGTTTCAAGAATACTAAAATCACCAATATTTTTAGTTAGAGTTCAATAAATCTCGGCAGATTTTAGTAACCAGGAATTACTATTTAAACTAAGTGGAAAGGTCTGAAACTGATAAACGTTAACCACACGATTATTATAGTTTTATAATTGATTATAGTACAGTCTTATCGATTTTCACAGAAACTGCACCAAAGGCACATTCAAGATCGAACCGATAGCCTGATGTACTATCATTTTATAGATTTCAATGATTAAGGGGTAGTAAAGAAACGGTAGTAATCAATTTTGTTTAATGAGTTCCAGGAGAGTCAGTATTTGTAATCTTACTTCGCTCTTATGAGTGGGTCGATCATATAGTTTGATAGTTGGTGACGAAGTGAGAGTCTCCACTCAGTGTTTCAGAACAATAAGTTGTCGACGTGACAAAGGCGTGTTTCCGAAACGTCGAAAACTAATTGTTTTGAAACACTGAGTGGAGACTCTCACTTCGTCACCAACTATCAAACTAGAGTCAGTATTTCTTGGAAATTTCTTAGAGACGACGGGACAGATCAGGAAGGATTGTTATTAAGGATGTTGATATGGAATTGGGATGTTGTGAGTCTTTCTGGTCTTTTCTTGCCTTCTCCGACCTGTCAATGAGCCATGAAGCCAAGTAGAGTAGTAGACGTTTTCGTAAAAACTTCTCTATACCGGGCCTCTCGCGGGAGGAACGAGAAGTGTACGGTATAGATATTAACTTACATTACATCACCTACCAAATGCGATATGAGCTATGATAATTATAAATCACATTTATTGCACAACTCGGTCCGATTGTTGAGGAAAAGAAGAGGTCTGATGTATCCAGGTAGGCCGGTTTAGATTAGCACGATTGACGGTACAGAGAAGTTTTATTTATTACAAATGTGATTATCTTGTTTTAACCTATTCCGATCATTTTGAGCCAATAAAAAAAATTACATTGTTGCTAATTAGCTTATTGTCTGACGTAAAAATTGTCTTCACAAAAGTTTTTCTCCCTGGTAAGATGAACACCCTCGATTTAATCTGCAACATTCTACGATGTTCACAAATAAAGATATTCGACAAACAAGAAAGGTGGTAAAAAGTGGTAAAAGTGGCAAAAAGTGGCCTGAAGACACGTGGAAAAGTTTGGAAAAGTTGGTCAGCCTTAAAGGGCACCTGATAGGACTCGAAAACGCGTCAAAAGTCCTTTGGAAGCTTCTTGTGTCGGTAGATCGATTTTTTTCAGACGGATCTGTCTGTACTATAATCATAGTACTACTATGATAATAGTAGTAGTAGTAGCAGGTATATCCTTCACATTTTGTACTGTTCTAAGGCACTAGGTTTTAATTGTTATTTAGCTTCATTTATTTTATCAAATTTAATAGAATTCAATTTCAATTTTACTCAATCTTAGACTACAAATTTGTGTGTTTCCAAATTCCAATATTGCAGAGTTAGACTGTAACACTCCATTTGCTCAGACAGCGTACATGACTGAGATACCAGACGACGTTTTTGTAACGCAGTACACACAGTTCAACTCACTGAGAGACGTTGTGTGCAGGTAATAACTTAGTAACCAGTTAGTAACCAGTTAATAAACAGTTAGTAACCAGTTAGTAACCAGTTTATAAACAGTTAATAACCAGTTAGTAACCAGTTAGTAACCAGTTAGTAACCAGTTAGCAACCAGTTAGTAACCAGTTAGTAACCAGTTAGTAACCAGTTAGTAACCAGTTAGTAACCAGTTAGTAACCAGTTAGTAACCAGTAAGTAACCAGTTAGTAACCAGTAAGTAACCAGTTAGTAGCCAGTTAGTAGCCAGTTAGTAACCAGTTAGTAACCAGTTAGTAACCAGTTAGTAACCAGTTACTAACCAGTTAGTAAACAGTTAATAACCTGTTAGTAACCAGTTACTAACCAGTTAGTAAACAGTTAATAACCTGTTAGTAACCAGTTAATAACCAGTTAGTAAGAAAGCAGTTAAAAACAAATTGTTGATCAGTAACAAAATCAAATAACTAGTACTAATATATATATATATATATATATAATATTGTGTAAAGTGATATCAACCAATTCACAATTGCAAATAACGTTAATTACTTTAAGAGGAATTGCAAATAACTTTAATAACTTTCAGAGGAATTGGGGCAGTTCAAACTAATTGTCCGATAGCTTTCAAGACCTGCGACTTCGTTCTCGACAGTCAGGGAAGAATGACGCTGCTGGAGAACTGGGAACTATCCCAATCTGCTGAGAACTTAGTTAGCTCCGACCTTATCAGTAGTTTAGATGCAACTAGAATCATTCACACTGATTGTGAGTTCTGAAAATATATTTACTATTTGGTGAATGATTAGTTTTCCTAAGTTTAGAAAAGTCAATTTTTTCCTTCTTTACACTTTTCATTTTTGCACATGTTTGACAAAACGACAAAACGTTTTGACACATGTTGTATGTGTATTTAAACAGTAAACACTGATTATGTCTCATTTCAGCTGTAATCGGTTCCTCGTTCATCACGAGGTGTCTTCACGGTCTCTACCCAGTGTTAAAGACGTCTCTCAGAGACAAGTCAGCCATACCACGTGCTATGAGACTGGTAAGTAACACGTGCTATGAGACTGGTAAGTAACACTTGCTATGAGACTGGTAAGTAACACGTGCTATGAGACTGGTAAGTAACACGTGCTATGAGACTGGTAAGTAACACGTGCTATGAGACTGGTAAGTAACACGTGCTATGAGACTGGTAAATAACACGTGCTATGAGACTGGTAAGTAACACGTGCTATGAGACTGGTAAGTAACACGTGCTATGAGACTGGTAAGTAACACGTGCTATGAGACTGGTAAGTAACACGTGCCATGAGACTGGTAAGTAACACGTGCCATGAGACTTGTAAGTAACACGTGCTATGAGACTGGTAAGTAACACGTGCCATGAGACTGGTAAGTAACACGTGCCATGAGACTTGTAAGTAACACGTGCTACGAGACTTGTAAGTAACACGTGCTACGAGACTGGTAAGTAACACGTGCCATGAGACTGGTAAGTAACACGTGCCATGAGACTGGTAAGTTTAGTTGTGACGAACACTTTTCATTATCTTGCGACATAGAATAGTCAAAGTACATTTATTTAACTTTAATATATGCAATATGAATATTGACAATAATATGCTTCATCAAATCTTATAAGATCATAAAATGATATAATAAAAACCATTATCCAAAAGAGCTGTTAATTTCAAATTCTAACACCAAATACTGAACTGAGACAACCTTAATACCCCGCAGCTAAAAATGATCTCTGGAGTGTCGGGAAAAGTAACATTTCCTCGTCCTAAGTTTGTCTGCAGGACGTACGAAATAACCATGCTTACCAACTGTGGCTATAGTGTGCGGTAAGTTGTACATTAGATTTTCATTAAGAACTCTTACCGACTTACCCAGCATAGCTGGATTATATTCAAATTTATCGTGTCTACTTTTGCTGGATGAACAAGTACTACTAGGCTGATATTAGAGCGGATATTCTGACTTCAACTCCTTATATGGGCTTCACGTGACATTTACACTTTACTTTTAGGTCGTGTAATGATCTGAATAACGTGGCAGTTCAGCCTGTAGATCCGGACTGCGCGGAAACAAGTAGATTATTCGCTAGAGTCCTGTGCTGGGCCTCCTGGCTACCACTAGATATCTTCAACAATCTTCTTAAGGAACTCTCCTACGAGGTAGATATTACTATTAGCACACCTTGAAAACTAGAAAGGTTACCAATTATTAAGAAGTATAACTACTACTATTAAACTATTCGGCCGACAATATTAATGTCTCCAACTCCAATACTAATTTGATGCTTTGTAAGTTACGTACCATTCTGTATCAATCATACATTTTACCGCTTTATTGTCATTCACAGTGCTTTTTTACAACCAATGCCCCAGATTCCACAACCAGCAAAAGAGAAGAGTAAACAGAAAAAGAAGGTTCGAGTTTCCACCTCACTTCAGATGTCCGAGGTGTGACAGTGAAAGTGAAAGTGAAAGTGAAAGTGAAAGTGATAGATCGGATAACTGCAACATTGACTCTACACTAAGTCAGATTTTATAGACAAAGCCCCGTGTACATTAATTGTAGAAAATGTGAGGAATAAAGTGTCGGAACATTGTCAATATTTCTCGGACAGTTTCATGGAGCACTGTTTGATGTTCCCGGTGCAGATGAAACAAATGTGCGGAATATGAGGACTGAGGAGGGACACATTATGATGAACTAACCAGCATGCAGCATGTACGAGTCAGTACACAGTATGTACTATCTACCATCCTGTGGTACTTTTCATCGTTTTAGGCAGCTTTTAAG
Organism: Bolinopsis microptera; assembly: GCF_026151205.1. NCBI lineage: Eukaryota > Metazoa > Ctenophora > Tentaculata > Lobata > Bolinopsidae > Bolinopsis > Bolinopsis microptera. Next base: position 7,576,686 of record NC_087082.1, on the reverse strand, counting down.
AAATAACCTGCAAGCTGTTACTCTTACACTAACTTATTACATATTATAATGAATATATTTCATATATTTAGTTAGTCAACTTTATTACATTATACAATTTTATTTAGTATGATCCACTCATTCTCTGTTCAATCGTGTACAGATAAACTTTTAAAATCCAAAAACAAGCACTTTTGAACGATTTTTGTTCAAAAACGTTTTTCACAAGTTTTAACCGTGAAAACGCATTCCAATTGTGGCAGAAGTCGACTCTACGGCAAGAAGGAACAGGATTCTATATATTCATTTTATGAAATTTCAATTAGTTTTCAACTTTTGACTAAAAAACAACGAATATTTTCTTGTTCTCACTCTCAGTGACGATGAAAGAATTACTGAAATTGTCAAAAATAACATATAATTACATTAAATTTAAACAGGAAATAAACTAGCAATATTTAGCATCATGACAATAAAATGACGAATGGTGAACATAAAAGCTACTTTCTACATAAATTACATTTTTTGATTGAATAAATTCGTTTAACAAATCTAATTAAATCATGTGACTCTTTACATGCAAATTATTTAAATAAGTTTAATTTATGAGTAATCTTAATTCATACGCAAATCAACACTATTCCGTAAACAAAGTCACCTAAAAATGGAATTTAAACATCTACAGTCTATTGAATATCCAAGGCTATTAAATGCAAATTAAAACTCTATTTAAAATAACAACATCCCCAATTAAATAGATACCGTAACCATGGTTACAGTCAGTGTTTTATTCTGTTGTCACACTCTTAGCTAAGTTTCTGGGGCAGTCAACATCCAGCCCCTTCAGAGTGGCCAGATGGAATGAGAGGAGCTGGAGGGGGATTACAGCTAGAATATTCATCAGACAGTCAACTGAGCTGGGCAGCGAGAATGATCTGTAGCTCATACCTGAACAATAAGTGTTAGCTTAACACTTAAAGGTTGGAAAAATCAGGGAATTTAAATAAACATATAAATTAAGGGTGTATTTCAGCTCATTAAATTGACAATACAGTGTATCTAATATTGGTATAATTTATTTTAAATGGAATAAACTCGGATATTAACACTAAACGAGTATTTACACAACTGTAACATGTGCTGATATACACAGTTGCTATATATTTATTATAGTGTACACAGCACTTACTTTGAACGTCTGAGTCGCCCTCTTCACAGATTGTGATTGGTCTGCCTTGTCTTGCTTTTACCTGGAAGGGACAGTTTAAATAGCTTAAGATAGGTTACTTATTTCATCCATTAACATGATTAGAGAACACTCTCAAATTAATTATTTTATGAATTTCCTCTCATGAACATTCCTGCTTTTGTTTGAAGATGGTAAATGGCAGGTTACCTGTTGCAATGCGTTGTGGCACTTGGTGTAGGTATTATCTTTCACTACCACAATAACGCACGGCATGTTCTCGTCAACCAGGGCTAGAGGGCCGTGTTTTAGTTCACCTGACAGTATTCCCTCACTGTGCATGTACGACACCTGGGATATTACTTTAATTAGTTTAACTTTACTTATAGGAAATGTTTAATAGAGGGACTATCATTGACCGGTATAGAATCACGGGACGATTGTTAATTAAATACCTAAACCATATAGATAATATTAGCTCAGCAATATTAAACAGAAAACCACAAATTAATAATAAAGTACACTTTTAAGATGTTTGGATTAAACACTGCTGAGTATAAGTTTCATCTGAATAATAGTGTTATTAAACTTCAATTTATTATTATTAATAACCTCCTTGACTTTGAGAGCTCCCTCCAGACAGGTCGCATAGTTGTAACCACGCCCCATTAAAAGTAAACTCTTCTCATCATACAACTCCTTGGCGAGAGATAAAATCTCATGATCCTTCTTTAACACTCTCCTGATCAGATCTGAAATAAAACATGTAAAAACTGGGCAAATTTTACAATTTTGTTTTTTAAACGCAAGACAGGAAATAAAATAGTCGATATATTAATTAAAATTATTGGACGGCAAAACAGACTTAAGCTTAATTATTTATTTACTGGGCGGCGCTCAGCCTGTCACTTCGCCATATCTTCGTTTGGTTTCATTGTGTTTATGAACTCTAAGCCTGGGGTCCCCAAGTAATTATTCATTTGAGAATATTATAAGTTTTATCCCTACTTCAAGTTATTTCAGTGCTCTTGATATTTAGTTAGGTGTTAGAGCGTTCTATCTTTTTGGTGAAGCTTTGAATTTTGTCCTGGCCAAGTAGGTTTCCATTCTGATGTTACCGCCTCTAAAATCTGCAAACCCTCGCCTTCATACCTTTGCTTTATCTTTTCCATTTGACTGGCATGCGCGCGTCAGAATGCAGCGCACATATTACCATAAAATTATGATCGCGCGTTCCAAATTCCAACTCCAGTAGACCGTTTTCAGTAATAGCGAGGAGCAAGGGACACGGACCGTGTGATTGGTTTTAACACGTGTAACTTGTAAGAAATACCGTCTGCAGATAATTTAAAGAATGAAACCTGGCAACTCTTTAAGTCCTTGAACTATTTCAGTACACCTCTTCTGTTTTGAGATCCTGTCGCTTCCAATCATTACTGATAACATCACCATAGAAACTATTTGACTCGTGTAGGCCTGAAATTTTAATCAAAAATTAAAAATTCAAATTGTGCACTGTTTTGTGAGAAATATACAATACATATTATAGAGAATATAGATTATAGATAGATAATGGATAATAGAAATTTACACTTTATATTCACCTTGGTACTGGCCACACCGATTTCAGGGCCCGCGTTAATGTGAATACCACAATCAGTCTCCCGTGATATGGCACTCCCCACAGTGTTTGTAATACCAACTAATAGTGCTCCACGTGATTTACAGTATCTCAGTGCGTTCAGTGTGTCGGCTGTCTCTCCTGATATATAAGGTGTTATTGCTTGCGGAGGTTACTGTTGTTAACTAATTCTAAATTAACAGTTAATCAATAATATCCAAGCTTTTAGACACTGAAAAATGGTCCTTTTGCGATGAATGTAACATTGCATCTTCCAAAATGTCACCCTAGTAAATTATTAAATATACCAACCAGATTGAGATATAAAGATACAGACATCATCTCTAAAAACAGGGCAGAGTCTGTCCAGGAAATCAGAACCCAGTTCAATAACTACAGGCACATCAGATAGCTCCTCCAGTAACTGCCTTGTTGCTACCCCGCTGTAATAGGGAAATGTTAGTTTGTTGGGAGATGTGAGTTAGTACTTTAGTAGAATCGTTATCAATCTCTTAATCAAGATTTAGCATTTGAGTCAAAGTGTGAAGCGGTACACATGCGTTTATGGGCTAATATTAATTGGACAATAAATTAAACTGAACAATTTTGCACCTGTTGTATGAAGTACCACTAGCGATAACAATAATTCTCCTACATCTTTTAATCGCACTCGCGTGAGAAATTAATCCTCCTAGCCTCACCTGTAGAATTACTCTTATTAACTAACAAACACTTCACAAACGTCTCTGAAGGCCGATAAATTGCTTTCTCTTAATAGCTTGGTAAATATCAATACAAAATACTAAGTGTAAATCAGGTTCTTAGTTTTAATGTTTAGCAGATCTTGTTAACAACAATAATTTACTGTAGTTACAGTTACAGTTACAGTTACAGTTACAGTTACAGTTACAGTTACGGTTACGGTTACAGTTACAGTTACAGTTACAGTTACAGTTACAGTTACAGTTACAGTTACAGTTACAGTTACAGTTACAGTTACAGTTACAGTTACAGTTACAGTTACAGTTACAGGTACAGTACCGTGTCAGTGCTAAAGTCAATTCTTCCTCTCATCGTGTTGAGGATACTTTCAGGTTGCTCGTGTATCTCCTTCTCCATAAAGGTCGAGTAGTTACCTGTAATAGTAGGTAATAGAAGTTACCTGTAATAGTAGGTAATAGAAGTTACCTGTAATAGTAGGTAATAGAAGTTACCTGTAATAGTAGGTAATAGTAATTACCTGTAATAGGTGGAGTAGTTAATAGCCTCTCTTATCAACATCCCTAAACCAAAGATATATAACATTCACTAAATAGAGTTTTAAAACATTTTGTGCAAAATAAGAAACTGATAATTATTCAATAAAATTAGAATTATAAAGTTGTTACCCTTCATGATTTGCTGTAGCTGTAGTCTGAGTGTAGTTATTTGTCTAGAGGCGGTCTCGTCTGTTTTGGCGTGTTTCTGAAGCCGGTTTATTCTCAAACCTGATAAGATACTTTTTACTATCCAATTTTTTAATTATATTTGCAAAACCTCAGACCATTCCTGGTCAGGATACTCGTGTAAAGAGCTATAACAAACTGTGTATAAGAACTGTGGACAAAGCGAGGGCAAGCTATATTCTGGTATTTTAATTCTGACAACAATTTAATAAATTTGAACATACAACTGTGGACCAACTATCTCTGGTTACATTTCCTATTCACTTGAAATTTAATTGTTTTCGAATTCAAAGATAAGTTAACAAATATATTCACTTATTAATACATCAGCGTAAACAACAGGTCAAACCATTCACTTAAGGACATAATCACAAATGCGTGTTTTCGGAAGACTAAGTTATTAAGGCTACAAGTTATTATGGTTACTATGGTTACTATGGTTACCAAGCATGCCTCAGCTAATGAGTTATGATACTAATGTCCCTACATCAGCTATAAAATATAATTTTCACGTACATAACTTAGGTCAGAGCCTTAATTCACTTTTCTCTAGTTCTTTCTGTTAACCTTAGACAGAAGATAAATGTTTATTTGTGATGATTGTATCTCCCACACAATCCTGACCAAACTTCTCTCAGATAGGTAATGATGATCTACCTACTGCAGATAGTTTGGGAACAGATCTCTTTTATTCTGGGCATATTTGGAAATGTTTTCGTTCTGCACGCAACAATTAACCACAACGCTATAAAACTAGACAAACTCTCTATCTGGATAATAAAGAATCTAGCAGTAGCAGATATTGGTAACCGTGTGCTTGTTCTACTCCCCTTCCTTCTCACTCAATATGGCAAATTGAACCAGACTCTTATATTCGGAGAAACTTTCTACGCTTACTTGGGTAGCTACTTGTACACATTTTTTGTTGCTAATCTATTTCTCGTCAATATATTGTCACTGAATAAGCTGGAGAGGTGCGTGTACCCACTAAGGAATCTTACCTCCACACGGTGCCAGAGAATCAAGGTAACAATATTTACAGTTCTGGTCAGTTCTATACTTACACTTTGGACTGTGTACGGACTTCTAGATGGTTTTCTAACTATTTCCGAAGAGTGGAGGATGAAAGATTACTTAGGAGCAGCAAGAATAGGAAAGCCGTATCGCAATGACAAAATAGGGTCCACTAGGAAGATTATTATTTTTGGGTTATTTTTCATCTTCGGAGCTCTTCCTTGTATTACCCTGGTCATCATTAACTCAGCTCTGATAATATTTGCACTGAAGAAATCAAATTCAGCGATCAACAAAAGGAAACTTCTGATGGTTGTCATTGTGACGGTTATATTTCTTATTTCCTTCATTCCGCACTTTCTAGATCTCATTCTTGGTAATTATATGACGGATTTGCCTCTGGAATACAGCGAAATAGCAGTGTCAGTAGCATTTCTATCTGTTTGGGTAAACCCGTTTGTATATTATGCTGTTAACCCCCCCTTTAAAGAATTCACCAAAAGAAGACTCTTCATTTTTAAAAGAAGAGTTGAACACACGCCTTGATGTCTGGAAATTAGCGATCAGATAGCTGAGCAGCTAGCTAATTAACTAATTAGCTAATTAGCTAATTAGCTAATTAGCTAATTAGCTAATAAGCTATAAGATAGAAGCAATACTTCTCTAAAATAGACGATAAGATGGTAATTGGAAAGATTGTAACTTTTAAAGCTTGCTCTTTTATGTAATAGTATAATCTCTTCAACTCACGAGCTGAGTCATTAGAAAAATGCACCTTTAATTGTTTTTCAAAATATGAAATATAAGTTTTAGTTACTGTATTTGTATTACTATTAGTAGTACTATATAAGACAGCAGTATGTAATAATTATTTATTTGTCATTAATATTATGGCGGTTAAAAATTAGCGGGTTTTGGGTCATCCCGAAATATTTTGAAAGGTCGGTATTTTTAATGGTCATAATGTTAATTGAGTTAATTTTTGATGTTCCCGTAACCGTGTGGTCTAACTCTTTCACATAAAATGTTCGTTTTATTGAGCAGCTCCTGATTAAGTTGTAATTATAAAACTGTACATTAAACAGTTAACCCCCGCCCCCCCCCCCCCCCCCCCACCTGTATCCCACACACGCTACCATGACTCCAGCCTCTACACGGTAATATATACACGTTGTACTACAAGTCATGTTATTGGTGTGTGTCCTATACGCTACACACTACTCAGTGAGGTCCACCCAAATCTGCAAACGTGGCTCCTACAACGTGTTTCTAATGAGTGTAGACTGTAGATGTGGATTTAACACGTAGATTAGCTTTAAATCTTGAAGTTACTTATACTTGCAGGAGAAAGATGTCTCAGGTCTAAAAAAGAGTTGATAAATTATTTATTAAGAAAGAAACAGTACACTTATCTCAGATAATCTACAAAACACCGCGAGATAATAGGAACAGAAGTATTTGCAAAAAACAAGTGAAATTTGAATAAACAACAATAAAATTTTAACAATTTGATATGAGGGAGGAACTGAAAATAAAACTCACTTCCATCGACAATAGAGGTGATATCGTCATCTTCTAGGTAAATAACTCTATCTGTGTGCTCTATCAGGGCACTGAGGGAGAGGGGTATTATTTTAGGGAGGGGGGTGTTATTTTAAACATACTACTAATTCTAAGCAGCGAGTAAAATCAGCAGAACTTTAACCTAGCATCAGAAGCGAAGAAGTACTCAGCAGATTGCCCCCCCTCATTAAAAGCTCTGTCGTCTCCAGAGCTTTGTCTCTGTCTGTAACTGATGTTAACTTTGTCCATGGAGATATCTCTTTCACTCTTGATGCCAACTAGGAGAGGGCTACCTCGCTTCACAGCTACTATCTGTTTTGGGAACACTGTCGACTTGAACACCAGGGCAAATGCTCCTTCCTGGGGGGTTAGGTATTTTAGGGGCTTAATCTCTTTAAAGACATATGTATGAGGAAAATAAAGGGGGGCGGGGGGGGGGGCGGGGGAATTCAGTGCGTTAAGACTTGAAAACGTGTAAAGTAAAGCCCAGATTTACCGTACCTCTCCCCTTTCCCCCAAATTTTGAACCCTAGATTATAGACTGACACACGATATTTTCTTGGCTGTTGACAAGTAATTCTACATTATTTCTTTGTAATTCTACACTGTTTCAAAGGAATTTCATATATTCCTTATCGGCAGATGATAATCTGCAAATCTGCAAAGTTTTCAAAACGTTACGTATTTAATATATTACCGATAATGTACGTTCTGTAGGTAACATATCTTACCGTTATCACTTTACCATTCTGTAATTCGCAACATATTATAATTATTCAAAACAATCCCTACCCCTCCCCTGATCATCAGCAATCCCTAAAATTTCTATAAAACTAATTAATTAACTAATTAACTAACCAGTTGAGAGATGACTCTCTCGACCACCTCTGGGAAGGTGAGTGTCTCCCCCTCCTCAGTGTGATGGTATATGTAGTGGGTTAGCTTGGGTATGACCTCTGTGTCAGTATCACTTGTAAACGTGTAGTTCTCTTTCTCCTAATTACATAATTACTTAAATTAGAATAAATCTGCATTAAAATAATACATTTTTAATAAGTGTTTTAGTAATATACAGCTAAAAATATAGTCCTAAGGTATTTATAAATACGTTCACTTATAAGTGAAGGTGAAATCGAACGTATAAGTAAAATGGAAATTGACGGAAGAAGTGAAAATGAAAGTAACAGTAAATTAAAGTTTAAGCTTACCAGAAACTGTTTGATGTCCTTGAAGTTAGTGATAATACCATTGTGTACCACCATAAAGCTGTTGTCTTCGCCAGACGACTGAGAGAACCAGTATTTAATATACAGGGTGCTGGGTGGGCCATAACGTAGTGTACATAAGTCAGTGTACAAACGTTCGGGCTTATTTTTCAGCCACTGAGTGCCCGATTAATATAATTCTTTCTGTTATGACTTGCTATCATCACTTATTCGAGGAATATAATATCAAATCAAGTAATGATAATGTTCATTTTTAAACAAAGGTTCATTTTTGCAATTTGTAGATATTTTTACACTGACTTATTATACCCTGTACAGTAATTAGAGTAACAATAAAATTTTTAAAGCGATCATTACAAAATGATATAGTTAAATAATTTCATGATGCTTAATATCAGTATGTTGATCTGTAATGTGTTTACCTGAGGGTGAGAGTTACGTTCGCTGGGTTCACCGTGAGTTGCCCACCTTGTATGTGCAATACCAACATGGGTGCTTACTATTGAACTGTACTCTGCCTTCTCAATATCTGCAACAGTTTGAAATAATAGATTATCACAAGCAGAGAAAACCTTCTGGGATCATGGACGGTTTGATCAGAGCTCCTTGTTGAGAATAAAGAAGACTAGATATAAACTCCATCACAGGCAAAAAATTACAGAATTTGTTGATGTATCTTTATATTTCATAGTTATTAAAATTTAAACATACCAAAAACTATGCCACGGAGCATTTTAACTTTTCCTTGCTTCCTCACGATATGAACACCTTCCTCTGGGTAATCAACTGCAATCCCTGCAATTAACCAAGTTAAATACTGAAGAGCTGAATTTTTGTGACTTTGAATGTTTAAATAAAAGTAATGTCCTTGCAAGTACAATACCGTCTGTTAGGCTATTGGTAAATTGTACAGTAAATTGATACAGACCTGCTTGATTTGGGAGCACTACATGGCACTAACCTGCTGAGTCATATCCACGGTACTCAAGACGTTCCAATCCTCTTAAAAGGATTTCATATACGTTTTGTCTTTGACATGGGACACAAAAATTGAGATAGGCAAAGATTCCACACATCTGGCCGTTCTTTTCCTATTGCAATAAATGCTTTTAGATACTTTAAATTAACTTTCTATTGAATTAAACAATGAAAAATAAAATTTTTAAAACTTTTCTCGAATCAAGCAGTCAAGTCATAAGGGTGTCTCATCCATATGCTGCATCAAATGTTGCTGTTCATGTCAGTCTTCCTGTACTATATGCGAGAAAAGAGAAGGAGAAAAGCCACCTTTATCAAGATCGGGTCTTGAAAACTGAGAAAGAATAATTTGAACTTCTTGTCTTCTTGACTACAGGAGGCTCAGGACCAAGCTAGACCAAGGTCATAAAGTAGGCGGCAGCCAAAATATCGTACTAAGGACAAGTCTTCGCTTCTCTCTACTTCTGAGGGTCCTCATAGCCGTTTGAGGTGTCAGGGGAAAGCAGTCAAGGGGGCTGGGGGGGTCTTCATCAAAATTCTCTCGAAATTGACTTTATAGTTGTTTCTGGTAAAAGGGAGTGATATCTACCAGCTGCTTTTGGTCCCATGGAAAAATATTGTTCCTAGCCGAAATTATCGCCGGTCTAAGGTCAGCGCTTATGTGTAATTGTATTGCGCGAGCGATTTTCAGATAGGCCTTTAAAAATTTTTTATTAAATTTTGAAAATCTTGGACCTCGTTTTTTTCAAAATTGAATCTCAAAATTTTGGCTTAAATGATCTCTTCTAAATGGTCCCTAGAACATATCCTGAAAGTTTCAGGGTGATTGCTCAAAAAATGTAGGAGAAGATAGATTTTTAGACTCGATTTTCAGAATTTGTGATTGAAAATCGCTCGCGCAATACAATTACACATAAGCGCTGATCTTAGACCGGCGATAATTTCGGCTAGGAACAATATTTTTCCATGGGACCAAAAGCAGCTGGTAGATATCACTCCCTTCTACCAGAAACAACTATAAAGTCAATTTCGAGAGAATTTTGATGAAGACCCCCCCGGCCCCCTTAAGGGAGCTCATGTTCAGTTCATCCTTTCAACCTTACTACAACAGGTGAATCTTATGATTGTTTATATTATTCTTGCTACTGCACTTATATTGCTCCGATATTCTTGGCAGAACTTGATATTTGTTTTGGGACATGATGAAAATATAAAGATTTCAATTAATTTTGGTAGCAATGGCCCATTTCTGTTTCCAGGGTACTGTGCTCTGCCAATTGCATCACATGGCTTGATTGATTGTATCATTTTATGCTTGGCTTATGTATTGGCTTTTGGAGGATGTTTTAATAGAAGATTTTCTGCCGTTTCCTTGACTAAAACTTCACAGTTATTGAATCGTTATTGCTGAGTATTGGGAAAAGCGAGCGACCGATTTCATTCTCGGTATCATTTTGCATTTGTAGAAGGTCATTCAAATTAGTATAATGTCCTTTTGTTTGGGAAAGACAGACACTGGTCCACTCTACCCAATTATGGCTTTTGGTCAAATTTCATCTCTTTTTGATTAATGTCAGGGTACTTTACTAAGTCGAAATATAAACTGATAGCGTCATTAATAAGGAGGTTTATTTCAACGATTTCGAAATTGTCCTTGTGTTAAGGTAAGCCTATATGTCGATTACTAACTGAATATGCCACTTTATACTCTCACGAATGAGCAAAATTCTCACCTTTTGTACGTGCAAACTTTGAGCGGGCGTTGCGTGCGCAGCTATTATTGAATCACCATACATTTTTGCACGTTGGTATTTTAAATATAGTTTGATAAGCATGAAAAGTTTTAAGAGATTCCAAGAAGAACTTGCATCATAACGTTCCTCCAAAGTTGATAAAAATCATGATAATAGCAATTTTCAGCTATTTTAGCAATTTTCCATCGATTTGGGCATGTCCCCACATATCTTTTAATCTAGCCTAATGCACAATAGACCCATAGGAAGCAGAACTGAGCTAATCACAAAATGGGTGTTTTTATAAGATTATTCTTAACTTCAATAGCGAATATTTTTATGAACAATGAAGGAACAAAATAAGAAATCTTTCCAATAGATTTTCAGAATGCTTAAACAATTATCTAACTTCAGTATGATCTCAAATTTTGAATTAAATTGCATCTTAATGGTGTAAAATCGATTTTAACATTCAAAAGTTGTAACTTTGTCAAAAACCAAGTTACAAAACCGGTTAACTTGATGAAGTCGTCAAGTGGTGATTGCGCCTTTAATAATTTTGTTATATAATGTAAATTGAAGTCTAAACGATTATCTTCAAGACCTGTGGTTCGAGATGGCTGTATCCTGTAGCCTTTGGATCTACGTTGTAGGTTTACAACCTACCAGGACGCGCGCCGAGTTGGACTCGTCGACGGTACAAATATTATACGAGTATCTACGGACACTTAAATATAACTTATTATTGACTGCCAAAGGGTCTATACATACAAAATATATAACACAGGGGGGCTGAACCAGGTTTTCGATCAAACGCTGCCATTTGTAGTCAAACGTCGCCAACAGTTGCTTTCGCTGCATTTTGCCTGCCATTATGCATAATTGACTTACATATATTCGTATGCGAAGCTTGGCTTTCATAATGCAGCGATTTCATTGGACGAAAGCAACTGTTGGCGACCATTGACTACAAATGGCAATGTTTGATCGAAAACCTGGTTTCAGCTCCCCCTGTATCTATAAATAGATATACTTCACGACAATCTGTCGTAAAACAGGGGTTCCATAAAACCCATTATATTTCCCAATACTCCTGAAACTCGAAACTTTTGTTGTTGATTCACGATGTCAATCCTTCCTATACTAGCTCGGCGAGGCCCAATGGTGCATCTCGCCGATCTACGGTTGCGATAATATGCGCGGCACGGCCCAGTAGTGCATCGCGCTACAACTTTTGTTGCAGTCGATTCTGTCATATCAGCGTCTAAACGCTTTAAAAAAGGCGTCTAAACTTGAATATGGCGATGTTGGGTTTTACCGAAATTTGTACAATAATATAATTAACGGATGATACTCGTAAAACATCTGTTCCATATAATTATTATTATATAGGACTGTCAACGAGTCCAACTCGGCGCGCGTCCTGGTAGGTTGTAAACATACAATAATACAATAATTACCTGGTGACCTCAGGCTATCATGTTCATAAACATATAACGATTAACAAATAGAGGTTGGCGGAATGTTGACGGATGTTACTCGTCTAAATTTCTTCGAAGTAGCGCGCTCCGCTTTCTTCTCGAAATGGCCCGATGGCAAGTGCTACGAAGTAGTGCGCGACGGGTCAGATCATTAACAATGGTCAATGAGGCTTAATGACAGGAAAAACAGTAAAGGAGGTATAATAGCATGGGGGTATTATAATATAGTGAGTATATTGTCAATTTTTAGTATGGACTAACCGGCTGTTGTCCGTTGTTTAGCATTAAGGAACTAACCCGGTGCACCCTATAATAATATTCCGTAGCACTTTTGATTGGAGGACTTCGCCGCTTCGACGCGCCGCGCAAACTATCATTCTTACTTCTGACTTCACATTTGCTCTATCCAGAGCCCTTGCGCTTGCAGTAGCGCGCGCCCGCCTCACGGCCTCTTGACTTGTGAAACAAGCGCGCCCGCAGTGGCGCGAAAGCACATGGTTAGGTGAAACTTCGCATTAACAAGATTGTTGCTTTCATGTTAATTCGCAGCGCAAAGCAACGATCTGGAAGGGTTGATATTTGACATACGTTGCATGCCACTTTTCGCGCGCGAAGCGCGCGCCACCGATACGTAACATGTATCAAGTCGACATCGTCAATTGACATTTTTGACTTTGTCGGGCTATATTTTGGAGGACTTCGCCGCTTCGACGCACCGCGCAAACTATCATTTTACTTCGAGGTCAATTTTACTGACGAGATCGTTGCTCTGTTAATTCGCAAAGCAACGGTCTGGACGGGTTGACATCGTCAATCAACGGGCTAATGTTAAATCTATCCAGAGGATCAGAGCCGGCCTTGCGCTTTCAGTTGCGCGCGCCCGTCTCCATGCAGCTTTGCTTGTGAAACAAGCGCGCCCGCAGTGGCGCGAAAGTACATGGTTAGGTGAAGGCTAATAATGTGTAACACTGTAACGTTTCTAAAATAAAGCTGCATCGGGCATCCGCGACAGTTGACAATTGAAAACTAACTTAGATTTGTGTATTTTTATTTTTCAAACGCTGATTCCGAATCATGTGCCCCAATGACATTGACATTGACATAGCCACGCGTACTGCGTGACGCGCTTGTTTCACAAGTAGAATATCCTCCTTTCACCTTTGCCGCCTTTGGCGGTCGCGCGCTACTGCAAGCGAGAGCAGAGAGGGCTCTGTTTAGAGCAAACATTGACATAGGGTAAAACTAAAATGCTCCATTGGTAGGATATGATATTGGCGAAAAACCATGTATCCAGTGATCACGTGATTGCTCTAACCATAGCCCTAACGCTTACAGTAGCGCGTGCCCGCAGTGACGCAAATCACAAATAAAATGACAAATAAACAAAATAAATAAACAAAATAAAAAATAAAAAAGCACATGGTTATATATTAAGTAAAATCTTGCTTACCCGGGGACCCCAGGCTTCACTTGTATTATGTCGTGACTTGATTGACGGTGTCAAACGATCGACGATGCGAAGCAAAAGCAACGATCGACGATGCGAAGCAAGAATGCTAGTTTGCGCGGCGCGTCGAAGCGGCGAAGTCCTCCAAGGTGTGACCCCCACGCGCGGTTGTTTCACTATAGTGGTAGTAGAGTTTCTACGATACAGGGGGAGCCGCAGCGGGTCATACAACGTATGACAAGGCTTCGCATAGCCGTGTGTCTACGTGTACTGCGTGACGCGCTTGTTTTACACGAAGTAGAATATACTCCCGTGCCTTTGGCGGTCGCGCGCTACTAGACTGCAAGCGAGAGGGCTCTGTGCTCTGGTTAGAGCAAACCCCTTACCTGGGGACCTCAGGCTATCATGTTCATAAACGTAAACATATAGAGATTCGGCGGAATGACAAGCTGAGGCGCTGAGCGCCGCCCATGCAGTAAGTAAAATTTCTTAATATGAGTATGACCAACGACCGTATAGTATAAGAAAGTTGAATTAGTCTAATTTCTTGTTAGGGTTAGAGTATTAGCGTATGTTTTTGTTAAGGGTTGGGGTAAGGTTGGGATCAGATTAGAGGGTACTAAGTTCACATAGCCATGTGTATACGCGTACTGCGTGACGCGCTTGTTTCGTGCGCTTGTTTCGCGCGCTACTGCAAGCAAGAGGGCTCTGGTTAGAGCAAGGTATACTAAGGGTTTCAAATAGTCGTTCAGGGCCCTAGCTAGAGAACAGGTTTAAAAAGTCACGTGACAGTCTTGATTCACGATGTCAATCCTTCGCAGCTCGGTGAGGCACAGTGGTGCATTTTTGTATCACGTTGCGACCCCCACGGTCGTTTCACTACACCTTTATCGTCCTGACGATACGAGGGGAGCCGCGCACTTCGTGCGCGGTGGGTCATACAATGTATGACAAGTGCATCTCTGATCTCGCCGATCTACCGAAGGTTGCGAGAAGCATTATTTGATGCGCTCGCGACCCAGTAGTGCATCGCGCTACAAGTGACAGTCAAGTATATAGTGCAGTGATCAATCATCATCCGCGCGTGCTACACTGCTACAGGCTACTATTCGGAGTATTTTAGACGAGTAACATCCGTCAATAGTAAGTATATATAATGGCAACGGTCGTGCTTGCCAGCATGAGCACTGTAATATGTTTACAGTGTAACAATTGAAACATTGCAACATCAAACATCAAACATGCTATGTTTAAATACAGTTAAACTTAAAATAGGTTAATTTTGTCACTTTGTTTTTTCCTGTTTAACTCTGTTTTTCTGTGACAGAATTTAAACCTCGTCTCACAATAACCAAGTGTAAGTGTAACTGTGTCATGTATTAGGCATTAGGCAACCATTCAAAACAGCATATGTTTTGTTTGTTTGAAAACCAGTTTTTGCTGGTACCCATAAGGGCTTTGGAACCAATATATAATAAATTGTATGAATAAATCAAAACCCCGTGGGGCACGCGACATTCAAGATCTAGTTGCAAGCACATGGTTATAAAACATTGTAAAATAGCCTCAAGACCAGAACTGCATATTGCTTGGGCTTCCAGCCCAGTTTGCTCAACAGTTCGTGGCCTACTTACCTAACTTAAAACCTTAGTGCAATGCTTGCAACAACTAAAATCCTATTCTATAACTAAGTTACCCTATTACGTATAATCTAGAAGAGTGATGCAAAAAGTCAACTGATAACGCAACACAGTCTAATCATACTCTTATCAGTAGTTCCTCTAACCTCTGTTCTCAGTTATACAAAAAGTTTTAACTCCATGAAATTAACATCACACACATACACAAATGCTTGACTTTCTCAAATAATTAGTCACTCAGCGACACAAACTTTATTGTTTTTTATGTAATATTTCTTGCTCGGGTCCTTCTTGATTCCCTCTTTCATTTCCTGTACGAGCTTTTGGCGAGAGATTCGCTCATCCTGCGACCTGTCTGGAGATAAGTAGAGTTTGTTGTAGTTGAAATTGTAGTCTGCCACATCAACCGATTTCAAGACTTTTGCTCTGCTCAGAAATTCACGTACAATTTCAGGATCTCGCAAAGTAACTTTTATCGGCCGTGATCGAGGGCTGTCAGACTTCTTTACTCCCACTCTCTCAATGTTTGTTATAGTCGGCCTTCCAATGAACTTCATAAAACCCCAAATATCACCCACGAGATCCCGTTCGTTCATTTCTTGCTCTTCACATTCGAGCTGTTCTGGGGCCCCGAAGATGATAAAGTTTTTCGACCGATCATCTTCTGTAATCGCCGATTTCACAGCCATTTTGATTTTAGCTGGAGAGATATCAGAAGCTACGCTGTTATTCTTCACAACATCTGTAAACAGTTTCATTTCTGTTTTCACTGTCTCCTTCACTGAAGCTAGTTTACCAGATTTGCATTGGATGAGCTCGTTCTGAGTTTTTATCTGTTCTGATTTCTGTTGGTCAAGCGTCTCTGCTGCTGATCTCAAAACATTTCTCGATTTACATATCATAGACCCCATCTTCAAAACTATTTCGGTTATTACATCCTTTGTAACGCCTTTTGGCTTGAACAAGTCATGAGTGAGGTCCTCTAGTTTCCTGCAATTAAGATTCGCTAAAACCGAGTCTGATAAGTCCTCAATCTGTTTCTCCAGTTCGTGAAGTGTACTGACCGAAAATTCCATATTGTGTATACTTCGTGTATAGCAAAGCTGCACAGTAAAAGGCAGTGCAATTACCTATTTACTGATAAGAGACAACTGATATCAACTCACAAGCGAAAAGATTGATTGCACACTCTAAAAGATTGATTGCACACTCCGGCTGCAATCGATAGAAAAACCATCATATAATGGGTTAAACTTAAAAGGGTTTTGAGGACACCTCACAGTAGCTAAAAGAGGTATCGTATTATGAGTGTGACACAGTTATCCAAATATTGCTGTATATGTTATGACCGTTGGGCCCGTTACGTAGGCCGTACCCTTTAACTAATGTTGTATCATAACTGTAAGATTGACCTAATCTACTATATTTCAGACCAAGGAATGTTAATTGGGCAGCTACAGTTAACTAAGTCACAAAAATGTGATATTTTAGACATTATAGTGCCTAACAACAACACCTTTTATTTTTAAGCAGTGCATATGAGAGTATGGGTCACGTGGCTAATGTTCAGAACTTCTGAACGTGCTATGTTAATAGATGCCAAAATTAAGCCACTATCGTCGAAAATGCTATTATTTTTGTTTACCAATATCCTCAAACTCGAATGTGTCCATATAATCTCCTCTAATGTCTAACATCTAACTAACCAGGAAACCACCGTTTTGGTAGTTACATTCCTTAAAGACAAAAGTCACTACTTATCGCTGTATAACGAGATATCACAATTTAATTATATATCAGCTTATTAATGGAGTTTTCTTCTCCCTCGTTACCAAGTAACAGAATTCTAACGAATCACTATAAGGGTAATTAGATCATAAACAGGGTATCTAATATCTGGTATGCCCCCTTATCACAGCCTTATTATATCAACCGGAAATATTATGAGGTAGATTATTTTAAACAGTTACGTGTCCCCTTTCTTTCCAACATTTCTCTTATTTCCTGAAGTGGTCACTTTTTTGTCAGACACTTCTCGACCCATCATCTCATCGGTAGGCGGGACAGTCATGGAGGGGGGGGTGCATGCAAAGCCGTACAATTACTTTTACACTTAGCTTTTCGTAGAAATTATTCTAAGCATTTCCGAACCCCTTCCCTTGCTTACTTATTTGCGATCTGTTATCTGTTAATTTTATCGTGATACCTTGTGAATGTGATCAGTTCTCTACTTATCTTACCAACATATCCATATATCATCTCACGATAAAATTGGCTTATTTCAGTGCCTGTTTGATTGTAATTTACACTGCCACATTGCTCTCATGTTTCAAGATGTTTGTCAGATGATGCTATTGGAAAATGGAGGATACTAGTTACGTTCGGATTTGAATAACGAGTTGGCTTCTTAGCAATCGTAGAAAAAGAGGATATCAGTTAAAAAGATTTTAGTTTCCATTAACAAAAAATTTGTTAATTTTTTGTTTGACTTTGAGGTCCAAAAGATCAACTTTCCAGTTGAATAAACACATTTTTGAGGGCATCAAAAACTGCGCCAGAATTCAGAGAACAATTTCATGTCAAGCATCAAAACAATCCGATGTTCCTTAACGGATTTTTCGTCAAAACAAGCCGATGTTCCTTGGCGGACTTTTTGGTCAAAACAAGCCTGAAAAGTAAAATTACCATTTTTTGACTTTTAAAAATTCATAAAAACGCAGCGTTTTCGGATAAAATATCAAGATTTTGCACACATCTTGAACAAGATATGAATAGACTTCGTGCAAAATTTCAGCTCGATATCACAAGAAATGATTGACTTATAGCCTCTCAACAAAACAAATTGTGCTTTTCCGAAAAATGCACTTTAACCAGGAAATGCTCGATTACAAAAATGGGAATCCTCAAAAACATTTTTTGTGTGGAAACGGTGCGCTAGATGGTTACTGAACTTATGAGGTCATTTGGGTTGGACAGTTTTGGCGTACGCCCCCTTGATATTAGCCATAGAATGTCCTCATATGACACTACAATATAAGATAAGGTCATACTTTTATTTAGCTTAAGGCTAAGTCATCTGTTCATGATTTAATCAATAATATTAGTTTGTAGTCACTGTACGAGACCACTGACCAGCGAACTTATATCCTCTGCTATAATTCAGGCACACACAGGTAATGCAATATGCAACATAACTCTGTAAAAGTTACACGCAACTGGCCTGGTAATGAGATAATTGGTTTACTCCTCAATATTCCAGGAATTCTAGATTCTGTATTGTTCTCGAATCATCTTCTCTTGCGACACAACGTCTTGTTGTCCTCAAGCTTACTGCTCACTAAGGCCAAGCTTACTGCATTCAGCTAAATAACAGTCGGCCAAGTAACAAGCAATGATTTTAAAACCAGTCACTATATCCGTTAACTCCGTATAGCTACATGATACATTCACAGTTTCTCTAATACCTGCACGTGAGTTGTAGCGCACGTGACTGTTACGCAGTCGCACGTGACGCCGCCCGGCCTCATTATAGGATATGCTGCTGCGTCACGTGATGCGCGCTACTGTCACGCGGCTGCAATTATTCCTTATATGGCGCTCTCTTACCACATCATCTCGATGTCTTCGTTTGGCTGTCAGCTATATTATATACAGCGCGGTCCTTTCATAACGTTGTACAGCATATCATAAGTCATAACGTTGTACAGCATATCATCTTTTCTCTTTCCTGTTTCACTGGTTTTATTTGACTGTCAGCTTGACTGGCGATTAGAGTTATGCCTGCTAGACTTGACCTCGAGACGGTGTATCATTTCTCAGTGGCCATCCAGCGTACGTGAGCTCTTATATTATATTCTCGCACAAATGTAGGGAGTCCCGCGGCCGCTTTGGTTTACTTTTGCAGTGCACGCTATATACACATGTAATATGTTATAGCAATACATATACGTTAGCATGTGCATCTTTAATTAACCTTCTCCGCTTAAATTGCGTACACAGTACATGCATGTACCCTCGGTTTGCACTGTTGCCATTTTTGTGACTATCTTTTCATGACCGAGCATGACCTTCTGATATCTATTTAACGTGTCAGTAAATGTTCATTATGAATAAACGAATCCATATACAAAATATATAAATTAAATTGTTGTGAAAATTGATATTTGATTATTCTGTAATACACATTTTATTTTCCTCATCACCCTGACCCTCCCCAGTTGTTCTTCTGCTCCTCCTCGGCCTTCTTCCCCGTTCCTCTCTTTTCTTCCTTTTTCAACTCATCGGTCTTCCTTCCTAGTTCCTTCGTCCCCTTATTATCCTCTTGATCGTTACCTTTCCTATCAATCCTCCTCTTCCTCATCCTCCCCCTCTTCCTCATCCTTCGGCCTCCCCCTTCTCCTCATCTTCCTTCTCCTGCTCTACCTTCTTCTCTTCCTCCTTCTTCGTCTCCTCATCATCCTTCTCCTTCTTCATCCTCCTCCTTCTCTTTCTTTTCCTTCCTATCTTCCTCATCCTCCTCATTCTCTTCCTCCTCCTTCTTATCTTCCTCATCCTCCTCCTTCTTCGTCCTCCTTCTTCATCCTCCTCTTTCTTCTCCTTATCTTCCTCATCCTCCTTCTCTTCCTTCTAATCTTCCTCATCCTCCTCCTCTTCCTCCTTCTTCACCCTCCTTTTTCTTCTCCTCCTTATCTTCCCATCCTCCTTTTCCTCTTTCTCCTCCTTCTCATCCTCCTTATCTTCCTTCTTCTCCTCCTCTTTCTTCTCCTCATCCTTCTCCTCTTCCTTATCCCCCCTTCTCCTCATCATCCTTCTCTTCCTCATGCTTCTCTTCTCCTTCTCTTTCTCCTCCTAATCTTCCTCCTCCTTATCCTCCATCTTCTCATCTTCTTCCTCCGTCTCCTCATCATCCTTCTCCTCTTCCTCCTTCTTATCTTCCTCATCCTCCTCTTCTCTCCTTCCTCCTTCTTCACCTCCTCTTCCTTATCGTCCTCCTTATCTTCCTCCTCCTCTTCCTGCTCCTTTTCTTCCTCCTTCTCATCCTCATTATCTTCCTTCTTTTCATCCTCCTTCTCATCATCATCCTCATACTCATCCTTCTCCTCTTCCTCCTCCTTATCTTCCTCCTTCTCATCCTCATCTTCCTCCTTCTCATCCTCCTTATCTTCCTTCTTTTCCTCCTCTTTCTTCTCCTCATACTCATCCTTCTCCTCTTCCTTATCCTCCCCCTTCTCTTCCTTCTCCTTCTCTTCCTCCTTCATCCTCCTTCTCTTCCTCCTCTTTATTCTTCTCATCATCCTCCTACTCCTACTCTTCCTTATCCTCCCCCTTCTCATCATCCTTATCTTCCTTCTCCTGCTCCTCCTCCTTCTTCTCCTTCTCTTCCTCCTTGTCCGTCTCCTCATCATCCTTCTCTTCTTCCTTCTCCATCCTCCTCCTTCTCTTCCTCCTTCTCCTCTTCGTCCTTCTTCACCCTCCTTTTTCTTCTCCTCCTTATCTTCCCAATCCTCCTTTTCCTCTTTCTCCTCCTTCTCATCCTCTTTATCTTCCTTCTTCTTCTCCTCTTTCTTCTCCTCATCCTTCTCCTCTTCCTTATCCTCTCCCTTCTCCTCATCATCCTTCTCTCCCTCATGCTTCTCTTCTCCTTCTCTTTCTCCTCCTAATATTCCTACTCCTTATCCTCTTTATTCTCATCTTCTTCCTCCGTCTCCTCATCATCCTTCTCCTCTTCCTCTTTATCTTCCTCATCCTCCTCCTTCTCTCCGTCCTCCTTCTTCACCCTCCTCTTCCTTATCGTCCTCCTTATCTTCCTCCTCCTCTTCCTGCTCCTTTTCTTCCTCCTTCTCATCCTCATTATCTTCCTTCTTTTCATCCTCCTTCTCATCATCATCCTCATACTCATCCTTCTCCTCTTCCTCCTCCTTATCTTCCTCCTTCTCATCCTCATCTTCCTCCTTCTCATCCTCCTATCTTCCTTCTTTTCCTCCTCTTTCTTCTCCTCATCCTCCTCTTTCTTTTCCTTATCTTCCTCATCCTCCTCCTTCTATTCCTTCTTCTTCTTCTATTCCTCCTCCTTATCTTCATTCTCCTTATCCTCCTCTTCCTCTTCCTTATCCTCCCCCTTCTCATCATCCTTCTCTTTCTCCTCCTTATCTTCCTTCTCCTGCTCCTCCTCCTTCTTCTCCTTCTCTTCCTCCTTGTCCGTCTCCTCATCATCCTTCTCTTCTTCCTTCTTCATCCTCCTCCCTTTCTTCCTCCTTCTCCTCTCCGTCCTCTTTCTGATCTTCCTTTTCCTCCTTATTTTCCTCCTCTTTCTCCTCTTTATCTTCCTCCTTCTCATCCTCCTTATCTTCCTTCTTCTCATCCTCTTTCTTCTCCTCATCCTTCTCCTCTTCCTTATCCTACCCCTTCTCTTCCTCATGCTTCTCTTTCTCCTCCTCTTCCTCCTTATTTTCCTTCTCCTGATCCTTCTTCCTCCTTCTCCTCTTCCTCCTCATTATATTCCTCCTGCTCCTTATCCTCCTCCTGCTCCTTATCTTCCTCCTTATCTTCTTTATTATCCTCCTTATCTTCCTTCTCCTCCTTTATCTTAAATAACCGGTTACACTTTTCAGGATGATTCAAAGATGTCAATCTCCCAGTTTTATCTACTCTTTACGAATAGCCCGATTGAACATGCAAATGTTCGTTGCAGGAGTCGCCAATTATACTTAGTTAAACCTTGTAGATATGTGATACCTTCACTCACTTAACGCAGCACTCACTTCCGAGCCAGTAGCTGGATAGCCCTCGTCAGATGAGCTTCAAGATTACTTGGACCGGGAATCACTTGTGAACCATTAAATTGAACTGAAGATGTAGGACTGATCTTCTGCAGGAGCCACCAATTGGCTTCTGCAGGAGCCACCAATTGTCTTCTGCAGGAGCCACCAATTGGCTTCTGCAGGAGCCACCAATTGTCTTCTGCAGGAGCCACCAATTGGCTTCTGCAGGAGCCACCAATTGGTTTCTGCAGGAGCCACCAATTGGCTTCTGCAGGAGCCACCAATTGGATTCTGCAGGAGCCACCAATTGGATTCTGCAGGAGCCACCAATTGGATTCTGCAGGAGCCACCAATTGGTTTCACGGCATGTCAGATTAATCGCGGAAAATCTCATTTTGTGATAACACGGTTTGGACGAAGTACGGAGGAATTCTAACAGGAGCTACCGATTTTCGAATTTTTTAAACAAATTGTATCCAGTTGTCTTGCTCTACATCTTTACTGTTTTCAATTTGAATGCTGTTAAAAGTTGTTTTAATGTATCAGACTTATGATAACCGGAAATTGTACTGTAGTATCAATGTAAAAAACTCCTCTTTACAGTTTACAAGTATCTCCCACACTTTTCTTGCTCTTTTTTCCCAGCACTTCTCGCTCATCTCCTCTCCCACCACACTTTTCTCGCTCATCACTCCCACCACACTTTTCTCACTCTCGCCACACTTTTCGCGCTCAAGTGATCTAACCAAAAACGATTTTCTACAAATCGGTTCCAGAAATCTTTAAATTTTGAATTTCGTCTCTCAGAGGTAACTGCGCTATATATTAACAACAGCTTACTGGTATTGTCGGCGCTCAGCCTGAAAGTAATGTGGAACTCTAAACACTCATCTGTTATCATAATTTTTGTCACAAAAATTGGCTAAATCATAAATGTTGCTGATAATGATATGATAGTTATCGAGCATGCTAAAGTTAAATGATTACATGCACTGGAAAATCGAGATTGTATAAGAACCCTATTTTTTGTTTTTGAGCGCTGATTTTCATTGTGATACCGAATATCTATGAATCACCAGTTATCAAGTTCAAAGTTATGACGTCATTGGTCATGCTACACTGTACAAAAGGAATCCCACGGACCCGGATTTTGGGTTGTCCGTTCTATTGTATGTATGACGCAATGATGACCGAATCGGAATAGAAGCTCTTAGAATAGGAGCAAATATAAATGCGGTTTGCGTCTGATAATAAGCATGCACGAAATGAAACGGTATACCTTAAATCTGTGATCAGAAGGTAAATGCAATGTTTAGGCCTCTTGATATTCCTGATCTGGCTCCCTTGTCCCTGCGCGAATAGAATCAGAATCTTTTTTCTTTTTTTAGAGAGGCTGGGCTAAGTTAGCCCACGAGAGGATACCATTGACTAGATGCTCTGCCTACCTCTGGGGTGTGGCAACCCTGGGGAAGGTTGCCGGTGAAATCAGAGTGAATGGTTACTGGGCCGCGCTCAGCCTGTCATTCCGCCAAATCTTTATATTATGTTAATGAACATAATAGCCTGGGGTCCTCAGGTAAAGTGAATGGTGGAGGATGGTGTAAAAAGTGACATCGGTAGATCGGCGAGATGCACCACTGTGCCTCACCGAGCTGCAAAGGATTGACATCGTGAATCAAAAGTCAAAATGATACGCTTAAGTGCCAACTGGGTTTGAAAAAGTAAAATGAGACGAGACAGCATATATGCGAGTTAATACTCTAAGTCTAATAGTCTAATTCTAAAGTCACCCCGGTCTGGTCCAGCTCTTCCGGCACAATTAAGCGTTTGGTGCGGTTTGCGAAATTGACAATCGTGGTGATGACTGATGTGTTGGTTGTCGAATATGTCATTGACAGAGAGTACTAGTAGTCCTGGAAATATTAACCTAGACCTCTAATTTGGGCAATAGCCGGACACTGTCCAAGGAAGTGTGACACAGTTTCCTCTCCGTCGCCGCACATAGCTAGGACAAGCACTGATGTTTGATTTGCAAATGGTGTGAAGGTGTTTGTTTAATCCGCAGTGACCCGTGATGAGGTGAACTGCAGTCCTGTAATCTTGTCTGTTGTTGCTGAGTGTGGTGATGAGGTTTTTGATCATGATGATGATGGCGTGCTTGTGGCCGAGTGTCAGTTTGGTGTGTCTGGGACCATCAGTTAACAATAACCAAGTTTCCTGATTCAGTCTGTTGACTTTGTTGTCGATTTGACTTTTGATGTAGGATTGTGGAATTGAACATTTCAAAGTGGATTCACTGATTGTACCAAGCTTGGCCAGCTCATTTGATTTTTCGTTCATTTAACTTTTTAAATTTGACAAATTGACAATTGCAACCCTGAACCCCTCCATTTTGTGTTCCGTAGCGCCCCAAGAATGGTGAATAAAGACAAAAGAACCATTATTTAATATTTTGACCAACATGAAACTATCGTTAAGTTTAATTTTAAAACTAAAAGGCATGACAATCACTGACACTACGGTTGATGGAAATCTAGCGTCCGCTAACCGGCGCAATTAATTCTTGTTCGTTCAGAATCCATATTGCATATGTGATATGCAATTAATCAAATATCAAATATGTAATGGCCGGTCGGCGCGCCATTGCATGCAGCGCGCGCATGCAATCGATCATGCATGCAATGATAACATATATCATTGTTCATTGTAGCGCGATGCACTACTGGGTCGCGCGCGCATCAAATAATGCTTCTCGCAACCACATATGCAGATGCGAAGGATTGACATCGTGAATCAACATTGTTCAGTAATGTTTTAAAAGGTTTAGTAAATTTTGTTTTCGTAATTATATTTATTCAGGACGTACAGAAGGAATTGATTTAATGTAGTTGGAGGAGTCCCAACTCTCCTCACGTCCGTATTAATGGAGTTTTCTTTGATTGTATCATATATGCATGACATGACATGCATGACTTACCTGAGGACCCCAGGCTATTATGTTCATTAACATAAAGATTTGGCGGAATGACAGGCTGAGCGCGGCCCAGTAAATGCATGACATGATATGATATAATGCCGCCGCGCACGCGACGGCGAGAACGCGCATATTTTATTACAATTATGTTATAGCGCGTTCCATAAACGTGCCACGTATTTCCGCCGACAAGTGATGCAACGCAGGGACTTGTTGCAAATCTTCACACTGCCACTTCATCCTGCACTCATGAACTAATATCCTAACTAGACTACCATGAGCCTTATATTATATTACTAAATAGTCAGTTCAAACTGATGACTAGAGTTTCACATTTCACGTCAGAACCTATATTATCTAATACAGAACTGTACGACGTTTCACCACTATCCACTCAGTGAACTACACATCAAGTTGGCACGCCACAGTTTGCACGCCATAGCTTATCACACGCAGTATGCCGCACGGAGCGGAAGTGGCACTTCTAGTGTAGACACGACCTGATGTGTCAACACGTAACATGGAGCAACATGCAACTACAACACGGGCTCGAATGGTGCATTTTATAGAATACATGTTGATAGTTTATCGTTGTTAATACATGAGCGGGCTGCCCCAATGAAATAACAACGATCAACTATCTTTAGCCTAGAAGATGTAATCGTGATTGTTGATCTGCTGCTAATATCGATAGTTAAAGCTAATGAAGCCGCACAACAACTTTGTGTACATCCCTATTGTTATTTATAAATGAGTAGACTACATCGGGCCACAAGGAGATGTGGCTCATATTACACAATAGATGGAATAGAGACCCGGTAGATAGAAGTGTGCACCGTGTGTATGGAGGGGGGGGGGGGCAGGTGATAGAGCAGCTACTTCACGTTAATTTGCTATTCTCACAAGAGCACTGGTTACTTTTCAAGATAAACAACAATTTCAGAAAAAACTTTAAATCACTAGTAATATATAACAGTGTCCATTGACTAAAAATAATAACCATAAGATATTTATAATTGAAATCCTCTTTTTGTGGCTTACGGCATCTGCATATAATTTAAATATAGCAGGCATCTGAAATATTTCAGACATCTCAAATATTTCAGGCATCTGCAACTTAACATCAGGCATCTACGATTTCCTGCTCGTAGGCATCTGGGAACACTCATCCAGGTTATATAAACAAATAAACAAATACATCTGTACACTGATACAGGCATCTGCTGAGTGAGCAGGCATCTAGCGAGTAGTTACACTAGGCATCTGTTATGAATAACAGGCATCTGTACATTATACAATGTATACATCTATACAATATAGATATACATTATACAATATAGACATACAATATAGTATTGTATATCTATACAATATAGTATTGCATATATGTACAATTGTATATCTATACAATATAGGTATACTATACGTTGTATACACTATACAATGCAATTTAGATATACAATAAATTTACAATGCACAATGTATATCTACTGTATACAATATACATATTAGATGTACATTGCACCATTCTCATATAGTACAGGTCGATTACAACAAAAACTGTTGTTATAAACACATATTTACGGTCATTTTAACGCCATTTTGTATTTTTTAACTTTTCTCTTTCGTTTCGTCTCGTTTACAATTTTTTTATAGCTTTTAAATTTAATAAAATAACAGTTGTTCTTATTTACAAGCAACGATGTTTCCAATGAAACTAAGAAGGATAAATCAATATGTTGAATGCTCGAAATTCATCATGTGTTGCATGTAAAGAAGAGTGCTGTAATAATTTAACTAGAAACTTGTCTCCTTTAGAATGTTATAATTTAGTTAAGATTACAAGTAATCCAACGTATTAGGACGGTAAATAACAACAGTAATTAGAATATTGGCAAGTATCCAAACTCAGCGGTTTTAAGGTATGTTTAGATCTAAGTGTACAAGAAGAATGTACCGTCCATTTCACATCTCATAACCAAATAATAGAGTTTAAGATCGCTGGATCGTTTATTAATGATTAAGGAACAATTTTACATCAGGAGAACGAAAGTATATCAAATATATAGTAAATTTGAATCTATTTGAAGGCTAATACAATCTTATCAATAACTTGTAGACATTAGACAAGTCTACTGTAACTCTCATATTGCAACACTGCAGATACATGTCACATGGCATGTCACATGGCAAGCAATGTAGACATTGGTGAAATTTATCTTACTTACAGTGAAATATATAGTGTAAGCTGCAAAAAGTCAAGAACTTTCGCAGTTTTCGCTCACTTTAGAAAATTCATAACACGACTCTGGAAAAAAACCTTAATAAACAATACGTCCGAAACATCATGGTACTTAAATCTTCGGCTCAATTAATTTGATCGCGATCAAACTTTTCTGCCGTACGGTATAAACAAATTGGAATGCTGCTCAGAACGAGTTTACCATTAATTATTGAAACATTCCTTTTAACTTTTTAATGCCTATTCGTGAATAACTTATCACGTTGTTTCATAATCTTCACTTCAATCAAAACTGAAAAAACATTCCTTATAATGCCTATTTGTGAATAACGTATCACGTTGTTTCATAATCTTCACTTCAATCGAACCTGAAAATGTTTACCGACAATATAATATCAAACTAACAACCTAAATAAAACTCTATAATTTCTACTAATTATCAAATACCAACTCATTCAGCTCAAATATGGTTTCATCAAATCGAAAACAAAAGTCGTTATCAGTGCTCGGTGTTAATAAATATAGTTTACAAATCTTGATGTTTACGTAAAACAAAGGAAATTGACCAAAGCTTACACCTGAACTAGAATCTTGTAAAACTTTTACAGTATACCTCCCCCCTAACGCTTCTCATTTTTCTTGATGTACCCGTTTTTAATCCTTTTAACCTCCTCCTCCAGCAGAAAGAGCTCCTCATCTACACAGGCAGGAAAGAGTAGTCTCATCATGTGAGCTAGGTTGAACAAGTACTCTGAGTTAGGACCAGAGTGTCCCTCACAGGTAGCTATACAGTCTGCCATCTCAGTGAGGGGAGAGGGTCCCAGGAAGTCAGGGTTACTCTCAGTTGCTGTGTACACTAACACCTGTTAAAGTGTTCAACACATTTAACCAACAAATAGTCAACATAATGAATAATTCAGAATATATTTTATATAAAATAGCATGAAAACAGAAAATCCGATGGTTCTTGCAACCAGCTATATTTTGCGCTTATTTTCTTAGTTGATTGATTAATATTATGTTACAATTAGCGGTAGTCTAGATATCAAAAATTTTCAAGATTTCAAATGTATATAAAATAGTATGAAAATACAAAATAGGATGGTTGAATTGTACCTTTTGTATTGACTGAGATGGATCACAAGGGTAGAAAATAACCTGCTTTAGCTTGTAACCAGTTTCTCTATCATCAAGATAATTAAAGGTTGCTTCAGCTTCTTCAGGACTAAGTTCAAACCCTAGACCACAGACTTTTCCCTGAGGATCTTCAACAAGGGTGGCTACTCTACCAGGCTGTAAGAGTTAGTTTTATTAGTCATACAATTCGTGTGTGGAGAAAATAAAGGATTCCAAATTACTGATCCTCGGGCTCCAACTAACAGAACACAAGCGGTTAAAAGGAAATTTAAGTGTAATTCTGACTGTTTTAAACCCCAAATATAGAGGAGTTAATTAACTAATTACTAATTAATTAACCTCACCTTCTCATCTGTACCCCGATGGTCCCTGCTCCCCTGCCAGAACTTCCTAGACACACCCTCAATACTCCCAGGCAGCACTTTCTCATATTTAAAATTAGGTTTCCAGATGAGAGACCCGTACCCAAACACCCACACATTGTCCTTAACACACGAAACACTGGTCTCTGTTTGAGCTGGCATTTGATAATTCGTCTACTAATATTTCAATGGACACTGTTGTTTTTGCTAATTCGTTGATTCTTCAAACTTGGGATCAAGTTTCCAATAGTCTTTAAAGTTTGCTTTAAAGTTCTTCAAAGTAAGAGATTCACTCTTGTATATTCCATAATAATGAACGGCAGTAGAATCGATACAATAATTAAGTACTATTGCCATTTAACAACAACAAGCGCCACAGGCGGCCATTTCAGATATAATAATAGAAAAGAAATAAAGTGTAAGTTGAGAGGTTTGGTTGTTGGGTTTGTTCTGAAAACTGCTTGAATATTACTCAAGCAGATTCTTTCAGAGGTCGTCCTTTGGTTTGTGGAAATAGGCTTTCTTTATAGACTTCTTCTTGAGAGACTGGTAAGATTCTGTTGTAAGAACTGGTGTATTGAAGTGTTGTAGCTGTGGGTAGGACGCCTTGACGCTGTGTTTATGAGGGTTCTTCCTAATAAAACCATGGTTAGTAACAGTAACAATTAATAATAGTAACGTTTTAAAATAACAATTATAAATTATATGATATTTATTGATAACTGGAAAGAACAAAGCCACGACCCCTTGTTGTTGTGCTTGCGACACCAGATCTTGCCCGTAGCAAGCACAAGTACGGAAATGGCTGCAAGGTTCTCAAGGATGGTGAGGACTACTGGATAAATCCAGACTTATCCCAGGCTGAAAGAAGGGCGAACTACGAGGCGCGGCAAAAAAGACGGGAGCGGACGAAGGACAGTGGTTCCAAGGGACTATTGACAGGTGGTACGGAATCGGAAAACTCCGGCAACGTTGCGACCTATTAGCTGTCTCTAGTTATAACTCTAAACTAAGAAACAATGCTAGTCATTTTCTGAAAGTTTTTTATTCAAATGCAAATGACTTGAAGAATAAAATCAGTGAACTGCAAATTGTAGCCGAATCCAGCGACTGCAAGGTTTTGGGAATTACAGAAACAATGTTCAGTGCAGATGTGTATGATGCAGAGGTAGCATTAGCGAACTTTAGGCTGTATAGAGTAGATCGATTAACGGGGAAAGGTGGTGGTTCTTGTATATATGTGCATGATTCTATCCAATCTCACAATGTAACAATAAATGTACCTGATTGCATATGTGTCATGCTAAATTCTGATTGTATTGATATTGCATTATTTGTTATATACCGATCCCCTTCATTAACAATCGATAAGTGTCAATCAATGTTATCTAATCTGTCCGTAGCGATTGAAAATCTAGCCCCTAATACCGAACTAATCATGATGGGAGATTTCAATCTTCCTGATGTTGTGTGGGATTTAGGTGTAGTTAAATGTCCGAATAATTCAATTAATCAAAAATTCCTGATTCAACAGTGCTATCTTGATTTTTTCGCAAAACATGATCTCAGTTGGGTTATCGGAGACGATGTTAAAACTCGCAGAAGGAAGGTTTTAACAACAGTAAATACATGTGAGCATGATTCATATGCACATTTTATGTCTAATAACCCATTGATTGCTAAATACCGAGGAATCAATGTTTCTTGATTGTTAAATTCAGAACTACATGTTAACGTCCTAAAAATAATTAATCATTAAATGTTCCGGATAGGAACATTTTTCTTTTTGATAATATTGTGCGAACTGCAATAGCGTAGAGTGCAGTTGGGTTTCAAGTTTTGTCGAGATGGCCATGTGGCCATAATCCTATTATTATTATTATTAACTGTATAATTTATGTAATTGTCAAGTCATGTGTTACAAATTAGAATTACAAATCACAATTTATGAGCACTGGGAATAACTGTTATTGCAGCTAACATATCCTCGAATTCGAATGTCTTCATAACAACTATAGCTATACTATTAGCGATGGAGATAAAAATGAATCTTGTGATGGTTAGGACAATAGATTAGTAGTGTTGTAATTAGTTTAAAACTAAATTTTAGGGAGGGCGTCAAAAGGGGAGGGGCGCCAACGTTATAATAGGGTTAGACCACATAATCAGGGGTCGACCGGGATCGGAATTTTGTCCCGGCTGGGATGACCCTCGTCCTGGCCGAGACCGGGATGAAACTGAAATCCCGGCCGAGACCAGGACCGGGATTTTCACGATATTTCTATGTTGAAATGAAAAATGTTGAAATGGAACTAAGAGAAGCAGAGGATGACAACATTGATATCAACAGGTGAAGATGAGCCTGAAATCTAATCAATCCTTCGAGTTTCGATTTTCATTTCGATTAGTTCGATTCTTAACAGTTGTTTCATTTGTCTAAGTGAAACAGAGGCGCCTATTGAGGGCGTCCGTGGACGCCCTAAAATTATTATCTGGTGGCTGGTGCTTGAAAATAGAAATAGTGATTAGTAATGGTATTCGGAAATATCTAACCGCAATATAAAGCTCTCTATTCATTCAAACGTTCGAATTTAAGCGCACGCATGATCTTTGTGAAATTTTGTGTTGTAGGGTGTCCAATCCTCGTTTGGACAACTTAGACGCGCAGTTTTAACACATAGTTAATTGTAAACGGTACAAAGCACATCAAGCGCATCCACTACAGGTAATCTATATGATTTGGTTGTCCAGGACACCTTGCAATCTGAACTGTTATGATACTGCACGGCTGAGATCGTACCCGTGTGTGTCCTGTTTCACTCATGTTATAAGTTTTTGTTTTTGTTTATTTGCTGTCGCCTGTGACACATTACATACATGAGGCACTGTGGCCTGTGTGTAACTGTAATGTATGTTGGAATAATTTAATTAATTAATTAACTCTCTGCTATGGTAATGGTATTGTATGCAGTCATCGGTGAATAGACATCAGCAGTTGGGGGGGGGGGGGGGGGAGCTTGGGGCGGCACCCAAGCCCCCCTCCCCCAGTCGTTTGGACACCCAACAAAACTGCCAGCCAGCTCCCACGAGCCGCCTCTGAAGTCAAAGTAAAATACAATTTTATACAATAAGAAACTAAGTTATAGTTTCAACCTAAATTGAAGTCAGCCTTTCCCTAGGTAACAGAACCCTAAAATACCGTAAATTAATCCTAAAACCGCTATGAAGACTGGACATACTGCGTAGCACTTAGGCCTGAGCACTTAAAAGTCCTGATATACCCCTAAGTACTAAGTAGCCTTGTTTCGATATTTGTTGGTACATCCCTATTCGTTTTTCTTTTCAACCCGAGATCTGCCAAACACTTGTTTCACTGGGAGGGGCTGTAGGAGGGTTGTACCCCCTGGCTATAATACTACTACCCTGCCTCCAGAAAGTTGGGAACTTGCAAAAAACCTACAATTTTTAACCTGGTTAGACTGCTGAAAAACCATGTTTTGTGCTAAAAACCGAAATTTCGTCATAACACGTAACCAGTCAATGAAACAAGAAATTCAATGAAACAAGAAATTTAATTTTAGCACATTTTACAGAATAAAAGATGTAAAACAATTCATAAAATATAATGCCCATTTGGTGTATGACTTTTTGTCCTTGACTGCTTGTTTGGTTTTGGAAGGACAGGTTACTAACGGGGCAAGGAATGCGCGTGCCTGGGAGCTTTTGCACACACCAAAACGCTAGTTCAGTTAAGTTTTTAGAGACAAGGCTCAAATTAGGACTATAAGAAAAATTGTTAGCAGACATTAGGGGTTCTGTTTAAAGTTGTTACTATCTAGGTTGCAGTCTTGTTGTGACAAAAAGTCTACACTAAAACATGTTTGATTTTATATTGTGTAGTTCAAGGATTAAAAATGCACCTTCAAGGTGGATATTGGAGAGCAGGCGAAAGATTATGGCTTAAATTTATCAATGGTTATAATAAGCTATAAATATTTTAAACTATACAATGCTAATTAAAAATTTCTTTATACTTCATTCTCAAATTAAAATTTAAAAATTCAAAAATATACATTCATTTTATTAAAACTTTCTCACACATACTTTACTCACAGGACAAGACTTGGAAAACAGTAGCCTAGGGTAATTTAATTAAGATGTGTGTGACCAGCCAGTTATAATGTTTGGAAAATAATATTTGTGCAGTCAAAGTCTTTTACGGTCCAATCAAGCAGGGCGTGGTTATGTTGATTAGCTAGTAGCGCACGTTTTAGCTTTTCTCGCAAGCACATTACACTAGTAGTAAAATCAGTCATTCTGAACTTTGGGGTTAAAATGTTAAAAATTTTGGTTGATCTAGTGTTGTGATTGTCAGGTGGGTCTGCCTGACAGATTAGAAGGCAGGGTTTCCTTGATGAACATGTGTAACCCTCATGTAAGGATATTGGAGCACGGAATTTCATTATCTTGTAGAGCTCCAGGTAACTGTGGTATGTATATAGATTTTGTACAGCTAGAATATTATTATGCTTGAATATCTAATTGATAGAGGATATAGCCGTGATAGACTGATTAAAGGCATTAAACGTTGTCTGAGGAAATATGATAACGTTTTCAGGAAGTTCGGTATTCTAGATGACCGTAACATTATTAAAGAACTCCCCTGATATCTTTTGATTTATTGAAACACGGGTACTAACTCTGCTAAACTGAACAAATTCTGAAACTTAGGTGAATAAGTGTACAACGTGCTAAACCGAAGTTCAGACTGACCAGTGAAAATGGGCGAGCGTACCAAGTGTCATTTTAATTAGAAGTTTTAGTCAGTGATTTATTATTGAAGCTTGTAATTACAATATCTAATGCTCCTATAAATACTTTAATTAATTGTTTGTCCCGTTATTCTTTTTCCTTCCTCTTTTCCTTGTCATCCCCTTTAGTTTTAAGATTCTTGCTATAAATGGCTACAGCTAACACTATTAATGCTAAGTACCAAACAACAAGTGGGAGGTGGATCGTTGGTACCATTAAATCGATTTAACACCGCAATTCCAGTCGCAAGCCTGGGACCACTACTAGCATAGTCACAACATCTACAAAGCTGCCATATAGCCTGACTGACAATTTTCTCGACTGACTGACAATGTTTCTTCTTTTTCCCCATTTAGAATACAAAGATTAGTACATTTTAGCTTATGATTAATATTATATTTTTACCTATAGTTTACTTAGATTTGGTGTCACAATTTGGTATGGAATGTTCTCTAGAACTTGTATAGCTTTGTATGGATTTGCATGCATCCCCTACACTGGCCCGGTTGCATCGATGAGATGATAGGTCTGGCAGTGTTTGAGCCTCTCGTAGGACGGCGGCTAAGGCCGTTCAAGTTAGCAAGCTCATCCCGGTTCGAGCCTCGTCAGAGGTCATTTTTTACTTCAGATTGTTTGTATATTTTGAGTCTATAGAATTTCTATGGATTGTTTAAAGAATTTTTATAGAGTTTTTATAGAATTTTTAATATATCAGGGAATTTCATTTTTATTAACCTGATTTTTAAATTTGTTAGGCTGTTGAGTTTCATACTGCGATTTCTTGTAGTCATTATCCTTTCCACTAGTCCTCTGTTAGAAAACCTGCTAACCCTTCTTGGATATCTGCTTGTTAAGTGCATCTGCCTTATTTAGTCACGTTATATTTTACAGTTTCTATCGCCTGTTTTCTGAACAGTTTCTTGTTCCACCTCCGTCACGTCTAAGGCAAAGGTGCACACTCTCATTAATTTAAGTATCATTTACAGCTGTGCATAAGGGTTAAATTTAAATTATTTAACCTTTTGGTGCTGTATAAAACTAACATTAATTTATTATTATTATTAGTGTTCGACAAATACAACTGACAACATAACCATAAATGTAATATTTATAGAATAAGGGGTAGTTCATGTAGTACGTAATCACTAAGGGCGGGATTTTAAATGATTACGCTGGTGTAATTTTAACACAATAGCTATGATGTGTAAAACTGATTATTAAGAAGGGGGTTAAAAATAGGCCAAAACGTGATCATGTAATTGGTAATATACAAACGAACACTCGCTTAGTAAACACTTTTTACCCAATGTGCTAATTTTAGATAAAATGCTTCGAACAGTATACAAATAATTTCAGCAATGGTAATTGCCTAGCTATATAAGGATAGACACCCTCGAAAAAGGTGCTACTTTTAGATGTCATTTCTTTTAATAAAATAATTGCTGTGAAATCGAAAACAAGTAATAACACGACCAGTTGTATTATGTATTGTTTGTGTAGCGCTCGATATCACGTTTTCGGTTAAAATACGAAATAAATGCAGTGCACCACTAAACAAATGCGTGGCGCGCATACAATTTAAATTCAATTTTTTGATTGAATTTATAGTAAATTACCTCAACTGTACAAATGTAGGCATATT
Organism: Bolinopsis microptera; assembly: GCF_026151205.1. Classification (NCBI taxonomy): domain Eukaryota; kingdom Metazoa; phylum Ctenophora; class Tentaculata; order Lobata; family Bolinopsidae; genus Bolinopsis; species Bolinopsis microptera. The sequence continues at coordinate 7,541,443 of NC_087082.1, read as the reverse complement.
ATTGAAAGAAGATAAATACACGTAGAATCAAAACAATATTAACAACATACATTTACTTTTATTTAGGACCCGGCCCCAGGCTAATAGTGTTTATACATTATATTTTATAATTAACACATTGGAAAACCGGTTAAAGCTACGGTGCACTGTGCAGTTAACAACATGAACAGGCTGAGCACCGCGCTCAGTAAACATACATACATTGCATTTAACGGGTGGTACTCGTAAAATATTTGTTTCGAGACCGTCGCGACGAGTCAAACTCGGCGCGCGTCTTGATAGGTTATAAACCTCCAAACATTGCATATAATGGATATATGAATGCGTTGAAACTTTGCAAAAAGTGCGGTCCTCATGTAGCTGATGCGTAGCAGGGTATTTTGGTTCAAACTTAAGACTTCAACGAATTAAAAGTACTCGTATTCCTCCAAATCTACAATTAGAACTAAAACTTTAAAAGTAGCTGTATTTCGCCGTTAAACTAAATGCTAAAGCTTATACTGCAGTTTATTTCATGATTGGGTCGTAATTCAAAAGCCAATTTGTAATTTGACAAGAATTAGTTTGGCTCATTGGTTTACTTTGTAGCGCGATGCACTACTGGGTCGCGCGCGCGCATCCAATAATGCTTCTCGCAACTTCTCTTCGGTAGATCGGCGAGATGCACCACTGTGCATCACCAAGCTGCGAAGGATTGACATCGTGAATCAATGGTTTACTGTACTTAACCATTAACATCACTTGATGCTCAGTTGAACGTCCTGGGACTGGACAGCAATGCACATGCAGGCATATGATCCATATACGAAACATTCTTGTGTTTGGCTTTGGGCTTGTACCAGCCCTAATAATTGGGTACTTCATTATCAGTTATGCGTTTTACTGGGCCGCGCTCAGCCTGTCATTCCGCCGAATCTCTATGTTAATGAATATGATAGCCTGAGGTCCCCAAGTAATTATGCGTTATGATACCCAGCAAAAGTTACTGGCTGGCGGTGGTACTAGAGTTGGTTTAATGTAAACAGGCTGCTTTACCTCGCGCACTACATTAAGCATGATCTGCACGCGTGGCGTTAACGGGTGATACTTGTAAAATATTTGTTTCAAATATTTATAGACCGTCGACGAGTCCAACTCGGCGCGCGTCCTCGGTCCAATGGTCCTGCTAGGTTATAAACCTACAATGTACATGGCACAAGCGTGACGCATTCCAATGTTCAAGCAGCTAGCACGTGACACAATTCAGCCAATCTGAGCTGAGTACAGTGTACAGGAATCCGCAAAGTTAAAGTTGCAAACTTTTGATCGGCCCAAAATGAGACTTTTCTGGAGATTTTGAAATAACTCATTAACTACGTTGTCTCAAATTTCCCCCCTGGGAAGGAAAAATTATTTATATTTTTTCAAAACGAACATTTTGCAAAAAACCGGAAGTCTCTAACTCTTTTACTTTCAAAGTTAGGCCCCATCCAATAAGGTTTCCTGGGTCATTCCGCCGGATCTCTATTCTCTATGATTATAAACATAAATATAATTGATAATAGCCTGGGCGGGGTCCCCAGGTAACAAGTGGCATGAAGGCTTTGTAGCACTAGCGCGATGCCACTGGGCCGCGCCACGCACTCAATTATTATATATATTGAACCAGGCATTTGAGGACGTCGCCGCTGGAACGCAAACTATCATTCTTGCTTCGCACCATCTCCCTTGACCCTCACGCATAAAATTGAAACCAGACACGCTTCAGCGGTTTCATTATAGCACGGTTATGGTAAATAGATGTGCTAAATAGATACAGTTACATGTTTTTCTCGGTCAAAAGAATCAAATTGACATTTTATTGGGTTCATGGTAAAATTAAAAAATAATAAAACGAGTGGTCAAGTGCAGCGAAATCAACAAATTATATCATAAACTATATAACGCAATCTACAGTTCATAGTAACACAAAGTTTTAAAGTTAAACTAATCGAAACATTTCCCCAAAATTACAATCAATCCATACGGTGATTTATTCACCACTAGCAATACATTATCATCAGAAAGGGGGCAATCAACAGTCGAGATTCTGAACAATCTTTCGAATGTAATACAGATATGTTTACTTACAATGACCTTGCAATTAATACTTCACTTTGGGAAGAATAATTTATTAATATCAGATAAGTAACAAATATTAATGGGACCAGCCCAACAGATTTAATCTCGCTGATCTAAAGAGAGCTCAGTGGGTGTCACTGATTAAAATCACCTCGGGAGATCAAATTTTAGTATTGTGAACAGCGGAGAGTTCATGTGATGACTAATAAACTATTACTACTAATATTAAACTAGTTAACTTAATGACAAACACGAGAGGTGGAAAAACCAGACAATCATGTTTTCTGAAAATTCAGTTTTATTGGTTAAAAACAATCACTAACACGTAGATACTAGATAATGTACCAATGTTATCTGGGGCATCATGCAACCATATGTTAGCTCAGTTATTAACGACTGCCTGAAAAACTGTAACATTCACTAAAAGTATAAAAGAAACGCATCCTTCTTCAACATAAATATAATGTTTTATAAAATTCATATTCATAAAGAATCGTCTGACTTTAATTGTCGAGGGGAAAATTGGACGATTAGTTTCGGTCTCTCGTAGCCACACCATTTCAAGCTGTTAAATGAGCATTATAAAGAACACAAAAGTCACCTCGCACAGATACGACATCTAACAATCGCCCAACTTCCCATTATTAACCCACTTCACAGACACGGACGAGATGGGAGATATGCTCGTTTTGACACGTGACAATTCCTAACCAATCACTTTGCAGATATGATCACATGTTAGACAAGTTTACCCTGACAGCCAAGTCATCAGCCTTAAGAGATAGTTCAAATAAGAGCTAACAGTTTATACAGTTAAGGGTGATTTATAATCGTCACTGAAAAGTTAGAGCCGCTGAAAATACCTAGAATTGGAGGAACAAGTACAAAGAAGAGGAGTAAAAAAGAAAACAACACCTGGAGAAGTGACTTTAGCTCCCGGCTGGGACCTAACTCCTAAGGAAACATATATTATGTAACTCCAAGTAGTCCAAAAATGTTCAGATACGATTACAACAGATTGTAAATGACGTTGTCAAGGGGCCTGTCACCTAGGGACAGTTACTAGGGTGTCACGAAATTGTTTTGAAGAGCGGATTTCTAGCTCTTAAGAAGAATTTACTGAGTACTATCTGGAGACCTCTCTCGTTCTCTTGAGCGAGGATGTGACAGATCTGGTTGTAGCACTTTGCCAGCAACACTACAAACTGAAATAGGAACAGGTTATTGAAGGGTTAGACGGTTAGTCTCCTTGAAAAGAGAACTAAAATACCGACTGAAAGAAATCAAATAGAAATGGAGCGAAGTGAAACAAAAGATCGAGAGTAAAACTTAATGTGAGAGCTAAGTGAAAGTGAAAAAGAAACTTTTACCCTGTCGTCATCCAGCAACATCATCTTCTTGAGCATCAACATGACAATCTTGCCCCAACTTAACCTACGTTTATCTTCCTCCAACATGGTGTAGTATTCAAACGATTCAACCGTTAACCTGCAGATAGAGCAGGTGTAAGCCGTAAGGAGGAGTATGGGGGGGGGGGGGGGGGGGGGGGGGGGACAACACTTAACTAATGTATCTTAGTTAAGAGGGGAGGGGCCCTGTTCTATATGTTGTAGACTCAGAGGCAACATATATGTACGGTAAAAGTTTGCAAATAGTACAATCCCGCAAGCCTAAAATTTTTTAATGTTCGGCAAATTTGGAGGAGAAAAACACCGCGATTAAGCTGAACAATACGCCAAATTTGTAACCTTTAGGTACTCTCAGGTCTGATTATTCACCAGCATAGTATATAATGTTGTATCATATGATTGTTTAGTTTAACACATCAAAAACTCATAAGGCCAATGTATTACACAGAGTTTCATGACAATTCAAAACGTAAAATTCTAGAATTATCCTCACGGAAATCTTTACAATGAGACGGGCAGGATGACAGGGGTTAGTTGATCTGGTAATGAGCATTATTGAGGCAGGGTATTCAATATTGTTACTTTACAACATTATATTCCAAGAATATGTGTGTAATTAAGCTAAAATGTGGACTAATTATTTGTAAGAGGGCCAAAATATTTTATGTTTTCATGCCGCCATGGGGTGGTGGCAAGTACCCATTCATCGCAGCCCGCTAGTTTAACTGCCTCTTAATGGGGGGATACAACGGTCATTAATGTGCATTAATGGGCATAAATGGGCATGTATATGTATATTTCAGCAAAATTCTATAATACTGACATTAATGACCAGGTTTTTTTGCAACATAGGTAACAAATTTTGTAGTAGTTCGTGGTCATTTATGTGCATTAAATATTAATGGGCATAAATGGGCATTAATGTGCATTAATGTATATGTAAATAATACTGACATTAATGACCAGGTCTTTTTTGCAGCATAGGTAACAAATTTTGTAGTAGTTCGTGGTCATTTATGTGCATTAATGGGCATTAATGGGCATAAATGGGCATAAATGGGCATAAATGGGCATTAATGTATATGTATATTTCAGCAAAATTCTATAATACTGACATTAATGACCGTTGTACCCCCCCTCTTAATATTATCTAAACGTGGCTTAAATGATTCATTTTCAATCTGTTGAGGGATTCCGATCCAGGAGATACATAATATGCATTAATCTAATAATACCACTCTATACAGGGTTTAACGAGGATCCACCTCCTACCGAGTAATGTCAGTTGATTGTTATTTTTACCTTCCTGGCCCTGGGTCACAAACGGTTCAGGAGATCCTGGCTCCTGATTTTCCACATTGATTTTAAATTCAATTGACGACCCTCCTGTGCCACGGTAGATTAGGAACCACATTAAACGGGCATCACGCCCAAAAATAACCTATCCTCATATTTTAACATGTTGTTGTTAGTGACAAATAATTAAGATTAGTCAAAACCGGATCTTTCTAACTGCTTCCTATCCCGAGATTGGATTAATGTATTACAGTATTACACCTTGCTTGGTTAAAATAACACTGGTCCTACAGCTATAATAAGGTTGTTTCTGTGTGTGTGTGTGCTCGTTTGTTTAGTGTTACGAAGGGTGAAGTTTTTTTATTTAACATCCACAGCACAGTCTAGAGAAACGAATTTAGCTATTTGTTTGTTTTAACTGATAAACAATGGTTAAATCATGCAATAGAGGCAATACATTATACAGATGCTCATATTTAGGATATTCTGGTGAGTCTTGTTGCGAACAGTTCATCCATAGACGGTGCTGTCTCGCCATGGAAGGTTTTCGGAACCGGCTGCCTCATATCATGTAGGGTGTCAGGTCCATGTCCAGGACAGCATTGGAGGTGAGGTTGCTGTTGACCTCGCCGATGATGGTATTCTTGGTTTACCAGAGTCCTATCTTAGGGTGAGTGTTGGTGGCAGCTGTAAGTTTCTTCAGGAGGCTCGTAGCCATGTGCCAGATTTCAAATGCATGAAAGATATCAGGAAACCTAATACACATCATGGAACCTATTCCTACGTGCCTGTCAGTTACAAAGAGCCGATGTCCAGCTTTACCCCGTTTACAAGAATGTCTAGAAGAAGTGGGCAAGCCTGCTTTTCTAACTCACCCTGGAACTGTCCTTTTTGTATGATCACAATGTCTACCAACTCGCTTGTCTTGCAGTTCATTACGGAGTATGTGCAAAATGTGGCACAGTACCCAGGGTAGTCGAACTGGGCATCTCCGCACAACACAAGTTTTTCTGTCAGTCCTTTCAATCTTGAAACGATTGCATTTTTCTGACTGGTGTACATGCGGGATATTACTGGGAAAAGCCATCTGAGATAGAGAACTATTGCTGTCGAGAAAGCACTTGTCTCATGGATACGATTTTGGAAGCCAAAAATATACCGTGTGTGACAGTACGAACTGTTCAAAACGGTTATTGGCAATCAGGATGTACTGGAGTTGTGTGCCTTCGGAATGGACCAAAGGAAATTGCCCGTCTACAAAAATGGTCAATTAAAAGCAGAAGGGTTACGTTTTACCGCATACAAGAACTTCCTAAACATGTGTATTGTGTGGTATCCGTTGGATTGGGAAACATCGGAGGTATGCATTACCAGCTTGTGTAATCGGGGAAATAAGAAGACTGTACCCTTCAGCTTGACAGCTTCAGGCCAATACACAGCCTTCAAGGAGTCTCTCATAAGCTTCATATTTCGAGAAACTGTTTCCACGATTGTAAAGTTATGAATACAATTTGATTTTTAGGTATGTTATAAGCATGAAGTATTGAAGTTTATATTGAGTACCAAAGCTGATTCTGAACTGTTGTAATAGAAAGTAACTTTTTTTATCTCAACACTTATTTTACTTCGGACATTCCAACAGCCACATTGTTACACAAGTGTGTAACCAGCCAATTACAGGAAGCCGAAGGATTCAATTATACATTAGGCCAGTGACGGTTAAGGTAGTGTGTACCATACTTTCTTCATCCGAGACTTTGCTGCAATGGGCAGCTCCTCATTTAACCCTCACACCCGATTTCTCGAGTATTTGGCTGAGTAGACCGGGGGGCTGCATAGACCACTCAGGATCCTTAGCTGAGCGTCGACGACGCTCACCCCACGGCTAGTGACAGAGTCGGGAATCGAACCTGGTACCTCAAGCAATGTCAGGCAGAATAACCAACTGAGCCACTAAGCCGTTTTAACATACATATAACTAAGTCAAAACACCACAAATAAAGGAAGTGGGAACACAAATACTACTGAATTAACAATAGAAACGTGTGCTCTACTGTGTTATTTTAACCAAGCATGTCAGATCATGGAGTAAGTAGGGTTGACGTCACATGAAATTTGTGATATGGGGATTGGGGCTGTAACTCGGTAATTGAATCAGTTAGAGGTTCCGTTCTTATGTACGTACTATGTATATCATTATTTGAATATTTTTTGATACCAAATCTCCAGCGTGATGACCCTTTAAGGAGTGAGCCATTTGCCAAGATTCATCCTCTTTTGTTTTTTCTCAATTAACGAGATACATAATATGCATTAATCTAATAATACCACTCTATACAGGGTTTAACGAGGATCCAATGACTACCGAGTAATGTCAGTTGATTGTTATTTAGACCTTCCTGGCCCTGGGTCACAAACGGTTCAGGAGATCCTGGCTCCTCATTTTCCATATTGATTTTAATTTCGATTGACGACCCTCATGTGCCACGGTAGATTACGAACTACATTAAGATTACAGTCTCATCTAGGTCAATCCTATAATAGATATATGATATAGTGTAACATATAATTATAACGTATAATAGCTATAACTATACGAGACTACAATAGAAGGAGCTTTTGTAGTCCGCTATATCACTCTGAAGTGGTTCGAGGCGTGGCAACACCCCTGCAATAAGTATAAAAAGGGAGCTCTACACATCGTCTAGTCTAAACTACAACGGAAAATGTAATTTGGTCGCCATCTCAAACACTCTGTTCCATGAGGTCTCCCCCCATACCACACTTCACAGTCCCCCTGATATAATTCTATTTATCGGCTGTAATTGTTCCATAGTCTATGGCACTGCTAGTGGTTTCTAATTGCCCAAATTGTCCCAAATTTCCCGGTTTCTTTATCAGCGAGTATCTCATCAGTTGTATTCTATCAAGCAATTGAATTTTAAAGCTGTGAACGTATTGTAACGTGGCGAGATGGACCAATCAAATTGTTTGTGACAACAAAGAGAAACCAGAGTTGAAGATTATTGACAACCATGAGATGCCTGACCAGGAGTACTGTTTCCCCCTCTTACACCTGATCAGCTGAACAAATACCTCTAAATAGTTTAGTAAACCACAGTCCTGACACCAAATATAAAGCAACACAATTAAAGCTTTGTTGAACTACTGGAAAATCTAATTGGAAACTGTATTGTGGTCGGCAGGAATTTGATTTAACAAATCAGTGAGGTTAGGTGAGATTACCAGGTATTTGTTTACTTTTCATCAGATTCGGGTGGTTGCTTTGGTATTATTGGGTAGTTGCTTTGGTAATGGTATTTTCTTTGATTTAAACTCCAAAATGGATGAGAAATGTTGGCCTCTTGTCAGTTATTTCAACAATGAAATATTAGCGGTATTTCTTGAGTAGTACAAACATTTTGGCTTGCCAGTAGTGTTGTGCATTGTTTACTTTTCATAACTTTATTTGGTGATGTACATTGTGCAACCCCTGATTACAATATAATGGGAGATAAAATGGAAATGGTGGATCTGAATCGTTACCTGTGTAGGTATATCTCTGTTTTAGGCCACTCGTCAACCCTTGTCATATCACTGTATATCTTGTGTAATATCCGCAAGGAGCACAATAAACTCGCCGTTTCCTGCTTCTGTAGATCCGGCAACGTCCGCCCCTTAAATCCTGGAAATATTGTGATTGATAATTCAGATAGCTAAGGTTAATTCTTGCATTATTATTCCATAACGTTTGAATTTAAATTAAAAATGTAGCTTAATTGTTGGCTGGACTTCAAAATTAGATCCAATATTAAGTGGAGGAACAACTGAAATCCAGTAGAACCATATTGTTGGAGATAATATGTTATCTGTATAGCTTAGTGTTAACAAGTTAACAGGATCCAACAATGAATCACTCTCTCTTTCTCTCTCTCTCTCACTCTCTCTCACTCGCTTTCTGTGTGTGTCTGTAATCTCTTAAACCATTTCCAGCTATGTCATTGTTACTTTGTTGTGTTACATTGTAATCCCAATTAACTTCCTTATCAACTATCTAATAGAACATTAGATAATCCACTTCACCAACATTTACCCAAATACTAATATAAACTTGTAATCCGATCAGTTAGAATAAGTTTTATTTTGTTTTTATTTTTTAACATTTTTTAAAGAAAACCCCTTACAAACTAACAAGTTAGTTTGTTTGTATTAATTGCGGAGTTAAATTGAACAATTTGAATATCCAATAACTTTGAAATGGCATCATGATAAAGAATATTGAAATTAAGATTTTTATTTACACTACAATATCACAATCTATCAAATAGTCAATGTTTGGGGTGTATGAAAGGGAGTATTTCGTGTTAAGTACAGCAAACAAACAATGAAGTCTATGAAGTCTGCACCAATTTCAATGTGGTAGTGGTAAAGAAGAGGAAACGAACAATTTACAGAGACGCTATTTAGCTAATTGTGTTAATAGTGCGCGGCAGGTAATTGTAGTTTTATACATAATTACATCAGAGAACAGCATGGCATACACATCCCAACTCCCTTCAGTCTAGCATACTACTGTTCTATCAGATCCAACTAATATTAACGATAATTATGATGATATAAAGACAATAATATCTTCATCTTTATAGAATATAAAGAGGCTAGCTCGTCCAGTTCCTTCATTTGATAAATTCCTTCATTCGATAAATTAGTTCATCGAACGTCCCATTGTCTGCCCACTAAAATGAACAACAAAGAAATTTCACTATAGGTAGACTAACAAAGTATCGGGTAGGATTCCATGTGGAACTTCTTTGTTATATTGGCGCATTTAATTGGTCTTCTGGTATTAAAGGTCGGTATACTTCTCTTGGAACACTCCCCTAAGTTGTATCTTGATCAGTTAAGTGAGATGGCAGTTTGCCAGCTTTCAGTTTGTTATCTGTTCGCTTCACCTACTAGCCTTTAATTACCGTGATCCATTTAACCGCACGTTTTGAAAGAGATAGTGGTTAATAGTTGATAATATATTGCTGAGTACCTTTTAAAGATATTTAAATTTAGAAGTTTATCTTTTTGAGACACCGCGAGTTAAGACGTTTTAAACGTTATAACGGACAATTAAAAGACCTGGAATATCCACGTGCACCGCGTTACCAGGGTTACCAGGGTTACCAGGTTAACATTGGCTTATTAATTATCATGTTAAAACAGCTAACCTTTTATTTCCCGGTGTCAGCCAGTAAGATCATTCGCTAAATTGTTCGTATATTTTGAGGTTAAAAAAGTCAGGCTAATATCACTGTTCAGTGTTCATATATGCGCCATGCGGTCATGTTACATGTATACCCTTTAATTCGACAACGCCATACGGTAAGAGTCCAAATCATCTTTAAAATTCTTAAAACGTACATACTTTATCTGTACGGTTGGTGATAACCTTGTAAATACAGATAAGAAAAATATTCTTTTTAGAATTTGTCCACTCCAATCATTAGTGTTCTAATAGGAAAATAATGCGATAATATTGCGCGTCGGTATCTACTAATAATAATCTAGGTAAGATCTGCAAACTGGTTTGATATTATAACCTACCAACAACTAGATATTAAAACCTGTATTGCTCTTATTTAAGATTATTATATCTTCCTATCTCAGTACTATAAGAGCTGCCCCACGTCTAGTGACGCGGGAGTAGTAGAGGTACCGGGAGGGACAGGATAGTGGAGGGACAAGGTCCAGTACCGATTATTATTAATACTAATCAGAACTCTATCTTACTTCACTTAATCAGGGTTGCCTCGAGCATGAATACGGCATTTCCGATTACATGGACAATAGTTAGATCCCATGTTATATTAATAGTTATATTAATAGTTCAACTCTCTTAATATAGATACTATAATAATAGTATAGTTAGTACTGTTAATACCCCAGTCACACGCCACTGAAGAGGTTATTGAATAATAATAATGAAGGTTTGTTGATGCTGACTGATGATATGACTGATGACATTACAGAAGTTGTGAGGTCATGGAACTGAGAGCTGCACAATATTGGGCAACTCAGCAAATGAGATATGAATATGGATGAGTTATTGTTCACAGTATATCATTATCAGGTACCTCTCATCATCATCTCATTTACTAATTAAATCTCTGTCTTACTTATCTTTGCCCTTCATTACGTTTAGTTTACTTATCTCACGGTTGTTTGCTTTGATTTTAGAAATGGGCCCAGAAACAGGAACATTTTCTTTTCAGTAGTGTTTATTGTCTATTATAATGCACAATGTGCAATGTTCCGATCCTTAGTCTCGAGACTCACTAGAGTGTGAGTTTGAGGTGCCTAGGAATTTGTCGTTATTATTTGATTTGTCATATTTACACTGGAAATATAACAACAATGCACCTGAATACTATACGAAATCTTAGATTGATAATATGAATCGTTTGTTCAATTCTGACACGAATTAGTTATTAAAAGGTCGGGCCAATACAACCTGAATAACGAGCTTGATATCTGACACACTGATATCTGTACAGTTTTAACAGATTCTATTGTGTATTTCGCTACAACGATCGTATCTTATCCTCATCAATAACAACATGAACGATACAATAGTTCGATATCACATGTAATTATCTGTTATAGACCTATCAAAAGTTACATTTAGAAAACGTGTCCTTAAGTAGTAGGGACCTTGCATGACGTCTAATTCTTTAATGTTTCTTAAATAAAGACTCAACTATATCAGATTTGTTTATTGCAAGTTGTGGATTTTCTCTTTCTCTGGAGTGATAACTCAATAGTAAACCCAAAGGAGACTCCATAAGTTGTATCGACCAATGTCGTTCGGTAATCCTTTCAACCAACTTATCAACCGAGCTTTTTTCTCAATTGATGAAAACACGTACGCGTGACTCGTTTCAAATCACGATGTAATTTTTGGAGCAAATCTGCATTTGTTATGCGTTATGCCCGAACCAAGACAATTATTCAGTAAGGATAGCTTACGTGCATTATACCAATACACAATGTTAACGAATACATTTTATTAGAAAGTCATCACTACAGAATTTGAAGAGGATTGAAGAAGAGTAACTTTGTCTCGATCACATATTATGAGAAAAAGTCCTTCGGGTAGATGGCCCCAGCCAGACGATAGCCATATGAGAAAAAGTCCTTCGGGTAGAGGGCCCAAGCCAGACGATAGCCAATTAGATGGCTCCTCAGATCGGCCCTCAAATGGAACCTTCGATGTCCCCATAAATAGGCCCTCAAATGAAACCTTAGTTGGGCCGTCAAATGGAACCTTCGATGGCCCCATAGACATGCCCTCAAATGGAACCTTTGATGGCCCCATAGATAGGCCCTCAAATGGAACTTTAAATCCCGGAGATAGAGATGGTGATAGAGGGGACGGTAAAGGTAAAGCATCAAAGGGAATACACGCGGAGTTCCTTAACATAAAGGCTTACTATCTCAAGTATGAGTACAGAGAGCAAGATATGATCTGGGGAGTAAGCATGATACTTATCTGCATCCTCCTCATTGCCATCTGCATGTCCCTGAACATGCACGTGTTTAGGTTCTACAGGAAGAAGTTTAAGCAGGATGTAGTGTCTTTACTGTACGTTATGATGTCTCTGGCAGATATTCTCGTAGCAACGGGTAGCTTCGTAACCGTGATCTGCCTGATACTTTATCTAACAATGGACTTGGAAGAGAAGGACATGGATTTTGTAGATCCTTCAGTTAAATATCTATGTTATATCTCATTCTTCATCTCAAGTATTGCAATCAGGGTCTCCATTTTTCTCAATGCCTTGCTGAGTATAGTCCGTACCATCATGATAAAGAATCCCTTCTACGAGACGAGCAAAAGAGGGATCTGCCTTGCAGTAGCATTTGTAACACTCTTCTGGATAATAACAGCAGCAGCTGAAGTCTACACCCAAAAGTACATCAACATTGAAGCTCACTGGACCACGTTCGAGACTGAAATCCCAGAACTGGAAACAGAAGAAGGGTACCTGAATAACAGGAAGCAGTACCTGTACCTGTGGTACTACATCTACACGTCTGCTGCTGGCTTCTACTGCACCTTGGAGTTCCTGGGGAGCAACCTCCCCTGGTCTGTAGGTTTCTACGATGTTATGGGGGATGTGGATGGAGATGACCTGAAGCAGTTATACAGTGAGAATTTTGCTCTCTATGGAATGTTCCTGATCGCTTTTGTCATTCCATGCCTTATCTCCATAGTTTGCCTTATCATTAAAGCTGTTATCCTGAGTAGACCAAGTGTGGGGGGCACACAAAACAACAACAAGGTGGTCACCAACACAATAATGATGCTGACACTAGTGTTTGTGATCTGCAACACCATCAACATCATCGTCATCAGTCTGGCCATGTTCTACGGAAATTGGTTCGAGCTGGACGAGTCTGGGATTGAGAAGGATGATGACGTCATAATGAGGTTCTACAGGACAATGTTTGCAGTTCAGCAGGTGTTACCACTGCTCAACTCTACACTCAGTCCAATGATACTGATATGGCGGGGTGCAGCGCTGAGAAAGAGTTTTGCGGAAACTTTTCACAAAGTGCTGCCTTCCCGTGGAGGGGGGACGAAAACAATAACTTCTTCGGTGAGGGCTACAGTCATGACTACCGCGGACTTGTAAAGAGGAATGACTCACTAAACCACTAACAAGCTGTACAAACTCGCTATTAATTTGATATTTTAGCTTGTTATACTTCGGATACTTAATAAGTATTATCTTAACTAGTCACACAAGTTATTGAGACAGCTTATAAAGAAGCTTATAGTAGAGCTGTTGAGATAGTTTTGTGAATTACAGTGTGATGGTTTAAGCTTAGAGAGTGTTTAACTAGAAAGCAACAATGTTAAGTTTAATTATTTATAGTCTTGTATAATATGATTATATAATTAATGATTTAATTTGAGTGTTTCTCTTTGTTTGAAATAATTATATAATTATATAGTAGTCTTGTTAAATAATTTGTGATATTTTGATGATGAATAACGTCTAATTTAAATTTGATATCTAATCATAAACCTTTCAATTTAATTTGCACTATCTCGGAGCGAGTTGCAGTTTAATTGCTTTAAATTTCAACTTGATATTGGGATATAATACTATATATTACTAATAGGTCGAAGGCATATATCATATAATGTATATGTATATGGTAGTTTCTTAGTTCTAACATCTAACTTAGTTTTAACATTGGTGTTTAGCATCTTTTCTGGAGAAACTGGAAATTCCGGGAAATGCAATAACCTCTACCCAACTTGATTTCTAATTAAATATATCCGTTAATATAAATGTATTATCATGATTTTGATCATTCAAAAATGTCTCTTTACTGTTTAGAAACATATCATCAAAATGACACGAGCAACGCATGATTGTAATGGGATGAAACTTGAAAGTATTTTCTATAATACTTCATTGACTAATTGGCAGTCCTGAATAACATTAAACATTAGTGTTATCATTCTAGAAAAAGTGAATTAAAGGGATTAAAATTTTAATTGAACTGATTGTGAAACGCATGTGAATAATACAATGTGAATAATACAATATTAAAATAATAAAATAATAAAATAATAAAATTATAAATTAATAAATAAATAAATAAATAAATAAATAAATAAATAAATAAATTAATAAATTAATAAATTAATAAATTAATAAATTAATAGATTAACAAATAGTAAATTAATAAGAAGCTTTTTTACTAACCGTATTTCCAAAGTATTCTCCTTTGATCTATGTCCATGTTGAATCCCTTTGAGAACTTGTGCGACTCAAAGAGACACTCCACTATTCGGAAGAGCTGTTTTGTGGTGAGGAAGTTGAACATCCCCTCGTGCTCACTACCCTCACTGATATAGTACTGAAATATAGTAGTAGTTAATGGGCACTGGTGGAAAAAATAAAGTTTTAGTACTACACATGGTGGGAATATACGATCCCCCTTCCAACCCAGGGATTTCTCTGCTAAACCAAGCTGACTAACCGGATCAATCTGAGCGTCCTCCTTGGCGCTACTAGCCGGGAAGAAGATGATGTTGTCAATAGTCTGGACTATCTCCGCGTGGACCACGCACCCTATATCCAGATGTTGGAAGAGGTACTTGTCAGCTCTACTCACTGCTAGTTGGGTGTTATCTGGCTCCATGCTGGTGTCACTGTGCATCGAGACCTGGGGAGAGAGGTTTACAGTTGTAGGGCGGTAGAGATTAGCATGTCCCGTTGAAATAAGACAGTACTGGAACGTTACAAAACCCTAACATGAACATAATATAACCTAACCTGATCGAAGGAAGTATCTAAAGTAGGTTTCCATATCCTCATGTCAGCAGGTAAGGTAGAAGCGTACACATCAGTGATGGTGTCTATAATGAGGTCCCAGTCAACCTCTCTGAAACTCTGTCCAGCTCCCATCACCAGGTTCTCTAGACAGTTCATACCTGACTTAGCGAGCTGCTCGTTATCTGAGGGGTACAGGGTCAGCACTCAGCCCTCAACACTTGGCACTCAACACTTAGCACTTAGCACTCAACACTTAGCACTTAGCACTCAGCACTCAGCACTCAGCACTCAACACTTAGCACTCAGCACTCAGGACTAAGCACTCAACACTTAGCACTTAGCACTCAGCACTCAGCACTCAGCACTCAGCACTCAGCACTCAGCACTCAGGACTAAGCACTAAGCACTCAGCACTCAGGAGTCAGGACTCAGCATCATATTTTTAAAGCTACTTTTTCGATCAATTAAGTTAGATTGAGAAAATCGCCGACGTGTTAAAAATGTCTCTGGGGAACAAATATGAAGCATCATTGACACACACTCCCACCGGTGCAGAAGGTTCTTGCAACCTTTTTGGATTAGGAGATCAGTATAAATGCCTTCAGAATAATACCTCACCTTGCTTGACACACCACTGTATGAGATTGAGGAGCTCAACAAGGAGCTCAGCGAGTATTGAGAAGTGTTGAGTGAACACATCCACAACAGCGTAGAGAGCGTGGTTACAAGTTGTAGTCATCCACTCCTTTCGCTGGATCCTGTATTGCTGAGGAGGGTGAGGTTTAGTTAGAATTCTACTGGGGGGGGGGGGGGGGTTGGATTTAAAATATAAATACTGATAAAATTAAAGCTAGATGCTATTGGAGAGGTTCAGTAGGAACTAGGAAGCATTACGTCGTAACCTTATAAATGCATGGGAATCATGTGACACTTTCCCAAAACAATGCTATATATTCCACACAGGGTATGCTCAAATATTATAACCTAAAATCACGCTAACATTTCCAAAAACGAAGCCCAAGATCCTAGAGTCTACCTCTGGAGTAAGCTCCGTGAGTTTCATGTGGTCGAAGATCCGGAACACAATGTTAAAGAGGTCTCTCCACCAGGACACCTTGTACTCCTTACCATGGTGCTTCATTATCTCAAACATTACTGTCAGGGCTCTGCAAAAGTAGTCACGTGGTTAGTCACGTGGTTAAGGAGCCCGTCTTTGCAAAGTTATTTTCAGAGAAAGTGGAACTCGGAACCCAGATCACAATATCCCATTTGATAGAACAATTTAATCGATTATTAAAGTTATTGAAGTGACTTATCAGAGATAATAATAATATGAATTAACAATTATGTAAAGTAAGAGTGATTAGTAAGTTAGTTAGTTAGTGAGTTATATTACCTGGTCCTGACATCCAGTTTGCACCTGCTGATAATACAACTCAGTTCAAAGAGAACAGGGAACCAGCCCTTCACCCACACATTCTCTAGGTTATTCTCATCTCCCGCAAATTGCTGAGATAGTCAGGCGGTTAGGATGATGGATATTTGGTGATTTAACAAATCTTAGTCATGACAGATTTACCAAGGTCACTGTTAAAAATGCGGAAAAGGGGCTTAATTGATCATTAGACTGTTAATTTTATCACAGCTGCTCCTGTACTGTATTCTGGCAGTTCGGATTTGGTTAAACAACATACCTCCGGGTTCTCGGCTACATAGTTGGCACACCGTCTGATATACCGAATAGCTTCCATGCTGGTGTCAGGGAACGCAGCGTTACAAGCGAACTCTGACAAACATTTTACTGCATCTTGAAACGAGTCTCCTATCACCTGTTTCAAAATGTTATTATAAAATTTGGAACTTAATTACAAATTATGGAAATTAACGAGAAATATTGCTCGAACATGCTGGCAATAGTTTGAAACTTACCGAGAAATATTGCTCTAAGATGTTGAAGTTGTTTGAAACTTACCGAGAAATATTGCTCGAAGATGCTGGCAGTAGTTTGGAAGGCCAGCTCTACAATAGCTTGGTCTCGATCTGCAGCAGCCATGTGGAAAACGCTGAAGATGTTGTTCCACCCCGACCGTATGTTGCGAGCTTGACTATTTACCTGTAAAATGATATCTTGACATAATTAACAAAGATCAAATTAATTATTGTTATATCTTAATTACCTGCATTTAAAAATTTAATTCAAAACTTTTTCAAACATATGCCGAAAAATAACATTCTTCAAACTTTGACTGGACATTTCAACTATTATGTTTGAATAAAAAATGCACACATTCATATTAATATTATGAACAGCCAACAAGTATTAAAGTTGAAATTACCATCTGAGCGATGCACCTCACGACCATGTCTCGTATCAGGTTATTTTCGTTGTTCTTCATTATGGTCTCGAAGGGGCGGAGGAAGTCCTTCTGGAACCGGAAGTTTGGTAACTCGCCCTGAAACACGACATTACAAACATTAGGGGTAGGTGAAATTTAATTAGGGATAGGGTACGTACGGCCACGGGACTCTATCTTTATACATTAAATTAAATTAATTTTCTTGGAGTGATTTTCCGGCTAGATGCTAATGATGATGCATCAGAGCAGCCACCCTGAATCTTGTCAACAAGTTGATTAATACCAGAAATTAAATTATTGTTATTTCAATATTGTACTCCTCTTCGTCTGTAATGAACTGGACTTTTAGACAGCTGTAAGTACAATGTAAGTAATATTGCTTTTTACAAAGCATAAAATGTACCAGAGATAGCGTAACACAGATAATAATATCCACGGTGAACAGAGAATTCCCTTACAAACTCTAGCATTGTATCTACGACTTTTCTTGATTTAGACATTTATATTACGAACAGTCGTTTCTACACTAAATTATATGACAAACGACGTGATTTCAGTTTTAAAGTCGTCAGTTTCCCTAACCTTAACTCCAACGTACCTGTGAGACCTTCATATGGAATATTTGTAGGTGAACTATATAGGATATGCAAATCCTCCTCAGTAGTGAATGAATTTATTCATGATGTTAAATTATTAATCGATAAACTGATCACCCAGAATTTTGAACGGAAAATCTTACATAGATATCTTAAATTATTTATTAACAGTCAACCAGCGTGCTTTCTTAAACACTGGCACAATTTCACAGTTAATGACTTCATGTAATTATATTGTGTGTGAGGCCAAACCTTGTAATTTCTTATGCATGTTACCTCGTCCGTGATCTATTTATTTCTCCCTTTGATCGTTCGGAACAGTTTTATATCACGTTAACTATTCCTTCGCAGTTTATTATTTAGCTTTCTGGCAGTATATATTTTGTTTTCTATATACTTTCAGACTTTTACTTAAGTCTAGTTAAACATTACTTTATCATATTTTATCGAACTAAGGTGTAGTATTGCCAGATCCCAGTTCATTTTGTAACGGAGTTTTATATTAACAGGAAACGATGTAACAGAGTCGATATATTTTAATGTTGCCATGGGATGGGATGGCAAGTCCCCATACATCGTGGCCCGGTAGTTTCATTGCGTCCTAATATCTTAATATACGACTAAAGTCAGTGTCCTTTTGGAGAGCAAACAGGGCTAGAGTCCAGACTATTCTAATCTGAGTACATACTGAACGCAATTTTTTAACGCACAAACTGGTAGCCGGTCACGTTTGGGTTCTTGTTTACCTATTCAATTATGTAACTAGAATTTAATGACATGATCCTTAAAACTACGTACGATTAAAGTATACAATTTTTGACTTTATTTTTGACTCTATAGTTGGAGCCACAAGGCCAAGGGTAATTTTTGATTGTTAAGGGAATTTTTTGAATTCTTAAAGGGTTGATTTTATATAGGGTCAATGCTATATTATGTGTATATTGTTTGAAAAATTTTATATTTTTGACTCTATATGGAACATTTTAGTATGCTAGTCGCTACATTCTCTTGCCATATTATTTGGGATGGTATCAACTTTTGCCTTTTTCACCTTTATAACAGAGGTAAATTGTAGGTCCATTTTGCATGTTTACCTAATACCAAGCCCATAATTAAATTTACATACAATTTTAATTTTTATTTAAATCTTTAATAATCAATTGTTTATTTTTGCTTGTCACTGTTCGTTTGTTTCCTGGCCCCAATAATTCTCATACAATACTTCTAAAAACAAAATTATACCCAAGAATGCAAGTTGTAGTTTGTACAGCAATTTTAATCAAGTGAACATCAAAGTATCGACAACTTATTGAAATAAATATTATGAGTACATAGTACATATAATAAAGAGAAAGGAATACATTCAATATTTATAATTCAAATTGATGCAAAATTCACTTCTAAATCATGTCTATTTCTTGTCATAGCACATGTGTTCGTGCTTACAGCAGTTACAATCGCTACAGAAGACCAGTCCAGCAGCTGAGTCGCACTTCTCATCCTTCTCCTCATTCTCCTTATTATCGTCTCCGTTTTCGCAGGGCATCATTAATTCAATGTACTTCTTCGCACTCTCCTTCCTCGATTCAATGTAGTAGCACTTCTTATTCATCTTCACTGTAGTGCAGTCTGTCTTTCCTTCTGCTTCACATGCCTCTTTAGCTTTAGCCTCGCTCTTCAAACATTTTGTTTCTAAGGAGATCCTCTTCCTGCATAATGTCGGTTCGTCACCATCACCATCACCATCACCATCAGTATCACCACCTTCATCACCATCGTCTCCACCATCAGACTCATCATCAGGATCAGCTGCGTCACATTCGCTGCCTCTGCATTCAACTTGAGGGATGTGAGAGTATGTTGAGATCATGCACATGTTCTGCTTTTCACGGTCCATCAGGATGTATCCTTTGTCTCCCCAGCCGACACCCCAACTGTTCCTCACTTTCCAGTACTTCCTTCCCTTTTCAACACCGTATCCAACAACAGCAACAGCATGATCGGGCTGCTTGTTACAGGAGTTATCCACCATAACCCCACTTTTGTAGACCATGAACTTGTTGCTTACTTTGATGGCTACAGAAACGATATGTTTAGATGCAAACTCCAGTAGGTTAGCATCACCCTTGATTTCGATGTTTCCAGTTACTCTGACATCACTGCTATCAAGAGCGTTCGCCACATTTCCATATTTGCATGTTCTTGAATCTTTTCCCGTGTACGGAGCTGCACTAGTTGGAGCAATCCTGTCTTGCTTCTTAGAGTAGGTGTAGCAATCTTCCATCCAACCACCCTGGCATCCGTCTCTGTTTGTTGCGCATTCCATATACTCCTGTTCAGACAGACTCATACCCTTCTTGCTGTTTACAAAGTACATCTCACCTTCGAGAGCAGCTGTAGCAGCATATGTCCAGCAAGAACCACAGTTTCCCTGGTTTTTGACACCACTGATTCTGTCGCTGAAGTCTCGACTAGCTGGAACATCCCGGCGGACCAACCTCTCCTCAGCTGCGTAGTCAGTCTCTCCACTATTCTCATGCCCGGAAGAGTTGAATCCACGGTAAGCTAACCTCTCTTCTTCTGTAAGAACGGAGAGGAAGTTGCACTCTCCGACGAAGGGAACATCATCGTCACTGTTAACTTCAGCAACCACAGCGGAGTAGGCTGTGAAGGATTGGAATCTTGCTTTCATAACTAGTGAGGCTCTGACTGGGGTAGTCCATCTTGTTCCCCGAACTTGTCCAGGGCGGCTCTGAACTCCTCCTGCAGACTTGCGAGAGTTCCAACCATTACAGCGGTGAGAAAAAGAAGCAGCTTCATCATGTTGAATTTGGATAATGATGCAGGAGAGGTGAGTGCCGTTATAAAGCAGAAACATAAACAAAAGTCTTTTGTAGTCGTTTAACGAACCGAGGCATAACCATTGGTCTATTCTTTAATCGAACAAAGATATCTTTTGTGTAATCCAAGGGGCGTATGGATATATATTATATATATATAATATATATACGGCTATATATCCGGGCTATAACCCCGTATGCGATCTGCTGAACAATTTTCTCAGAACAAGCACTTTTGTTATAAGCAAAAACATTGTTAGTAGAACAAAGACTTCCGTCAGCTCATTCTGGCTCACGACTGGGCCTGCTTTGTACAATGAGAGAGAAAACGAGGTTAACGTCTAGTGGCAAAATTAGTGAATATAACTAGGATATTACAAGCTGTTCATTGTTCAAAGCTGTTGTAGTTAAGTCATCTTCTTTCTTTTATTTAAAAAAAAGAAGTGGAGATAATTTCGAGATTATGAATGTCTTGATATTGATGCTCCGAAAAAAACAAACATAAACGTCGGAAATTTAATCATTAATTAACTTTAATTAACTTATTTAACTAACTTATTTATAGTTATTGATAGATGAAAAAGTTTTAGCAAAATTGACGTTCCCTGATGGACACGTTTTCTTTACTTAAAAGTTAAAAAGTTAAATGTAATGACGATCATTGACCAAAATAATTAGACATTCACAAAACATGTGCTACTAGACACTAAGACGTACGAGTAGTTCGGGGGGGGGGGGGGGGGGGGGGGGGGGGGGGGGGGGGGGGGGGGGGGGGGGCCAATGGCATAAAATGGCATAAAATGGAGACTTTTTCTATGGAGAAAATGGAAAAACCCATGGGTAATTCTCCATTTTCTCCATTTCATGCCATGAATTTTGTCTTCGAAATTTCATATTTAACACCATTTAACACCTAAATTGGACATCCTAACATGTTTATTTACGCTTACTAGGGGCGTAACAAGCTTATGAAAGCTCATCTAGTAGGCTACTAGATGCTTATAGTTATACTAGGTTAGTAGAGGCACACTTCAGGCAAACTCATAATTACTCAAGCCTAGTATAAAGTTATTTCTACAGGCTACAGCAGGAGTGAGTAATAGGGAAGAGTAATAGGCACTGAGAAGTGAGACCTACATCCTCGAAAGTCGAAACAAGCTCGCACTGGAAAGGGGAGGCCTGCCTTCCGAGATCGCATTACCAGGGGGAAGACTCGAGTCCAAATTTGTGTATCGAGGGGTAGGTACAGACTTCTATAAACCGAAAAACCAAAAAAATATTTTCGGCTAATAATGAAGAGGGTAGCATGAAACGTGGAGAAAAGTGGTTTTTAGAAAAACTTTGAAAAATTTTGACTTAGAAAATGTTCGGTCCGAGTCATTTTCGATACGTACCTCCCGTATCGAGAGCTCCCGATTCCGAGCTCGTGTTGCAAAGGGGAGGCCTGCCTTCCGAGATCGCATTACCTCGAGTCCAAAATTGTGTATCGAGGGGAAGGTGTGGACTTCGAAAAACCGAAAAAATATTTTTGGCAAATAATGAACAGGGTAGCATGAAACGTGGAGAAAAGCGGTTTTCGATACGTACCTCCCGTATCGAGAGCTCCCGATTCCGAGCTCGTGTTGCAAAGGGGAGGCCTGCCTTCCGAGATCGCATTACCAGGGGGAAGCCTCGAGTCCAAAATTGTGTACCGAGGGGTAATTTTCTAAGACAAAATTTTTCAAAGTTTTTCTGAAAAACACTTTTCTCCACGTTTCATGCTACCTTGTTCATTAATAAGCCGAAAATATTTTTTCAAATTTTTTCTGAAAACCGCTTTTCTCCACGTTTCATGCTACCCTGTTCATTATTTGCCAAAAATATTTTTTCGGTTTTTCGAAGTCCACACCTTCCCCTCGATACACAATTTTGGACTCGAGGTAATGCGATCTCGGAAGGCAGGCCTCCCCTTTGCAACACGAGCTCGGAATCGGGAGCTCTCGATACGGGAGGTACGTATCGAAAATGACTCGGACCGAACATTTTCTAAGTCAACATTTAAAAAAGTTTTTCTGAAAACCACTTTTCTCCATGTTTCTTGATACCCTGTTCATTATTGGCCGAAAATATCTTTTTTTAAAATAATTTTTCTCGAAATTCTAAATTTTTCAGGTTTTCAATGGCATAAAATGGCATAAAATGGAGACTATTTCTTTGGAGAAAATGGAAAAACCTATGAGTTATTCTCCATGTTCTCCATTTATGCCATTGGCCCCCCCCCCCCCCCCAGTAGTTCTTGATAAATATAAGCTATATTCTAGTAGTAGTCGTCTAAAAAAGTAAGTGGCTATAATTTTGAGCGGCTCAACATATTGATGCAAACGCTTGCAGGACCCATAATAATTTTCAGCAATAATCAACAGTGGGGGAGGGTTTGGGTGAAATCTAGTAAAATATCATGATTTTATGATTCTGTTAACGAAGGCTTCAAAGAACTAACATCATTACACTTACATTATACACATTTTAATTTCAATTTAAATCTTTAATAATTCATTGTTTATTTTAGCGGTATCACTGTTCGTTTGTTTCCTGGCCCCAATAACTCTCATATCTTTCCAAGAACAAAAATATACACAAAAATGCAAGTTGTAGTTTGTACAACAAAAATAGGGTGAAAATTAAAGAATCGGCAATCTATTGAATTAAATGTTATGAGTACATAAAATAAAGATTGAATAAGTTCATTAGTAAATAGTAGATCATGTCTATTTCTTGTCATGGCACATGTGTTCGTGCTTACAGCAGTTACAGTCGCTACAGAAGACCAGTCCAGCAGCTGAGTCGCACTTCTCATCCTTCTCATCCTTCTCCTCACAGGGCATCATAACCTCAATGTACCTCTGATTGTTGGTCTTCCCTGATTCTATGTAGTAGCAATTCTTGTTCATTTTCATTATAGCACAGTTAGGAATCGAATTATTTTCACATGCTTCTTTAGCTTTAGCCTCGTTTTTCTTGCATTTTTGAAAAAGGCCTATCCTCTTCTTGCATAGCTTCGTTTCGTCATCACCACCATGGTCACTATCATCATCATCACCATCGTCACTATCATCAGAGTCATCATCAGAGTCATCATCAGATTCATCATCAGCATTAGCTGCGGTACATTTGCTGCCTCTGCATTCAACTTTAGGGATGTGAGAGTATGTTGAGATCATGCACATGTTCTGCTTTTCACGGTCCATCAGGATGTATCCTTTGTCTCCCCAGCCGACACCCCAACTGTTCCTCACTTTCCAGTACTTCCTTCCCTTTTCAACACCGTATCCAACAACAGCAACAGCATGATCGGGCTGCTTGTTACAGGAGTTATCCACCATAACCCCACTTTTGTAGACCATGAACTTGTTGCTTACTTTGACGGCTACAGACACGATATGTTTAGATGCAAACTCCAGTAGCTTGGCATCACCCTTGATTTCGATGTTTCCAGTTACTCTGACATCACTGCTAGCAAGAGCGTTCGCCACATTTCCGTAGTTGCATTTTCTTGAATCTTTTCCCTTGTACGGAGCTGCACTAGTTGGAGCAATCCTGTCTTGCTTCTTAGAGTAGGTGTAGCAATCTTCCATCCAACCACCCTGGCATCCGTCACTGCTGGTTGAGCATTCCATATACTCTTGTTCAGACAGACTCATACCCTTCTTGCTGTTTACAAAGTACATCTCACCTTCGAGAGCAGCTGTAGCAGCAAATGTCCAGCAAGAGCCACAGCTTCCCTGGTTTTTGACACCACTGATTCTGTCGCTGAAGTCTCGACTAGCTGGAATATCCCGGCGGACCAACCTCTCCTCAGCTGCGTAGTCAGTCTCCCCACTATCCATGTGACCGGAAGAGTTGAATCCCATGTGAGCTTCCCTTTCCTCCGGAGTCAGGATGGAGAGGAAGTTGTTCTCGGCCATGAAAGGGATGTCATCATCACCATTAACTGCATCAACCTCCTCGGCGAAGTGAACGAAGGACTTGTACCTCTGAGCAGCTACTTGTGGAGGCTCCGACATCAGAAGTCCATCAGAAACATGGAACTTAGCGAAGGCCTTGTTAAAATCAGAACGGTAGTCTTTACTGAGAGCTCCAGCAAGGAAGGTGGTAAGGATCAGGAACATCATCATATTGTGTAGTCGTTGTAATGTGAAGTTGGGAGTAGATAGTAGTTATATAAGGAGTTGAAGACAATGGAACTTTACATCTAACAGTAACCGATGATGCTCATTAGTCGTACCATTAATTATCTTATAATGGGCTTCTAATCCACTTAATGGAGCTAGCAATCTTTTGAGAAATGACAAAATGTGTGAAGGAGCAATGAAGGAGCTACCCATCCTTTGTTTTATAACATTTTAAATTTGACAGGGCGCCGTAATCATATTTGGCAATGAAACTTTCTGTAGTCTGCTATTGTTGTTAGACAAGGAACAGAGTTGAGGGTGCGATATTCCGCACTAACGTCGAACAACCAAGGATCTTTATTCAATTTAGCAAGGCTACGTGCTAACAAGATTACAATTGCAGAGGAAGAACAATGTTAACGTGAAACAGTGAACAAAACAACGGTGAAGAAGATTAAAGCAGTATGATATTGTGAAATTAAATTCATCTTATTTAGTTAGCAAGGAGTGAACGGAGGGTCAAACATATTGTTCCATCTTGAAGCAATTTGAATATAGAAGCAATTTAAATATAAAATATACAGTGAATATACCTGAGGGTGATTCAAAAAGAATGTTGGGATTGTAAAAATGATAAGTCAGAAAATGTGTACCTTTTCCAAGAACTTCATAGAAAGTTGCCGGAGAGAGTCAACAGCGAACGCAGCGATTTCTTCGTTGGGAGAGCAACCAACCTGAAGATATGTTTAGACGTTCAAATGATATCAGTGTGCGGTCACAAAATATCATACTTTTCATTGGGTATCACCACGACGGTATACACTGTTAAAATTATGGTACTTTTTACCTTGTTGAAGTGATCTCCAATAACATGCCATATCTTACTCCACTCTATACGGATCCTGCCCATGTTGTAGTAACTAATCTCCACTATCTTTTGAAGGGAGAACATCCGTGGAGACACGGGGTTGTTCAGTTCTTCACAGCTTATCTTACACAACGCGTCCGTGAAAGACACTGCGAGCATTTTAGGTTTCAAATTTAACCAGTTATATCTGAGATTCAGCCTTGATGCCATGGAATATTGTAATAGGATATAAAGTCCAGTTTCTAAATTTAAGTTATCAGTAAGCTCTCCTACCAATGGCCGAGCCATCCAGCCGATCAGATCCTGTGAATATCCTGTCGACTGCTACAATAACATTCTGATTAGCGCTGGTTCCCAGAGTCTGTTGCAGTGATGTTACTAGTTTCTTATCCATCACTGAAAAAGAGATAACAAAGTTATAAATATAATATAACTCTCCCTCATTCATTTAAAAATGTAAACATATTCATTCGTGCTCATTGCAACAACCTAGTTGAAAACTCAGCGACAGATGAATTAAATTAATAAATAAAATACATAATATATGAATAAGCAAATTTATAATAACTGATGAATTGAATTAATGATTTAAAGAATGTTAATGTTTAATGAATACGGGAACATACTGGTTTCCTTTTCCAAGAACTTCGTTTTTACTCCTGTACCAATAAGTTGTGCTAACTCCAGCTGACTTATTACTTTCAGAATCTGAAAATTAAATTTCCAAATTATTAGTAGAACCGTAACATTAAAAGCTCTATCGGTGAAATTTAAAATCATAAGAATATTTCTAATTTAAAGAAATTTGTATCAAGCAAAGCACATATCGTAACCCCCCCCCCCCCTTCATATAAACTTCATACTTACGTCATACCAGCTCTCCTCGAGGTAGTTACAATCGTTGAAGGCAATAGTAATGAGTGCTTTAATAGCCTCCAGGTTCTTTGGCTTTATCTCACTGAACCCGCTGCTGACATTTAACATAGTGAAGCGAGCTAGGGACTGGATGTAGGCTGACCGAACCAACTGAAATATAGCATAAAATGAAATAATGTGCTTATATCTCGCCCATATGGATAGCAGCAGGCACAAGTGCTAGGCGCAATCTAATAACCATGTCGGAGCGGCTCTAAAGGGTGAGTGAATAAACTTAATATTATAGCGCATTGTCATAATATATAGTAGGTTTATCAGACCAAATTCATCCATTCATTGTTTGTGAGGCTAAAATATTCGACTGTTTTTACCCATATTGTCACGCCCAATTGCTAGAGAGGACACTTACACTGGCTTTGAAGATACAAGCTACCCTGACAGCACACTTGAAGCCAGCTAAACACTGAGCTATCAACTCCACATCACTGCAGTCCTGTAGTGTTATACTGAACACCGCCAGGAAGGGGGTCCACGTCAACTGAAACAGTGGATAAAGTGAAACAGTGAAATAGTGAAATAGTGAAATAGTGAAATAGTGGATATAGTGAACATTTTAAAATTATTTTTACAACTGTAACTGAATACATTTATTGAGTATTATGTAATGGGATGGAAGTGCTATAACCAGGTGTAGCAAGTCCACACCCTGACTCCATATTATGAAGGACAGGGTGTTTCAAAAGTCTTGTTAGGATGTACTTTTAGAATAAATTTCATATCATTCTGTAAACAGTTACTGGTAGTGCTAACTGCTAAGGTATTGTACATAGTAAATTTAGTGGGTTTCATTGTAAGTGGCATCTCAAGAAAGTCTAGGTTACTTTACCACTTCCACACGATATTCAGTTTAAATTAATGATATTTTAGTATATAATAAGTAATAAGTTGTAGTAAGTTTAAGTATATATAATAAGTTGTAGACGAACCATAAGCATAGGCCTGACATGATAAGAGTGTGAGGCTGAAGTGAAGACAGTGTCTTTCTTACTAACTCCCTCCATCATTACCAGAGCGTTCTTACTAAGGTCCGTCATTGCTTCCTTGTACAGTTGACGCTTCAGAGACTCGTTAGCTCCACCTTGCAGGAAGGTTACATAATAAAGTATATTTGGGTTACTTACTAGGAAATTGTAAGTCAGAGTAAGTATACATTAAACCTGTCAGTAAACGAACAATAAAAGATAACTTATCACATGTCTCCTAAAGTATTCTCATGATCTAATTTGCTGCATCCTTTAGAGCATTTTATATAGTTCCTTATATAGCTGACTCACCCTTAAAGTGCTGCATAAAATTTAACTTTATTTATTTATTTATTACTCACGAGCAGCGTTGACTCTAGTAAGTTCCCCCTTGTCGTACTTCATTTTAATCTCATTAGCGGATATCTCGTCATAAATCGCCATCAGGTAGTCAGGAGGTAGATCCCCGGAGTCGTTTATACCTCTGTTCATTTTTATGTAGTCCGGTTTAGTGATCTTGTTCCGCACCTTATTTTATATTAGGGTCAGATTTACAGATAAAAGTAGGCTTGCTCCAGAACGAGGTTCACAGATTCTGACAAATGTGTCGCAAACTCATCCCCAGTAAAATACTTAATCACCCTAAAATACTAAATCAATCCTCCCGCCCCTCCCCTCTCTGCCACATTACCTGATCATTGTGAAGGTCTGTAGTGAGCATGATTATAGAGTAAGCCAGGACGTAACAAGTATCCGCACTAGCAAATATCTCCGCTAGTTCCGGGTTGTTCTCATAATACCTCTGAGCAAACTTGAGCATCAGTCTATCAATTTTCTGTGCCTCCCCCGGGAGCCGGTACCCCGCTAGGAAGGTCCGGAGTGCTGTTACTATGGCCATGTCATGGAAATCCAGCTGGTCCACGTAGTCAGACATTATCTTTTTGCAGTTCTCGGATTCGTCTCCGAGTACCTCACCAATCATGGTCTTGCTAAGACGCTCGTCTGTATGGAAAAACCTGACCGGAAGGTGACTTTTAATAATAATTTTATCATTATTCTCTCGTCGTACGAATTATAGGCGACATTTACATTAGATCTTGATAGAGTTTGAAGTGGACAAATTACAACTATGTTCACCATAAAAATTGCTCCCACTGATGCTGATGGTAAATATCGAATATTTGTATACAAATATTCTAGAGTTCCACACAGAAGAACAGTATAACTCCCCCCCACCCAACAGTATAACCCCCCACCCAACATGAACAGTATACCCCCCACCCAACATGAACAGTATAACCCCCCACCCAACAGTATAACCCACCACCCAACATGAACAGTATACCCCCACCCAACAGTATAACCCCCAACCCAACATGAACAGTATAACCCCCCACCCAACAGTATACCCCCCGGCCCCTCCACCCAACAGTATAACCCCCCACCCAACAGTATACCCCCCCGGCCCCCCCCCCCACCCAACAGTATAACCCCCCACCCAACAGTATACCCCCCGGCCCCCCCCCCCCCACCCAACAGTATAACCCCCCACCCAACAGTATACCCCCCGGCCCCCCCCCCCCCCCCACCCAACAGTATAACCCCCCACCCAACAGTATACCCCCCGGCCCCCCCCCCCACCCAACAGTATAACCCCCCACCCAACAGTATAACCCCCCACCCAACAGTATACACTATACCCCCCCCCCGGCCCCCCCCCACCCAACAGTATACCCCCCGGCCCCCCCCCCCCCACCCAACAGTATACCCCCCCCGGCCCCCCCCCCACCCAACAGTATATCAGATTGTAAACCTCGCGACATCCTCCGTGTTAGAGCCTATCAGACCAGCTTCTTGTAAGAATGCGATACCCTTCTTAGGCTTCTTGTTAAACTTCTCTATTCCTTGTTCTAAGATACTCTTCTGTTTCTTGATATTCTCAAACTGGGAGAGGTGAGATATGAAACAGGAGTTTCAAGGAAATTGTACAAATGAGTATTCATCTAAATGTAGATTATTACTTTATCCCGGACACCTGTCTGATAATCATGTTAAGAAAGAAGAGAACATTAGAACAAGGTACCTCCTGAGGGTTATCATAAAGACCAGCTGAAGCTAGCGAGCTCATTGAAGTAGAGCGGGGAATAGAGCGGGGCGTGTCCGGGGTGTCCAGTAACCTCTCTTCTAACGTGCTCGTGTCTTTAATGTCTGTGTCTGGAACTGGTGATTTGATTGTTGTGGATTGTGCTATGTGCTGGCTACCAGTTCTATCAGTCTACATTTCGAATATGTCGTTTAAAAATATAGAAACCTTTAGGAGTTTACGGATGGAAAAATAGCAAAAGATGTTTTTCAGCATAATTCGGCATGGAAAGTATCATGGTTAAAATGTAGGACACGTGACAGTTATAGTATAGTTAAGTACAGTAGTTACAGTTGCCTGATAAACTCACCAGTCTTCTTCTCCTCTGCTCTTTGGTGAGGTCGACTGTACATATCCTTACTCCACTCTACTAAACACTTCAGTATTGACACCAGACACTCCATACCTTTATGTTGCAGCTGGGTTTCTTGTTGTGGTGTTAGTCCGTGATCAGCTAGGTTACCCTGCGGTACAGTGTTAGTCAGGAGATAACACAGATTATCATTAATTAATCGGGACACATCTAACATTTAATTTAGAGATGAACAGTAGATAACACACTCAGAAAATATAGAAACAATATGAAGAATGTAACCTGAGCAATACGGCTGATGTCGTTAACGAGTCTCTCGAAGATATTATCCAGGACCATGTCACAATCGTAGTTCAGGTAGATATCAACTATTATCTGAACATGTTAAACTATAATTCACATCAACAGAGGTCATGATATTCAACACTACCACTAATATAGTGTGTGGAAAATACAAACAACTGCGCTGTCACAGTATTCTGACTCTTAAACCTCTGATTAAGATTAACAAATGATCAAGAAAGTATTTAATTGGTTAATTAATTAATTAATTACCTGAGGATGAGCAATAAAGTGTTACCTGAGGATCAGCACAGACTTTAGCCAGAGCTCTCATGACAAACCACTTGTGTTGGAATGAGTAGGAGGGATTCTCTAACACGGACAGGAAGATGTCTTTAAAGAACACCTGAAACACACGTACGACTTATCATTAAAACGTACGAGGAACGATGCCGGCTGTCTTGAAATGATAACACGTTAAAAACAATCAGTTTCTGGTCTGTTGATTAAAGACCCTTGAAGTTAAAAACGTGAAACTTTATTGACAAACCTCAATTTGCATCTTTAAGTGATATTTGAAGTTAGATATTAAGATAAGGAATATGGATAAGGATATCTCGAACACACTAGGGTCGGTTGATACTCCGTTCTTGCTCAATGCAACGCACCTGGACAATTAATTAATTGATTAATTATTTAGTTGTTTAATTGAAAACGTTTCAAAATGCAATCTTAAATTAAAGAGACAATTCTAGTTTCCCGTAAGAATGCTCGAATTTACAGAATATAATATGATCATTATATTACTTAAAACAAATTCTGATAGGTTTGATAATATCTTTTACTAGAACCAATTAGTAAAACTCACAAGAACTGTTTGATGAGCTGAGCGAATGTTTTATGTGTCTTCATAACGGGCCCAGCATGGTTCTGCATAACACTCAGCAGAAGTTGCAGAGCTAACATCTTACTGCGCATCTCGTGAGACCTATGGGATCACGTGACTCTTCAAATTAAATGAGAACAGATTTTAGAAAGGGAGGTGGGTAAGCTTGTGGCCCCTTTTGAGAAGTCATATAATTCTTCCTAAATAAGGGCTATATAGGTCCTTACCTGGGATCAATGGGTCCCTCAGGCATGGGTTGCATAGTCATCTTACAGAGCGTGCGGAGGACTAGATACGCGTCTCTCATATACACATTGTCGAACTTAACACTCTTCTTCTGTGCAGCCTGAGAGGTTAGTATTTACAGTGTGCAGTGTGGGTGTCTTTACAGTGCAGCCTGAGAGGTTAGTATTTACAGTGTGCAGTGTGGGTGTCTTTACAGTGCAGCCTGAGAGGTTAGTATTTACAGTGTGCAGTGTGGGTGTCTTTACAGTGCAGCCTGAGAGGTTAGTATTTACAGTGTGCAGTGTGGGTGTCTTTACAGTGCAGCCTGAGAGGTTAGTATTTACAGTGTGCAGTGTGGGTGTCTTTACAGTGTCGGACGTCGGTAATCGTTAGATCGACAGGTACTTGATGTAATGATAAAAGATGTGTAAAATGATGACTCCACGTGACTACAATTGCTCACATACATTGTACACTATACACACCATGTACATTATACACACAATCTACACAATACATTTGGGTGAATAACCAATGCCGGTTGTAAACGTTCCACGCAATCCTACGGCAGCCAGGAATATTTATGAATTCTGAAGTTATGTACCTTATTCGTATCCCAGGAATAAGTTATTTCTAATTCCAACAATCTAAATCTAAATAAATTATGATGACCCCATATTTACATTGTGATTCGCATTTCTCTGTTCGTTATCAGCTGTCTCAGTCGTCTCAGCAGTCGAACCATCCTTCTCAGTGCTCCCATCCGCCTTCTCACTCCTGACACTCTGACCATCGTCCATTTTCTCGCTCTGTACACTCTCCGAACAGTTTGCGTCGCTGCGCTCACTCTGCGCATCCTCTCCGGGCTGGGCATCCTCTCCGGGCTGGGTGACGTTGAACATGGAGTCGTCTGCTTTCAACATTCCATCTTCACACTGAAATTATTTGCAAATTATGATTCATTTTAATTACGTGTCAATATTTTGTAGTGTCTCCAAGCAACATTAATTTGTTTAACGGAAAGTACATTCAAGACAGGTTATGCTGGTTACCTTCACTTCTTTAAGAGCTGCCTCCATGATCCCTTCAACAAGAGATCTAGATATTCTATATACTTCGTCATCACTACTTGATTTGTCAGCTGCTGAAATGACGACAGAGTATTACTTTACGTAGTAGAGTACAACAGCAATCAATAGATACATTATATCACTTATCTGACTTCAGTCATGTGACCAATCATAACTAATAAAGAAAATCTAGATTCTCACCGCCACTTTTATTCTCCCCAGGTTGAGTTGGTTGTGGCACGTCATCACGTGTCTTGTCCTCCTCACGTGACTTCACAGAGGATGCATCGTCCTGGTGACCGTTAACCATGCTTCCTTCTTTACTTGGCGTCCCTTCAGCAGACGTTTTTACAATCTCTGGAGCCGCCTTTTTCAATAGGTGAGCAGACTGAAAGAAGATAATTTGTCCAGATTTTCGAGAAATTACCAAAGTTAGTCTCTGCTTTGGGTG
Organism: Bolinopsis microptera; assembly: GCF_026151205.1. NCBI lineage: Eukaryota > Metazoa > Ctenophora > Tentaculata > Lobata > Bolinopsidae > Bolinopsis > Bolinopsis microptera. The sequence goes on along the minus strand of NC_087082.1, from coordinate 7,508,215 downwards.
CACAATATTTAACAACGTAGCTCTATGCGGCAACGTCACATCACTGGTATTGTTATTTCAAATTTTAACATTCACAATACATTTACGAAGAATAGCCTATAATAATTATGTATTGATTGAGATGGAACAATTCTTCTATCCGGATTGTGAGCGAGCCTACCTTATTTCCACGTGTTATACAATATGGAACGTCGTGTGACACAACAATATTTCGCAATAGCGCGAAAAACTTTCGACAAATTTGAAGCCTTCGCGCGTGCCGTAAAATTGCTATCTGAACGCCAACTGTCCCAATTATTTAGGCTGGCGTATCAAATTTCATAACGGGTTGAGTGTTATCTCGACCAAAAAGAAATAATCGAATTTTCATTCAATTTATAACATCTGCATCCAAGACAATGATTCATAAAAGCTTCACCGACTACGGAGTGAAGCTAAAACCACCCTGCCACATCATCACATATTACTTTTCCAATCTGGAAATAGAGTCAGAGTCTAAAAAGAATGACGTATCGTGTTTTAACCTATTCTATAAAACATGGTGCCGATGAGAAGATGATGAGCACGAGCAACTCTCTTAAATCCAAAGCTGTATCTTATAGTATGAAATATGCGGCCATCTTAACTTGGCTTCTTGCCAAATGTAGCTACCGTTATCATTTACCTGATTACATACTACATCAGTTAATGTACATTATCAGGGCAGAATAAAATGACAAGCATTAAGATAAAATCTATGAGGAACACAGACGTGTCAATAACAATCTATACTAATAATCTCAAGATGTGTGTTTGTCTGTTCGTTCGCGTGTCATTTCCGAACGGCTTAATCAAGAAAACGGTAAGAGTTACGGGGCTGGTTTTTTTCGGTATAGTGCCGACAAAACTCTCACCAAGCTAAATGATTAAGGTTTTAATTAAGGGCCGGTGAAACGTGGTTTAATTGATCATTTTGTGACCCAAATGTGATACTAAAGTGTCTCACGTACTCTCCCTCTCTCCCACTCTCGCTCTCTCGACTCTCTCGACTCTCTTCCCCATAACAGATTTGCGATATAATTATGTAATTTGGTAGTAGACCTCAAGATCGGCTATCAAGTATTACTATAAGATATATGAGGGGCTCTCAGAATTAAATTGCAATGTGTTTGGACAGAGCAAGTTCATACTTTCGCACCGTTTTTACTACGAAAATGTAATGTTTGTATTCTAATATAAAAGGTGGGTTTATACTTTTGCATTTCAACTGCGATAGTGAAGTCCCGGCCGTAGGCACGGTTTGTAATTTGGAGGGACTGTTACACGTGGTGTATAATATATAGTATCGGCAGTAGACGTGAAATGTGACAAAACAAAACATTGTAGTAATAAATCCCATGATTTGGGTACAATCTACTTGTGTCGTAAATGGTAGTGTTGGAAAATAAATTTCTTTAATTTAACAGTTCACTTTATCGCAATCAAATTGCGCGCTCAATTTTATTAACTTTTCTACCAACTAAATCTGAAACTACAATCTAAAACTTAACAAATGAACTAACATTGTGTTCCATCAGAGAGAAGCAGACAGAAAGCATCTGAGTGAGGGTAGCTTTAGCAGTAGCACTGTTCACACTGTTCTTTGTGAAGAGGTTAATGTTGTAACAACACCGGATAGCTGTTAGTAACGCCATCTCGTGCACCTCACATGTTTGCGAGGTTACTGCCGTAAGTAGCGCCTGCAAATGTTAATACGTTGTACTGCCACCGCACTTCATATTAAAGTCATTATTGTAACGGTATTATATTAGAACCAGACAGAAACAAAGTGTGAAGGGCCTGAACGGAACCCCTCGGTTTCCGTTGGCCAGAAAGAGATTTAATAATAAACATATTCCCATTGAATCATTTATTTTAAATTCACTTCAGTTCAACTTTCAGTGTAATGTTTGGAATATCTTAAGTTCTTATCTTATGTATAATTAAATCAAGACATAAATCCCGATTCATCATAACTTTTCCTGGCTCATTTTATTACAATACAGAAGCAAAAGAAGGTAAAAGAAGGTAAAAGAAGGTAAAAGAAGGTAAAAGAAGGTAAAAGAAGGTAAAAGAATGGTGATGAGCAGTTCTCCCAATTAACATGGCAAACCTAATCAGAATGATAAAAGGAAGTGCTGTTATTTAACACGTGTACCTTTATTATTTGCAACTCAACGTCAGGGTCCGTGTTAACTCCGTGAAACGCGTCACAAATAGTTTCAATAACTGTGTCTATCAGCTTTTTATTGGGGTTCTCCGGGTCTGATGAGTCACCTGTTAGCTGCCCGTATGCTATTAGTTTCTGGAATAAACCTCATGTTAGTAGGTGATAATAGCAATCTATTGGAATATTTTAGTATTTCAAAATAGGGAAAATATATACATTCCGTCAAAATGTATACATTCCGTCACGCACAAAACAAGCATTATTCAAGCTCGTAATATTGAAAATACTGAAACACCACCTTTACGTATGTAGTACATTGGGAGAGGGACAATGAGTGTAAAAACAATACACAAATGACCGAGTACAATGACACTTGCAAGGTTTGCCGCACCTAAACCACAGAGGTATACATTATACAATGCACACTTGCAGGGTTTACCACATCAAAACCACATAGGTATGCAATGTATAATGTATAGATACATTCCATACCTCTGTGGTTTAGGTCTACATCCTCTAGCGAGGATTCCTGGTAAAACAAAATGTACACTAAACCTAGTCCATGCATACTGACTCCAGTCAGTTATAATGCAATATAATAAGTATATATGGTAATTATCTCTTTTGAGGACTCTCCTCGTTCCCTTTTAACAGCATTTTAGTATTTTACTTTTATGTAGCTCTGTCATAGTATAGCAATCACTTTCAACTGCAGTGTGTGGCACACTAAAACACGGCAGAAATAAATCATGAGGAGTCTGTATGGACATGGACCACATGCAAGAACTACGTTAGGCTGGCTGGGTAAATAGTCTAAATAGTACAAATAGTAACAAATAATGTGAGGCTCTAATGATGTAGTTTTACGAAGATTTCAAGTCTTACGTTGTGTGTTTCCCTTCGTGTCCAAAAGCATTATAGTCTAAATAATACGCTACAACGTACGCTTCACTAGATGATATCGCTTAGGATCGTACAAGAAATAAATACAAGATGAAATCAACCGCCAGTCACTAATTATTATTAAAGTTACAATAAAATAGTTACTACTCACAGTCCACAGATCCAAGTTAACAAGACTAATAATATGTGTCTCTGACCTGCAAGCAGCTAATTACTAATTACTAATTACTAATTACTAATTACTAATTATTACTCTGACCTGCAAGCAGTCCAATGCAGTGCTCACAATACGAGGAGAGCGAGACTGGCAGGCTAGCTGGAAGGGTTTAAAGTAATCGTCAGCTAGTATTACACCCGCTTCTGGTAGGTGGTGGGAACCATCTTTAGACCTGGGCAGGTATTTCTTAGGGTAAGAGGCATACTTTATTTAATCAAACTAATCTAGTATTTCAGCACATACTATTGTCCATAAGGTGCTATATTATTTTGTTCACTATAGCATTAATAAACGTATATTTATAATGAATGTATTAATTGCAGCAACTAAAGCAATATCTTACTTGGGGGCCTTGCTGACTTCTTTCAGAGTTTCTGAAATAATAGTTGAAATCAAAATAAATCCCACATCTTGGATGGAAGCAACCAGAATGTATGAAAGTGCTAAACTCCTAAATCTTGTTTTTCCATTTTATATCCCAATTTTAACAATTTTAATAACATTCAAAGATAGAGGCCTAGGCATGTTTAATGATATACAAAATGTATGTTAACATGTTGTAAAATATGTTAAAATATGTTAAAATACTCACTTAGCTTCTTTTCACACTCATCTTTTATTTCTGCATTATAGTTTTTCCGTATTTCTCTGTCAGACAAGATCTTTTCGAGCGCTTTCTGAAGGAACATCACGAAGATTTTATTATCTCTGGTTGCCATCACCAACCATTTTAGAACATGTCATCCATGGTAAACTGTGTAAAGAGTTTCGATAAATATCAATTAAAATTACTGACAAGTCACTATTGATGTATTAAAAGCTAAATATCTAGAGAAAGCTTTGATGAAAGGAAATCATGAAAATGTTTAGGACATTTCCAGAATTCAGAGCTTTCCTTGACCCAAATTTCACTGTATTGACTGCATTTTTCTTCAATGACCAATACAAATAGGTAAGTTCACTGGGTGACACTAGACACCAATGAGGTACTGAAACCTAGATTACCGAAGAAAGCTTTGATAAACGGAAAATCATAATAAAATGAGACATTTTGGAGGATTTTTGAATAAAGCTTTTCTGCTGTTTCCTTGACTGTAATTTCACAGTTTTTACCGAATTTTTTACCAGTGACCAATCAGTGAGGTCAGTGTAAATGACACAAGTTACCATCAAGCTACTGGAAGCTAAATATCTGAAGAAATCGTTGAAAAAAAGGAAAATCACGAAAATGTTTTACCGGTAGGACATTTTCAGATTTCAGCTTTCCTTAACCCAATTTTCACTGTATCAAATGAATTTTTCTTTAATGGCCAATAGGTGAGTTCACTGAGGGTTGCACAAGATTTTTAAAATGTGGGATTATTTCGTCCGTAAAATTATATACAATATAAATAGTACAGTAAAATATCTACAAAATTTACATATAAACAAATCTAGGAGACCTCAAAGCTCATCTTCTAATGGATGAGGTTGAAGGAAACGTCTTGCAGTTCAAGATGCTGGGCCGTTGATCTTCCTCTGATTTCCCTCAGCGCAATGAGTGTACTTCTTAACAGATTAAATCTGAATCGTGTTCTAATATGATTTTTGACCTAGCCCTTGGCTTCTTTTTTGTGGTCAGCTATCATCTCAGAGACACAATCTACAAACACAGTGCATAGCAATCCCATACCTTTGGAGGTTGAGAAGACTAGAGGGACAAAGGATCCGTTCTCTGACTGAAGTACTCTCTCTAGCTCTCTCCATACAAATCTTTCTTTTTTTCTCATGCTCTCTATAGATCTAATCTAGTGGCTCAAATGTATTTGTGTCGCAGTTAGGATGTGTGACCCTGATGTCAAAGAATGTTCTTTCAAGATACCACAAGGTACTATTGAGGTACTGAAACCAAATGGTGATGATCACAATAAACTTCTTCGACCGAAATTACAGTTCTGACAGAACTATTATTTACAATTCCTGCTAGATTAGGAAGTCTGAGAATGAACTTGTTATTTATATTACATGGAGCGCCATATTTCATATATACTGATGATTGGTATTGTTTTTATACATATCATGAAACGGATCGTTTGCCCGCCAATTTGATTTGTTTCAATTGTTCGAATTATAATGCTCCTGCTTAACTGCAGTCGAGCACTCTCTTTGGGAAACCAAACAACAACTATTTATTATATATACAGGGTGGGCCAAAAGTCAGTACCCATACGTTGGCCTTTATAGCTCAGTCACTGAGTGCCCAATTTAAATACTTCTTTCTGGTATGACTTATTACCACCACTGGTTCGAGGAATTTGTCAACTCGAAAAATATCCGCGTTCATTTTTTTCAAATGGAGGTTCATTTTCACATTTATTTGATAGTTTGGATAGTCGGATCAAGCTAAATGTTATTGAATTGTGTTTGGCCATTCGAATTACGTTTGTCCTGAAAGAATTAGAACTGTAGCTTCTCAGATGACCGAGATATGAAGCATAACGAGTTTATTCATTACGTGTGATCAGGTGATTGGTTTACCTAATCACGTGACAAGGTGCCCCCGTTAACTACCCCGTTAAACATTATGGGAATTGTTAAGGGTGCCCAATTAAGGTGTCGTGTCACGGTGTCACATAATCACCCAGTCAATATAGTTAACGAGATACAGAAAATGTTTGATAACTTCGTCATTTCTAATCCGTTTTGCCTCATGTTTTCAGATCATATGCAACATTTGATAATCTACCGTCTCTGAAAAAATTAGGCGTTCAGCATGTTCAGAGAAAACAATATAGGTGTTTTAATATTGAATGGGCGTGGTCTAAAATATTCGAATTTTAAAATTTTGACGACGGAATCCTTGAACCAGTAAGTACAGTATGCCATCTGCAAAGCAACAGCTCTCAAATATAAAACACGGCGGAGCTATTAAGGCCAACGTATGGGTACTGACTTTTGGCCCACCCTGTATATATATATAACTAGCACAAACTTAAGATCAGATATCTTAGGGGACTTGGAGTAGCAAGAGATTGACTAGAAGGTAGCAAGAGATTGACCACTGAACTGTGGTGTCTGACGTTTGCAGCTAGATCGGACTCTGCATGATTTTGTATTAGCAAATTTGTATAGTGTATAATTGTTTAGTGTTTATGATACTCTGCAACCTGGTAGCACGGCTGACACTAAAACAAAATGTTGGCCTGGCTTGTGCATAACCAAGTAAATAACACGCACTCCGATAAAAGCCCTCTGGAGAAACTCCGCAAAATGTTCATTGTAGTCAACGGGCACAAAGAAGCACTACTAGCAATTGTGTCCTTAACCCTCCTACATAATTTGAACATTTTTGTGGCTAACTCATTGAACAACATCTGAATTAAAATGTGTCTAGTATTAAAAGATTCAGTAAGTAATTTTTTCATGTACACTGTAGTTAGTAAATGCAAATCAAACTCTTTCGATCAGCCGCGCGCTGAACCAGTGTTGCACTAGGTAAAAATTGTGTATATTTTGTTCATTTTTGAGTGTAAATTAATTTATTAATTTATCACAAATTATTTTATTATAATATAACCACCTATGTGAAATGGTTATTTTGACTTTAAATATTTGAACTAAATATGAATTGATTGTGGGTATAAAATAAAATTTGTTTTACTAAAATTTGTTTTACTACTAGAAGGTATATATATATATAACTAGCACAAACTTAAGATCAGATATCTTAGGGGACTTGGAGTAGCAAGAGATTGACTAGAAGGTATAAACCTTTTACACAGATACGTCGAGAAGAATCCAGGGTGATACAGGATCGGAGAGTGCAGACCAAAAGTTTACGCACCCACCTTTGCTCCTGAGTTCTTGGTTGGATAGAAATTTATGCAAACTTGGTCGTTTATACTCCAAGTCCCTTTGTTAAAAGAAGTAATATTAACTATGTCTAGGGTTAGCTTCGTTCAATAATAACAATATCAATATAATCAATATCAATATCAATAGCAGATAAAACTAGTAAGTGTGTGCCGCTGAAATTAGATTTGATAACTGCAATTTAAAATTGTTTGGAGTCCAAGTATCTTTTAAGTCAGCTGCCTGTGCTTGTATTAATAGTGCTTTGGTTCTCAATTTTATCAAGTTAATGGACGTTTCTAAGCAGTTGCTTGAAGTTAAAATTTTTTTATGAACAGCGTTCCAAAGCTTGGCTGCATTAAACAAAAAGGTATTTGATTTATTTAGAAGAATAACCGTTAGACTCGTTGCACGGTTTGAAATGTTGATAGCCTCATAAAGGGAGTATGGGCAGTGGTACTTGATAATCTTAGAGAATTCTAAGATGCTGTGACATTTGTACAAGTTTTGAGCCGTAAGAATTTTTAATCTATTAAGCATGGATATAATGAGGAGTGTGCTAGTAGCAGTTAGAGGTGTACGTGGAAAGGCAAAGAAGGCATGGAATGCCCCTATATCCAATGTCTCCTTCAACCTGATACCTGAGGAGAAGAGCTACGAGGGATAGATGATATCTATTGCTCAGGATTTACAATTGTGCTCTGCCAATTGCATCACTTGATTTAATTTATTGTATATATACTGTTTGACATTTACAATTTTTCATTTAATCTATTAAAAATGGGTTTTGTATGCTCCTTTTCAAAGTGTCTATGGTCTAGTTTTTGCATACCGTATGGTCTAGTACGTGCACATGTTGATTGTTTATCTAAATATGAGTCAAGGTCGCCAAAAAGGATCCCTATACAGTGCTTCTGTGTGATAAAAAGACTATCACTGGACCGTTCTTGGAGGACTACACCCCAAACACTTATACCATAACTGAGATGTGATTCAAAAAGACCATCATATATTTTCAAATATAGTTCAGAAGGTATTGAGTGCCGAATTCTGCAGATTGCACCAGTCATAGATCGCAGTTTTTTACGGTTGTAGTGCATGTGGGCAATCCAGTTTAGCTTACTATCTATAACAACACCTAAGAATTTGGTATCCTTGACTTTAGTAATAACCTTACCATTGATGAATATTGATCTAGATTCATCTAGCAGGATAGAAAATGGTCTGGTCCGTGCACAGGTGTCATCATATTCAGAGGCAGGTTTAAAATGTATGTAGCAGCATTTGGACATGTTGATATGAAGTAGATTACATTTCATGTAAATCGAGACATGTTTAAGTACTAAGTTGGCTTTTTTGTATGTTGCTTCTCTAGATGGTCCTGATATGAAGATATTAGTTTCAGCGTAAAGTAAAAATTTCACCTCACTGTCTGAAAAGCAGTTTACTATATCGTTCATATACAATAGGAAAAGTAACGGCCGCGGCCCTAGAATTGACCCTTGTGGTATTCCAAATTTCACGTTCCGTTCATTGTTTCTGATGGTACATCGTTATACATAACATACTGCTTTCTGTTAGTCAAATAGCTTTTAAGTAAGGTAAGTGCTGTGCCCCTAATACCGTGCACATGCAACACGCTCACTGAGTGGAACCACTTCACATCTTTTGTAAAGTGTGTCTTTTCTGATTATGTTAGGATAAGTCATTTTAATGATTCGCCTCAGATGTTTCCTGTGGCAAATATCCAGTTTATTCAATAGCTGCTTTGATGCAGCCCAGCACACAGCCGAGCGTACTGAATGATTACGTTACAGCTTTCGATCTTCGAGATTTTCCTAAAAGGGCAGCTCAGACCAACTTCACAGGAGGAGCTAAGTGCAAAGAAACTGTCACTAACTGCTACAAACTGCCACTAACTGCCACAAACTGCCACAAACTGCCACAAACTGCCACTAACTGCCACAAACTGCCACTAACTGCTACAAACTGCCACTAACTGCCACTAACTGCCACTAACTGCTACAATCGCGCCCACGCATTTGCGCGCGACAGTAGCAGTTAGTGGCAGTTAGTGGCAGTTAGTGGCAGTTAGTAGCAGTTAGTGGCAGTTTTTATGCGCGTCGGGATTTCAAATCGAGCGCTCATCAATTTTTATAATAGCAAGTCCGCAGCGTTTAGAGCTGCATTGTTGATTATTGGGCAGCGCTCAGCCTGTCATTCCGCCAAATCTCTATTCATTAATGAACATGATAGCCTGAGGTTCCCAGGTAACATTGTTGACTAAACCAGACTGTGCATGTTGTGCTAGATGTCAAATGTTGCAGATAGCGTATACGTTTTTTAAAACTATGTTTTGATTTGATTTGACTTGACTTAACTTGTAGTAAACGGTCGGCCGTTTTACAACACGGCAATATGACTGCTTGTGTTAGCTTCGACACTAAATATTTTGTTCTCGCTGCATGAGTATATAAATGTTTGATATGAATTATGAAATGAGAAGTCGTGTATTATGTAATATAATAGATTCAGAAGACTCGTAAATGTGCAAGTATATGAATATTTATATTATATCATATTCATTGAATTATATTCATGGGACCAGCAAAAGCTCACAGCTAACAGCATTTATTTTTATTTATGATAAGATGATAAGTTCATTATGAGCAATTTTTAATTTAGTTCGTATCAGGCTAGGAGTCTAGTAATCGAGTTTTATTTGTTAATAAAAAAAACTTCTCTACGGTATTAGGAAAACTGCTGTGATAGACCGGAGCGCAGCAAAAAATTTAATAGCTTGTCCTGCAGACCGAATTCTACCAAATATTTACTACAAGTATGACACTTTTCGGATTTAGAAGGGTGCTGTCCAGACTATGAGTATGTTAACGGTGCGCGGTGATATCATTGAAGCTAAAGTCGGCACTAAAAATTAAAGTAAATATACCTCACGCCACACACTAATTGCATACGTTTGTAATTTTATTGTCTCTTATCAGCTTGCTTATTTCTCCTACCCGAACGCCTAACGGAGAGATTACTTTGTTATTTTACGTATCTGACAGGTAAAAATTAATAACAATAAATTTCACCTACTGAACGTATTCATAATAGAAAAGTTGCTAGTTTGGTTCTCCACCGTGCAATAGGATCTGTTTCACGTTCCGGTTCACTCTTTAAGATAAAAGCCTCTAATCGATGATTTTGCCCTTATAGCTTAGTTGTACTTGTAGTGAATTCGTACGGAACGTTCACTAAAAATAGTTTGTGAACGCGTTCGCTAAAAGATTTTAACGTTTGGAACATAAGGAACGTTAAAACAGGGCCTCCCACGGATTAAACAGTTTTGTGCGGAGAAAGAAGTGAAGAGAGAACGAAGCCAAAGAGTTCTCCGACAATTGTTCAGGCCAGCCTCACCGCAGCAACGCCAACAGCAAGCAGGAACTTATCCTAATCCATGCAACCTATACAACGCTGACCAAGAATGGACATGCCACGGTACCACTATAATATTTGCTTTGATTCTCCGTTATAGCACTAGCAGTAGCAGAATTTGCTGCTTATAATTCCTGGGCGTTGCTAAACCTGTCATTCCGCCCTATCTGCTATAGACATATTTTTAATCGCCATAATATGTTCAATGTTAAATCAATGTGTTTAACTTAATAAATGCAAAAGCCTGAGCGAGGTACCGTACCCAGGTAAATTGATCTTTGCAAGTTGAATTTGCGTTTCTGAAACCACTCTCTGCACTGGTAATTGTATTTAAAAGGGAACACAAAATGATGAACGTGACCAAAATTATTCCCCGCGCGACGCGATAGCCGATAACTGATAAGATTCTCTTTCAGCATTCAGTTTCAGTTAATTCTGGGTAATTCGCGCGTAAAATCATAATGGCACGTGTGCGTTCCATGTTCTCAGAATTAGGCAACGGTAAGTTTATAATCTTTAACTTTAACTGTTTGGAAACAGGTGTTGTTATTTTATGCTGGGAATCCCAAAAAGTGCTTGATCGGCCAGTTCATCATTGTGTCTCGCTAAATACTTGGCTAGTTTCATTATGCTTCGACTAATCATCACTGTTGGCTTGGGGATGGTATTCAACTGTTGAGGGCTTACTGTAACAACCATTGATACGCTTATAGTTATCAAACAGCAACTAACCGATATCCAATTGGTCTCAGCCATAGATTTAGAACAATATAGGCTCAACGGTGGCTCGGAAAAGTATAATCTTCATGGTATGGTCTTATATATGATTTTGGTCTATTAGAACGAGTTTTAAGTGAAATATATCCTCCAGAGATGATTATGAATAAAAATAACACTTCAGTTCGTGAAACTGACTTTTTAGATATTAGTCTTACTATCACTATCAATATTTATAAGGGAAAATGTTTAAAAAAACTTTACGACAAGAGGAACGATTATAATTTTGATGTCATTAATTATCCCTATTAGATGGGAATAATCCCAAAGGCCAGTATTATGGTAAATTTATTAGTCAGTTAGTTCGTTTAGCTCGTATTAATAGTTCTTATAACAGTTTTATTTTGGATTGTAAAAATTTAGTTCGTAAACTTGCACGACAAAGTTTTAATATTGCTGCACGTTGCGCAAACGGTTTGAAATCTTTGTCCATGTCGACAAGTATAATTTAACATTTGGGGAAAATTTGGGATTAATTTTACTTCGGAATATGTATTTTAGCATGACGTGTCATTCTTTTTTTTAGTTCAGTTCGTTTTCAATTTTTAATCTTAATTTTAATTTTCAGTACGTTTTACCTAACAAAATCATTTTTTACTTTTAGCTAGCAGAATGGTTTTCAGATTGCATTAATGAACTGTGCTATGAGCTGGTCCCAAGTCCAGACGCCATTTTATTCTTTGTAATTTTCAATAACCCTGTCTAGTCAATGACTACTGATTTATGAAATCACTAATCCTTTCGATTTCTGTGCCACTAACTGCCTTGATTTCATCAGTCCCTATATTGATAGGTTCATGCGCAAATTTACCTAGTTTAGCCGTCATTAATTAGGTACAGACCACTAAAAATAGTTTGTGAACGCGTTCGCTAAAAGATTTTAACGTTCGCAACATAATGGTAAAGGAACGTTAATCAGATTTAAAATATCAACACGTCGACACGCGCCGCCATCGTTTCCCGCAATTTTACATGTTCTAGATGAGTTAGGAGAGTTTTAGCGCGCATGCATGCACGTTTCACTTTTCAGGCCCTAAAACTCCGCTATATAGTGTTTCTGGATAGAAGTCGACTATTTATGCTCAATTCTCGAGCCGATAATAGTCTTGCTTAGATTTTCAGACAATAGTCTTAAGATTCCAGTTGGTTTCATTGGTGTAATTTATTACAAATATTATCTGTTCGCCTTAAAGTTAGCAAATTTTGCTTTTCGCAATTGAAACTATAAAAGCGATATGATTAGTCTTGCCAACAAAAGGTGGCTCGAGCTCCATTCCCCCCTACATTCAGTAGGGTTTTGTGTTCACCCGGCTTATATGTCAGGGATTTGATCAACACACGAATCAGGATGTCTGGAAGGAGTTTCGGCAGTATCGAGATAGCCCGACCACTGTCCGCGGACAACTGTCCACGAACACCTGTCTACCAGATCATTACTGCATAATGACAGTATCCCCTGAATCAAGCAGGGTTCACATCATCCCCTGAATCAAGCAGGGTTCACATCATCCCCTGAATCAAGCAGGGTTCACATCATCGCACGCGAATTTCAATCAGCGGTGGTGTCAAGGCTTATTAAACGATTAAAAGCAACCTTACGGGAGGCGGTGGGTCCATTAATTTCGTCCATTAGACAGAAGAGTACCATGTCAGGAATTGGAATAGCTGTTGTTGTTGTTGTTGATGATGGCAACTGATAATACTTCACCAAAAACGAACGACTTATATACCACATTTTAATCGTAATCATTTATTTCATTGAGCAATCAATATTATTCTATTACTTGGAAGGAGTTTCTAGATGTCATGGACACGTGGTGTGACGGCGCAACAAAGAAGAAGATACTTTAATTTCGCAGTACACGTTCTACCGAGAGAAAAGAGGCTTATTCTCTACTGACGCTGCCTCAAGTTTTAGCCAAGATTCTGACGGTCCAGTCTCTTGGTGGAGCAACTTCGGTTGAGAGGTACCCGAACTACAGAGTTTTCCAATGAAAGCGCTGTCGCAATCGACATCAGCCTCACCCTGTGAGACGAATTGGAGCTTGTACGACTGGGTGATAAACAAAAAAAGAAACCGCCCCACAGTTAACAAGCAGCGAGACCTTATTATTATTTATGTTATTATATTTATGTTATTATATTTATGTTAACACAAGTTTGCGTCTTATGAAAAATTCACGAATTAAGGAGCAATAATTTTATTATTATTTGCTTATTGCTATACTAGTGACTTATTTTTATTCATTGTTGTTTATTTACTGTTTAATTCCGACAACATAGTTTTATCTCATTGTATCCATTTAAAGTTAAAAACGGACATTAAAATGAACGCTCGGAGCCCGGAGGCATTCAAACGTTTACGTACGGGCGTTGACTTGAACGTAAATGGGCAGACTATTTAACTTTAAGGTTAAACGGATATTAATATATGTACGCTATGCCCTAGCTGGGGCCTCTTCTCAGACTCTCGAGCGTTCAATTTGAATTGGTGTCGGTTCAAAATTAAAGTTAATTAAAGTTCAATAAGATAAACTTATCATTGCTGGTTTGATTTTGGAACCTTCTCTAGACCTAGTAATTTTGGATTCGTAAGTTATGTGCGAGAATAGCTTCCCAGTCCCACGTCAAAGTGATTTATAGATTATCCTTATTTTCAAGGGAATCGTTAGGTATTCGTATACTTATAGTATAGTTTTATTATTACACGTACGTGACCAATATTATTCCCCGCGCGATGTTATTACAAATTAGATTCTCTTTCACTTTGATCAGTTTCTTTCAAAAACAGATTCGCGCGTCAAATATATTTAGTTTGCGCGCTTTTGGTACTCCCAAAAGTACGTCAAAATGCAATTCTGTGAATTGCATTATTATAAATTTATAGTCATAGGTAATAGGCTCCATGTCATTGTCCACAGGACTGGTCACCGTTAACCTTATTTAACTTAAACTGGTCGGAAAACGCGGATGTGTTATGAAAAATAATGTTTATCGCTTTGCCATTCGGCCGGTAGAATTAGATCAGAAAATCATGCGGATACCGATAAGACGATAAAACAGTTATCGAATTTTATACCTTTACCTAAGGCTAATGGTGATGCAACGCTAATGGAATACCTTGATCAGAAAGAAGTAAGAACTTTTGCTTTTGGCAAATCTAACAACCACGGAAATTTTCAGCGACATCAACGCTAAAATCGGAAACGATTTTCACTTCAAGATCTACTTAGAGAAAGTAATGACATGTCGGTGGGGATCGCGACGTGATACAAGTAGTATAGTATGGTATCTACCTTAAGTTATGGAACTGCTGAAGGTAATTCGTTAGAAGGCTTACATCTCGATCCCGGGGTGCGGATAGAAGAAAAACATTATTTATAGTCTTGGACACTTATAACTAGCTGATAGCACAGACTACGTTTTTGTTAGGAAGAATTAGGGTCCGCAAAAGATGACAGTCAGGATAAGTTCTATGTCTGTCATGTACAATATATTATTATAGGAGAAACACTATTGTATAGAGAATATGCTATAGAAAGATATCATGTACATAAAGGTAAGTATACTTATTGGTAGAATTGTGGAACACAACAAGAAAATTGAGAATAATCTTGTGCGAGGGTAGCGACCCAGATGGCGTTTCTAACCCAAATAAACTTTAAGGAGACTTCTCATCAGTAGCCGCACCTCCTTAATCAGTTTCTGAACTGGAATTATATGGGCTTCCAGACGGCCAGACCGAGTATTACCATCCCATCCTTCTAGAGTTCATCACAAGTAGCACCCACCTTGAAGATCTTTGACACCCAGACACACCCCATTGGCGAACAAACTTTGGATATAATCTTACATGCTCCCGAAGGAATCCCTGGTTTATGGTCTTTCTCCTCGTCACCAGCACTTTCGCTAGAGTCACCAATCATTGAAGTGTACAGAAGTACAGTTGTGTGTTAGATCAATTTCTTGGTCTAACATTTAATACTAATTCGTGCGTAAAATCAAATTCGCACGTGTGCACTCAATGCAGTTCTGGTCACGTACCGGTAACTTTAGTCTTTAACTTAAACTGTTTGGAAAACAGATGTGTACATGAAATATATTAATGTTTATCAGCCGGTAAAGTATTTGGAGGGAAAAAACTCACATACACCAGACGAAAAATTGGAATGATTGGAGTTACTTTTACTTATCATGTCTAAATATTAATAAGGTTTACTGGCTCAGTTTTTGAATGTATGGGAATGAAAATAATTTCACTCGAATTTCGACAGATCTTATACTAACTTGACTGTACTTGTAGCAAACCGCATGACGTTTATTGATCATCAACTTTCAATAGTTCAAAGGTATTTTCATCCATAATTAATGATGACACATATATCTGTTAATGCTCGATACTTCATTCCGTGTACTATACAGTGTACACAATTACGTAGAGATGCTGTACTGATAGACATTGCGGATGCTGACCATTATACGATAATGAGACTACGTAACATATTTTTTCAATAAATACCTAAATTATTAGCATTTAAAATATTTTCTGCTGACACGTGCATGCACGCGCGCTAAAACTCTTCTAACTCATCTATTGCGGGAAACGATGGCGTGTCGACGTGTTAATATTTCAAATCTGATTAACGTTCCTTTACCTTATGTTCCGAACGTTAAATCTTTTAGCGAACGCGTTCACAAACTATTTTTAGTGAACGTTCCGTACGTTCACTACAACTAAGCCGGGTGTCTATCAAAGTAAATACTCATACTTTGACAATGACATCATATTTGCGGACCCTAATTCTTCCTAACAAAAACGTAGTCTGTGCTATCAGCTAGTTATAAGTGTCCAAGACTATAAATAATGTTTTTCTTCTATCCGCACCCCGGGATCGAGATGTAAGCCTTCTAACGAATTACCTTCAGCAGTTCGGTTCACGTACTGTAGTGCGACACGTACTCTAGTGCGACATGTACCCTAGTGCGAAACCTCCAAGATCGACACTGTCGCAGTAGAGTACGCTACCTGGATCGTAGTGCGACACGTACCCTAGTGCGACAGAGAAATTTCAAGGCCGACACTGTCGCACTACAGTGCGCTACCTGGACTGTAGTGCGACAAGAACTAAAGTGCGACAAAACACTTTACGCAATAAAAATTTGACTTTCCATTTTTAAGTTTTAATGACAAGAGTGTAGTCGTGTATGAGTAAATATGGGGTTAAATATAAAATCAAAGATTACAATCCACGAAGATTAGGTCCACGAAGATTAGGTCCACGAAGGCAATAGCACCGATCATCTTAAAGTACTTCCGTACTGCTGAGTTCTCTGCGTTGTATTCCGGGACTAGGTCATGTTGCTGCATCTTCCTCCAAAGTGCTTGCTTGTGGTGGAAGAAGCATCCTCTCTTGGTAGTATACAGGTTGTCTCCACAGCGTTTATCAGGGCTCTCTCGTAGTCACTCATGACAGATTGAGGGTCGACTCCAAAAGCAAGGAGCTCATCCAAGAGGGCTTCATAATGTCCAACAGCATCAGCAATTAGGTAGGTGTTTTCGAGGGAGGTCAGTATCGGAAGCTTTCCGTTTCATATGCTGCTTTGCTGTGTGGACAGAGTTTGCTGCAGGAGTAGGAGGGTGGGAATAAGTCTTCGTACTGGTCACAGTACCTAGTGTCGTTCATCAGACTGAGACGTCCGGAGCAGATCTTCCCAGTGGATCGCCAGTAGGTCCTGTCGTCGCGCTTCTAATTATCCAGGCAGTAGCGGTATCCGTCGTGGATAACGTTTCTTGAACCAGTAGTGCGTCCAGGAATGGAGGTGATTGAAGAATACATGTTGATGTTGTTCGATGCTTTGGTAGAATCATCGTGACTTTATATATGGCCCAAGAATATGAACTTGTTATCCAAATCGGAGATATACCTTCATACGATACGTGTGATAGGAATGAGGATCATATGCTGCTTAAGAGTTACCCGGTGGATCACACACTGCATACGTGGCTTGAACTGACCCGAAGGAATTGTGATCAGTGGATCACTTCGAAACACGTGATGTGAACCGACGAATCTTATTCGCAAGATCAATTCGAAATAAGTGACGTGAACCGACCCGACGAATCACTTAATGGTCCATAAGAAGCATAGGATGTGACCTGAGCTTGGAAATAAGTCAGGATATTTTGTCGCAGTCTAGAGTACGCTACCTGGATGGTAGTGCGACACGTACCCTAGTGCGACAGAGGGTGTTTTTGTCGGACTTTGCACTAGAGTACGTGTCGCATTACAGTTCGTGTCGCACTACAATAAGATTACCCTTTCTCTAAGTAGATCTTGAAGTGAAAATCGTTTCCGATTTTACTTTTAGCGTTGATGTCGCTGAAAATTTCCGTGGTTTTTAGATTTGCCAAAAGCAAAAGTTCTTACTTCTTTCTGATCAAGGTATTCCATTAGCGTTGCATCACCATTAGCCTTAGGTAAAGGTATAAAATTCGATAACTGTTTTATCGTCTTATCGGTATCCGCATGATTTTCTGATCTAATTCTACCGGCCGAATGGCAAAGCGATAAACATAATTTTTCATAACACATCCGCGTTTTCCAACCAGTTTAAGTTAAACAAGGTTAACGGTGACCAGTCCTGTGGACAATGACATGGAGCCTATTACCTATGACTATAAATTTATAATAATGCAATTCACAGAATTGCATTTTGACGTACTTTTGGGAGTACCAAAAGCGCGCAAACTAAATATATTTGACGCGCGAATCTGTTTTTGAAAGAAACTGATCAAAGTGAAAGAGAATCTAATTTGTAATAACATCGCGCGGGGAATAATATTGGTCACGTACGTGTAATAATAAAACTATACTATAAGTATACGAATACCTAACGATTCCCTTAAAAATAAGGATAATCTATAAATCACTTTGACGTGGGACTGGGAAGCTATTCTCGCACATAACTTACGAATC
Source organism: Bolinopsis microptera (assembly GCF_026151205.1). Lineage (NCBI taxonomy): Eukaryota > Metazoa > Ctenophora > Tentaculata > Lobata > Bolinopsidae > Bolinopsis > Bolinopsis microptera. The sequence goes on along the minus strand of NC_087082.1, from coordinate 7,489,884 downwards.
CAAAATTACTAGGTCTATAGAGAAGGTTCCAAAATCAAACCAGCAATGATAAGTTTATCTTATTGAACTTTAATTAACTTTAATTTTGAATCGACACCAATTCAAATTTAACGCTCGAGAGTCTGAGAAGAGGCCCCAGCTAGGGCATAGCGTACATATATTAATATCCGTTTAACCTTAAAGTTAAATAGTCTGCCCATTTACGTTCAAGTCAACGCCCGTACGTAAACGTTTGAATGCCTCCGGGCTCCGAGCGTTCATTTTAATGTCCGTTTTTAACTTTAAATGGATACAATGAGATAAAACTATGTTGTCGGAATTAGACAGTAAATAAACAATAATGAATAAAAATAAGTCACTAGTATAGCAATAAGCAAATAATAATAAAATTATTGCTCCTTAATTCGTGAATTTTTCATAAGACGCAAACTTGTGTTAACATAAATATAATAACATAAATATAATAACATAAATAATAATATTAATAAGGACAAGGTCTCGCTGCTTGTTAACTGTGAGGCGGTTTCTTTTTTTGTTTATCACCCATACCAGTCGTACAAGCTCCAATTCGTCTCACAGGGTGAGGCTGATGTCGATTGCGACAGCGCTTTCATTGGAAAACTCTGTAGTTCGGGTACCTCTCAACCGAAGTTGCTCCACCAAGAGACTGGACCGTCAGAATCTTGGCTAAAACTTGAGGCAGCGTCAGTAGAGAATAAGCCTCTTTTCTCTCGGTAGAACGTGTACTGCGAAATTAAAGTATCTTCTTCTTTGTTGCGCCGTCACACCACGTGTCCATGACATCTAGAAACTCCTTCCAGACATCCTGATTCGTGTGTTTATCATATCCCTGATATATAAGCCGGGTGAACACAAAACCCTACTGAATGTTTATGTAGGGGGGAATGGAGCTCGAGCCGCCTTTTGTTGGCAAGACTAATCATATCGCTTTTATAGTTTCAATTGCGAAAAGCAAAATTTGCTAACTTTAAGGTGAACAGATAATATTTGTAATAAATTACACCGATGAAACCAACAGGAATCTTAAGACTATTGTCTGAAAATCTAAGCAAGACTATTATCGGCTCGAGAATTGAGCATAAATAGTCGACTTTTATCCAGAAACCTAGGAGAATCAGGGGACATCCTGTTGTCAATTTATGGGAGGTCGACTTTACTGCTTTGATCACAGACGTCCGATACAGCAGCGGAAGCGCACGATCTGCTGATGAGCAATTCCGTCGGTCTGTACCTAATCAATGACGGCTAAACTAGGTAAATTTGCGCATGAACCTTTCAATATTATAGATTATACTTTTCCGAGCCACCGAATTGAGCCTGTATTATTCTATGGCTGAGACCCATTGGATATCGGTTAGTAGCTGTCTGAAAACTATAAGCGTATTAATGGCTGTTACAGTAGGCCCTCAACAGTTGAATACCATCCCCAAGCCAACAGTGATGATTAGTCGAAGCATAATGAAACTAGCCAAGTATTTAGCGAGACACAATGATGAACTGGCCGATCAAGCACTTTTTGGGATTCCCAGCATAAAATAACAACACCTGTTTCCAAACAGTTAAAGTTAAAGATTATAAACTTACCGTTGCCTAATTCTGAGAACATGGAACGCACACGTGCCAATATGATTTTACGCGCGAATTACCCAGAATTAACTGAAACTGAATGCTGAAAGAGAATCTTATCGCGTCGCGCGGGGAATAATTTTGGTCACGTACATCATTTTGTGTTCCCTTTTAAATACAATTACCAGTGCAGAGAGTAGTTTCAGAAACGCAAATTCAACTTGCAAAGATTAATTTACCTGGGTAACCTCGCTCAGGCTTTTGCATTTATTAAGTTAAACACATTGATTTAACATTGAACATATTATGGCGATTAAAAATATGTCTATAGCAGATAGGGCGGAATGACAGGTTCAGCAACGCCCAGGAATTACAAGCAGCAAATTCTGCTACTGCTAGTGCTATCAGTATCACGGAGAATCGAAGCAAATATTATAGTGGTACCGTGGCATGTCCATTCTGGGTCAGCGTTGTATATACTTATATATGTTGCATGGATAAGTCCCTGCTTGCTGTTGGCGTTGCTGCGGCGAGGCTGGCTGGAATAATTGTCGGAGAACTCTTTGGCTTCGTACTCTCTTCACTTCTTTCTCCGCACAAAACTGTTCAATCCGTGGGAGGCCCTGTTATTCAAATAAAGTTCTGAACCCTCAATCAAGCGTTTACAGTTTAGTTCTAAAACTTTGGTAATGGAAATTGTAGTTTTGTAGCTTTTCTCATAACTATCGTCCTATCGAACTGATGATCAATAAACATCACGCGGTTTGCTACAATCAAGTTAGTATAAGGAGTCGTTTACATATCAGCAGAGGGGTCTTCCAAATTGCAAATGATTACGATTGACCATATAATATTGTAATTTTGGCACAATAGCACAATACTAATAGCGATACCCGGATTTAACATTTAAACAATTTGTAATCGTATTGCCATGCAGTGTTTGTGTAACTGTAGTACTAGTTGGTAATCGCTTTTCTTGTCAAAAAGTTAATATTTGTTTCCTTCGATAGTAAATTATTTTGTCCCAAATTCATATATTTTCTAATAATACAAAATTGTTTTTAGACCAATTATACAATGTCAATAAGTCATGTGGCATGTAAGGCGCCAAAGACAAATTGCTAAAAGGCTCGGCGCAACTGCAGAAAACTGCCACTAACTGCTACAAACTGCCACTAACTGCTACAAACTGCCACTAACTGCTACAAACTGCCACTAACTGCTGCAAACTGCGCGCGCAGTGCGTGGGCGCGATTGTAGCAGTTAGTGGCAGTTAGTGGCAGTTAGTGGCAGTTTGTAGCAGTTAGTGGCAGTTTGTAACAGTTAGTGGCAGTTTGTGGCAGTTAGTGGCAGTTTGTGGCAGTTAGTGGCAGTTTGTAGCAGTTAGTGACAGTTTCTTTGCACTTTGCTCCTCCTGTGACTTGAATAGATGTATTTTCGGACGCTGATTCCGAATCATTCCTCGTGACATAAGGTTAGAATGCTCCCCTGGCGAGATATTGGCGAAAAATTGTCGCGATCACATGATATGATTGACCATTGTTAATGGTCTGGCCCAGCGCGCGCTACACTAGTGTCTGGACTTGTCTGGAGTGTGGTCTGGAACGTGGGACGGACTCACAAATATATTGTGTAAACGTAGCGCGCGAAATTTAAATATTGTATAACTCTATCATTTCATTACCCAGCGTGATTTACCGCGCCAGAATAATGAAATGACGCCGCGCTATATCCGTGAACCTACAGTTACTTATATCTTATATTTTATATTTTGTATCTCTTACTACGTAACGCGAAATTAAGTTGTATCACACTCCCGGTTTTGGACCCCAATGTTAACCTTGCAGCAACTGTGTCAGCCCAATATACTCTAGAAGTATGATCACACTTATTTTAATGAACAAAAGACCCATAATTAATATAATCAGATACTCGTCAACAGCAGCAGTTTCCGTGTGATGGGTTGTCCTTCTCCTTTCTGTGTCCCCGTCGCTTTGTTTTGTGAAATGTATTGTAGTAGTGTTTTAATATTTTAATCGAACGTAACTCAATAGTTAATAATAACAAACACAAATACTATTTTAAATGATTGATTAATATCGATTTATACGAACCAGACATTAATGATTAATTATTCTTTAATAACCTTTTATATACAATATATGTGTTAAACGATCCATGGCCTATCTAAAATTCGATAATGAACTTTATATTATTAGTGCTGCGTGCTAATAAATATTCTGGGATTCAATCCACCCAATCGTGGCGATAACATATTTTTGTGCTCGGCCGGTTTTAGGTTTGAGTTTGTGCTTCAAAAGTGGTAAATCGGGTGCTAGTAAAGCTCTTGCAGGCAACTGGCTCCTTTTGCCAACTGCTTTTGGTTTAGGCGCTAGCTCACATTTGGAACTGGCACGGGTACAATCGTAATATCCTACGAAGTCAGCATGCTATATTAAGTCGCAAAACTCGTTTAATATCTTGACGATATTTAAAATATATGGTTTTAGGTTTAGGCGCGGCGCACCGCTTATATGTTATTATAGCTTCTTCATTTTCTGTTTTCAGCGCTGTGTTGCTACACGCTGTATAGCATGTGGGTCAAGCGCGGTGCCGCGCCTAAGCAGCAAAAGAATAATTTATTTATTTTAAAATTTATTTTTGTATCGCAAAAATGATGTAAAGTTTTTAATATGACGTAGAATTAAAGCTATTTCCGTACAGCCTAAGTATGCTCGTTAGAAAAACTATGAACATGCAAGCTTTCTTAAAAAATTTTGTTAGTCGGCTGACATCTTGGGTTGTACTGGATGTAACAAGTTTATTATCGGATGTCTACGTATATTTATTATGATATAATTATTCATTGTAATGGCAATAAAATTTAAATTTTGTTTTACTAAAAAATTTTGTTTTACTACTTCGTAGCACTTGCCATCGGGCCATTCACATAGCCACGTGTATACGCGTACTGCGTGACGCGCTTGTTTCACAAGTTGAATACTACAAGCGAGAGGGCTCCGGTTAGAGCAAATCGGGCCATTAACATTTCGAGAAGAAATTAGAAAGCGGCGCGCGCTACTTCGAAGAAATTTAGACGAGTAACATCCGTCAAAAAATGTTTCTTGCAACCACCTTTAATAAATTTGCATGGTTGCACCATCGGACCGCGCCAAATTTTAAATAAAGGATAACAATAATTAATAAATAAATAAACAATAACAAATCAAAACCTGAGCCGTGCGTTTTAAAATAATGATCGCGATAAACTAGTATTTCGATAATAATAACCCATGTGCAATTTCTTTCAAATAAAACAACTCAGTCGAAGACCGGAAATTTCGAAATTGGATGTTAAACAAAAAGGAACTCTTTCAGTGCGCTGTAAACAATAGTTCTAATATAAACTCTGCACTGCAAAATCAACTAGGTTGAATAGATTCTGTCGGAGAAGCTTTCTTTGGGATTTTCTTCCACCTCCAAATGAGTCATGTAGCTGTGGATGATATATTCAGGAGAGCAGCCCAGAGGAAATTCCGTAACTGATATATATTAACTTTCTGTGAGACATTTACCCAAATGGATAAGTTAAGTTTGACATCTTTGAGGGTGAAGATAATTTAAAGGACCATTTAATTCAAACTGTGCATTAAATATTCATCTTTGTAACATCCTAAACAAGAGTAATAGATGTGTAGCGTTATGATTAGTTGTGATTAGATCGTTGTTCATCCATCCATGGAATGAGGTCAATATCAACAGATGGTAGTGGCTTGCTTGTTCCCTTTGATATTCCCAAAAACCTCCCACAGACAGGAAAACCGTCCTTGGGAGGCACATTATAATCTTTGTTGTGCGTTGTCCCATAACATCTAATCGAATCAGAGTATCGTTCTTTTCTCTTATCAGCAATTTTATTAGCGTGACATTCAATTCCCATTCCACCAAAAGTTAAGAAAAATATGGGAGTGAAGGTACTTTCCTCTACTTTAATTTATGTCTGAGGAGGAGTATACTGTCTTAAATATAAGAGTCGAGTAAGTGCCAGTCTGAGTAGAATGAATTAACACTAGTATTTTGATATTATTTACTATGATACAGTAAAACCCTGATTTACCGCGGGTTTGGGGAATGCTAAAACCTGTGGTAAATCAGGGTTTGTGGTAAATCAGGGTTTGTGGTAAATCAGGGTTTCGGTTTTGGGGTCCAAAATTGGCCAAAAAAGGGTGGGAAAAGCGTTTAATCCATTGAGGGGATATTTCTGTAGTCTTACGATTGTACTCAGTAACTTTGATTGAAATAAATTTTCGTGCACATACAGAATGAATGGTTAATAATTTAATATATATGTAGACCAAGCTCTGTGCACGGGATGCTTCCTGGAAGAATCCAGTTCTTTTAGCGGGGCACCCTACCTAAAGCCAAATTGAGATATAATAATCATATTCCTAGAGAAATAATCAGAAATCGAATACCAATCAAATAATATGATATATATGAGTAGTAACCATATTTACTATGCAAAATGCCCCAACCACATAGTGTAAATTTATATAGAATTCAAATCCCATATCATCATTAAACCTCAATACCTAGTCAATATAATAGCCCAAGCAAAATTAAATAACTTCTTATATACCTTACTGTCATACTACAAATTAATTAAACATTTGAAATCTGTTGACCAGAGAATAAATTTCTAAGCCTAATGCAAGTGAAATAATTTAGATGCAATTATGAATGCCTAATGTGAGTATCATTTGTCAATGTCCTTGTAAAAAAGTCTGTACAAGAGATATGAGTAACTAATATAGAAGAAAAAACAGGAAGTTGTCGTCTGTTGTAAAATAAATAAAATATCTAGAATATAAATTAGAATATAAAATAACATTCAGTCAATGTGTCGTCAATAAACTGTACAATTATCAAATGTTAAAACTGGGTGATACAGTCACCAAAAAAAAATACTAAGTATGATAAGTTAATAAATTAAATGTGGTCTATAAAACTACCACTAAGTATAATAGGTCAATAAATTAAAAGTGGTTTATAAAACTACCACTGTGGGAACCCCTTCTCCAGTTAAAACATGTCAGTCATGTGCAAAATCAATCAGAATGGTAAGGTGGTAAAAAAAATGCCTCAGATTTAAAAGAATTAGAAGTTACTTAGTTATCGGCGACTATGATTGCAGTGTAAAATTTGTCATATGAATTGTCGACGGTATAATTAGGGTCTGTTGTTATAGATGATAGTAGCTGTTTCTTATACGAATCACTAAAGCTTTTAACATCGGGCAGATTTCGTAGATCTGTTGGAACATTATTCCAACATTTTGCCCCCAAGTATTGAAAGTTTTTATGTGATGTTGATCTATTGACATAAAGGTTGCAGCTTTCGCCGCTCCTACTACCTCCTGATATGTAACTAAATTTGTTCATAAAGTTTGTAGGACAATTGTCATGGATGATTCTAAACATATAATTTGACAGATGGAGTTGTCGTCTAAGATGGAGTGGTAACCATTTCATGTCTCTATAAACATTAAGGCTGCTCTCTGTTTTTGGAACGTTGAGAGCTATTTTGGCTACCTTTTTGTACAGAGTGTCAAGTTCAGCAAGTTTTGTCTTGCCAGCTCTACAATAGATCGTGTCTAAATAATCGAATTGTGGCAACATGAGTGCATTGGCAAACATTTTCCTATATTTAATGGGTAGCAGTGCTTTACTTCTATACATGGCACCAATTCTCTTCATGACCTTCCTAATAATATAATCTACATGGCTTTTGAAGTTTAATTTACTATCTAGAATGAGGCCAAGATATTTTGTCTCTTTGCACTCCTTGATTGTGAAAGTTACCTCATTACAATCAATGGTTATTTCATCATGTTGGTCAACAGAATCAAACAATAGGAATTAGAATTAGAATTAGAATTAGAATCAAATTTACACAGCAATACAATAAGAATAAAAATAATTTAAGAAGCTTCAATCTGCTGTGCAGGACATTCAAGTCAGTCGAAAACTGTTAGCAGAACACCCTTCTAGGGACATAAGGATATAGTATGTAAACATAATGAGTAATAAATAAAATAGGAATTCAGTCTTCTTTTCATTGAGTGATAATTTATTAACACTGAGCCATTTAAAGATTGTCATAAGTTCTATTTTCATGTTTATAAATGTGCTTCTGCAGGTTTGATCAAAGAATAGTGCACCATCATCTGCAAATAGAAAGGGCTTAGATAGGTTACAGGCATAAATGATGTCATTTATGAAGATACTAAATAATATAGGCCCAACTTATTATTATTATTATAAAACAGGATCTTACAAAAATGATTCTTAAAAATACCTTAATGCGGTAAACTGTACCCTTGAAAAAGATTTTCCCAACATCTGTTGCATGCAGCTATATCTCTAATTTCGTTCAATTCATGCAAGTTGTCCATTTGCAAATTTCTACTACTTAAATCACTTCTTAAAATCGATAACAAGTTCATTCTAGGTCTCCCCAATCTACCAATGAATAAATTATCTGATTCAATAGCAAAAGAGAGAGCCGTTTGGGCTGGGGTGTTCTCCATACTCCTGAGAATGTGTCCAAACATCTTCCACCGCTGGTGTTCAATACGCTTGGATAACTTTTCAACTTTGCACCTTTCATACAATGCTTTGTTGCTTATCATACCTTTAGGCCATTTGATGTTTAAAATGGACCTGAGGTGTCTACGATGGAGTGTGTCCATTTTCTCCATGGTTGCTTTCTTAGGACTCCAACTATTTGAGTTGTAAATCAATACAGATACAACTTGAGCATCATATAACCTCAGCTTTCTTTCAAGGGAAATTTTCTTACCGGACAACCATACTTTTCCAAAGTTCTTAAAAGCAATCTCAGCTAGGATTCTCCTTCTTTGAATGTCCTTCTCAGTACAGGGTAAGGAACCTAGTGACTTGTTACTTCGCCATGGTTCGTTATTAGCTAATGGCTGACCGTTTGTGTCTTTATCAGATTTTTTCGCCAGGTAGAAGGTACTGAATTCAGTTTTACTTACATTTACTTGGAGGTTCCAGTCTTTGAGAATCTCCTTCACTGTAGGAAGGAAAATTCTCAGTTTCTCGATGTCCTCGTCAGCAAAGTCACAATCGTCTGAATATTCCCACTCAGTTGGAAAACCTAGTTCTGATACTGGTGGGTTTGGTCTCCCAGATACAGCTCTGAGGTGGTGTAAGGCTGCTGCAAGAATAAGTGTGAATAGCTTTCCAGATAAACTGTCACCTTGAAAGGCTCCGAGTAAACTTTCAAACTCTTCCGACAGTGAGGAGTTAACACGAACTCTAAGGAGAGTATTCGATAGAAGGTATTGAACTAAGCGAATGTCGTCCTCCGAACAACCAGCATCCTTCAAAACATTGATGATAGTGTCCCTTTTCACGGTATCAAAAGCTCTACTCATATCAATACCCATTTTGCTAAATGTCCATTTCTTCCTCATCACAACAGATATTAGCATTCTCTGAGCCCACACAATGTCAGAGCAGCTCCTACCTCTCTTGTAAGCACTCTGCCATGGCATGGTGTAGTTGTCAATTCTACTCTCAACCCGTTTTAAGGCAATTTGAGTGAGCATCTTCCTTGATCCGTTTAACAGTGTAAGTGGTCTAAGGCTTGTGAGGGGACCTTTAGGTTTACCGGGCTTCTGTAGAGGAGTCACAATACCTTGTCCTATTGAACTTATGTATTTGTTCTCACTAAATGACTCGTTAATTGCCTCAGCATACTTCTCAAAAGTGATTAATACTTTAATAGTAACTTAATACTTTAATAGTATCAACATCGTTAGAAATTCAATCAAATTCTTGCTTTCTTTGCAGTACATTGCAAATCGTATCGAAATCTGTAATTATCACTAGCTATAAAAATTGCATCTGTATGATCAGATTGGATCAGATCACATGTTTTCCTTGTAGCATGAACTGACCCTTCTCAAACACAGTGGTACCCTGTCATAGGAGTACTGTCAAGCATCACAGCAGCAAAGGCGTTATATGAGAACATGGTCACATGATTTTGTTTGGAAAACAAAGCTTGCATCTTGCTCATGTATACATTGAGCACTACAGCAAGGGATCATGTATCAAGTCAATCCATCCCTTTAGTCTATACATTATGAAGCGATCTAATTCCACTATATCTAACCGAGAATCTGCTTCTACTAATCAAAAACGTCTAACCATTGGACAGAAGAGAGAAGTGATCCAAATGTCGAAGAGCGGCAAATCCTCAATCCTCATCTTCAGTTGCCCAACACTTTGGAATCAGCAAGACAACTGTTTGAAACATCAAGAAGAAATGAGCAGAACTGGACAGATATGAGATCACCTTTGGTTCCCCGTCCCCTGCTTGTCGTTGAAATGTCCTTCTACAGACAGCGTCAACCAGGCTAAAAAATAACCTTTTTAAAAAAATAATTTTCTCAAAATAATTTTGAAGAAAAATTCAGGGGAAATGGAATACCCGCGCGTAAATCGGGGGGTTTGTGGTAAATCGGGGGTTTGCGGTAAATCAGGGTTTTACTGTAATCCGTCTTCATAATCACGATAATATGCTATGCAATTTCTAAACATTTTATTAAATGTCATGACATTCTCACGTTATTAGGAGGAATGTAAAGGGAGAAGGGCCATGTAAAAGAGCACTGATGACACAGCCAGCCAGTCCTCTTTCCGCACGATACGACAACTACACCAACATCAAGAGATCCATCATTAACTCACAGGTCAGATTTGAATATATAGTCTATTAATGCTTTTCATACAAGTTACAACAAAGTCTATATGTTATGTAGCCTGGGTTTGTACAGGCTATTACCCGCTTGAAATATTTCCATCACGATACACAATACTGAAATATAATATAATTATTTTGTTTGTGAACTTTTGCAAAGTTACTCAAAATGCCCCATTCTCATTAGACAAGAAACGTCCATAATGTTAAGCTCCGAAACCCACAATCAAATTCACGATTAAATGACTGTATGTTATAACATAAGACTGTCAATTGTCAATGGAATACTACTGTCAAGTCCAGCAATGGCCATTAACGTAGGGAAGGAAAAAAAAACGGTAATTATACCCAGCCCCATATGCGACTGAGATTCTGTAATTAATTTTTTGTACAGAATCTTAGTAAATCACTTAAGTAAATCAAGTTAAAAACGATTCCAATGTCTGAGCTAGTACTTTATTCAATTTTAAACTTAACACAACTCCTAGTATTAATTTATTGCCCTCTTCAATCTTTCGAACTCTAACGTAATTCACCACTTCTGATAAAAATTGGAAAGTTGACCACTTATCTGAGGATCATGTACAGTAACTACCCTGAAGTATTTTGTTAATCATATCAGCAAAATTAATGAGGTGATCGTGTGATTCAACACCGTAATGGGGTTTTCTCAACGGTATCTACCTGACCCCATTTAGTGAACAATATTAACACACTATGCTGGGGGGCTATGCTTGATATATCGGTCATCTGAGTAAGTTACTCAGTTCTAGTTACTCAGTGAGTAACTAGAACTCCATTTTACACACCCAGTTCATTAGAGTACGTTGTTGTACGCAGGATTACACAGGATTACACAGGATTACACAGGATTACACAGGATTACACAGGATAACACAGGATTACACAGGATAACACAGGATTACACAGGATTACACAGGATAACACAGGATTACACAGGATTACGCAGGATTACACAGGATTACACAGGATTACACAGGATTACGCAGGATTACACAGGATTACACAGGATAACACAGGATTACACAGGATTACACAGGATTACACAGGATAACACAGGATTACACAGGATTACACAGGATTACGCAGGATAACACAGGATTACACAGGATTACGCAGGATTACACAGGATTACACAGGATTACACAGGTTTACACAGGATTACACAGGATTACACAAGACCACACAGGATTACACAGGATTGTATGATACAGATACAGTGTACCACTTACCAGTACCTGAGTACCTGGGTGAAAGTGAGTAATGTAAGGTTAACCCTAGCAAATATCAGGGGGATTGTCCCCCGGCCCCACCCCCCCGGCCCCTTGAATGACAGTATATGATTACATAGTACATTCCAAGAATAACAAGACAAAATAGGGTTACACAACATGTACTACACGATACACTATCTGAGTTATGGTATCTGATATAATACGAAATAGAATATCACTGGATAGCTTGATTCTATATTATTACATATTATATTTTCAAATTGGGTAATTTCTCCAAAACAAATTACTTCTGGGGGAGCAATTAATATATATCTTCTCCCCATACTTAGTTGTAACTTTGTGGTAAGGTAAATTTAGCGTATTATTGGGTCGCAAAATTAAATTTTTTAATGATTTCCGTGAAAATCGCCTGTACCACAACATTCATAAGCGAATCTACCGAATTAAAGCAATACGGCGCGGAGGTAGGTCCTACTCTTAAAAAGATATGTTACGTTACGTGCAGGTGTAGTAGCTAGTAGTTAGTGGCTAATATCTCCAGTTGTAGTACACCAAATGTACCGTGTTTATTATAATGGTCTCACTCCTCACGACACACCTGTGTACTATGTAGAACTGGTAGTGTTCACGAGACACTGTCAGTGCGGTTAAGTGCGGTTATTCCTTACTTTCTTTTTACTTTCTATAATTCACATGACACATTTGGGGGTTTATTATATTGCTACTAAAACCATTAAGGGGGCCGGGGGGGGGGGGGGGGGGGGGGGGGGGGGGGGGGGGGGGTCTTCATCAAAATTCTCTCGAAATTGACTTTATAGTTGTTTCTGATAAAAGGGAGTAATATCTACCAGCTGCTTTCGGTCCCATGGAAAAATATTGTTCCTAGCCGAAATTATCGCCGGTCTAAGGTCAGCGCTTATGTGTAATTGTATTGCGCGAGCGATTTTCAATCGCAAATTCTGAAAATCGAGTCTAAAAATCTATATCCTCCTACATTTTTTGAGCAATCACCCTGAAACTTTCAGGATATGTTCTAGGGACCATTTAAAAAAGATCGTTCAAGCCAAAATTTTGAGATAGGCCTTTACAAATTTTTTATTCAATTTTGAAAATCTTGGACCTGAAAAAATCGTAAAAAAACGAGGTCCAAGATTTTCAAAATTGAATAAAAAATTTTAAAGGTCTATCTCAAAATTTTGGCTTGAACGATCTCTTTTAAATGGTCCCTAGAACATATCCTGAAAGGTTCAGGGTGATTGCTTAAAAAATGTAGGAGAAGATAGATTTTTAGACTCGATTTTCAGAATTTGCGATTGAAAATCGCTCGCGCAATACAATTACACATAAGCGCTGACCTTAGACAGGCGATAATTTCGGCTAGGAACAATATTTTTCCATGGGACCGAAAGCAGCTGGTAGATATCACTCCCTTTTATCAGAAACAACTATAAAGTCAATTTCGAGAGAATTTTGATGAAGACCCCCCCGGCCCTCTTAAACGCATTTACCATTAATTGTTACGGCCAATGACCATTGACCACATACATTTGTTGGGGGAATTATTCCCGTAGGTTTGGGTTTTATTGGCTGCCGGACAATTCCACCCAATTTGGACTTTTCCTAGATAGGGTAGCTTGGGAAAATAATTGTAAACCCAATCAGTCGATACTTCAATACCCAATCTTCACTAGAAATCTAGAGACTACATGTAACTATGTAAAGCATAATACATGTACATTGTACATGTAAATCATCACTTTCGTGGATCTGAGAACACCTGCTATGTATAGTGGCCAGGTAAATCGGGTTTCCAAAGTTGTGACTAAAGTCGTCTATTAATTACAATCTTCTGGATTGATGCGCCGGTAATTCTTTGTAAAGATCAGAACTCCACAAAATCAATCAACTTAAAACTTGGCTAAACTGATGTTTAGTGTATTATAAAAATGTGATTTGCTAAATTGTAATATGTGTAGATTTCACACGTCCCTGTATTAAGATAAATCAATTATACGGCAGTGTGGTGTAGCTTGTGTTCTAGATCCTAACCCTGTATTTTTACAGAATCACGCGTGAAATCTGAGTATATTTAGCGTACAACGTTTAGGAATACTTCCAATATTTCGTATTTAAAAGTGCGTAAATGCTTTGCCCGCCCTGTAAAGTTTTAACAAGACGTTTAACAATTAACATTCGTAAATCTAATTTTAGCTGTAATACTAATAATGTGGAAATAGCTGAGTTCTTTATTGGAAATTAGAGTAATTCCAGGAATATTTTCATTTTTCAAGCAAGGTTGTGAAGTAAGTGGGAAGGGGTAAAGGGATACTAAGTTTACAACTCCTTATATGGGCACCACGTTGGTTTCTTCTGCTTCCAGTTTTAAGATCGTTATTCAACGTGTTAGCTCGTTAAGCAACGTGTAAGTTGTACAATGATATATTATGAGTATAACGAGTCATTATATTGGTACTTTAATGGCAGGGAAGTACGTGTGTTGTTTATAACTAAAGTAATAAGTAAACACTGTGTTAAATTGATAATTGAGGACTGCTAGGGATGGAAATGTTCAGATAGAACAAAGTGGAAAATTAAATTAAAACACAGCTTAACTCAATTGAGATCTAATAAACTATTTTATGAATCTTAGTACTATGTTTACAGTACACTACAATGTAAATTTATTTTGTGTAGGATTAGTATAGACACGTTTGAAATTTTTCTTGTTAGTAGTAAAATGCATAAACTATAGAGATAATAGCTAAAGTATATAGCTATAATAACTAGAGGCTTGTAGAGGTCATCATTTAGGTATGTTAGTTTTCAGTACTATATTATTACATTTAATCTTAACAACTCTCCCACAAACGCACAACATACGTGATTAAATGTTACAGATATATATTGGCTGCTAGCCAAGCAACTGGTAATATGCATCTTTTTTTTTTTTTTTTTTTAGAGAGGCTGGGCCATGATAGCCCACGAGAGGATAGCATTGAGATGCTCTGCCTACCTCTGGGGTGTGGCAACCTTGGGGAAGGTTGCCGGTGAGATCAGAGTGATTGGTGGAGGGTGGTGTAGGATGTTATATGAGTCAAAATGATACGCTTAAATGCCAGCTGGGTTTGGAAGAGTAAAACGAGACGAGACAGCATATGAGATAATACTTTAAGTCACCCCGGTCTGATCCAGCTCTTCCGGCACAATTAAGCGTTTGGTGCGGTTTGTGAAATTGACAATTGTGGTGATGTGTTGGTTGTCGAATATGTCATTGACAGAGAGGTAGTAGTCCTGGAAATATTGACCTCTAATTTGGGCAATAGCCGGACACTGTCCAAGGAAGTGTGAGACAGTTTCCTCTCCGTCCCCGCACATAGGACAAGCACTGGTGTTTGATTTGCAAATGGTGTGAAGGTGTTTATTTAGGCCGCAGTGACCCGTGATGAGGTGAACTGCAGTTCTGTAGTCTTGTCTGTTGTTGCTGAGTGTAGTGTTGAGGTTTTTGATGATTTTGGCATGCTTGTGGCCGAGTGTCAGTTTGGTGTGTCTGGGACCGTCAGTTGACCAAGTTTCCTGATTCAGTCTGTTGACTTTGTTGTCGATGCATCTGTAAAACTGCATAGTTGTTCAATGTACACTATTACATCATCAAGTGTGTGTGTGTGTGTGTGTGTGTGTGTGTGTGTGTGTGTGTGTGTGTGTGTGTGTGTGTGTGTGTGTGTGTGTGTGTGTGTGTGTGTGTGTGTGTGTGTGTGTGTGTGTGTGTGTGTGTGTGTGTGTGTGTGTGTGTGTGTGTGTGTGTGTGTGTGTGTGTGTGTGTGTGTGTGTGTGTGTGTGTGTGTGTGTGTGTGTGTGTGTGTGTGTGTGTGTGTGTGTGTGTGTGTGTGTGTGTGTGTGTGTGTGTGTGTGTGTGGGGATATTTTACCCACTATTACCTTTGCGAAATTGTGTAGTTTAAGATTTTATTCCCTAGTACTTAGTTTGATAAATGATTGTGAACTGTGTACAGTATAATGAGTAACGACAGTAAATATTAACATTCGAAAGTTTCAGTAATTTCGTGTTGCGGCCTCATTATTGCGTAATATTCACTAAATTTCGCATAATTGAAACGGTGAAAAGGTCATTCAAACAATGTATACATTCAATCAAATCAAGTGATGCAATTGGCAGACCACAATCAAATTTTTAGTGTTGAAATTGGCAGAGCACAATACATTGCTACCAATAATTTAAAACTTTAACAATCAAATATATATACAAGTTTCAAAACACATGATCTACTCCATTATAGGGGCAGGGATAAGGTTGATGAGACTTCTGATAGATGGATCTTATGTTTGGTGTCCACCTTCTTTCCTCAGAACCCTCGTAGAGCAATAAGAGTTGTTCTCAAGACTCAACTTTGCAAATCTTATCCTCGTTCTCACATGCCTTACTACATCGCAGTATCTCTCCTTTCTTTTTCTGGCTATGAGGTCTTTTTTTGCTATTGAGGTCTGCTACTCTGTTGACGAACTGCTTACACTCTTTAGACATTCCTCCAGATGTGAGGAATACAGCCGGGGCGAAGGTAGCCTTCTCCACATTCAACACTCTCTCCAAGTACTCATCCTTCTTCTCATTTCGTAAACTTCTTGAAGGGTCTTTGTCCTGTTTGATAAGCAATTGGGGTGTGATACCCTAATGCCAAGAAAGGTCTTATCAAATGGAGTCCAAACTCCTTTAGCAGATACGTCAAGCCGAGCTTGGTCACCAGCTATAGTCTTGGGATTGAGGCAGTCACCCTCGTTTACCTTCTGTAGCTGGGGTTCAACTTTCACATCATGACATACCTCACGCAGGATATTGGCCATTGTGTCTCTAATGTGTGGTCATTATCACGTAGCCCCCTAGCTACGCGTATATTTCGCATAATTTCAATGAATTTAAAGATTTAAATTCGTTATCGGTAAATTAGTACTTTTTAAAGTGAGTTTACCTACATATAATAGTAAGATTTGAAAAACTGAAGATGTCATCTGCTATCGGCTATTATTCAATCAAATTGCAATTTTGGAATAATCCGATTAAAATTCGCTGTTAAGTTGAAGATAAAGATATGTTATTTGGACATGTGAATACTACACATGATTACTACGGGTACAACCCCCAAAGTAAACAATTGGAAAGATGAGACCTTCAAGTCTATTTCGTCGATATTTCGAATCGTAAATGGATCGGAATCTGTAATGAATACTTTCACATGGATACCGTGGTTGTAATATCTAGAATGGCGGCCCCCAAAGTTGCACAATCAAAGTTCAGAGTCTTCGATTCAATTAAATCAATCTAGCGCCATGACTACGGCGGAGTTTGCCCAAGTTTCGTGTTTGTTCTGCTAAAGTATTATTAGTTTTGTTCTGTACGTAACGCGCGGCGACTGATCGTCATGAGAAAGCTCACTCCTTAACGCGCTCTGCTTGACAGATTGTGAATTTTGGCGGGAAGCGCGCATTGGAATTCGAGGGTATAGACAATCATAACATTCCGGGTTTCCAGCGCATCTGTTCCATCTCAACTTAGTAAATAAATGTTTTCCTCACGTAACAAACACTCTTCCCAATTAATCCCGTTCCCGTAACTATCTGCCCGATTGCTTCCCCCTGCGCACGCGACAACGCTTGCGCACTTTTACGCCTGTCAGTAACCCGACAAACTACTCACTTCACCTCTATAATCTCCACATAGATATCTCCAGCAACCTCCTTCAGGGTTGCCATCAGTGGCGAAACTTTGCTTGTTGGCGCCCCCCGCTCAGTGACGAAAAGCGCCCCCCTAAAATTTTTTGTCCCTAAAAAAAAAAAAAAAAAAAAAAAAAAGTCGGGTACTTTTTTTCTCGCCCCCCTACAGCTTTTTGCGCCCCCTGAAGCAAAAAAGGGTACCCCAAATATTTTTTTCGCGTCGGCCGAACGCTTAATTGGACAGGGAAATACACAAACAAGGCGTTTTTTCAGTGAAAGGGCCTAAAATTCAGGAAAATTGCGCCCCCTTTATACGGCGCCCCCCCGCACAGCGGGGTCTGCGGGGCCCTAAGTTACGCCACTGGTTGCCATACCCCAGAGGCAGGCAGAGCATCCTCGTGCTATCCTTCGTGGGCCATCTAGCATCTAGGTCCAGCCTCTCTTAAAAAATGTATTTTAACTGCTCTAATTTGCAGGTAAAGAGAAAACTGCTCTCAGAAGAACCTCAAGTAAAGTATGAGATAACTAACCTAGATGAGAATCCTAAATCTCCTCGAACCCCTAAACACCCCCCACTGCTACTTAATCACAGGTATAAACATAATAACATTGTGCTTTATCTCACCTGTCTAACTTTCACCTTGCTAAATGTTCTGGCAATTTTCCAAATAAAATAACATTGTGCTTTATCTCACCTGTCTAACTTTCACCTTGCTAAATGTTCTGGCAATTTTCCAAACATAATAACATTGTGCATTATCTCACCTGTCTAACTTTCACCTTGCTAAATGTTCTGGCAATTTTCCGAATACAATAACATTGTTCTGGTAATCTTGTTTTGCTCTTATGAGTGGGTCAATCATTTATTTTTAATTGTAGTTGACGAAATAGCTTACTTATCATTACCTTATATAAATGAACAGACGTGTCGAAAAGTCTACTACGGGTATATGGCCCCCAGAATATAGGTCGTTTTTTGAGCACTTAGAAACAGGTGTTAAAACTACTTCTAAGCATGTTTAGGGCTGTAAATATGTACATAATAACCCTTTAAATGTTTCTTGGGTAGTTGAAAATAATTATTAGGTTTTTAAGTGTACTTTTTTTTCACCTGTAAAAATACCATTTTTTAACAGGGCCCCCAGAATATAGGTCCAAACATCTGTTCCTAAGTTGTTCTAAAATTGTCACAGACAGTTATATGCAGTCAGAATATGTTGCTGAGACTGTATTGATGATGCCAATGGCTCCAGATACTAAATTGAAAAGGTTTAGAGTATACTTAATAGCAAAAAATCAAAAACTACGGCCCCCAGAATATAGGTATGCAAAAATCGTCCTCAAATACTCCACCTTCATACATTTTGATGATGCCATCTCTTCAGCATATGTTCTTTAACTGTTTCTCATCACTACCCCACATTCCTTAATGCTCAGGGTGACAGAGAAAATGCAGAATCTTGGTCGCTATTTTTTTAAAAAAACCTATATTCTGGGGGCCATATACCCGTAATGAGTAAAATCTTTAATTTTACTTGTTAAAAAGCTTTCATGCACTCATTTAGTAGGGATCTTAACTAAATACTTAAATAAGATTGAAGGAGTGTCCCTAGATATGATTGAGGGGGGCTGTTTTTATCTGTATCAATACAATGTGCACCTCAATGACTGTAAATCAGACATTTTTGGCCGCCAAATTTTTTTAAAGGCCTAACTCAAAATTCTGTCCCAAAACTTAAGGTCATGAGACAATTCTACGTTGATTCTGAAAATTTCATGTGAAAATATTGAAACCCTATTGAGTTCTATTGTTTTGAGCGAAGTCAGTTTGAGATATGGGCGATTTTGTTCATTTTTTGCGATTATTTGAACACAGAATCCACAGTTAGGTAGATATTGAGCTGATAATCATAGAGAATGTGTAATATATGCTTACCTTCCATATAAAGTTGGTTTCATTCAAAAATATTGATATTAGACCAATTTATGGACCAAAATCGATCAAATTTGGTGCGTATGCCCAAATATGGGCATATGGTTTTTGTTTTTATCCCATAACTCGGCCAATTTTTATCCAATTTTGATAAAACTTGATATGTGGGTTCAGGAGACTAGTAGCTACAAGTAGAGCATCCCAAAGCATGGTTTTGGGCATGTTCAGGGTTTTTGACCAACCTATATTCTGGGGGTCGTATAGACCTATATTCTGGGGGCCCGTAAAATTGTGGTGGCCATAACTTTTTTCCAAATTGTCAGTTTGCAGATGTCTCGATGAAAAGATAGCTTAAAATAATACTTATACTCATACCAGTAGTCTTAATGGCATGTGTTGGACAGATTTTTGTCATGACAATTTTTCGCCATATTTACCCCTCTAGAAAATGACAACATCGTTTAAATCTTTCGCTGTCATGACCAAATATACCAAAATACCTCATGTAGGTCCAAAATTTTTATCCAGAAACATAAGTTACATGTTTTACTCCAACCTAGCAGTAACAGATCCCATTAGTATCGCTTATCTTGGTTAGAACTGTATCCACTAACATGACCTATATTTTGGGGGCCACCTATATTCTGGGGGCCATATACCCGTATACCCTAAGAAATCAAAACCTCTTGGATTCCACCAGGGTAACATTCACATCAGGACAACGTCTCATGGAAGCTTTAACAAGATCTAGCCTACAGCAAACAAAATGCAATAAACAAAGTGACAGCAAATGCTATCAGTGCGATAAATCCTGCATGATCAAAAACATTTGCTACCTATTAATATGCCAAATATGTAATAAGTCCTACATTGGGGAAACTGGTACAGTGAAAGCAGGATTAATGAACGAATAGTGTGACATTGGGTTCTCAACCATGGAAATTTAGAAGTCCCTACATGCTGTTCTTTCTGGCTCCATGTGCTAGTTAGGGGTCTGAGGTATCCGAAAAATCATGTTTTGAGTACCCAAAGTGTTCTGGGTGCCAGGAATGAGGTTATTAAAGCGGCGAAAATGACCGATTTTGGACTATTTATGAGCTTTTTTGCCCATTTTTATGAGATAAAGAATCAGGAAAGCTGCTCTAGATGATTGAAATGGTTGATACCAATGAGGATACACCCAACACACATAAATATTCGTGATATATGTGATTTTAATGAGAAAAATATGATCTCAGGGCCCATTTTATACCAAAATTTGCCAAAACCACTCGCACTTGTCAAAGCTTCCTCATTTTAGACACATTTAATGATTATTATGGTATCTAACTTATGGTGGATCTGATAGGAGTATGTCTTAGCTTCATTTTAAGCCATCAATGAGCATGCTGGTGTGTATGAAAGTACTTTTATCCTCCCGTGGCCGTCCATTGATATAGTCTGGGCCATGCGCGCGCGCGCGCGCGCGCTTTTACAAACATGAATTTTCTCCCTCAGTATCTATCTAAATCTTTTAAAGACATGATTTGAATGCTATCCTACTCAGCACATGAGTGCTACAGGATGGTGAAAGAATTTCTATAAAAAATCGTTAAATGTGGAAGATATGAGGTCATTATATGTGTGTGCGCGCGCGCGCGCGCGCGCGCTTTTACAAACTTGATATCCTCAGTCCTTTCACATATACTGAGATTTTGTTTCAAACTTAATTGACTCTGAACCGAAATTGCCAAAGGAAACAGATAGTGTAACTCAGAAAGACCACAAATGTATAGTTTGTGAGATATTGAGGTTATACTCCAAATAATTTACAATGATGTCACACCAGAAAACCTCTATTTTTGGTATATTTAACCTCATATCTTGAACGCGCAGTACTGGATTGAGCTAAACTTGGTCAGGTTTTGTAGCCCTGACTATCCTCGATCATATGGAACAGGAATAAAACTGTTTAGATGTTCTATCTTAATTATATTAGGCACTTAGTTCTGAAAAGTGAGAATGTCATTAATACTGCTTTCACTGGGTAGGTTTAAAAGAAGTAGAGCCTGGGAACACTACAAATCAGTAAGGGATGGCAATAAATCTACGGCCATGGGGAAGCACTACCTAGAGGAGCATGCAGACATTTCAATGCCAAACATACCGTTTCGGTTTATAGTTCGAAAAAGATGTAAAGACTATGTGGACCGTCAATTGTGGCAGTCGGTTCTAATAAAACGTGAAAACCCAGAAATAAATACTCAATTGTCTGAGTCCGTAAATGAAGGTGATTGGATAAAATATACTTGGAAGTTAATGTAATATTGAACTTATAAACCTAGATAATTTTTGATTACTTAGTTTTATGAAGGAGCTATCTTGGTAAAATGTTTGTAGTACTGTTTGCAAAGACGTAGAATGTGAGCCCCACCTACAGACTTTAGACGGGGAGACTTTCTCAACAAGTACCACACTAACAGGAGACAATGCCCACCCTGACGTCCGTGCCAGGGGATTTTATCGTCCGGGACAGAACTCCTATTTCGACATAAAGTTTCTCAATCCCAATTCTGAGTCTTATCTCTCATCATCAACAGAAAAAATATACGAGAGAGCTGAGACTCAGAAGCGGAGGTTATACAACGAGAGAATTCTGAATGTAGAACATGGGAGTTTCTGTCCTCTGGTGTACTCTGTCACGGGTGGCAGCGGGCCAGAAGCGAGAACATTCTTTAGATTATTGTGTGAGAAAATAGCATATAAAACTCAACAAAATTATTCAGATGTTGTAAATTTTTTAAGATGTAAACTTTCATTTATTATCAGGAAGCTGGTTCTCCTGTGTATAAGAGGAACCAGATCTTCTGTCAATTCAGTTGACAAAAGTTGTGAAAGCGACTTTGAGTTCGCATGCTTTGTATCAAAGCTTAGCTAATTATGAGTCCTATGGACTCAATTAATTGATGATTCAAATCTGGTCGATATACATTGTTGTAAATTATATTGTTATATATTATTCTATTTGTTTTCCAAAAAAAAAGTACTATGAGGAATTGTTCACGGCTTGTTGCAGTGTGGTTTCTTTTAGCCGTTATATTTTATGTTTCTTTTGGAAAAATTTGTGATCGTTGTTGTGTTTTAAGATGTTATTTGTTGTTGTTATTTTCGTAGTATTAATAGATTATTTTAACATTGTATTTTTGCAGCTATGTAAGTTTTCAGTACGTCCTGTTTATGACAAAGGCATGTAGCCGAAACGTCGACAAAGAATTATGTTTTAACACACTGAGTGGAGACTCTCATTTCGTCAACTACAATCAAAAATAAACAATAACATTGTGCTTTATCTCACCTGTCTAACTTTCACCTTGCTAAATGTTCTGGCAATTTTCCAAGCATAATAACATTTTGCTTTATCTCACCTGTCTAACTTTCACCTTGCTAAATGTTCTGGTAATTTTCCAAACTTTTCCAAACATAATAACATTTTGCTTTATCTCACCTGTTTAACTTTCACCTTGTTAAATGTTCTGGTAATTTTCCAAACTTTTCCAAACATGATAACATTGTGCTTTATCTCACCTGTCTAACTTTCACCTTGTTAAATGTTCTGGTAATTTTCCAAACTTTTCCAAACATGATAACATTGTGCTTTATCTCACCTGTCTAACTTTCACCTTGTTAAATGTTCTGGCAATTTTCCAAACTTTTCCAAACATAATAACATTTTGCTTTATCTCACCTGTCTAACTTTCACCATGTTAAATGTTCTGGCAATTTTCCAAACTTTTCCAAACATGATAACATTTTGCTTTATCTCACCTGTCTAACTTTCACCTTGCTAAATGTTCTGGCAATTTTCCAAACTTTTCCAAACATAATAACATTTTGCTTTATCTCACCTGTCTAACTTTGACCTTGTTAAATGTTCTGGCAATTTTCCAAACTTCTGAGCTAGATTTTTATTCAATTCAGGTATACACCGTCGCTCTTAAATTTTTAAACACTGCGTGTAACATGACTGATGCAATAGCTAGATATTCTATTAAATATCTCATTAGGATGTTGATGAGAAATCAATTCATATGTTACAGATATAAATAGAACTATCTATATTTTTAGTCGCACATACAAAGGGAATTATCAACTGGCTAATATGAGGTTGACTTTAAAAACACCCTAAGTTACCACTAACTGGTTACTACTGTTGCCTAAAACACTTCCTACCCCAGGACCAACTGCTCAGATACCACACAGCTCCCTTTTAACACCTCCTACCCCAGGACCAACTGCTCAGATACCACACAGCTCCCTTTTAACACTTCCTACCCCAGGACCAACTGCTCAGATACCACACAGCTCCCTTTTAACACATCCTACCCCAGGACCAACTGCTCAGATACCACACAGCTCCCTTTTAACACCTCCTACCCCAGGACCAACTGCTCAGATACCACACAGCTCCCTTTTAACACTTCCTACCCCAGGACCAACTGCTCAGATACCACACAGCTCCCTTTTAACACTTCCTACCCCAGGACCAACTGCTCAGATACCACACAGCTCCCTTTTAACACTTCCTACCCTAGGACCAACTGCTCAGATACTACACAGCTCCCTTTTAACACTTCCTACCCCAGGACCAACTGCTCAGATACCACACAGCTCCCTTTTAACACCTCCTACCCCAGGACCAACTGCTCAGATACCACACAGCTCCCTTTTAACACTTCCTACCCCAGGACCAACTGCTCAGATACCACACAGCTCCCTTTTAACACTTCCTACCCCAGAACCAACTGCTCAGATACTACACAGCTCCCCTTTGGTCTCGCCAACAAAGCCCCGCCACAAACCCCGGCTACTCCCAAGACCAGTAAACGTCTGAGAAGCGACAGCTTCAGGAGTGAGAGGAGTGAGAGTTTTAGGAGCGAAAGAAGTAACAGTTACAAAAGTGACGGCTGTACATCACCTCTAGATTCACCATTTTACAGTGAGTTCTTAGGGTACAGATTTGCTCTGAGTTGGGACTTTGAATTCAATTTTTTTACCAGTTTGATTAAATACTCAATACAACTCGGTTTGAAATTGTCCTGATATTGATGCCATGGTATTTTGTTGTCATGTTGACACCACTACTTGTTGTCATGGTCACACTTACAGGTCCAGACAGCACCCCCTCGCTGAGTGGGGGTAGTCGATGTAGGGCGTCTAAATCACTCGGAGCTCTTACCGGCAGGTCAGATTCCTTATGTTATGTGGTTAATTTCTGTATCAATATGGTCTGTGATTGTTTTGTTAATATGGTCTGTGTTAGTATGCTCTGTGGTTGTCT
Source organism: Bolinopsis microptera (assembly GCF_026151205.1). Taxonomy (NCBI): domain Eukaryota; kingdom Metazoa; phylum Ctenophora; class Tentaculata; order Lobata; family Bolinopsidae; genus Bolinopsis; species Bolinopsis microptera. Next base: position 7,465,275 of record NC_087082.1, on the reverse strand, counting down.
TGTTACGTGGTTAATATATGGTATGTGTCAATATGGTCTGTGTTTACATTGTTCCGTGGTTAATTTCTGTGTTAGAATGGTCTATGTTTGTTTTTTGGTTAATATGGTCTGTGGTCAAGGTGTTCTTTGTGTTATTTTCTCACTTCTGTGTCGATGTATTCTGTGTTTATTTTGTTTTGTTTTTATTTAGTCCTGTGGTCAATTTCGACTCAGGTTCATTTTTCCTGTGGTTTCACTGAAAGAGCTTCTAGCAGCTTTCCGCTTTGGGAACCCTTGAAAAATATCTGAGGTAAGTATTTGGATTGATTGTGACATTTTTGACAAAAGATACGAACACAGTAAACAACTGGTAAAGAACTTTGTATTTACACTGTAGATACACATTACACGGTGTTCAATACATGAAGTAAAATGAATAGTGTTCAAACCAAAGGATGGAAAGTATATAGTATGGTAAAATGTGAATTATTATTGTATAATTATTGGTTATAACTGATAAATTAATCAAGAAAGGGGTACAAATTCGCAGCTACTGGAACAAAAAACGACACTAAAAGCAGATGACAGAATGGAATAACACAGAAACATCAGGCTTCACTACACGTTTGGGGTCACAAAAACAACTTAACAAATAAACCTAAATGTGATAAACCTTGTGTCAAGTCAGTAGAAGATGACAGTAAAACTGACTTCCCAATTAAATTAGAAACGAGCGCTACACTATGGAGGGGGGGGGGGGGGGGTTCCTGGCCTAATACTCACGCGTGTCGAAGCAGAGAGGTCGAGTGGAGTAGGAGTAGTTGATACCCCTCTTACAGCTGATGACCTCGTCTCCCTTCAGGGAGTACCCCTCCCCACAGGTCACTGTCACTCTGGTACCGTAGATAATGGGGTAAGCAGTGTCAGTGGAGAGATGGTTCTCCAGGAGCGGTCCTTTACATGTTTCTGAGGGGAGTTTATTAATTAGGTGGGCTAATGCGGTTAAGACAAAGCTTCTGATATACTGCAATATAGTGACGCAGATAACCTTAAATCGAGTAACCTGTACCTATACTCCTATAGTGTATAGTACATGTAGGGGGCTGAGTCACTAACCTATAGTGCAAGTAGGGGGCTGAGTCACTAACCTATAGTGCAAGTAGGGAGCTGAGTCACTAACCTATAGTACAAGTAGGGGGCTGAGTTACTAACCTATAGTGCAAGTAGAGGGCTGAGTCACTAACCTATAGTGCAAGTAGGGGGCTGAGTCACTAACCTATAGTACAAGTAGGGGGCTGAGTCACTAACCTATAGTGCAAGTAGGGGGCTGAATCACTAACCTATAGTACAAGTAGGGGGCTGAGTCACTAACCTTTAGTACAAGTAGGGGGCTGAGTCACTAACCTATAGTACAAGTAGGGGGCTGAGTCACTAACCTATAGTACAAGTAGGGGGCTGAGTCACTAACCTGTAGTGCAAGTAGGGGGCTGAGTCACTAACCTATAGTACAAGTAGGGGGCTGAGTCACTAACCTATAGTACAAGTAGGGGGCTGAGTCCCTAACCTTTAGTACAAGTAGGGGGCTGAGTCACTAACCTATAGTACAAGTAGGGGGCTGAGTCAATAACCTATAGTACAAGTAGGGGGCTGAGTCACTGACCTATAGTGCAAGTAGGGGGCTGAGTCACTAACCTGTAGTGCAAGTAGGGGGCTGAGTCCCTAACCTTCAGTACAAGTAGGGGGCTGAGTCACTAACCTATAGTACAAGTAGGGGGCTGAGTCACTAACCTATAGTACAAGTAGGGGGCTGAGTCACTAACCTATAGTACAAGTAGGGGGCTGAGTCACTAACCTATAGTACAAGTAGGGGGCTGAGTCACTAACCTGTAGTGCAAGTAGGGGGCTGAGTCACTAACCTTTAGTACAAGTAGGGGGCTGAGTCACTAACCTATAGCTCTATAGTACAAGTAGGGGGCTGAGTCACTAACCTATAGTACAAGTAGGGGGCTGAGTCACTAACCTGTAGTGCAAGTAGGGGGCTGAATCACTAACCTGTAGTGCAAGTAGGGGGCTGAGTCACTAACCTATAGTGCAAGTAGGGGGCTGAGTCACTAACCTATAGTACAAGTAGGGGGCTGAGTCACTAACCTATAGTGCAAGTAGGGGGCTGAATCACTAACCTATAGTACAAGTAGGGGGCTGGGTCACTATCCTATAGTGCAAGTAGGGGGCTGAGTCACTAACCTATAGTGCAAGTAGGGGGCTGAGTCAATAACCTATAGTACAAGTAGGGGGCTGAGTCACTGACCTATAGTGCAAGTAGGGGGCTGAGTCACTAACCTGTAGTGCAAGTAGGGGGCTGAGTCCCTAACCTTTAGTACAAGTAGGGGGCTGAGTCACTAACCTATAGTACAAGTAGGGGGCTGAGTCACTAACCTATAGTACAAGTAGGGGGCTGAGTCACTAACCTATAGTACAAGTAGGGGGCTGAGTCACTAACCTATAGTACAAGTAGGGGGCTGAGTCACTAACCTGTAGTGCAAGTAGGGGGCTGAGTCACTAACCTTTAGTACAAGTAGGGGGCTGAGTCACTAACCTATAGCTCTATAGTACAAGTAGGGGGCTGAGTCACTAACCTATAGTACAAGTAGGGGGCTGAGTCACTAACCTGTAGTGCAAGTAGGGGGCTGAATCACTAACCTGTAGTGCAAGTAGGGGGCTGAGTCACTAACCTATAGTGCAAGTAGGGGGCTGAGTCACTAACCTATAGTACAAGTAGGGGGCTGAGTCACTAACCTATAGTGCAAGTAGGGGGCTGAATCACTAACCTATAGTACAAGTAGGGGGCTGGGTCACTATCCTATAGTACAAGTAGGGGGCTGAGTCACTAACCTATAGTGCAAGTAGGGGGCTGAGTCACTAACCTGTAGTGGAAGTAGGGGGCTGAGTCACTAACCTATAGTGTAAGTAGGGGGCTGAGTCACTAACCTATAGTACAAGTAGGGGGCTGAGTCACTATCCTATAGTACAAGTAGGGGGCTGAGTCACTAACCCATAGTGCAAGTAGGGGGCTGAGTCACTAACCTGTAGTGCAAGTAGGGGGCTGAGTCACTAACCTATAGTGCAAGTAGGGGGCTGAGTCACTAACCTATAGTACAAGTAGGGGGCTGGGTCACTATCCTATAGTACAAGTAGGGGGCTGAGTCACTAACCTATAGTGAAAGTAGGGGGCTGAGTCACTAACCTGTAGTGGAAGTAGGGGGCTGAGTCACTAACCTATAGTGTAAGTAGGGGGCTGAGTCACTAACCTATAGTACAAGTAGGGGGCTGAGTCACTATCCTATAGTACAAGTAGGGGGCTGAGTCACTAACCTATAGTGCAAGTAGGGGGCTGAGTCACTAACCTGTAGTGCAAGTAGGGGGCTGAGTCACTAACCTATAGTGCAAGTAGGGGGCTGAGTCAATATAGTGACGCAGATAACCTTAAATCGAGTAACCTGTACATATACTCCTATAGTGTATAGTACATGTAGGGGGCTGAGTCACTAACCTATAGTACAAGTAGGGGGCTGAGTCACTAACCTATAGTGTAAGTAAGGGGCTGAGTCACTAACCTATAGTACAAGTAAGGGGCTGAGTCACTAACCTATAGTGCAAGTAGGGGGCTGAGTCACTAACCTATAGTGCAAGTAGGGGGCTGAGTCACTAACATATAGTGCAAGTAGGCGGCTGAGTCACTAACCTATAGTACAAGTAGGGGGCTGAGTCACTAACCTATATTACAAGTAGGGGGGGGTGTAACCCAAAAAAACCCAACTCCTACCCAAGAAAAGGTAATACTGGGATTGGGTTTTTTTGGGTTTTTTTGGGTTTTTTAAACAAAATTCTAGCCATTTCATTAATTGTATTGAATGTGAATTACTTCCCACTGAGTCTTACCTACGTGTTGTTCTCATGTCTTAACTTAATAGATAGTTTACATAGTATATTTAAAGTGTGTTTATATTGATAGTATGTTATCACGATAGCAAACAGGATGTCTCGTTCATCGAGATATAATCCATATGAATGCACAAAGTGGAAATGTGCCAAATGTGGCAAATGTGTTCTCCTGTCATGGGAGGCCATGACGAAGGTCAAGGGCAAGTCAAAGCACATGACTTAAATTACTTGACTTAAGGCGGCTTCAGAGTCCGAGTCTCGATGATGTGTCTCCAAAGCTTTCTGTCCGCCATAAGCTCCTTAATCTCCCCAGTGTTCTTGAGTCCAGTGTCACTTATTAGGTTATCGACGAAGGTGAGCGGTGGTCTGCCCCTCCCTAGGTTCCCAAAGGAGAAGTTGGTGTGCTGCCAGGTCATCATGTCGCTGGATGTGCCCAGCTAACCTCATTCTTCTGGCCTGTATCTTCGAAATAACTCTTGGGAGTGATCCAAAGACCTCCTTGTTGGTGCGATGTTCTCTCCAGTCCACGTTTAGGGCCATCCGAAGCATTCTACTGTAACATCCGTCTATTCTTTTCTTCAAAGATTCTGTTATTGTCCACGTTTGCGTTCCATACAGGAAGATTGATTCAACCGTAGCTTGAACAGACGGATCTTTAAATCTCGGCGCAAATTGGACCTCCATATAGCCTACATTTTGTGGTAGGTAGCCCATGCCCTGGCCTTGCGTAACCTAAAGTTGTGCTCCGTTGTACTAAAATCCTCAACTTCTTCTAAGGCATGTCCGTCTGTGTTCTAAGGATATGTTGGTTGGCATGGGCAAATCAAACCGTTCCCTCGAGCTTGATGCACTCGGCAAAAGTTTGATCCCTGTAACAGTTGCCCACTCTCGCAACAAGCTTGTTATACCGCATCTGAAAGCAGAGAAACTATTTAGAGGTAAAGATACTTCAATCCCAAGATTGTTACAAGCTATGAAGAAGGGAGTCTCAAGGGGTAGAGAACTCCTTCAAGAACACTGTAACTTTGAAGGAGAGGCTTTCCAACCATCTTCTGACGGAACAGAGAGTGACGAAGCGGGAACAGATGATGAAGAAGAGGAAGTGGAGGATATTGACTCATCAGAGGAATGGGCGAAAATAGTAACTGTGTATGGTGATGCTCTGCATCATGATACGGCTGTTGAGGTTTGCCTCAATGGAGGGCGAGATCGAATGCCATCCCAGTCAAGATTTTAGCGACTCCAGGGCCATAAACAAGCGAAGATATCACTTAATATCACATGTGATCATGCAGCTGATAGTAACTGCAAGATTCTTTCAGTTGGAGATAGAGCATGGTTTCTCGTTAAGCGGATGATCAGGAAAACGGAAACAGAGATCGTGAAGGTGAGAAGAAAGGCTTTATTCCTCTCGTACCGGTTGCGGTCAGGGTTGGGGTCATCCTGTGAGTTGCGTCCCTACTAACTCAATTTGCCATGGCCATCGAAGTGAGCATTACATAATACATATGGCTGATATCATATCTGGATGGCCAACTTCTTCTGAGCACATCAGTGAATAAAATACTGCTTTTGGGTGATATTTAAGCGATTATATCTATTGTGATGTTGTAGTGATGAACCACAACAGTGATGTTGTACTGATAATTGTTTTGCTAGGTGCCTACATGATTTTATTTCCTTCAAATGAAAAATTTGTAAAAAACCCAAAAAAACCCAACTCCTACCCTGAAAAAGGTCATACTGGGATTGGGTTTTTTTGGGTTACACCCCCCCCCAAGTAAGGGGCTGAGTCACTAACCTATAGTGCAAGTAGGGGGCTGAGTCACTAACCTATAGTGCAAGTAGGGGGCTGAGTCACTAACATATAGTGCAAGTAGGCGGCTGAGTCACTAACCTATAATACAAGTAGGGGGCTGAGTCACTAACCTATAGTGCAAGTAGGGGGCTGAGTCACTAACCTATAGTGCAAGTAGGGGGCTGAGTCACTAACCTGTAGTACAAGTAGGGGGCTGAGTCACTAACCTATAGTGCAAGTAGGGGGCTGAGTCACTAACCTATAGTGCAAGTAGGGGGCTGCTGGATTGTGAAGGTGGAGCCTCTTACACACGTGATCACTGTACTACCACTCATCACGTGGCCAGCTATACACGTGACCACTACCTCTGTCCCCACTATCACAGGGAATCTGGTGTTTGTCTGGATTTTAGGGATATCCGGCATCTGGTCACACTCGTCTGTAGTGAGGTTGGTTAAAATCACAAATCATAAAACTACAAATCTCTTTCTTTTGTTAAGTTCTAGCGGATGGATTACTGAGGGTTCATGTGCAGTGTAAAGTGATATGAATGGGTCCCAATCCCCATCGACCGTCTACAATAAAGAGGCTTCATTTTCGCTATAATAACCGCGGTGTTTTCATCGATCACAAGCAGAAGCGTTACTGCAATGTTTAATTAAGAGATCACTAGACCTATGAAGATCCAGCCCAATGCTTTCATAATCATTTCATCTTGATGAAAACCGAGGCTATCGGTTGCACACTGTTTAAAAAAATCTCAAATTACGAAAGTCTGCAAGATAATCTAAACGTACCTAGAACACATCTAGGTAGTTGGTTGAACTGGAAGTTGTTTTCTTTAATACAGGTGATAGTTCTATCCCCCTCGTGGGAGTAGCCACTCTCACAGTCTACTGTGACTGTGTCTAGGTACTGTACTGGGAACTTAGTCTCCGTCCGCAGGTTGAAGATGGCCGGGAGTGCTGAGCATTCGTCTGGGACATCCATTTTTTATTAACTTATTTTGTAAAGCAAAAAACAAACAAAGTATACCCTATGGTACAAACATAAATCTGCCATCATGACAACTATTTGTTTTAAACACTGAGTGGAGACTCTCACTTCATCCCCAACTATCAAATTATATGATCGACCCACTCATTTAAAGAGCGAAAAAAGGTTGCTAATATTTTTACTATTATTAATACAAAATAACGCCCTCATCACATGATAGCCCACTTACCTTTCTGACAGACAGGGAACTTGTCCACAGTGAACTGATCGTCCTGTACACAGGTTAGAGTGCGTAACCCTGACGTTAGCGTGTAGCCAGACTTGCAGTTCACAAACACAGTTGCTCCTTTGTTAACAGGGAATGTGGTATCAGCCCACAAGTTGCTGTTTGCTGGCAGTTCGGAGCACGTTCCTGAGCGATTTAAACAGTTGGTTCATGTGGATTAGTGGAATATAAATTATAATATTTAAGGTTTAGGAGATAATATTAGAAAATAAGATTGTATCCCCTTTACCTGCATCGTTACAGCGAGGTTTATCAGTGGAAGCGAACTGAACTCCGCCTGTACACGTGATCACGTTATCTCCTCTCAGTTCCATATTGTGTCCGGGATCACATAACACGGTGACCAGGGCTCCGTACTCCACTGGGAACCTTTGAGTTGTAATCAGGAGGGCAGAGTCTGGGGGCAGTCCTGTGCAGCGCTCTGGAGGAGTGAAATATACATACATACATACATAATATAAATATAAATAAAATATGTCAACGTTGTCAACATCAAGTTCTTAGTTCATGGTTATTAAAATTTCAATCTTCAATTATATAATTATACAAAACTGATGTTTTTAGTTTCATGATTGTTAATTAACCCTCACTTGGATTGCACGTAGGTTCAACGTAGTGAGAGAATTGTTGATCCTTCAAGCACGTGATCATAGTATCACCAGCAAAGGTGTACGCTACTTCACATGAAACAGTTACCAAAGTGCCGTAAGGGATGGGAAACTTGGTTGCAGTAGATAACCCCTCCACTGGTGTCAATTCTGTGCACTCATCTGAAATTAATATTTATTTTGTTATTTAATTATTGTTTAATTATTTATAAATTAAGCCGTCTACTTGATCAGCGTTGTTGTTATCGATTGTTGAGATTTCACGACTCATAAGATATTTGAAACTGAATAAACGCATTTAAAAAGAGAAACTATTGATTGGTATACCGAGCTTGCAAAGAGGTGGTTCTGTGACTTTAAACTCAGTGTCTTTAATACAAGTGACTGTAGTGTCTCCTGATAGAGTGTGCCCAGTCTCACAATATATCTTAATTTCCGTGTCAGGTGATACTGGTAACTGCGTATTTGTTCTTACTTTGTCCCAGCTGGGGTTTAGTTTTGTACAGGAAACTGAAATGATCTTTTTTAGGAATCCAACAAAATAATGGAGAAGGAAAAATGGATCTCAAAAAAAAAGGATAGATATTCTGTCTGTGAACACTGACTTAGATAGAATAGCGAAATTTTGTCAATCCAATAGTAAAGTTTAGAATTATAATACTTCCAACACGTACACTACTATATAACAAATAATTTGACTATGCCATGGAGAATTTCAATGACTTATGAAAGTCGAGGGACCTAGATCTAGTCGCCTGTATTTTTCGTGGGGTGGACCTGTCTACAAACAATGTCTATTTGTTACACAGAACTTGTTTTATTGAATAGTAAAGTTAAAAGTTACCACACTCAGTGTATCCTGTATTAACAGCAGTCCCCTGGGGGCACTTCAAACAAAGTCCTGTACCAGACTCCGAGCTGATAGTACCGGCTGGGCACGCTGCACAGTTTAACATTTCCGTATCTTTATACTGTCCAGCTGAACAAGGCTCTGAAATGAAGAATATCATACTCAGAGGGGACGTGAAACTACACCATCTCATAACATAATATTTTGAAAACTCTTGGAGAGAAGAACCTACTTACCGCAGGAAACTTCATCCGAGCTAGGCTGTTTTCCCATGCCACATTTTTCACATTCAGCCATATCAGCAGCCCTGTAGTGTCCCTCCTCGCAAGTTGCTGCAATGGAAAAGGGTGAGCACTGATTCGTAATCAGCAATGTCCTATTCACTGTTATTACATCATTATCTTTATTCGCGAGCGAAACCCAAATTGTTAGTGGTACTCTTTTTCCACGCTTCAAAATGAAGTCCAACACGACCCCGACATATTCCTAGTGCAGTAATACCCCGATTTACCGCGGAGTTTGGGAGAAAGGAAAACGCCGCGGTTTATCGGGGTTTGCGTTAAATAGGGGTTTTGATTGTATACATTATGTACGTCAAGCCCTATTTGGGGAAAGGAAATGGCCGCGGTTAATCGGGGTTTGCGGTAAATCTCTCACCGGGCACACATTGTGGTTTGTTCTCGTACTGCAAGTCTTGGTAGTGGTAAGTGTTGCAAGTAACCGTGTTACTCCCACTGTTAATATAGCCGTCGTTGCAGGACACTGTCATTGTGGTTCCTTGGCTCACAGGGAACTCAGCCTCTGTTTTTAATCCAATCCAATCTTCAGGTAGTTTGATGCATACTGAAAATATTGAATTTAATTGATTTAATTGTAAATTTTTGGTGGTTTTGTTATTTTCAATAAGGGTCCATCACAATGATAGGGAAATTAAATTGAAATCTATTTTTAAATTAAATGTGATGGAAGTTGTAAGAAAAATGTACCCTCTGCTAATGGTCTAAAGAAGTCTGACACGTTATCTTGTTCTCCATCGTTCACAAATTGAATTTGAGTAAAATCTATGGACCACTTTTTTACACAGTCTTCGAAAGCTGAATCCACCAAGATAAAGTTGAATACCTCCACTCCATTACAACGAAGTTGAAGATTGTTAAGCCCTCTTTCAAAAGTCCAAACTTTGTGCTCGTTGTTATCAATATCTGGCAATGTGAACTGCGGCCGTGGATTTGTCTGCGTGCAAAAGCCGATATTGTAGCTGGGTGGATCTTGAAAATAGATGAAGATTGCAGGATTGTCATTAGAACCTATAAAGCGCACCCACATCATATCAGTTCCGCCAAGAACGGACTTAGTCTTTATTTGGAGCGGGGTCAAATCTATATCCAAATCAATATTCGTGTTTAGAGTTCCAGCTGGAATCCAACCTGACATTTTTTAAATTAATGGATTAAATCAATGAATACGTGCCAAAATTAAATTTAAGTCAATTACCTTACGAGAGATATTTATGTTCGACATAATTCCAGTGACCTAAATGATTTGGGAACGAAAATATGGGGATTTTTTCCGAAAACCGCCAAATTTCGTACCCCAAATTAAATCATGGTATTTGAGAATTTTTTCATCTCTTTATTTTACAAAAATGAAACCCAACATTTGAGAAACTTAAACTTGAATGTAACCATATTAGCTTTATGTTTATTCCCCCTAATCTTACGAACCGATTTCAACCTTTAGACGTATCTGTAAACAAGGCGGCTAAAAATGTTGTAAGGAAATGTCACAGTAAATACTATTCAGTGACGTAAAACATGTGAGGTAAAACGTCAGCTGGCTGCTGGCGTAGGGGCTAATAATGTAGCAGTTGATTTAAGATCATCTGTCTTGAAAGCAAAGCATGTGAATTGGATCGTTGAGATATATAATAAGTTTCAGTCTGACAAGTCACAATTATTGAGAACGGCTTTAGAAAAACTGATATTACTGAGGCTATTGAGATGGTGGAGTTTCCAGAGCAAGACCCATTTTGATTTATTTAACCTCAGCCTCGGGAATCTGGTGTTTCATTAATAAGTACTATTCTAAGTTCTAGTTTATTACTCGTATTTATAACATAATTAATAATATATTAATATAAATATCACTAACCTGACGTTCGTCTTTCGACGTTAATAGAATTTTGTTCTATGTAAATTTAGAAAATTTTAGAAAAAACAGCATTCTAACAGTACCTGTGCTCGTAACAGCTACATCAAAAACTGCTATGTGTCCTGTACTCTTGCTTAGTTTCACAGTGTCTCCTTCAGTGTTACAGAGCAGTGTGTAGATCTGGTCTGACTGGTCTAGTCCGTATGTTAGTTGGAGTGTTCCACAAGACTTCTGCTTTACCTCTCCCTGGTACACTGACACATCCACGTTATTATGAATATCCACACAGGCTCTGAAGTTATCTTCATTTTGTACACACCAGTTACCAGGGTCGAACCAGTTGGTGTAGAACAGGTAGTAGATAACGATCTTGTGAATGAAGTGAGTTTTACTAAACTCTAACTTCAACCAGCCTGCTCCGTTATCAGTGTCAGTTACTGAATAACTTGAGAAGTCCATATCAACTGCATGTGCTGCTGCATATATTTCCTCGTTGTTCTCGAGTGTTTTTCCGTGTGTAACTTTTGAAGGAATTATCTCTGTTACCCCTGCTTTTCTAACTGAAATACTAATTTTAAATTTAATTAAAAAAGATCTTATGCTACGTTATAATTCAAATTTAAAAAATCGAACAAGATCTTATGCTTGGTATGACTTCCTACGTTATCAACAAATTTAAATGATCAAATCCTAGATTTTAACAGTACCTGTGCTCGTAACAGCTAGTTCAGTTACTACTATCTGTCCTGTACTCTTGCTGAGTTTCACCGTGTCTCCTTCAGTGTTACAGAGCAGTGTGTAGATCTGGTCTGACTGGTCTAGTCCGTATGTTAGTTGGAGTGTTCCACAAGACTTCTGCTTTACCTCTCCCTGGTACACTGACACATCCACGTTGTTATGCCCATTCACACAGGCTCTGAAGTTATCTTCATTTTGTACACACCACTCACCAGGATTGTACCAGTTGGTGTAGAACAGGTAGTAGATAATGATCTTGTGAATGAAGTGAGTTTTACTAAACTCTAACTTCAACCAGCCTGCTCCGTTATCAGTGGTAGTTGCTGTTTGGGTCGAGAGGTCCTTATCAACTGCATGTGCTGCTGCATATATTTCCTCGTTGTTGTTGAGCGTTTTTCCGTGTGTAACTTTTGAAGGAATTATCTCTGTTACCCCTGCTTTTCTAACTGAAATACAAATTTTAAATTTAATTAAAAAAGATCTTATGCTACGTTATAATTCAAATTTAAAAAATCGAACAAGATCTTATGCTTGGTATGACTTCCTACGTTATCAACAAATTTAAATGATCAAATCCTAGATTTTAACAGTACCTGTGCTCGTAACAGCTAGTTCAGTTACTGCTATCTGTCCTGTACTCTTGCTGAGTTTCACCGTGTCTCCTTCAGTGTTACAGAGCAGTGTGTAGATCTGGTCTGACTGGTCTAGTCCGTATGTTAGTTGGAGTGTTCCACAAGACTTCTGCTTTACCTCTCCCTGGTACACTGACACATCCACGTTGTTATGCCCATTCACACAGGCTCTGAAGTTATCTTCATTTTGTACACACCACTCACCAGGATTGTACCAGTTGGTGTAGAACAGGTAGTAGATAATGATCTTGTGAATGAAGTGAGTTTTACTAAACTCTAACTTCAACCAGCCTGCTCCGTTATCAGTGTCAGTTACTGTTTGGGTCGAGAGGTCCTTATCAACTGCATGTGCTGCTGCAAAACTTTCCTCGTTGTTGTTGAGCGTTTTTCCGTGTGTAACTTTTGAAGGAATTATCTCTGTTACCCCTGCTTTTCTAACTGAAATACAAATTTTAAATTTAATTAAAAAAGATCTTATGCTACGTTATAATTCAAATTTAAAAAATCGAACAAGATCTTATGCTTGGTATGACTTCCTACGTTATCAACAAATTTAAATGATCAAATCCTAGATTTTAACAGTACCTGTGCTCGTAACAGCTAGTTCAGTTACTGCTATCTGTCCTGTACTCTTGCTGAGTTTCACCGTGTCTCCTTCAGTGTTACAGAGCAGTGTGTAGATCTGGTCTGACTGGTCTAGTCCGTATGTTAGTTGGAGTGTTCCACAAGACTTCTGCTTTACCTCTCCCTGGTACACTGACACATCCACGTTGTTATGCCCATTCACACAGGCTCTGAAGTTATCTTCATTTTGTACACACCACTCACCAGGATTGTACCAGTTGGTGTAGAACAGGTAGTAGATAATGATCTTGTGAATGAAGTGAGTTTTACTAAACTCTAACTTCAACCAGCCTGCTCCGTTATCAGTGTCAGTTACTGTTTGGGTCGAGAGGTCCTTATCAACTGCATGTGCTGCTGCAAAACTTTCCTCGTTGTTGTTGAGCGTTTTTCCGTGTGTAACTTTTGAAGGAATTATCTCTGTTACCCCTGCTTTTCTAACTGAAATACTAATTTTAAATTTAATTAAAAAAGATCTTATGCTACGTTATAATTCAAATTTAAAAAATCGAACAAGATCTTATGCTTGGTATGACTTCCTACGTTATCAACAAATTTAAATGATCAAATCCTAGATTTTAACAGTACCTGTGCTCGTAACAGCTAGTTCAGTTACTGCTATCTGTCCTGTACTCTTGCTGAGTTTCACCGTGTCTCCTTCAGTGTTACAGAGCAGTGTGTAGATCTGGTCTGACTGGTCTAGTCCGTATGTTAGTTGGAGTGTTCCACAAGACTTCTGCTTTACCTCTCCCTGGTACACTGACACATCCACGTTGTTATGCCCATTCACACAGGTTCTGAAGTAATCTTCACTACTTACACACCAATCACCAGGATTGTACCAGTTGGTGTAGAACAGGTAGTAGATAATGATCTTGTGAATGAAGTGAGTTTTACTAAACTCTAACTTCAACCAGCCTGCTCCGTTATCAGTGTCAGTTACTGAATTACTTGAGAAGTCCATATCAACTGAATGTGCTGCTGCACAGCATTCCTCGTTGTTGTCGGCAGTTTTTCCTTGTGTAACTTTTAAAGGAGTTATCTCTGTTACCTCTCGTTTTCTAGCTGAAATACAAATTTAAGATTTAAAAAGATTTTATGCTAAGTATGACTCTATATTGTTATAATACAATAATACCTTGGCTGTTGAGTGCTACGGGCGAGCCTGGCACGATAACTAAGCCAAGGTATTATTTGTTATAATACCTTCCGGGAATTATATCCACTAAAACTCGGGGACACTGAGAGCTGATAATTTGCACATTTTTCCCGCAAGGGAAGCGAAGGTATTATCAGCATAGACTCAGACTGGCTGGCGGCAAGTTTCAAAACAAATAACACTGGCGTTCAATATATTAGACACTATATTGTATCATGCGCACGTAATAATCACGTATTATAATATTTTCCGGTTCCGATTGGAAGGGGTGTAATCCGATACGTGCGCATGATACAATATAGTGTCTAATATATAGAACGTTAGTGTTATTTGTTTTACAACTTGCCGCCAGCCAGTCTGAGTCTATGCTGATAATACCTTCGCTTCCCTAGCGGGAAAAATGTGCAAATTATCAGCTCTCGGTGTCCCCGAGTTTTAGTGGATATTTAATTCCCGGAGGGTATATCATAAAACTAAAAATTATTAAATCTTAAATTTAACAGTGGATGTGATTTAAACTAATTACATCACTACAAGTACAAATCTGTTACATTTATAGAGGATGAATACGGACGGGTCCATCTGAACATTAATACAGCAAAGTTTTAACCGAGATAACTGTTTCACTTGGTAGTCGATCAGAAAAAATAAATATCTACAAAGTTATTATTATGCAACTACATAACCATGAGCTGCTTCGTTACTAAAGAAACCTCAAACAACGTTTTTAGCTAGGTTTGTCTTCTTACTTTATCGACATTTAAATCCGCTCCTGAACCCAGTTAATGTTTGGAATCTTTCCAATTATAATAATTCGTTATTGCCTCCTTCCACATACATTCTGTGAGGATGGTGAGACTGGAAAAACAGACACTATCAAAGACCCTATCAAAACATCATGCCTACTCTGCCTAGGTCGATCCAGTTGAAGTCTGGAACTAGTTTCGGACAGCGCTTCCCTCCATTTATCTCTATCACTCATGAGCCAATCCAGTATCTTCTTCGGAAAGATCTTATGAGGTCGTCCTCTATACCGATGGCCATATTATGATGGTTGCAAGAAAAGGAGTTGCTGAGCAGGTTGGTCCTGTAGAAGGTAGAGTGTAGACCTGTCCTGCAAAACGAAGTTGTCGTGTCTTTATGGTATCTGTCACGGGTCACCGGTGGAATATTTCCGTTAAGAACAGAATTATAGGTGTGTGAGATTTACACGAGATGCCAAAGACTCTTCGTAGCATTCTTGTATAGACCCCGTCTAGTGTCAGCTTTTTTCAGGGTCCACGTTTCTGTGCCATACAGAAGAACGGATTCTACTGCAGTTCTAAAAATCTTGGTCTTGATCTTCCTAGACCATGTCAGATTTCCAGAAAGCATCTAGACTCTGCAGGGCTTTCCAAGCAATGTCGTTCCTAGTTGAAGCTACATAAGATCCTAAATATTTGAAGTCATCTACTTCTTCTAGAGAAGTGCCGTTGACAAAGACCCTTTCTCCTGAGTTGAAAGGCCTCAGAATGTTTTAGGACATGTATTTGGTCTTGTCGATGTTGATAAGTAAACCATAGGGAGCTGCAATGTGACATTGCCAATGTCAGAGATGCTTTGGCATAGGCGGCTATTCTCGCTGAAGCTGTCAGGAACTGTAGCTCAGTCGTCAGCGAAGTCCAAATAAGCTATAAAGTCAGTGCCAACTTTAAACCCATCGCGTGGCCCTATTGGCATTGCCAGTCTTAGGATGAAGTCCAGAACGATTATGAAAATGAGTGGAGCAAGAACATCGCCCTGGAGAATTCCGAGGTTGGTCAGGAATTCAAGAGTGCATTGGTATAGCATGTGACTAATAAGGTCCTATTCATATTCGAAACAGATTCTTAATCCTTATACATCACACTATCGTGTCTAATTAATGGTTAGGCCCTCAAACCAATAGCAGAAAACACTTTTTTTTGCCCGTAACAGCTTCTACTATATCTTAAGAGTAAGGTTTACAGCAATCCAGTCCCTAAGACAACCGAAGAACATGAGAGAGGCAATGAGAATGCAGTTGGGCACAGTGCAGTCTGCTGTAGACAATGGGAGACAATTGACTCACCTGATATCAATTATCAGCATGTGCTCTCCAATAAAGGACGATGGTTTGAGCAGATAATAAATTGTTTAGTCACATATTATTATGTTTCATGATTTTTTGATATATTTGTTACATTTATAACCAAAATTTAAAAATTTCTTTAATTTGTACTAAATTTGACAATAAATCAAAAACTGGACACCCTGTAAATAGTCACAATATTAATATAATTGCACACACCTGTAGATCCTGGTTGTTCACAAGCCACCATCACTGGAAAGATTGCGTTCAATATATTATGTACGGGGGAGGGGAGGGGGGGGAGGGGAGGGCCGAGGGGCAAAGTAACTTAACATACGCTGGGTCTTATACCACCAGTGTGTTTCATATTTGAGACCTGTAACTTTGCAGTCGGCATGCTTTAACTACTCATTCGAAGATTCTGTCGCCAAGTAACTTTTGCCCCCCCCCCTCCTCCCTTTCATATAGTTCCATCGACAATGAAGATGTGTAATTCATCAAAGTTGAACTGTTTATTTAAAGTTTCCTTGAAAATTATGTACCAAGCTTCATTTTGGAAACTATAAATTTCAACTTGAAACGAATTCTTCTTTGAAAGTGTTTTCTTAGAATAAATCAGTGGCACAATCAAACGACCATCACTTACCAATTTCAGCTAATAACAATAGGAGCAAGGGAAGCCTCAGACTTCTGGGAAACTTCATCGTGAGCAATATACCTTTAGGTTTCTGACACTGTCTGCTTTGTCTTTCCGATATCATATAATACGTTCTACAACTGTCAGAATAAGTGGTTTTAGTATTTGATTAAAAAACTGTGGAAATATGGTGAATTTCATTTCCTGACAAAAGTGCTTAATAGGGCAGTCGATATCGACTTTTTAGTAAGGACATGTTTTAGGGATCATTGAGAAAATATTGACCCTACAAAATTTAGAGATACTGATAGGTATTTTAAACATTTCTATTTGATTTTAAAATTAACACCTCGTTTTTATGAAGATTTTTAGAATTGATGGTGCGCTGTTTTTTACAGCCTTCTAAAAATCTTAAAAAGCGAGGTCCAAGAATTGCAAAATCGAGTAAAAATTAGTATAGGACTATCTTATCTCTTCTAAATTATCCCTAGAATATTATACTCGATTTTCTGTACCTGATTTAAAATCACTCGCACAATACAATAGCATACAAGCGTTAATCCAGAAAAGTGATACCCCAGAAAAGTTGGGGCCAGAATGGAAATAGCTCAGTGTTGTTAAATTCGATAAAGATTGGTTTAAAAGTATTCGACCTCTCAAAAAACTACGTCTAATTACGTATTAACTATTAAGTCTTTGATCATTTACATCAAACTCCTAGAGTATAGTTGTTAGATACAATATAAAATACGGAATATTTGAACTTTGCCGCGTTAGTAAAATGCTAACAGTTTGCGCGCATTATAATTTTTGTGGAGCATTATATTCCCAAAAAGTCGTACTGATAATTTCCCGCACTGATAATTTCCCGCGAGTGCTGGGATATAATAATGGAGCCACCGGCACCGTCCGGGCCTACAACAAAATATGAACACCGACTGCAAGTCACCTTGATGAGCAGTGCGTATCACATTGCACCATCTTTCACACCGAGACTGTCGTAAATTCTAAATTCGTGCCACGCTTGGATTAGTTTTTCAGTATTTTCTTCACTAGTACGTCCACAAAAGTACGGCAGTTTTGTCTAAAAACTACATATTTTTGAAAATACGCATTTAGCAAGACTGGAAATAAGTAAAGTTGTCCATACGGTCCCTTTACAGTCCCCTCCAGTTACTTATCCAGGAGGCTGTAACTTTGGCGATACATGTGTTTTATACCATACTTGATACGATTGAAAATACATTATACTCCATTATATTAAATGGAAGTTGGGTGTGTAAGAATACGAACAAAATAGTAACCATCAATTAGTAATTACTAATAATCGTAGAACATACATTGGTTTTTATAGCAGATATAACCTGATTCTTCCAAAAATATTAATATTTAAGAGGTTTTGTCGGAATCCGATACGAACACCAATCAAATTATATTTATATATATTAAGTCGGACAAGTGCAAAATCTGCAGATGATTCAGGAAAACAGTACATTTAAAAGCGTTTTCGACAGCAAGACTCCATTTTTAAGGGGAAAGTAGCGTTTCTGAAATCCGCGACAATCACCACTCCAACCGTCGTAAAAATGTTGGATAGGCATTGTCCCACAGTCGGCAGTAATTCTTTGGGTGAATCAGAATGTTGGACGTCGGCGGTTGTTTTTATTAGTTCTCAGGGAATGGAGTGTTTCTTAGCCAAAAAAATTTAGATAGAATCCAAAATTTCAAAAGGTCACTTTTGTAAGAAAACGGCAGCACTAGCAGTAAAAGAGTAAACACTAAACATGTATTGACTATTGATAGCAATAGTTCACTATGCTATCAATAGTCAATACATGTTTATATATTGACGCAATATTAACTGTGAACTTTTACCGCAATTTTAATGACGGTATTTATCAAAAACACTAAGAGTTATACGGCATTTCACGTAATGCGTGATGCGCTACGTACCGTCTAGCTAGGACCAGAGACTCGATCAGTTGATCACATACGTACAGCTATAGCTAGACAACGCATAATTCGGATACGTAACACTAACGCAATGTAACGGGATGCAAACTTTGATCCTAGCTAGACGGCACGTAAGTGACGTAACGTGTTGCGTGATCGAAAACATGTTGATAACATATGAAATCTGTATGGACAGATGTAAAATTCTTGTAGTCGTAGACCGGCAAAAGATTCCCCGATAAAGAAGCGCTTTGTCATAAGGACCTGAGACCTGCTTAACTACCTGAAATAGCATTTAAATCGATTCTTCCCAATTATTGTATGTAAAACAGTATGGAAAGCTTTCATACACAACTATGACATATTGTATATCTAATCTAACTTTATTTGAACGCTGGATGCCCTATAATCGTTCCTATTTTACATCAGTCATCATAAAAATGTTGAATGAGTAACACGTTTTTGAGAATTCACATTATAGCATCAATTTCCTCAGCATCCTTCGAGCGTTTATATTAATGTCCGTTCAGAATTATGTCCGATAAGGAGTACCTAATCAATGGGTTCGAACAGAGACTAACTAAATTTCTAGCTGTACGGCACGTACCGCACAATGCACATCACGTAACGCATCACGTGACGATATCCGTAGCGTCTAGCTAGGGTCGAATAAGCACTAAAAAAGTTAATCAGTTATCAGCTATTCTCCGTGGCAACTGTTACCGTGGCAACTGTTACCGTGGCAACTGTTACCGTGGCAACTGCTTCATAGGAAACTCAACGGGCAGTCTTGTTATATATTTATCTAATTTTATTTACGTTTTTATTGGTGAACTTATTTAAGTATTTAGTGGGTAATAGTAAAGTAGTAATACTTTAAAAACTTTGACAATGCAGGACAGCAAGATACTATGTCATCATAGTTGTTGAGTGCCAATGCATCTACCAAAACAGGTTTCTCAGTAGACCAAACAGATAGTTGTTACTGTAGATAGGTTCCGACAACAAGAGTGCTGCGGCCCGCCCGCTCACCTAGTCACTTGTTAGATTTAGTGGGTAAATCACACTATCTGTCTAATACGGACAGTAAATCTTTTATCGTTTTTTGTCGTTAAGAACGGAAAAATTTGAATAAAACTGTTTTCAGCGTCCATAACAACTAAGAATTTTTGGTAGCTGCTTGGATTCTTATTTTTCACAGCTAAGTTAGTTTAGCTGTGAAAAACGGGCAACACCATTTTATACAGAACTAGAAAGCCCGTGGTAACAGGGACGAAGCTAGTAGTATTCTTTGAAAGAAAGTTTTAATCGCATCAAAAAATATCCATCCCAACCGAAGATACAGCCGATTTAAATATAAAACACTTTAAACACAACGTAATTACCACAAAACCGATTTTAAATATAAAACACTTTAAACACAACGTAATTACCACAAAACCGTCAAAATGACGTTTAAACAATCTTTGCACGTGCGTGTGTGCATTAAAACACCGTTGCTATGGAACGTTTTGGTTGTTACCTAAATTCCTATTTCTCGTCTAATTTGCACGTGGGCGGTCGTACAGACAGACAACATAAACAATTCTTTGAATTATAGTAGAGACTAGAAAGCCCGTGGTAACAGGGACGAAGCTAGTAGTATTCTTTGAAAGAAAGTTTTAATCGCATCAAAAAAGATCCATCCCGACCGAAGATACAGCCAATTTAAATATAAAACAGTTTAAAGACAACGTAATTACCACAAAACCGATCAAAATGACGTTAAAACAATCTTTGCACGTGCACGTGCGCATTAAACACCGTTGCTATGGAACCTTTTGGTTGTTACCTAAATTCCTATTTCTCGTCTAATTTGCACGTGGGCGGTCGTACAGACATACAACAAAAACAATTCTCTGAATTATAGTAGAGATAGAGCAAGCTACATGTAAGGTCACTAAGAGAGGTCTGAGAGAATTGACGTCCTAAGCTATCTAGGGACTACCGGTGGAATATGAATAATCAAAATTCCAACAGGATCTTGTTTAAATCTTCATTGTGGAATCAGCACAATGAAGATAAAAAGATCGTGTTGGACTTTTAATTATTCATTTTCCACCGGTAGTCCCTATAAGCTATCGTTTAAATCATATCGTTCAGCGGCCAGCTTCACAAAGGTCGAGGGTAATGATCCGGAGAGGCGACAGAACACCCAATGACTATTACCGATTAGGTATACCGGTGGAAGATGAACAATTAAAATTCCAACAGGATCTTGTTCTCTTCATTGTGGAATCAGCACAATGAAGATAACAAGATACTGTTGGACTTAAACTTATTCATTTTCCACCGGTAGTCCCTATAAGCTATCGTTTAAATCATATCGTTCAGCGGCCAGCTTCACAAAGGTCGAGAGTAATTCGAAGACGCGACAGAACACCCAATGACTATTATCGATTAGCCATTAATAAAACATAGTCTTGAAGCTGGGCCGGGGAGCCAGGAATATCATACTAAATACGAGAATTATCTGAAATTGCAGTATAAATTTAACACAATCGCGTACATGGTTACCTTAATTATGTCATTCTACAGTACAACCGATCTTAACCGTTAATTATCCGAATTATCATGCATTACCCATTAATAAAACATTGAACCTGGGGTTGTGGGGTAGTGGAGTACGAGGAATATCAAACTAATATAGATACAATTTGAGGATTCTCTAAGCTCAATCTCACCTTCAGCTATTCCGCGCAGCACTCAACAGCCAAGGTATTTAAATGGTATTATAATGCGAGCGTGCTAAATCACTCTACACTCGATCTTTGAGGTTGAAACCAACTTGAATCGATGAATTTTTGAACGCTGATTCCGAATTACCCCATGGCATAGGGTTAAAATGCTCCCGTGGCAAGATATTGGCGGACAACTGTCTCGATCACGTGATATGACCGTATAAGGAAGTTGGTATAGTTTCTCGTTAGGGTTAGGGTTTCAGCATATTTGAAAACATGCATTACATGTAAGAATACGAACAAAATAGAGGAACAGCGCACCATCAATTAGTAATTACTAATAATCGTAGAACATACATTGGTTTTTATAGCAGATATAACCTGATTCTTCCAAAAATATTAATATTTAAGAATCCGATACGAACACCAATCAAATTTGTGCCCCATTTTATATCATATTTATATATATTAAGTCGGGCAAGTGCAAAATCTGCAGATGATTCAGGAAAACAGTACATTTAAAAGCGTTTTCGACAGCAAGACTCCATTTTAAGGGGAAAGTAGCGTTTCTGAAATCCGCGACAACCACCAATCCATCCGTCGTAAAAATGTTGGTTAGGCATTGTCCCACAGTCGGCAGTAATTCTTTGGGTGAATCAGAATGTTGGGCGTCGGCGGTTGTTTTTATTAGTTCTCAGGGAATGGATATTTATTTAGGAGTATTTCTTAGCCCAAAAAATTTAAATAGAATCCAAAATTTCAAAAGCACTTTTGTAAGAAAACGGCAGCACTAGCAGTAAAAGAGTAAACATGTATTGACTATTGATAGCAATAGTTCACTATATGCTATCAATAGTCAATACTTGTTTATATATTGACGCAATATTAACTGTGAACTTTTACCGCAATTTTAATGACGGTATTTATCAAAAACACTAAGACCTTAGAGCTATACGGCACTTCTCCGGAGAGGCGACAGAACGTCCAATGACTATTACCAATTAGCCATTAATAAAACATCGTCTTGAACGTGGACCGGGGAGCCAGGAATATCAAAACTAAATACGAGAATTATCTGAAATGGCACCATCACTTGGTTGCCGTAATTGTCCCATTCTACAGTCTACCCGGCTTCTTGGCGAAATAATGAGCATTACCCATTAATAAAATAATAAAACATCATCTTCAACCTGGGATGGGGTAACAAGAATTTGCTCTAACCATAGTCCTCTCGCACTTCCAGTACCGTAACTGCTCAATTTTACAGTTCCATTCTAAAATTAAAAGTACAACCAATCTTTACCAGAACTCTTGGCAACAGAACGCCCATTACCCAGGCGACAGAACGTCCAATGACTATTACCGATTAGCCATTAATAAAACATCGTCTTGAAGCTGGGCCGGGGTGCCAGGAATATCAAACTAAATACGAGGATTATCTGAAATTGCAGTATAATAACACAATCGCGTACATGGTTACCTTAATTATGCCATTCTACAGTACAACCAATCTTAACCCGGCCTCTTGGCGATAGAACGACCATTATCATTATGCATTATAATGGGTAATGCATCATCATGCATTACCCATTAATAAAACATTGAACCTGGGGTTGTGGGGTAGTGGAGTACGAGGAATATCAAACTAATTATATAGATACAATTTGAGGATTCTCAGAGCTCAATCTCACCTTCAGCTATTCCGCGCAGCACTCAACAGCCAAGGTATTTAAATGGTATTATAATGCGAGCGTGCTAAATCACTCTACACATGATCTTTGAGGTTGAAACCAACTTGAATCGATGAATTTTTGAACGCTGATTCCGAAAGATCCCATGACATATTATTAAAATGCTCCCGTGGCAAGATATTGACGAAAAACTGTCTCGATCACGTGATATGACCGTATAAGGAAGTTGGTATAATTTCTCGTTAGGGTTAGGGTTTCAGCATGATATGCTTTTGTTAAGGATTGGGTTAGGATTACGATTGGGATCAGATTAGAGGGTTAGGGTTTCGAATAGTCGTTCAGGGCCAGCTAGAGAACGGGTTGAAAAAGTCACGTGACAGTCTAGTGTAGAGTGATTAATCATCATCCATTATAATGTACGAAGGTTCCTCAATTAAAGGATGTATAATGTGATACGCGCTGTTCATCAAGGCGACATCTTGGTGACATCAAGGTGACTCAACGGGCGTCTGATAATATTTCCTCAAGACACGCATGCAGCAGCGCTCAGTGTTCACGACTTTTCGGGGATATAATTCCCGGTGAACATTACAAGGGTAAGATGTTGAAATTGTAGGCTCGAGCCACTTAACATTTAGTGAACGATGCAGTTTACTACTAAATACTTCACGTACATTCTCTTTCCTTCTAGAAGCCTAATGATCTGGGTGGTTCGCAGGTCAGAATCCCTTGATTGAGTTCTCAACAAATGTTAGGTAATTAAAACGGCTCAAACTTTATAATATTACGCACAAATTCATTAAATAGATGGCTCAAGTTTATGATGACATAACCAATAAAATCCAGCAAATATTGAGTACCTAACCCACTGTGAACGGTAATGTGTTAACTAAACTTTTCTAAAAATCTAAGTAAGTCCCATATCTCTGATATCCAAAATATTTGTGGAATGTGGAATTATCGAAACAAATTATACGAGTGAATTCTGGGCCACCCTGAGACGTGTACGAAGCAATATAATATGTTATTGACGAGAAGATCATGGCCATCATGGCCAATGTTAGTTTTAGTTTAACTAAATGTCTATTTTATTGATATTTATGATCAGCAATACTGCAACTGATCGATGTCCGTCCCCTCGCCCACTCCCTGTGAATGAGTTAATAAACAAACACGAGCACCCAGAAACGAAGGAAAGGAGCTCGCTCTCCAATGTGATGATAAAATAGCTACTCTACTATACGGCTCCGGTCCTGTGACCCGACATTGGTCGATGTTAACTGCGGCATTATCTAACTCTGAGAACTGTTATCATTGTTCTCCAAAGTGTTAACAATTGAGCTTGGGATTCTCTAGGAAGCCCTAGCGATGTAAATCAGTTAATTGGGACTCGATAAGTTGAGAGTTATACAGGTTACTACCGTCATCGAGGAGCTAAAAATAAAGAAGAGAGAGAGAGAGGGAGAGAGAGAGAGAGAGAGAGGGAGAGAGAGAGAGAGAGAGAGAGAGAGAGAGAGAGAGGAGAGAGAGAGAGAGAGAGAGAGAGAGAGAGAGAGAGAGAGAGAGAGAGAGAGAGAGAGAGAGAGAGAGAGAGAGAGAGAGAGAGAGAGAGAGAGAGAGAGAGAGAGAGAGAGAGAGAGAGAGGAGAGGAGAGAGAGAGGAGAGAGAGAGAGAGGAGAGAGAGAGAGAGAGAGGAGAGAGAGAGAGAGAGAGAGAGCGAGGGAGGGAGGGAGGGAGGGAGGGAGGGAGGGAGGGAGGGAGGGAGGGAGGGAGGGAGGGAGGGAGGGAGGGAGGGAGGGAGGGAGGGAGG
Organism: Bolinopsis microptera; assembly: GCF_026151205.1. Taxonomy (NCBI): domain Eukaryota; kingdom Metazoa; phylum Ctenophora; class Tentaculata; order Lobata; family Bolinopsidae; genus Bolinopsis; species Bolinopsis microptera. The sequence goes on along the minus strand of NC_087082.1, from coordinate 7,440,615 downwards.
GAGGGAGGGAGGGAGGGAGGGAGGGAGGGAGGGAGGGAGGGAGGGAGGGAGGGAGGGAGGGAGGGAGGGAGGGAGGGAGAGAGAGAGAGAGAGAGAGAGAGAGAGAGAGAGAGAGAGAGAGAGAGAGAGAGAGAGAGAGAGAGAGAGAGAGAGAGAGAGAGAGAGAGAGAGAGAGAGATGTAACATTCCTCCTGTAATGTTACATTGCTGGATCGGAAAATAAATATTGTACGGTTTAAAAGGTACGTGACATGTCCACGTTTTTGCTCCTGAAAATAACCCATGTTTTCTTTGGAGTTGGGGGTGATGTTTAATATAAACCTAGATATATATAATATCTAGGTTAGGAATACTACAATCTGTTATTCCTGCTTTGAAAATAATAGTCTTTTTGATGCAATTAAACAGATTCAAACCACCCAGCGGAGACATACACCAAAACCGTTTTTGATTTGGTCGGGGATATAGCTTCATATTCGGAAAATATACTAGATTTAAGGCAATATGTTTTGGCACTTCACAAATTTTTTATAAAAGTACGCATCTTCGGAAGAATTCGCTTTTTGTTTTCAAGACGTTCTTTCCAATTGGGTTAATTCTGTAATATTACTGTAATACCCAATTTTGAACCATTTTTAGGGTAGATTTTAATGTTACCGAACCTCCACGATCATTTTTACGAGAAGCTCTCCAACAAGAGATGACTTAGTTACAAGCCGATTAAAGCTGTGTGAAGAATAATTTAAATTTGTTGCCCGACAAAATTGTAAATCAAAATGCTACTAATCATACAGTTCTTGAGATATCGTTTCACAAATTCTTGTGATTGTAGCTGAAAGTAGTAGACAAATTTTTGCAGCCGGATTTTTGAGAATTGTATTTTTAATGTGTGAAAGAAGGGCCAAAAATAGCCGATTTACGGCTTGAAATACCTGTAACTTCTTAAGTACATTTATTTTTAAATAATTTATAAAATTTGAAGAAACATTATCTTATCAATTTTGGAGCATTTATTTTCTAGTATATACAAGCAGCGACTTCACGCTGCGTCACAAGGAGTAATATGTTACATGAGGTCGAAATGTACGATATCTAAAGTAAAATAGTGTGACTGACTAATAACATCAGAGTACACGTCTACGCTCCCAAGACATGCTTTGAATGCATCGAGGTGTAATAAATGAATCTTATAATTATTCCCTGTCATATAGATTGAGATTATTTAGTATGTGAACGATCCCCCACCCCCTCATCCCATACCCTGACCAGCTTTTGAACTGTATAAACCAACATTGTACAAGGTACAGGTATAGTAGAAAAATACATAGTCGATTAGATTTAGTGCGTACAGATAATTGTTCTGTACTCTTGCTTCTGTTTTGTACAGTAATACCCCGATTTACCGCTGCCATTTCCTTCCTTCAAATTTGGAATAAGCCTGTAAATGTAAACGATAAAAACCCTGATTTACCGCGCCTTTTACCTTTCCCCCAAACTCCACGGGTTTTACATACCTTACGAGACATATTTAAAAGGTACGAAAGTCGGTGATTTTTCGAAAAAACACCATAGTTTCGGACTACCAAAATTTAGGTCACCGTCATTATTTTCCCCAAATCATTTTTCACGTATTTTCTTACTTACATACTATCAATATAAGTTATAAATATGATTCATGACGGTTGGACACGTTCCATTAGAAGTCAGCAAGCTCTGCTACTATTTCATTTGCCACGGCGGTGAAATTTCGGGATCGGTGGAGGATAACAAACACCGGCGGTCTCCCATTCCGTCTGGAGGATTGGAAGTCAAGTTAAAACTAACTTTCAAAGGCGCCGGAGAAACTGTTTATAAGATGAAACAGCTTGTTAGAGGTGCCTACACTGGGACTACACTGGAGAGAAAAGTCCCTGAACCAGAAGATTAAGAAGAAATTGACTTGTAATTTTTCAAATTTCATATTATATTTTATATAATATTTTATATAATAATAATATAATACATACATATTTCATTACACTGGAGCTTACTTAGTGTAATTTCCTCCAGTCTGCGCCGCGTACGTTTATATAGGCGCGCGGCGCAGACTGGAGGAAATTACACTGTGTAAGCTCGATCCAGTGTAATGTATTATGTATGTACTACGGCTTTATTGATTTTCTCAAATATTGGGTTTTATTTTTGTAAAATAAAGAAATGAAAAAAATCCCCAAATATCATAATTTAATTTGGGGTACGAAATGCGGTGGTTTTCGGCAAAAAATCCCATATTTTCGTTCCCAAATCATTTAGGTCACCAGAATTATGTCGAATATAGATATGTCTCGTAAGGTAGTCTGTGCGAGCGTAAGACCACAGGGAGGGGTGCTCTGTTTCTGAAGTTGTTACGGATGTAGCGCACAGATTAGCACACGTGCTATAAAACCAGCGTCCAGCATCTATGGTGTGTTAATGTTTCTTTTGTTTTTATTTCTTTTGAACTCATCAGCTGTGTTTTATACAATCTCATTTGAAGGTTACAACTGCCAAAAGTTGGCCCCCACCCATCATAATAATATCTACATAGGGCTGTGCAATTTCCGTTGTCCTTAAAAAACAGCATTTCCATAGCATGAAATGAGCTATAGAAACAAAGTCTTCTAGTACACTGAACCTTACCTTGCTCTACTATTCTATAACGGGTATTTTGTTTGTTGTGTGTGGAGTGTGGACGAGGTTCTGCCGTGAGGAAAATAAAATTACTTCGCAGAGTTCACTTGACATCTTCACAGGTCTGGTTAGCCTACTTCCCTCCTCCTATATCAGACAACTCCTCTCGGAATGTGTAGGATCTTCGTCTCAAGCTTCAACAACTTGGATCAGATTCGTGGCACAATTCCAGCAAGATGTTGGATATAGTTGGAGTGGAAGCGTGTCCCAAGCACGACCCCGTGGAGGTCTGACCTGGTTCTTGACATGCTCGGTTGCCAGGAGAATGTCCTCAGTTGTCATAGCAACGTGACCACGACACAGAGTGTTATGATGACGTCACCATGACAACTGAAATACACTCCCCTGGAACAGAGCACTCCGAGAACACGTGCTCTGGTGCCCCTGGCCGGCCCCTCCCGACCGCTAGCTGCCTTTTTGTAGCAGAGAGCGCGGCTGATACCGGGAGGGGAGGCCAAAGAGCAGGGTTCTAACTAGAACCAGCTGTACTCGGACAGCCGGCCTAGTTAGAGCCCAATCGGAAACAGAAAGCGACACATAACACGCGACATCCAGCAGACAGGTCTACTGGACTAGCCGTGCCGCTCAATGCTTAAACGAAGAAGTCAAGTAAGCTTGCGAAGTATTTTATTTTGTCCCACGACAGGACCTCATGCCATCCAAACACCATGTCGGGGGGCCGAGGCTCGTTGCTACTTTACGTGGAGAAAGTATAAAACACAGCAACGAATAAGCTGGTCTCACACACCGAGCAAGTTATAAGCCCTGTGTCACGTGACTAACGCGTCGTGTCACGTGCGCGAGCAGGATGAGTCACGTGCTGTCCACATGCTACTTGTTGCTACCCGGATAAACACCACGTGGGCGCTGGCTGGGCGCTGATTAGTTGTTGCCAGTGCCATCGGTTGATCAACATTGTGCAGGCCTGCCGTGCGCCTCCACAGGGCCCTCATTTAAGTGGTCTACCTAGTGCGATTGGACGCAAATATGCAGAGCTGGTTTTCTTTTATTAGTCACTTTACTAAAGGCAGACCATTACGCCTCTTCCACGGATCATCTGGTGACCTCACCGACTAATGTTATTATTTCAGCGATGAGGCTATCATATTCCCGGCTTGCAATGAAAACAAATGAGGTCATTCTAGAACCTGGCTCAGTGCTTTTTATCGACAGTATTCTTATCTGCTGTAGAATTAATACACTACTGCAAGAATTACACTTTTCTGCAAGAAATACACTTTTACACAAGTGCTTAGCTATAGTGTTTTCTAATACGAACCTATTATATAGTGGGTGCAGTGTGCACGGTAAAAACTGGGGTGTAAGGAGTTTAGGGACTAGGGATGAAAACTGCGTACATTTTCAAATTTGAATTGTTGCTCCCATGACAACGACGGTATCACCTTCACAAGTGTATAGCTCATTATCCCTTGTAGGTGAGACTCACGTGTGGAATAACTACTCTCACATTTGGGAAACACATCCACGTACTGTGACTAACAAACCACTTTAATTGTTGTATAATAGATCCCTGGAGGATAGTAGATACCTCCATGTAGCAGTTGTGTATTATACTCTACCAGTTACTATGGAGATAGTGGATACCTCCATGTAGCAGTTGTGTATTATACTCTACCAGTTACTATGGAGGATAGTAGATACCTCCATGTAGCAGTTGTGTATTATACTCTACCAGTTACTATGGAGGATAGTGGATACCTCCATGTAGCAGTTGTGTATTATACTCTACCAGTTACTATGGAGATAGTGGATACCTCCATGTAGCAGTTGTGTATTATACTCTACCAGTTACTATGGAGATAGTGGATACCTCCATGTAGCAGTTGTGTATTATACTCTACCAGTTACTATGGAGATAGTAGATACCTCCATGTAGCAGTTGTGTATTATACTCTACCAGTTACTATGGAGATAGTGGATACCTCCATGTAGCAGTTGTGTATTATACTCTACCAGTTACTATGGAGATATGAGCTGTAGGAGTGTGATGACTCTGGGAGAATATTTTGGGATTAGAACTAAATATTACATTGAATACAAGTCCTCTGTAATTTGTACCTTGTATTGTGTCTGACAGTTGTTCAAAAGTCTGTCTGTTCTATCACACTAATTCTCAGTGCTACATTGCACTGCGCTATGTTCCGTGTACTAACTAATTATCAGTAATTATCAGTTAATCACCCTACTTAAATCCCACAACTTGTGTTCTCCACTTGAGACCTACTACCTGAGACCTCTAACTTGAGACCTAATAACTTACTGTTTCAGGTTCTGTCAGCTACTGGCTAGTTCTCGAGACAGCTCGCTAGATCTCAACTACGCGTGCTCCAAGCTAGGTGTAGCTAAACGGCGCATATACGACATTACGAATGTGCTGGAGGGAGTGGGCCTGATTGAGAAAACTACTAAAAATCTTATTAAATGGAGGTAGGTTTATGCGAGGGGTTTTTTTTTCAGGTTGTATTTATTTAATTTCTCCATTCGAGCAATTTATATTTTCCCGACATTTTAAGAAAACATGTTTTAAAATTGAAACAGTGATGGAAACAACTAGTTCTCTGGCTCTACATAATGCTTCTGAACATTAATTGTTTAGCTGCAAGACTACGTAAGATGTGAGACGAACTTTGGTCTGGCATTTTAAAATACCTGTCACGTGCTTAGATAACAAGCTTATCATAGATAACAAGCTTATCACGTGATCTTGTAGAAGTGCAGGACAGACTGCCAACTAGCTTGCTAACCAAGGGAGTGTTTTTAAATTGTCTCTTTGTTATGACAAGTACTGTGTATTTACTTTACCTTCACTTTCACTTTCAGGGAGAACACAGAGCAAGATACGGACCCTGACAGTATAGCTGAGAAAGAGAAACAGAAGAAAGTAACCCTCCTCCAATCCGAAATATACTCCTTACAATTGCAGGTAGCTATACTGTTGTTATACCAGACTAACGTAGCAGAGACTGACTACAGTGATTCATCATTTTACACTGTACAATATACAATATACATATTATATCATAGCGTAAAGTGTATTGTATAGTGTATACACTATTATACATGATGCGTAAATCAAATACGTCCTGCACATACTGAACTTGAAGAGGATCCAATTGAGAGCTTCTAATTTGATAATTGCACTACTGTTATAGATTATAGAACTTTGTGGAATCTTGTTTAATCTTCTGAATGGCTACCACCTGTTCTCCTAACTTGTATTTATAGTTATATAAATAATTCATTTCATTCTAGTCTTTTCTATTCATTCCAATCTTTTCTACTCTAACGTGTACATTTTTTTCAATTCTCGTAGCAATTTTCTGTAATCATAATGTAATAATGCAATAATCAGATACTCATGTTATATACACATGTATACTATACATGTGTATAAATATTCGCACTATAAACAAAGTACTATAAACACCCAGTAAAAAGTTAGAGCTTATACAGTACGTATTTTCAGGAGCAGCATTTAGACAAGCAAATAATAGGAGCCCTAGTTCAGGAGCTGAATCTCATAGCATCAGACAACTGCAAGGAGAACCACCCGTAAGTTTCAGTATTGTAGGGGGGGGGGGGGCAGCATTTTAGTTGTTTTATATCTTTTTTAGAACATGCTTGTCAATTTGCTTGATTTGGTAGACGGATCTGATTCAAGATCGGATGCTGCAAGGTGTGCAAGTTCAAGGTCTCTTTTAGAATAATTCCTTATTTAAAAGGCTGCTTCAGTAAAGTAAACATTAACACAATTAATAGTAGTGAAAGAAAGATTGAATTATAAAAGTACAGTTTATGATGGGAAGACGGACAGTGTTTTGTTGTGGAACTTTGTAAGTAAGCTCCTTTTGAGTCACTACACATTTTTCAGTGAAAAGTCATAGTTTTATAACAAACACAATCAATAATGATAACTATTGAAATTACATGTGGAATGTGGATTTACATATATCTCAGAACTCCATATTACCTTATATGGGTATCACGTGGTACTCCTAACAGTGATACCTTTTATGGACATTACGTGGTACTCCTACCAGTGATCATACCCACTAAACTCAACAGGACAGTAACTCCTCAATATAATCGTCTCAGCAGGTATATCTCTAGCGCACATCCCACACCTATGCTTATCCAGTCTAAACTCCATATCTGCAACATTGGTCCTCTTCTCACTGCTCCAGAGCCTCTCTGCTACAGCTGATGCTCGAGGGAATGTCCTGGAGAGAATATTAGTGGCATCCACATACTCTCCCCACATACACGCCTCCCCTCCAATCACCAGATTCAGCTCCTCTGCAGTGGCTCCGGGGATTTTGAGAGGTTCTACTTGGTAGTATGTCTTCCAGTCCCGACTAAAGGAGATGTAGTTGAGGTACCAGGGGCTGGAGAGGATGGTTTTGTAGCCTGCTTTGATAACTTTACCCATAGTCGCCTGCCACTTATCCTTCCAGACGTGGATTATAGTGTCGGGCTGTATCTGTAGGTTGTTATTGAATATCTCCTCCCAGACCACGTAGCTGGTGTTTAAGTGGTGGACTATATCCAGCAATCTCTCCTCGTAGTAGCTCTCCAGGTCGTTAAAGTTCTGGATCCCCTGCTTCTTCATCCACGCTACCAGCTCCTGGTTAGCAGCCCAACAATTGAACGGTACTTCGTCTCCTCCGAGATGTATAAAACCACTAGGGAACAGTGAGGTGACCTCCGCAAGCAGTTTCTGTAGGACCTGGTAGTTGGCCTCCACAGATGGGTTGATGGGTCCGTAGTCTCCACCAAACGTGCCCACACCCGGACAATGAGTCAGGAAGTTCTCCAGTCCTTTACCCCAGGATAAGGTGTGTCCGGGGGTATCAAACTCAGGGACCACCACAATACCGTGATCCTCCGCATAACTTATCACCTGCAGAATATCAGAGATTCTGTACACGTGGTTCATGTCATACGCTCCCTTCTCAGCCAGGGAAGGGAAGGTGGGACTATAGTAGGGGAAGGAGGGATCGTCAACTATGTGCCAGTGGAGCACGTTAAACTTGGACATGGCTAGACCTGTTATCACCTTCTCAATTGTATCTACTGGCAGAAAATGACGAGATGTGTCTATTAGGAACCCTCGGTAAGTGAACCTGGGATAGTCCTTAATCTTAACAGAAGGGAAGGTGCCGTCAGTGATGTTGTAGAGCTGGTAGAACGTTTCCAGGCCCCGCACCACTCCGAACCTTGTCTTGGCTGCTAGTTTCACCACTGGAGACAGAGGGTTGATGTTGAGGGTGTAACTCTCGTCTACTCCTATCTTTAGTTGAGCTGTGGGGTCCGCCACTGTAACGCTTACCTCTGTGACATAACCGTCCGGGGAGGCTGGACCACGTTCAAACCTGCAAGTTACCCTGGTTAGTGGTTACCATGGTTACCCTAGTTACCCTAGTTACCCTGGTTAGTGGATACCCTAGTTACCCTCGTTACCCTAGTTACCCTGGTTAGTGGTTACCCTAGTTACCCTAGTTACCCAAGCTCTCTAAAATGTCCAGTTTGTGAAATGCTAACCTCTCAAAGTACCGCTCGTATCTAGAGATGGTCGAGGAGATAACCTTGTCTTCTCGTAGCTTATCTGTAGTTATCTTAAACTCCTCCACATGAAGACTTCTCCTTACCGTGGAGATCATCTCCGCTTCCTGCGAAGGAATTGCTAATTAATTACTAATTAATTCAATTAGGAGGTCAGACAACTCGACTCGTCCTGCTTGGATGATCAACAAACTAGCTCTTGACTCAGCCTGCTGACATCATTTCACATTTGTATCAACTATCGTTTTAAAAACTTTTTCTACTGGCAGAAACAACAATAGATGAACGTGATGTTAAACATGTAAAATTTGTTAAATGATCACTACTCACTTGAGGGAAGGGGACAACCGGTAGAATATTAAAATTAGCCTCTCCGACCGTTAGTAACAAACTTAACAACAGAAACATCATGCTGGCTGCAGGCTGTCACAATTGTGTTCAAAATACAACAAGCTTGGTTCAATGTAGATTGTCAACGCTACGTGACCTCACACGGCAGATAATATTGGTATACTTGATAACAGAGTATAAGGTGACAAGTAAAAAGTAAAGCTTATTTACTTAGTCATTAAAATTAACCGCATATAACCTCATAGAAACTCAAAACAGTACATAATATTACGTGATAGTAAACCTTTACTATTATGAGTATACATATTATAATATAATACACAAGATTAAAGAATAATGAAATTGTTCTTATTATTGTTCTTATTACCTGCTATGCACGAAGATCTGATAACCGTACAGAACACGCGAAACATAATACCCCCGTTCCTTATTCCCAATATATTCCTTGTTTGCCATCTCTACATAACACATGCTGCCATCTCTGCATAATACCATCGTTATTGTGGGGAGTGGGAAAATTAACCCTGTGCTTCTCGTTCGTTTATCAGTTGGTGTCTACTGATCATTTGCCAAACTAATAAGTGCTTTCAGTTTATATTTTGTATATTTTACCGTTTCCAGGATTATTGGTGTCCTAGCTTGGTTTAGTTTCTGGAGTATGTCTCTAGTAACTAGTTACTATATGTAGTTACTACTAAGTACTACTACTATAGCTACTAGGTCACTTTGTGACGTTGCTTGAAATCGTTAACCATGTGGCCTGGGGTCGTGTGCAACCCCAATATTAACCCCGGTTATAACCCAAATATTAAGAAGGAACATCCCACAGGAAAACATACGTGGTTAACGATGACTTGGAGGGTATAGAAGAGTTCTGGGGTCAGATTCTCGTGGCGGTTCCTGCTCCCAGTCAGGCTAAGTTAGAGTTCCTAGATCCTGAGGGAACCGACTCGGTAAGCTTATTTTATAGCTTATTATTATTACTATACATTTATCATAAATATACTATTATTACGGCATTTCTCAATTATGTTATCTTAGTGCACAATATGTGCTGTGTATGTAACATACTTACTACTAAGTATATACTTAGTGTATACTTAGTGTACTGTGTATATGAGGTGGTGTTCACTAATATTCACTGTATTTTCCAGGAGATCAGGATAAAAGTGAGTAGCGAGGGTATACCATTTGACGTGTTCCCAGTGTTCCCCAAAGACCCAGAAGAGGCGGACACCACCATCAAGACAGAGCCCCCGTCAGAACCTCCCGACACAGCGGGCCCCTCCTCTTCCTTTACCTCCTCCTTCCCCGCCCCTTCTCTCCAATCAGCCGCTCCTTCTCACTCCTCTCTCTTCTCCTCCCCCCAAAAGAAATCCCTCTCCATGACCCCCAAGAAAACCCCCCTGAAAACCCCCGTCAAACTAGCTCGTCAGTCTCTAGATTTCCCCTCCCCAACTTGTGCTCTAAAGTCCCCCTTTGGGTCGCCCTACAGGTCCTCACCCTACAAGTCTCCCTTCAAGAGGAAACTGTCTTTTGGGCTGCCAGCCAGTCCGGACCTCAACCTGGACTTTCTGTGCGGACTTGACGATACGGAGGGGATAGCTGAGCTGTTTGACATGTGGTGATCAGTCACGTGACCAGTTATCTTCCAGAGAGAAGTTGAAGAGAGTTAAAGAAGGTACCTGTACACCTGTGTACTTCAACATTTATCGCAAATTTCCTTGTATAAAAAGTTTTATGTTCTGCTGTTTACGTTTGAAATGACTATAATATGATATGAATCTTGATTTCCTCCGTTTAAAACGCATTACTTTATGTAAATACTAGTAGTGAATCTTGACTACAAGCTGCATCGAGTAATTTAAACGATGAGATTACATTTCAATGTAATTATTTTAGAATGTAGCCCTCTTGTTCAACTTTTACGGGGTTTTGAATTTCGCTGACTTTTTAGTGTTTTACATAGACCGTTACCATGGTTACAGTTACCATGGTTACAGTTTCCATGGTTACAGTTACCATTGTTACAGTTACCATGGTTACAGTTACCATGGTTACAGTTACCATGGTTACATTTACCATGATTACAGTTACCATGGTTACAGTTGTTTTTACTTATGTTTAGCTGTTAATCGTAATGCAGAATAATATGTAGTTAGTGCTCATTTAGCACTTACTAGCACTAATTAGTGCTAGTAAGTCCTCATTATTCAGTAGTTTTAGTAAAGTATTAATGGTTAACATTAACGTTGGATAGGTTTATATTAGATGGTTTACCGATGTTCGTATGAAGTGAAGAGCTCACATGGGGTACTGGAAATGACAGGAGCTCATCTGTAATTCTGAAACAAAGTGCTTTGAGTGCTATTGTAAGACATCTGTTCATCAAACCAATTTAATCGACAATGTTTTAGAAATTTGCTCAACTACAAGCGATGCTGCGAATTAGATAGTAGTTTGTCGAATTACGTTTAATTAAATGTTCCGTCACTGTCAAGATGATGCAAAAGTCAATGTTTTACTTAAGTTATTTAAGAGCAGCAGGAATGTGTTAGTACATGAAATCTAAACGTCCTTATCTCCTTATTTCATATGAGTCACATGTTGATATCGCACAGTGCGCGCCACGTGATTTGCACGTGCATAACACATGATACCGGAGCACACGCTGGTATCGGGTAAAGGGAGACTGTTCTTAAAGTTTGCCTCAAATCAAAATGGGGGTTTTATATCTTATCATTCTTAAATCTGTAATTATTACTTGTATCTTTTATTTGTCTGAAATCTACTGTTCTTTGTTTTATTTGATCTAGAATGTTTGAGAAACTTGGGAGTTTAATTTCACGGTCACTTCCTAAAAGCAATCTGTTAGACCGAGCTGGTTACACTATGCTGTAATCATATATCTGCCTACAGTGCGACTTTAAGTGCAATCGACTGTCCGATCCTTTTTTCCTCCCTGTTATGTCTAATATAACCCATAACCCTCCACTAATTATGGTCACCAATATAACCCATAACCCCCCACTAATTATGACTAATATAACCCATAACCCCCCACTAATTATGACTAATATAACCCACAACCCCCACTAATTATGACCAATATAACCCATAACCCTCCACTAATTATGACTAATATAACCCATAACCCCCCACTAATTATGACTAATATAACCCATAACCCCCCACTAATTATGACTAATATAACCCATAACCCCCACTAATTATGACCAATATAACCCATAACCCTCCACTAATTATGACTAATATAACCCATAACCCCCCACTAATTATGACTAATATAACCCATAACCCCCCATTAGGAAGATGTCCGCCTTCTCAGAGGTAAACTATGTTGACCTTCCTGCTGTATTTGCCCTCTCTGCTAGACATGACGCTGATCCTCATCCTGAAAAGGTGAGCATTGCTACCTCACTTATACTACTTCACTATCTCACATCCTTATCTATTCATTTTTTAATCTTCGAAGACCATTTAAAAATTGAAGTGTCTATGTACACTGTACAGGGGCCGGGCTAGTCATTGGTTAGGGGGCCATCTACTTGGGACGTCCTGCAAATAGGGATGGGGGTGGCTTTGGAATTTCGGAAAAATCCGGACAGGGAGAGGGGGGTGGGGGCGGTTTCTGAAAATCCGGACGTCCGGAAATTTTGGAAGAATTAACGAAAAAGTCCCATTTATTTCAACTCTTTGACACTAATTGCTCTGTTAGTTTAGATCCCTGTATTTTGAACGAGTACTTAAATGTACTTAAATGTAACTGTGCTAAACTTGTTCGACACTAAATGTATTATTGTCTATTTTAAGTAACTATTTACACATTTTATTAACAATGAATTTGAGTTGGTTTTATTTGTACTCTTAAATGTAGCTGAAAATCCGGACGTCCGGGGGAAGGGGTGGTTTTGAAAATTCGGACACCGTACCCAGACAGGGGGAGGTGGCGGTCTGAAAATCTGCGATTTTGGCGGATGTCCTAAGTAGATGGCCCCTAGGCCTAGGTGTATTATTCATGATTCAATATTTTGAGATGTAACCTGTAAGCACCTGAATAAAAATCTGTTACAGGTGAAGCTGACTGTAGGAGCATACCGTAATGAAGCTGGGAAACCTTGGGTCCTTCCTGTTGTTAAAAAGGTAAGAAGTGCTACTTTAGTGGCAATAAATACTATCTTTGGGGAAGGGGCAGTTTTTATTTCTTTAGCTATTTATTTCCAAACCGTATGTACTATAGTTAGGGGGAGCCGGGGGAGGACAATATAAGTATAACATAACACCTCGCTCAACTCCAAGATTTGTTCAAATCAAAATAAAGTTATTATATCACAAAAACAAAATTATTTAAATTTCTTGGGTACAAATTTGAATTATCAGATATATCAGATAATTTTCTAAAAATAAATTACTTTTTTACTTACAGCATGAAAACTTATCTTTAAATAAATCTGCTGTTAGAAATTTATTTACTTACTAGCTTATCATTCCGACAAGCTCAGGGTTATGTATTTTGTCAGGTGTTGCGGTTCTTTTGCGATAGTCAAAACGCGACAACTAGCGCTGGATGGCGACAACTAGCGCTATCCAGCGCTAGTTGTCGCCATCCAGCGCTAGTTGTCGCTATCCAGCGCTGGATAACGCTGGCCAGCGCAAAATATATATGTTCGATAATTGTCGCTATCCAGCGCAAGTTGTCGCCATCCAGCGCCAGGGACAAAAGGATTTCGCGATTATTTTGGCCAAAATTCGCGATACCGCGATTTTTAACAGACTATACATTAAACTACAATTTGTCGCAAATAATGGGAAAAATCGCGATTCCGTACATGCCGCGATTTCCTTTTGTCCCTGTCCAGCGCTAGTTGTCGCCATCCAGCGCTAGTTGTCGCTATCCAGCGCTAGTTGTCGCTGGCTATGCGACACTGTCGCACGCGATAGTTTGCGATGGCGCAACTGGCCATCGCAAAAACAGTTCGATAACTAGCGCTGGATAGCGACAACTAGCGCTGGATAGCGACAACTAGCGCTGGCCAGCGCTAAGCGATAGCCAGCGCTGGCCATCGATATCCAGCGCAAAATTTTTGCGCTATTACTCGTCAGCCAGCGCTAGCCAGCGCTAACCATCGCTAGCCAGCGCAATGTATCAAAATCATATACTTGCGATATTAGTCGGATGATGATTAATCACTTTACACTCGACTGTCACGTGACTTTTTTAACCCATTCTCTGACTCTAGCTGGTTCTGAACGACTTTTCGAAACCTTAACCCTCTAATCTGGTCCTAACCCTAACCCAATCCTTAACAAAAACATATGCTGAAACCCTAATAATAACGAGAAATTAGACTAACTTCCTTATACGGTCATATCACGTGATCGATACATGTACAGTTTTTCGCCAATATCTCGTCAGGAGAGCATTTTAACCATATGTCATGGGCCCATGGGGGTTGATTCGGAATTAGCGTCCGAAAATACATCGATTGAAGTTGGTTACAACCATCGGGGGCCCTTTTAGAACAATCTCGAAGATCGACTGTAGAGTGATTTCGCACGCTCGATATTAGTATTACTCGTCAGCCAGCGCTGGCCAGCGCAATATAGTTGCGATATTACTCGTCAGCTAGCGCTGGCCAGCGCTGGCTAGCGCTGGCTAGCGCTGGTTAGCGATGGTTAGCCTGACTAGCGCTGGTTAGCGCTGGCTAGCGCTGGCTAGCGCTGGCCAGCGCTAGCTGACGAGTAATAGCGCAAAAATTTTGTGCTGGATATCGATGGCCAGCGCTGGCCAGCGCTAGTTGTCGCTATCCAGCGCTAGTTGTCGCTATCCAGCGCTAGTTATCGAACTGTTTTTGCGATGGCCAGTTGCGCCATCGCAAACTATCGCGTGCGACAGTGTCGCATAGCCAGCGACAACTAGCGCTGGATAGCGACAACTAGCGCTGGATAGCGACAATTATCGAACATATATAGTTTTGCGCTGGCCAGCGTTATCCAGCGCTGGATAGCGACAACTAGCGCTGGATGGCGACAACTAGCGCTGGATAGCGCTAGTTGTCGCCATCCAGCGCTAGTTGTCGCGTTTTGACTATCGCAAAAGAACCGGTGTTGCTTCTAAAACGAGCAAATACAATGCGCAATGTAACCATAATAATGGCGAATCAAAACAAAAACATCGAATAAGAAGTCATGAATATACTGGAATAAGGTGGATATACCATTTACGAATATCCTATCAGAGCAACCATACTTGATAACTTGTAGTCTATTAGCTGAGTGGATTAGCTTGAAGCAGGGGTAAGAGCTCAGGTAATCCCTCAGTATACCTCAGAGTATACTTCAAGTTTTCCTTGCACGTGGGCAGATCGTCCCATTCCGTCATCTCCTCCTTAATATAGAGGTCTAACTCGTCCCTCTTGCTCCACTCAACCTCCAGCTTTGTAGGACACGAGTCTCTGTACCCGCTCTCACAGCTCTCTTCTGTAAGTCCTGGCTCTGTCTTTATTAAAATCTGATCGAGGTGGACTGTGGGAGGAGTTTGAGGGACGAGGTTACTCTGGTATTTCTGGTTAGTCTCACGGCTGTTACTCTGCCTCTGTGGTGACGACTGCTTCTGAGGGTTCTGGTCTGATGCTGATAGGCTTGCTATGGTGCAAGGTGACTGATACAGGTAATCATGATGGGAGAGAGCCTCCGTGGGAATGTTTAGTGAGGGGTGAGTTCTATTAAACAGGTCCTGACACCTGTCCAGTACCGGTGGACTACTGGATATACTGGAAGTTTGGGACAGTCTTCTGTTACAGTGCTGGTTATAAGCATCCACTTGATCAGCTACATTGGACCTAATACCAAAGTCTTGAAATGTTTCTATCATGGGGTAAGCTTCAGTACCACTATCTATTGAGTTGGACCTGGAGCTGGAGTATACATCATAGTCATTTCCAGCTTCTAGCTCGTAGAGAGAGTTGCTCTCAGAGCTAGATCTTCTGGTTAAAGAGTTGCTCTCAGAAGAGGGGTAGGAACATACCGAGCTCGATCTCCTGGTTCTGTACTGGAAAAACAGATCATCAGCCAGCTGTAGGGACTGAGAGTTCACATAGTTCATAGCCAGATCATTCTCTGATACTGGCTCCAGTCTGGTTATACTAAACTCTTGTTTTGGCAAGATGGCAGTATCAAAGCTTGTGGTGTGGTCGTGAGACTCGACCGAGTGGCTCATCTGGAGGGCCCTCAGCTCGGTTAGTGCTGCCAGAGAACTCATCATGGAGGAGGGTTTGTTGAACTCTGAGCGAGGCTGGTGGTCTGCAAGGGCCGACAGGGGGCCCACTGAGTTGGACACAAACTGGTACACGTACCTCTGCCCTGCCACCTTCTTCATTATATTCTTATCGTAGTAGTACCTCAGGGCCCTGCTCAGCTTGTCGTAATTCATGTGTGGTTTCTTCTTGTGGATACCCCATTGTTTTGCCACTTTCTCCGGGTCCAACAGTTTAAACTCCATGTATTTACCAGTCCAGGTTATGAGAGATGAGTAGGTCGGGTCGTTGAGGAGTCGGAGGAGGAACTGCCAGAGTAACACCGGCCCGTCCAGCTCGTCTACGTGATCAAGACTGAACTTAGTCGTCATGGTAACCATCTCGTGTCTGCCGTCTGGTACCCTGTAGTTGTGAGGAAGTGAGAATTAGTTATCCAGGAATTTTTCCCCGTTAAATAGTGAATTTAATGGTCTTGAGTATTTCGTCTTACAAATATTGGGTGGGGGGGGGGGGGCAACCATATTAAAGTATATTAAAGTATATCCCCGGGTCAAAATCGGAAAAAATCCTACATTTTAATATATTTTAATATGGTTGCCCCCCCCCCCCCCCCCCCCCCCCCCCCCCCCCCAATATTGACGGCTACTTGAGTCAAAAATCACCGAAAAGTGAGAAAAGAAAAGGAAGAAAATAAATTTAAAGTCAAAATTTAAAAAACTCACCTTCCGTTAAACCCCGGAACTTTTAGTCGGGAAGTTCAACCAGTCAAGAACTGACTCAAAGTAAACTCTGCAAATTTCTGGAACTAGCTTTTCTCCGGAAACTACAAGCGGAACAACTTAACAAACCTTTTCACTGAAGAAAATAAATCGTAAATTTCATAAAAATATTGTCTAGCAAAAAGTCAAATACTTTGGCTAGATCGCTTCACGTGCTTCCGTGCAACCATAGCAACGTCTTGGTAACCAAGGCAACCGGTAGTGAGTCTAAGACCGGTAATATGTTCGGCGGGTCACGTGACAGTATCTTTACTAGAACCTCCGGCCAAGACACAACTGCTCTGGCATTATGATACGTTCAAAATAACTGCAACTTTATTATAAACTTATACGGCATCACACCGTGTGAAAAAAATTAGCACAAACAAAAGAAAGAAAGAAAACAAAACACTCCTTATATGGGCATCACCTGGGTAAAAGACAGTCGCTAAATTTTGCTTGTAGCGCTTACCAAGTGAAAAGTATAAAGCGTCAACTCTAGTTTGGATTGAGGTGCATGTTCTGTCGCTACAAGTAGGATGGTGTACACAGGGGGTGGAAAAGGGGGAGCCAATGACCTAAAATGGCATAAATGTCTATTTACTCTAAGGGTTTTCCAATTTCTCCTCAGAAATGTATGCCATTTTCGAATTTAATTTAATTTAAACTTTAGAAAAACAAATTATGAAGTTTCCGCCTTAAAGAACGATATAAATTTAATTCAATATTCATCTACAGTATAAATATCATTATTAACAATTTTTACGATCCTGTAAAAACATTTCAAAATAACGAACACTTTTGAAGTCTAGTTACTAAAAATTTCACCTTAATTTAGCATTATACGACAATCTACCGGATTATGCCTCTAGTAGCTTGGTATGAGCTTCTAGTAGCTTGATTTGAGCTTTGAGTAACTTGGTATGCGTAAATAAACATGTTAGGATGTCCAATTTAAGTGTCAGATATATAATTCGATGACCAAAATTCATGTCGTAAATGGCATACAATTTCAATTTTATGAACAAGTTTTTCCATTTATAAAAATCTATGCCATTTTACCCCCCCCCCCCCCCCCCCCTGTACAACACACTATACAGTGTTGTACTAGGTTAACCCACCACAGAGCATACAAAAGTTGTATAGTACTAAATTGATTTTCATCCATACTGTTGGTACAGGCTTGATGGTAGTCGCGAGAGTCCGGGAAAATATTAATTAAGAGCTCAACAAGCAGGATCTAGATGTGAGGGTATATTTTCAGTTTGGTTACTCCCCAGTTTCCTTGACAAATTGGACAGTTTGCTAATTCTTCGCACCTCTTAATTTAACCCAATTTCTTGAAAGGGATGTCAAATGTTGCATAATTAGTTCAACTGTCCCCAAAACTCAAACAAAAGGAACCCTGAATGATATTGTAATTGTAAGGCGACCATACTGTAAGAACAATACAAAAACATAATTAATGTATTCAAATAGAACATAATATTGTGCCTGATAATTACCTCAACATGAGGCTCACTAGAGAGGAAGACGAACAATCGATAATATGAGGTGTTTAGTGTGGTTACCTTGTTCTACTTCACAGTACAGAACGCATAAATCCGCTCAATTAATAATTTGTAAAATACATGCTGGTAGATGCTGCCTATTATTTCAGTACAATAGATGGAATGAATTTTAGTTGATACAGAATGATACGGAGGAGAGACTTGCATTCATTCCTAGCATTGTGGTTTAATTAGGTCGTCTGTATTAGAGATATTCAAGTCTATTTCTTCAATCCATTTATTACGTCCAGTTCAAAAATCTTACATTGAAAAAGATAGATTGTCGGGGTGTAAACGGTTGATGGTTGCTAGACACTAGAGGATGGGAGGAGGCTGAGGGTGGCACTGAACCAAGGACCCATGCACATGTTCTCATGGGATTTCTGTTTTCTGAAATTGTTAGAAATGAAGCTTATCTGATCTTACATTCTTTTAAGGTTAATATTTTTTATCATTTGAACAAGTTTTATGAGTAAACTTTAAGGCTTCCGTTTCAGGCAGAAAGCATGCTAGCTGCAGACGAGACATTGAACAAGGAGTACCTCAGTATGGGTGGACTGCAGTCATTTACTGATGCAGCTACACGACTAGTGCTTGGTTAGTATCTTATGTATTTATTGTAACTATCCCCTGCCCCCCCCCCCCCCCCCCCCACCTTTTTATTAAGTTTGCAGGTTACCTCACAACTCTGCCGAATGGAAACGTCTCCATTTTAAATGTCGTCGTCAGTCAATTGTGATTAAAGTTTAGTCAGTCTAAGATTACAGTTTTCGATCAAACAACTTATATATATATGCTACTTATAATGATCTGTCACTACACCTCGTTTCAGGCGAGAATAGTAGGTTAGTTAACGAAGACAGAGCTGTAGCACTTCAGACCTTATCCGGAACAGGAGCTCTTCATGTGGCCTTCCAGGTACTTGAAATAAACAGTATAACAACTACAAACTACAAGTTTAATAACAAGTTAATACCTACCTTTATATTACTTACCTTTACAATAATATGTGAATGTGACTATTAATGATCCGTATTCTGGCCATATAATGATTTATTGAGTACCTTGTGTTAAGTCGCTGTTTTTATAAACTCTAGTAAAATTTCAGTTTATCAGCCAATTTTATCCGGGTTGTAAAGATATACTGGTCAGTAATCCCAGTTGGGGCAATCACAAACTCATGATCGACAGATTACCTGGAGTCAACTTTGTGCAGTACGCTTACTACGATCCAGAGGTCAGTTCCAATATCACGGTCTTAATATCTTACTATATATAAAGCGAGACGATATATATATATATGGATGTAAAGGTACTTCAACCGAATTAACAATCCAACCGTGTGTATGACGTGTCCCAGTAGCCAATCATAATAAAAAATATATATATATATATTTATTTATCCGCACCATTTTACTGACACCACGGCATCAACTTTAACACGGGTTTCCGCAAAAACCGTACAAGATATAAAACTGAAACTTTTTTAACTGATTCAAATGCTTTAATGGCCTTCAAATCAGCATGAAAAAATCGAAAATCGGCCAAAGAATAAGAATTTTAGTACCCAAAATTTGGACCCCCAAGTGGTGTCAAAAACGCGAATTAAATAGGTAATAATTATTTTTACTGGGAGACTTTAGGGTAGGAAACTGATCCGGCCACCAAAGAGCCTTGACACCAGTCTTAAAGGTTTGACGGGTTCCTGCTAGTACATATAATACATATAATACCGTCCTAATCTTACTATATAAAATAAAGCTAGTTGTAATGAACAGGACAACCTTGTAAACCAGGTGTTTTATATAAATTCTTACTCTTACTAACATTTTCAAGTCCCTCAACGAAGTTCCTCTCAGACTATGGGGTTTGACTTGGAGGGTATGTGCAGAGACTTGGAGGCTGCTCAGGACGGTAGTGTGGTGGTGCTTCACGCGTGTGCTCACAATCCTACCGGTTAGTTAGTACTTTTTAGTGTGCTCACAATCCTACCGGTTAGTTAGTACTTTTTAGTGTGCTCACAATCCTACCGGTTAGTTAGTACTTTTTAGTGTGCTCACAATCCTACCGGTTAGTTAGTACTTTTTAGTGTGCTCACAATCCTACCGGTTAGTTAGTACTTTTTAGTGTGCTCACAATCCTACCGGTTAGTTAGTACTTTTTAGTGTGCTCACAATCCTACCGGTTAGTTAGTACTTTTTAGTGTGCTCACAATCCTACCGGTTAGTTAGTACTTTTTAGTGTGCTCACAATCCTACCGGTTAGTTAGTACTTTTTAGCACCTTTTTGGTGCTCTCCGTTTTCTGCTTCTTCCCTGGTCCTCATAAGTTTCAGTTTAGGGGACCAGATTACAGTGAACATGGTGTGCTAACTGAACAATTGGTGAAACTATCATTTCATACTACTTGGACCTTGCCATGGTTATTGGTTACCTAAGCTATGTGATTGTTTCAGGGATCGATCCGACGATGGAGCAATGGCTGAAGATTGCTGAAGTTTGCAAGAAGAAGAGTCATTTTCCTCTCTTTGACTTGGCTTATCTAGGTACACATATTAGTCAACACAATTAATAAGTCAATAGACCCAATTTGTCAAATTAATACTGATTTAGTCTTAAGTCAAGAATATAACTCTCCTAAATCTGTCAGGATACGCATCAGGAAGTTTCGATCAGGATGCTGCTAGCATCCGCTTATTTGCCGATCTCGGGTTCGAGTTCATAGTGTGTCAGAGTTTCGCGAAGATCATGGGTTTGTACTGTGAGCGGATAGGATGTATGATATTTGCGGGCCAAACTGCGGAGATTTCTCATAAGTGCCTGTCCCAGGTAATATTATTGGTGTATTTTCTACCATGTGTGCAACTCATCAGTAAACGACCGGGGGTAGGATTTGGCCGGGGCCGGGGCCGGGAATGTCCAAATTTTGCCGGGGCCGGGAATTGGCCGTTCTGGAATTTGGCCGGGGCCGGGGCCGTGAATTTAATAAATCCACGGCCAAGTTAGAACTTTTCAGGACAAAGTTGGCACTCTGGACATCATCCTTTTAAAATTGAAAATCCATTTTAAGATTTATATGAAAGTTTTAGGCCGATTTCGATCAAAAATTCCCGGCCAAATTCCCGGCAAAAATTGAAAATCGGCCGGGGCCGGGAAGAAATAGCTCCCCCGGTGCCGGGATTTCACGGCGCCGGGAATCCCGGTCGATTACTGCAACTCATATCACTCAATTCTACCAACTGTACGTGGCTCTTATCACTCAATTCTACCAACTGTACGTGGCTCTTATCACTCAATTCTAACAACTGTACGTGGCTCTTATCACTCAATTCTAACAACTGTACGTGGCTCTTATCACTCAATTCTACCAGCTGTACGTGGCTCTTATCACTCAATTCTACCAGCTGTACGTGGCTCTTATCACTCAATTCTAACAACTGTACGTGGCTCTTATCACTCAATTCTACCAACTGTATCCTACTGAGGACTCTAACCCTGCGTCCTTTTAAAATATACCTTCTCTAAAACTAAAGGACCTAATACTGTTCTCAGATGAAAATAATTGTGAGGTCGATCTACTCTAACCCGCCTGCACACGGGGCTCGTATTGCTAGCATGTGTCTGAACAACAGGGACATGAGGGCTGAGTGGGAGGATTGTGTTAAGGAAATGCACGCCAGGTTCGTGCTAATGATATGTATTATCTTAAATAATAATATGGGTAATATACATTGTATTATATGGGAGAGGGTGACCGATATTATACGAGAAACCTCAAAATGGGGTGTTTTTACCACACCGGTCTGTAACGTTCATTGCTTTAGGATAAGAAGATCCAGATCCTATCTACACACTGCTCTGAAAACAGCAAACGCTCCTGGATCATGGGACCACATTCTCGCTCAGAACGGAATGTTCTCCTACACTGGTAATTATAATTAATTAGGTATATTAATTATAATTAATTAAAATCATGGAGTCTATATGCTTTAAATTTAAATTTCCATTAAGATATCCACACAGTTAGCTAACAAATGTATACCACAGGTTTAACTAAAGCGCAGTGCGAGTTGCTGATAGAGAAACACCATGTATACCTCCTGAAGTCAGGGCGAATCAGCATGTGTGGAATTACCCAGGAGAATGCCAAATATGTGGCTAATGCAATTCACGACGCCATTCTTAACGCCAAAGAAAACTAGGGAGCTGATGATTTTGAAAAAAAAGATTTTTAATCAATGCCTGAACTTTTCTTTTAAGTTTCTTGAGTTTTCAACCAACGTTTAAAATTAGGATACAATTCATTTTCTTAGAATTATCACCAATTACCATACAATCATACTGATGTATTCTTGTTTAATTTATTATATCACAACTAAATTTTTTCCAATCCCTACATTGGATTTGCGGTTCCGGTAGGGTCGGTAATGTTATATACATGTATTGTTATTGTTGCATATTATCTGCTACTAGAGAAAGTTGCACATAAATATAATTTCGATGCTGGTAATTGATTTGATGTTGAGTGTATTTTGTAAAAGTTTTGATAGTGTTCGAGTGTTTTAAGTGTAAAAGATATTTCCTTTCTTCAACTGAATGGATTTTAGGACGGTGCGAGGGAATTACAACACAAACATCTAGGTTAACCTCAGTTAAATGTCTCTAATCTAGATCCTCTAATCTATATTTCAAGATGCAGGATCTTCTCTCCATCTGGTCATCTGACTGATTCCTGAGACTTCCGACCCCGGGTGTAGCTTTCAAAGACTTTTCTGGGCCCACCGCACGGGTGACTGACAACTAAACCCAATTGAATCTAGTTCGCACAGAGTTAACAGGCAGCCAATCAGCTTAATTGGGTGCCCAATCAGCGTAAATCCCAAAACGACAATTGAACACAGGTCATATTACAACTGCACCGAAATGACTTACTGACTTACTTGACTTGACTTGACTGACTGACTTAAGGCGGGTGGTATTCCCGAGATCCATTGACAACAGTTCTCCACAGCTTTCTGTCCTCCATCAGTCTAGCTATCTCATCTACTGACTTCAGCCCAGTATCTGCTTTTAGGTTATCTAGTAGTGTTAAATGAGGTCGCCCCCTGTTAGTATGCCCATGACTCGGCTTCCAGAGGATCAGTTTGTTCAGTGTCAGCTCCGGATGTCGGTGAGCATGACCTGCAAGTCTGAGCCTTCGTTGGGTTATCTTGGAGCTGACTTTGGGAAGATCACCGTACAGGCTGTGGTTGCTGACATGGTCTCGATATTGGTTGATGTTAAGGGCCATTCTTAACATTCGCGTATAGCAACCATCAACCATCTTCTCTAGCCTTTTCGTCATTGTCCAAGTCTCGGAACCGTACAGTAGCACCGACTCCACTAGTGCTGTAAACACTCTGATCTTGATAGACTTTCTAAGCTTAGAATTCCAAAGCTTTTTGAGTGTGTGGCATGCTCCCCATGCTCTTCCTTTCCTAACCCTGATATCACTCTCACTGTCTCTGATTCTAGAACCCAGATAAGTGAAGTCTTCCACATGCTCTATTGTACTGTTACCCAGGGACTTGATGGTATCAGGGTTCTCGATGTTCTGAGTAATGAATTTGGGTTTCCCTTCATTCATTCTAAGTCCCACTGTAGCAGCAACCCTTTCTACCTCTAGCATCAGCGTCTCTGCCTCCTTTACAGTATCTGCTATCAGAGCAATGTCATCTGCAAAACCAGTGTCTGATATCTTCTCCGCCTTAACTCTCCTACTCCTATAAGGCTTAATGGTAAATCCTATTTCAGGGTGCTTGCTTAAGGCTTGTCTCATGCAATAGTCAAGGGCTATAATAAACAAGTATGGTGCTAACGTATCCCCTTGAAGAACTCCTGCCAGGATATCAAATAGCTCAGTATCCCCATCAGGTGTAATAACTTTGCCCTTTGTGTTTACATAGAGTAGATTAATGATATCCACAATACTATACTGTCTGGTATCCCATAGGCCTTTAGTATTTGCATCAAAATTCCCCGGTGAAGTGAATCAAAGGCCTTCTTAAAATCAACAAACACCATAGCTGCCGGTAGGTTTCTCTGTCTAGCCCCCTCTAGTATCCTTCTGAGTGCTAAGATATGACTAGTAGTGGACCGTCCTTCCCGAAAACCATTCTGAGTGTCCCTAAGTACCCCTTCTATGGCCGGCTGGATCCTATTAAGCACCATTCTATTAAGAGTCATTGCTACAATTGAAGTCAAAGATATCCCCCTCCAGTTTCCAGGGTTTGTCAAGTCTCCCTTTTTGGGGACCGGAATGATGTTGCTTATCCTCCACTGATCTGGCGCAATACCATCTGTCAGGGCTTTGTTGCAGAAGGACAACACGATTTCATCCAGGTCGCATCTTTTGAGGACTTCAGGTGGTATACCGTCATCACCTGGTGCTTTACCTTCTTTAATCCTGAGTTTAGCAGCTTTGAGCTCCTCTAGAGTAAAAGGTTCTGTACTGATGTTGAGTCCTTCAAATTGAGTCTCGATCCTAGGATGTTCGTTTTCCACATCAGGTGTACTCCCTAAAAGATTCGTGAAATGCCTAAGCCAATTTTCCTTCCTCTCTTCGGCTCCGTTGCCCCTTATTTGAGTTGCCCCCTTGGCCTTCCTACCAGTAATCTCATTTATGACATTCCAACTTTCTTTATTTTTGCATCTGTCTGCAGCCATTTCGACCCTTTTAACCTTGGCAACTAGATCTTCTTCAAAGATGTCCTGGTACACCTGATCCAGTTCAGTTTTAAGTACGTTAACAGAGAGTCGACTGTCTTCACTAGGATCCCGGTGATAGACAGTTTCTGCTTGCTGCAACGCTGTACGCACGTTTTGAACTCGCTGATCACCCGCGAAATCGTCACGTCTCTTCTTTTCTCTCTTAGGCAGTATGGCTTTGTTGGTATCAGCAATCGCATCAACAAAATGCCCATACAGTTCCGTAACCTCACTTTCATCAGTTTGCTCGCATAAAGCAGAGTACCGATTCTTGACTTCTACTGCATATCTCTTCTGTAGGTCTTCATCCGATTTTAGTGCTCCCCAATTATACCAGGTTTTCTTGGGTTGCTTTTTTGCTCGTCGAAGAGATAGCTTGATCTTAGACAAAACAAATCTATGATCAGTACCCAATGTACTAAAGAAACTGTAGACTTCAGTGTCTTTGATACTGTTCCTCCACTTCTTCCTCACTAGAATAAAGTCTATCTGAGACTTATTCAGGGTTCCATCCGATAGGTGAGTCCACATCTTACCCCGCTTCTTTCTGAACCTGGTGTTTGTAATCTCCAGATTACATTCCAGGGCAGTATCCCGAAGCAGCTCCCCATTTCTGTTGGTTCTCTCATGGAAATACTAACCACAGTCATTCTCGTCCCTCTTTGATAGGTGAGCGTTAAAATCCCCAATCACCTCCAAGAAGTTGTGAGCAGGGATCTGCGAGACTGCACACCTTAGATCGTTATGAAACTTTTCTGCTGCTTCTACACTATCTGCCTCCGTAGGTCCATAGACACAGACGAAGGTTGGTTTAGGATTCCCATTGAGAGATATCTTAAGGATTCTCTCCGTCACTGGTGTTATCTCCGTAGTTGCATCAAATGCCTTGCTTGTTAGGATGAATCCCACTCCGCCTTACCTGAGGACCCCAGGCTATTATGTTCATTAACCGAATAAAGATTTGGCGGAATGACAGGCTGAGCGCGGCCCAGTAAACTCCGCCCACTGATGCCTGGGCCCTATTCCTAGTAGCTGATGAAGTAATTAGATAGCTGCTCTTGCCAACTCTCTCTACTCTGACAGGCTCTTCATGAACTATCCTGTGCTCTTGGATACCTACAATCTCTGCGCCACTCTTCTCGAAAAGATGTACCATCTCCAGTTTCCTCTGGGTAGTTCTTATCGTTCTAGTGTTAAGAGTGCCTACCCAGGTAATGTCGGTACATGAAAATAAACTTTTTTTGTTGTTTTCGTTTATGCTGTTGGGTGTTTCAGGTTGATTAGGCTCATCATTCACCAACCTTCCATTCGGATTTAAGTTGGTGAAATCATTACCACCTTCTCGTCCAGAAAAAAAAGTAGGGGCTGATACCCTAGTGCTGTAAGAACTATTCATCATGTTTCTTTTCTGTTGGCTATGTGACACGTGAGCCACCTGCGCCACTGGAATGGCTCTCTTGATAGCTACTTCATCAGTAGATGTTCCCACATACAGTAAATAAAACGGTAAGATGACAGATGGTGCTCCCATAGTTCCGGAATCTGTTACATCTAGATTAACCCACATCACCATCATCACGGGCTTGTTCTGAGGATGCCCGGCTTGTTTTTCGGGGGTGCACCCCTAGATCCGCTGTGTTCAGTTACAACTCCATCACTGAAGTTGCATGCAGCCCCACCTCGAGCAGGATGTGGCTCTTCACCACGCACAGACGGTCTGAATGTACAGAGTTGAATCTGCAGCATCCTAGGTTTACCCGTAATAGAGCAAAACCTTTGGGGCCAAACCGAAATACGACAACTGAACCCACATTTTTGTAGATCAGATTTTCAGGTCAGTTTGAGGGCCAGCCTTGGCTCAGATCTCGTGAATTCTGATGCTTTAGGAGGGCCTGCCATGGTTCGGATCTCGTGCCTTGGGTAGGATCTCAATACTTGAGCCCTTGAGGAACATTGGATCGCATCCTTTTTGGTACGCTTCGTGAACACGTACTCAATTATAGCAGTAGAAACCAGGCAGCAGCTAAGCCTAAACTAGAGCGGCATTTGGAAACAGCAGTGAGCTGACTAATTGGTCACTCATGGGCAAAAGGTCCATCAAAACTGTCAAATTTATGTTCAGAAAATGTCATATTTGAAAATGGGACAGGATTTTGAAAATACAATTTTTCATTTTGTTAAGCTTTCTGCTGTTGGATTCCTCCGACCGAAATTAAACTTCCAGCACCTCAATCGTGTGATGTGGCATCTATAGTTGACTTACTAATTGGTTGTGGATGAAAAATCAGTCAAAACTGTAAAATTTCGGTCCTGGAAATTTCATCTTCAAGAACTGAAAATGGGACAGAGATTGGGACAATATGATTGTGCAATTTTATTCGGGATTTTAGACTAGAGTTGTGTAGTCCAGTCATTTATGGACATTTATGGAAATGAACCTGCAAATGTTCAGATAATCACAAAAGTTTGCACAGACCTTCCCGAAGCTATGAATAAACGATTTTCGTTTGGAGACATTTTTTTGACCGTGGAGAAAACCCAGGAGGGCCACGCCCATATTGACCCAATTACGTAACCGACCCCTTGCTTCTGAAGGTCGTAGAGACTTCAAAATAGGCTTAAGCCTTAAACGAAGCCGCATATGCATGTTTATATAGGAGTTATTCAGCAACACATGGCCTAAAATCCTTACTTTTCGAGAAATTCGCCAAAAACCATTTTGGGCGTGGTGCTGAGCCCATTTTCGATAGGATCGTGATAGAGTCTTTAGACAGGGTGCAAAAGAACTGCAATTAGCATATTAATATATGACTTACGAACAAACATACGCCTTAAAGTGCTTACTTTTTCAGTTATTGGCGAAAAACTGATTTTCGGTTCCAGAAATCATGCAAAACTATAGTAAAAAACTAATAGGTATCTGGTAAATAAAAATTGGGCTACGAAGGCCCTAGAGGTTTTTAAATGTGTGCAAATTGTGCAGAATGGCCATGTTTATATACAACTTATGAAGCAACATGTACTCTAAATTACTTACTTTTCGAGTTATTCGGGGAAAAACATTGTATTATGTCCATTTTCTACCTGTAAAATACAGTCTCACGAGCTCCTTTACTGGGCCGCGCTCAGCCTGTCATTCCGCCTAATCTCTATAACAGCCTAATCTGTATAATATGTTTATGAACATAATAGCCTGAGGTCCCCAGGTAAGAGCTCCTCTGCGCGCGCAAGGGACTTTATGACGTTATCGCCAAAATAATACAAACGCTATTTACACGCGTTAGAGAGCAGTTAGAGATTTAGGAATTTCGACTCGTTGCTCAGCTTGCTATTTGTCAGAATCTGTCAAAATATAAGGATAACTTTTTTTTCAGTTAACTGGTCCTTTAAGCTTTCTGCTGTTGAATTCCTCCGACCGAAATTAAACTTCCAGCACATCAATCGTATGATGTGGAATCTATAGTTGACATACTAATTGGTTGCAGGTGAAAAAATCAGTAAAAACTGTAAAATTTCGATCCTGGAAATTTTATCTTCAAAAACTGAAAATGGGACAGAGATTAGGACAATATGACTTTGCAATTTTATTCGGGATTTTGACTCCCAGTACCTCAATTTGGTTTCATACCATCATCAATTAACTGACTAATTGGTTTCTGGGCAAAAAGTTCATCCAATCTGTCTAATTTGTGTTCAGAAAATGTCATATTTGAAAATGGGACAGGATTTTGAAAATACAAATTTTCGTTTTGTTAAGCTTTCTGCTGTTGAATTCCTCCGACCGAAATTAAACTTTCAGCACCTCAATCGTATGATGTGGCATCTATAGTTGACATACTAATTGGTTGCAGGTGAAAAAATCAGTAAAAACTGTAAAATTTCGGTCCTGGAAATTTTATCTTCAAAAAACCGAAAATGGGACAGAGATTGGGACAATATGATTTAGCAATTTTATTCGGGATTTTGACTCCCAGTACCTCAATTTGGTTTCATACCATCATCAATTAACTGACTAATTGGTTTCTGGGCAAAAAGTTCATCCAATCTGTCAAATTTGTGTTCAGAAAATGTCATATTTGAAAACGGGACAGGATTTTGAAATTAATACATCTTTTTGTTTTGTTAAACGTTCTGCTGTTGGCTTCCTCCGACCGAAATTAAACTTCCAGCACATCAATCGTGTGATGTGGCATCTATAGTTGACTTACTATTTGGTTGCGGGTGAAAAAAATAAGTCAAAACTGTAAAATTTCGGTCCTGGAAATTTCATCTTCAAAAACTGAAAATGGGACAGAGATTAGGACAATATGACTTTGCAATTTTATTCGGGATTTTGACTCCCAGTACCTCAATTTGGTTTCATACCATCATCAATTAACTGACTAATTGGTTTCTGGGCAAAAAGTTCATCCAATCTGTCTAATTTCTGTTCAGAAAATGTCATATTTGAAAATGGGACAGGATTTTGAAAATACAACTTTTCGTTTTGTTAAGCTTTCTGCTGTTGAATTCCTCCGACCGAAATTAAACTTCCAGCACCTCAAACGTATGATGTGGCATCTATAGTTGACTTAATAATTGGTTGCGGGTGAAAAAATCAGTAAAAACTGTAAAATTTCGGTCCTGGAAATTTTATCTTCAAAAACTGAAAATGTGACAGAGATTGGGACAAAATGATTTTGCAATTTTATTCGGGATTTTGACTACCAGTACCTCAATTTGGTTTCATACCATCATCAATTTACTGACTAATTGGTTTATGGGCAAAAAGTTCATCCAATCTGTCAAATTTATGTTCAGACAATTTCATATTTGAAAACAGGACAGGATTTTGAAAATACAACTTTTCGTTTTGTTAAACTTTCTGCTGTTGGCTTCCTCCGACCGAAATTAAACTTCCTGCACATCAATCGTGTGATGTGGCATCTATAGTTGACTTACTAATTGGTTGCGGGTGAAAAAATCAGTCAAAACTGTAAAATTTCGGTCCTGGAAATTTCATCTTCAAAAACTGAAAATGGGACAGTACAGAGATTGGGACAATATTGAATATGATTTTGCAATTTTATTCGGGATTTTGACTACCAGTACCTCAATTTGGTTTCATACCATCATCAATTAACTGATTAATTTGTTTCTTGGCAAAAAGTTCATCCAATCTGTCAAATTTGTGTTCAGACAATTTTGTATTTGAAAACGGGACAGGATTTTGAAAATACAACTTTTCGTTTTGTTAAGCTTTCTGCTGTTGGCTTCCTCCGACCGAAATTAAACTTCCAGCAAATCAATCGTGTGATGTGGTATCTATAGTTGACTTAATAATTGGTTACGGGTGAAAAAATCAGTCAAAACTGTAAAATTTCGGTCCTGGAAATTTCATCTTCAAAAACTGAAAATGGGACAGAGATTGGGACAATATTGAATATGATTTTGCAATTTTATTCGGGATTTTGACTACCAGTACCTCAATTTGGTTTCATACCATCATCAATTAACTGATTAATTTGTTTCTGGGCAAAAAGTTCATCCAATCTGTTAAATTTGTGTTCAGACAATTTCATATTTGAAAACGGGACAGGATTTTGAAAATACATCTTTTCGTTTTGTTAATCTTTCTGCTGTTGGCTTCCTCCGGCCGAAATTAAACTTCCAGCACCTCAATTTTGTGATGTGGCATCTATAGTTGACTTACAGTTACTAATTGGTTGCGGGTGAAAAATTATTTAAAACTGTAAAATTTCGGTCCTGGAAATTTCATTTTCAAAAACTGAAATTGGGACAATATGATTTTGCAATTTTATTCGGGATTTTGACTACC
This sequence comes from Bolinopsis microptera, assembly GCF_026151205.1. Classification (NCBI taxonomy): domain Eukaryota; kingdom Metazoa; phylum Ctenophora; class Tentaculata; order Lobata; family Bolinopsidae; genus Bolinopsis; species Bolinopsis microptera. The sequence continues at coordinate 7,409,824 of NC_087082.1, read as the reverse complement.
AGTATCTCAATTTGGTTTCATACCATCATCAATTAACTGACTAATTGGTTTCTGGGCAAAAAGTTCATCCAATCTATCAAATTTTTGTTCAGACAATCTCATATTTGAAAACGGGACAGGATTTTGAAATTAATACATCTTTTTGTTTTGTTAAACGTTCTGCTGTTGGCTTCCTCCGACCGAAATTAAACTTCCAGCACATCAATCGTGTGATGTGGCATCTATAGTTGACTTACTAATTGGTTGCGGGTGAAAAAATCAGTCAAAACTGTAAAATTTCGGTCCTGGAAATTTCATCTTCAAAAACTGAAAATGGGACAGTACAGAGATTGGGACAATATTGAATATGATTTTGCAATTTTATTCGGGATTTTGACTACCAGTACCTCAATTTGGTTTCATACCATCATCAATTAACTGATTAATTTGTTTCTTGGCAAAAAGTTCATCCAATCTGTCAAATTTGTGTTCAGAAAATGTCATATTTGAAAATGGGACAGGATTTTGAAAATACAAATTTTTGTTTTGTTAAGCTTTCTGCTGTTGAATTCCTCCGACCGAAATTAAACTTTCAGCACCTCAATCGTATGATGTGGCATTTATAGTTGGCATACTAATTGGTTGCAGGTGAAAAAATCAGTAAAAACTGTAAAATTTCGGTCCTGGAAATTTTATCTTCAAAAAACCGAAAAAGGGACAGAGATTGGGACAATATGATTTAGCAATTTTATTCGGGATTTTGACTCCCAGTACCTCAATTTGGTTTCATACCATCATCAATTAACTGACTAATTGGTTTCTGGGCAAAAAGTTCATCCAATCTGTCAAATTTGTGTTCAGAAAATGTCATATTTGAAAACGGGACAGGATTTTGAAATTAATACATCTTTTTGTTTTGTTAAACGTTCTGCTGTTGGCTTCCTCCGACCGAAATTAAACTTCCAGCACATCAATCGTGTGATGTGGCATCTATAGTTGACTTACTATTTGGTTGCGGGTGAAAAAAATCAGCCAAAACTGTAAAATTTCGGTCCTGGAAATTTCATTTTCAAAAACTGAAATTGGGACAATATGATTTTGCAATTTTATTCGGGATTTTGACTACCAGTATCTCAATTTGGTTTCATACCATCATCAATTAACTGACAAATGTGGCATCTATAGTTGACTTACTATTTGGTTGCAGGTGAAAAAATCAGTCGAAACTGTAAAATTTCGGTCCTGGAAATTTCATCTTCAAAAACTGAAAATGGGACAGAGATTGGGACAATATGATTTTGCAATTTTATTCGGGATTTTGACTCCCAGTACCTCAATTTGGTTTCATACCATCATCAATTAACTGACTAATTGGTTTCTGGGCAAACAGTTCATCCAATCTGTCTAATTTGTGTTCAGAAAATGTCATATTTGAAAACGGGACAGGATTTTGAAATTAATACATCTTTTTGTTTTGTTAAACGTTCTGCTGTTGGCTTCCTCCGACCGAAATTAAACTTCCAGCACATCAATCGTGTGATGTGGCATCTATAGTTGACTTACTAATTGGTTGCGGGTGAAAAATTCAGTCAAAACTGTAAAATTTCGGTCCTGGAAATTTCATCTTCAAAAACTGAAAATGGGACAGAGATTGGGACAATATTGAATATGATTTTGCAATTTTATTCGGGATTTTGACTACCAGTACCTCAATTTGGTTTCATACCATCATCAATTAACTGACTATTTGGTTTCTGGGCAAACAGTTCATCCAATCTGTCAAATTTGTGTTCAGAAAATGTCATATTTGAAAACGGGACAGGATTTTGAAATTAATACATCTTTTTGTTTTGTTAAACGTTCTGCTGTTGGCTTCCTCCGACCGAAATTAAACTTCCAGCACATCAATCGTGTGATGTGGCATCTATAGTTGACTTACTATTTGGTTGCAGGTGAAAAAAATCAGTCAAAACTGTAAAATTTCGGTCCTGGAAATTTCATCTTAAAAAACTGAAAATGGGACAGAGATTGGGACAATATGATTTTGCAATTTTATTCGGGATTTTGACTCCCAATACCTCAATTTGGTTTCATACCATCATCAATTAACTGACTAATTGGTTTCTGGGCAAAAAGTTCATCCAATCTATCAAATTTTTGTTCAGACAATCTCATATTTGAAAACGGGACAGGATTTTGAAATTAATACATCTTTTTGTTTTGTTAAACGTTCTGCTGTTGGCTTCCTCCGACCGAAATTAAACTTCCAGCACATCAATCGTGTGATGTGGCATCTATAGTTGACTTACTAATTGGTTGCGGGTGAAAAATTCAGTCAAAACTGTAAAATTTCGGTCCTGGAAATTTCATCTTCAAAAACTGAAAATGGGACAGAGATTGGGACAATATTGAATATGATTTTGCAATTTTATTCGGGATTTTGACTACCAGTACCTCAATTTGGTTTCATACCATCATCAATTAACTGATTAATTTGTTTCTTGGCAAAAAGTTCATCCAATCTGTCTAATTTGTGTTCAGAAAATGTCATATTTGAAAATGGGACAGGATTTTGAAAATACAAATTTTCGTTTTGTTAAGCTTTCTGCTATTGAATTCCTCCGACCGAAATTAAACTTTCAGCACCTCAATCGTATGATGTGGCATTTATAGTTGACATACTAATTGGTTGCAGGTGAAAAAATCAGTAAAAACTGTAAAATTTCGGTCCTGGAAATTTTATCTTCAAAAAACCGAAAAAGGGACAGAGATTGGGACAATATGATTTAGCAATTTTATTCGGGATTTTGACTCCCAGTACCTCAATTTGGTTTCATACCATCATCAATTAACTGACTAATTGGTTTCTGGGCAAAAAGTTCATCCAATCTGTCAAATTTGTGTTCAGAAAATGTCATATTTGAAAACGGGACAGGATTTTGAAATTAATACATCTTTTTGTTTTGTTAAACGTTCTGCTGTTGGCTTCCTCCGACCGAAATTAAACTTCCAGCACATCAATCGTGTGATGTGGCATCTATAGTTGACTTACTATTTGGTTGCGGGTGAAAAAAATCAGTCAAAACTGTAAAATTTCGGTCCTGGAAATTTCATTTTCAAAAACTGAAATTGGGACAATATGATTTTGCAATTTTATTCGGGATTTTGACTACCAGTATCTCAATTTGGTTTCATACCATCATCAATTAACTGACAAATGTGGCATCTATAGTTGACTTACTATTTGGTTGCAGGTGAAAAAAATCAGTCGAAACTGTAAAATTTCGGTCCTGGAAATTTCATCTTCAAAAACTGAAAATGGGATAGAGATTGGGACAATATGATTTTGCAATTTTATTCGGGATTTTGACTCCCAGTACCTCAATTTGGTTTCATACCATCATCAATTAACTGACTAATTGGTTTCTGGGCAAACAGTTCATCCAATCTGTCTAATTTGTGTTCAGAAAATGTCATATTTGAAAACGGGACAGGATTTTGAAATTAATACATCTTTTTGTTTTGTTAAACGTTCTGCTGTTGGCTTCCTCCGACCGAAATTAAACTTCCAGCACATCAATCGTGTGATGTGGCATCTATAGTTGACTTACTAATTGGTTGCGGGTGAAAAATTCAGTCAAAACTGTAAAATTTCGGTCCTGGAAATTTCATCTTCAAAAACTGAAAATGGGACAGAGATTAGGACAATATGACTTTGCAATTTTATTCGGGATTTTGACTCCCAGTACCTCAATTTGGTTTCATACCATCATCAATTAACTGACTATTTGGTTTCTGGGCAAACAGTTCATCCAATCTGTCAAATTTGTGTTCAGAAAATGTCATATTTGAAAACGGGACAGGATTTTGAAATTAATACATCTTTTTGTTTTGTTAAACGTTCTGCTGTTGGCTTCCTCCGACCGAAATTAAACTTCCAGCACATCAATCGTGTGATGTGGCATCTATAGTTGACTTACTATTTGGTTGCAGGTGAAAAAATCAGTCAAAACTGTAAAATTTCGGTCCTGGAAATTTCATCTTCAAAAACTGAAAATGGGACAGAGATTGGGACAATATGATTTTGCAATTTTATTCGGGATTTTGACTCCCAGTACCTCAATTTGGTTTCATACCATCATCAATTAACTGACTAATTGGTTTCTGGGCAAACAGTTCATCCAATCTGTCTAATTTGTGTTCAGAAAATGTCATATTTGAAAACGGGACAGGATTTTGAAATTAATACATCTTTTTGTTTTGTTAAACGTTCTGCTGTTGGCTTCCTCCGACCGAAATTAAACTTCCAGCACATCAATCGTGTGATGTGGCATCTATAGTTGACTTACTAATTGGTTGCGGGTGAAAAATTCAGTCAAAACTGTAAAATTTCGGTCCTGGAAATTTCATCTTCAAAAACTGAAAATGGGACAGAGATTAGGACAATATGACTTTGCAATTTTATTCGGGATTTTGACTCCCAGTACCTCAATTTGGTTTCATACCATCATCAATTAACTGACTATTTGGTTTCTGGGCAAACAGTTCATCCAATCTGTCAAATTTGTGTTCAGAAAATGTCATATTTGAAAACGGGACAGGATTTTGAAATTAATACATCTTTTTGTTTTGTTAAACGTTCTGCTGTTGGCTTCCTCCGACCGAAATTAAACTTCCAGCACATCAATCGTGTGATGTGGCATCTATAGTTGACTTACTATTTGGTTGCAGGTGAAAAAAATCAGTCAAAACTGTAAAATTTCGGTCCTGGAAATTTCATCTTCAAAAACTGAAAATGGGACAGAGATTGGGACAATATGATTTTGCAATTTTATTCGGGATTTTGACTCCCAGTACCTCAATTTGGTTTCATACCATCATCAATTAACTGACTAATTGGTTTCTGGGCAAACAGTTCATCCAATCTGTCTAATTTGTGTTCAGAAAATGTCATATTTGAAAACGGGACAGGATTTTGAAATTAATACATCTTTTTGTTTTGTTAAACGTTCTGCTGTTGGCTTCCTCCGACCGAAATTAAACTTCCAGCACATCAATCGTGTGATGTGGCATCTATAGTTGACTTACTAATTGGTTTCAGGTGAAAAAATCAGTAAAAACTGTAAAATTTCGGTCCTGGAAATTTTATCTTCAAAAACTGAAAATGGGACAGAGATTGGGACAATATGATTTTGCAATTTTATTCGGGATTTTGACTCCCAGTACCTCAATTGGGTTTCATACCATCATCAATTAACTGACTAATTGGTTTCTGGGCAAAAATTTCATCCAATCTGTCTAATTTGTGTTCAGAAAATGTCATATTTGAAAATGGGACAGGATTTTGAAAATACAACTTTTCGTTTTGTTAAGCTTTCTGCTGTTGGATTCCTCCGACCGAAATTATACTTCCAGCACCTCAATCGTATGATGTGGCATCTATAGTTGACTTGCTAATTGATTTCGGGTGAAAAAATCAGTAAAAACTGTAAAATTTCGGTCCTGGAAATTTTATCTTCAAAAACTGAAAATTGGACAGAGATTGGGACAATATGATTTAGCAATTTTATTCGGGATTTTGACTCCCAGTACCTCAATTTGGTTTCATACCATCATCAATTAACTGACTAATTGGTTTCTGGGCAAAAAGTTCATCCAATCTGTCTAATTTGTGTTCAGAAAATGTCATATTTGAAAACGGGACAGGATTTTGAAATTAATACATCTTTTTGTTTTGTTAAACGTTCTGCTGTTGGCTTCCTCCGACCGAAATTAAACTTCCAGCACATCAATCGTGTGATGTGGCATCTATAGTTGACTTACTAATTGGTTTCAGGTGAAAAAATCAGTAAAAACTGTAAAATTTCGGTCCTGGAAATTTTATCTTCAAAAACTGAAAATGGGACAGAGATTGGGACAATATGATTTTGCAATTTTATTCGGGATTTTGACTCCCAGTACCTCAATTGGGTTTCATACCATCATCAATTAACTGACTAATTGGTTTCTGGGCAAAAATTTCATCCAATCTGTCTAATTTGTGTTCAGAAAATGTCATATTTGAAAATGGGACAGGATTTTGAAAATACAACTTTTCGTTTTGTTAAGCTTTCTGCTGTTGGATTCCTCCGACCGAAATTAAACTTCCAGCACCTCAATCGTATGATGTGGCATCTATAGTTGACTTGCTAATTGATTTCGGGTGAAAAAATCAGTAAAAACTGTAAAATTTCGGTCCTGGAAATTTTATCTTCAAAAAACCGAAAAAGGGACAGAGATTGGGACAATATGATTTAGCAATTTTATTCGGGATTTTGACTCCCTGTACATCAATTTGGTTTCATACCATCATCAATTAACTGACTAATTGGTTTCTGGGCAAAAAGTTCATCCAATCTGTCTAATTTGTGTTCAGAAAATGTCATATTTGAAAATGGGACAGGATTTTGAAATTAATACATCTTTTTGTTTTGTTAAACGTTCTGCTGTTGGCTTCCTCCGACCGAAATTAAACTTCCAGCACATCAATCGTGTGATGTGGCATCTATAAGTATAGTTGACTTAATAATTGGTTGCGGGTGAAAAAATCAGTAAAAACTGTAAAATTTCGGTCCTGGAAATTTTATCTTCAAAAAACCGAAAAAGGGACAGAGATTGGGACAATATGATTTAGCAATTTTATTCGGGATTTTGACTACCAGTACCTCAATTTGGTTTCATACCATCATCAATTAACTGACTAATTGGTTTCTGGGCAAAAAGTTCATCCAATCTGTTAAATTTGTGTTCAGACAATTTCATATTTGAAAACGGGACAGGATTTTGAAATTAATACATCTTTTGTTTTGTTAAACGTTCTGCTGTTGGCTTCCTCCGACCGAAATTAAACTTCCAGCACATCAATCGTGTGATGTGGCATCTATAGTTGACTTAATAATTGGTTGCGGGTGAAAAATCAGTCAAAACTGTAAAATTTCGGTCCTGGAAATTTCATCTTCAAAAACTGAAAATGGGACAGAGATTGGGACAATATGATTTTGCAATTTTATTCGGGATTTTGACTACCAGTACCTCAATTTGGTTTCATACCATCATCAATTAACTGATTAATTTGTTTCTGGGCAAAAAGTTCATCCAATCTGTCAAATTTGTGTTCAGACAATTTCATATTTGAAAACGGGACAGGATTTTGAAAATACAAATTTTCGTTTTGTTAATCTTTCTGCTGTTGGCTTCCTCCGGCCGAAATTAAACTTCCAGCACCTCAATTGTGTGATGTGGCATCTATAGTTGACTTACAGTTACTAATTGGTTGCGGGTGAAAAATTATTTAAAACTGTAAAATTTCGGTCCTGGAAATTTCATTTTCAAAAACTGAAATTGGGACAATACGATTTTGCAATTTTATTCGGGATTTTGACTACCAGTATCTCAATTTGGTTTCATACCATCATCAATTAACTGACTAATTGGTTTCTGGGCAAAAAGTTCATCCAATCTATCAAATTTTTGTTCAGACAATCTCATATTTGAAAACGGGACAGGATTTTGAAATTAATACATCTTTTTGTTTTGTTAAACGTTCTGCTGTTGGCTTCCTCCGACCGAAATTAAACTTCCAGCACATCAATCGTGTGATGTGGCATCTATAGTTGACTTACTAATTGGTTGCGGGTGAAAAAAATCAGTCAAAACTGTAAAATTTCGGTCCTGGAAATTTCATCTTCAAAAACTGAAAATGGGACAGAGATTGGGACAATATTGAATATGATTTTGCAATTTTATTCGGGATTTTGACTACCAGTACCTCAATTTGGTTTCATACCATCATCAATTAACTGATTAATTTGTTTCTGGGTAAAAAGTTCATCCAATCTGTCAAATTTGTGTTCAGACAATTTCATATTTGAAAACGTGACAGGATTTTGAAAATACAACTTTTCGTTTTGTTAATTTCTGCTGTTGGCTTCCTCCGACCGAAATTAAACTTCCAGCACATCAATCGTGTGATGTGGCATCTATAGTTGACTTAATAATTGGTTGTGGGTGAAAAATCAGTCAAAACTGTAAAATTTCGGTCCTGGAAATTTCATCTTCAAAAACTGAAAATGGGACAGAGATTGGGACAATATGATTTTGCAATTTTATTCGGGATTTTGACTACTTGTACCTCAATTTGGTTTCATACCATCATCAATTAACTGACTAATTGGTTTCTGGGCAAAAAGTTCATCCAATCTGTCAAATTTGTGTTCAGAAAATTTCATATTTGAAAATGGGACAGAAATTGGAAATATTATCTTTTTGTAAAGCTTTCAGTAGTGAACGTTCCCGAGTTGAATCAACTTGCAGCACCTCAATTGTGTCATATGGCATCTTCAGTTGACTGATTATTTGGTTTCCGGAGAAGAATTGGGTCAAAACTGTGAATTTTCGGTCCTGGAAATTTCATCTTCAAAAACTGAAAATGGGACAGAGATTGGAAATTGGGAAAATATGATTTGTCCATTTTGTAGGCGATTTTGACATCCAGTACTTCATTGACGATGCTGTATCTCAAATAAATATTGTGCCGGTATCTTTCACCCACTAATCCAGCTTCTTTGTTTAATTAAGTCTCAAATATGAAATATTAGCTCTACTTTTTGCAAAGGTTAATGAAATGGCAGTCTGATGTTTGAACTCTGGAGTTTCGAAAGTTTTGTACGTATTTTAACTAAGTTTACAAAATATGAAAAATGAATTTAACGAGTCTAACTTGGAAACAGATAATTAATAGAATTCCATCATGATTAATTATCAATTCAAGTTGCAACATAGTTAATCCAGCTGGTACATAATCTGCCATCTAATAGTATTTATAATCTTGCCGTATAGACATCATTTGCATTACTTAAACTTAACTATAACTTGAGATCAGAGGACTAGACATACTTATTACTTATTACTTATATCTAGAAAACTTTTATTTGGGAAAATAACTATAAATTATAGTATATAAAGTAGTATACAGTAGTTTAAGCATATGCCAAAATCAAATGCAATTGTTAAGTTAAGTTTCCATGATGTTAATACGATGCGGAAATTGATTTCAAACTAACGAAAGAATGTGATAGATACGGAAGCTGATAGAGAAAAAGTTAACAAAAACTGCGTTACCATGGGGTTTGGGTGTCTCTCTCTCATTATAACGCAGATGACAATATGAATAATAAATTAAAATTACAATCATTATTATTACCAGTATCAATCATCATATTGGTATTTATTTAACCACTCTCGATAATCAATTACCAAAAGTCATTTGATCAAAACTAACCGCTAGTTATAGTACTAGTAGTAAACATAACAGAACTTTGCTCGTCACTCTCAACAAAATTTATTGATCTTAAAATACAGAAGTCACTGCACATCATCAAGCTCTGTCTTATCACATCAAATATCGCAAGAGAGAAAGAGGAACACGTTATAATCTGACACGAAGACCTGCAGAGGTCGTCTGACAGAACTGTTGGGACTAAAAGCTACAGTCTCTGGGTTCATGTAATGGTATCGTCCTCTGCGTCGTCCTCGTCCGCCCCGGCCACGTACATGATGTCCTTCTTGTGTTTCTTCATCACCATACACTTCGGTTACCGTACACCTGTAAGACAGGCAATTTTTAACACGTTCTCTATGGGTGGCCCTGAATGACTATTCGAGATCCTCTAATCTGTGTAAAGTGATTTAGCACGCTTTAGCATTAGTGTACCAAATGTCATTATTTAACTCCATATGATTATACTAGTTTCTTGTTATGTCATACCTATGGTTACGGCTCTTTTGCAAGCTGTAATATCAGCTTTGTACAAAAAGAAAAGCGTAGTCGAGCCGAAGAGAACAGAATAAACGCAAACTTGTACCGGAAATAAAACTACTCTTACCTTGCTGAAAGTGCTGACAATAATAGTCTTACCTTGCTAAAAGTGCTGACAATAATAGTAAGAGGAAGAGCTAGGAAGACCATGCTCAGGAAGACGACAACAGTTCCGATGAGTTTTCCCATTACAGTGAGCGGGGTAATATCACCATAACCAACCTGAGATAGGAGCAATGAGCATATCTGTTGAATTGGATCATTAAACTATCGAACAAGTTAAACGATGGGGAATTTAAAAATCTGTTAAGATTCTTATCATTGTTATTCACGATGGAAAAGTTTTTAATTGTGATTTTGAGCGAATCAGAGAATTGAAGGATAATAACTCACAGTCGACATGGTAACTACTGCCCACCACATAGCATCAAAAACTGAAACACGAACAATAATTGTGCATTCATATAGCAAATGAGTAAACAATTAGGGACAAAAAGTCGACCTATTGTTTTACAGTTAAACGTCACAACATAGCAAATAAAATATTGAAAAATATATTAATTTGGTTAGAAAAACGATTTCTAAACAGGCACAAGAGTTTCCTCAGCGAATGTGGCTCTAAAAATTACCTGACTCAATTTTGGAGTTAGTGTTTTCCTCAAAAGTGTACATCAACATAGCAAACACTATGACACCCATTGTCCAGATAACAATCAGCAAGAACAGCTCAGAAACGCAGTTCTTCATCACAGTAGCTATCGTCATCAGCTTCTTACTCCGCCTGATCAACTTAAGAACTCTCATCACTCTGGAGGGATGACACGATGGTAATGGATTGCCATCATTTCAGCCATCATTTATGAAATTGTGGCAAAACTGGCAGAACCGAAACTGAAACATTCAATAGCGTAAAACGGTTTACATATGCATACCTTGCAACTCTAAGAACTCTGAGTCCAGCAAACTGGTCACTGTTGTCCGGGAAGAAGAGTTCGACGTAAAAAGGTGACACAGCAAAGGTGTCGACCCAGGTAAGAGGAGACTTTATGTAGTCCGGGAATGAAGGGCAGGCCAAGCCTGAACAAATACTCAAATAGAGACAGATATAAATAATTTTAACAGATATAAATAATTTTAACAGATATAAATAATTTTGCACCCGAAAAATTCGAACTCCGCCGTAATACTAATACAGATTCAAAATGTAGTACCCAAAATATATATTTTATGTAAACATTACACTTTATAACTCAGTTTGAACACACAGCTGACATCATGATATCACACAACACAGCACAACACCGCACAACACCGCACAACACCGCACAACACCGCACATCACCGCACAACACCGCATAACACCGCACAACACCGCACAACACAACACCACAGAACACCTTACAACCCCGCACAACACAACACCACAGAACACCTTACAACCCCGCACAACACAACACCGTACAACATCACACAACACCACAGAACACCTTGCAACCCCGCACAACACAGCACAACATCACATAACACAACACCGCACAACACCGCACAACACCGCACAACATCACACAAAATCACACAACACAGCACAACACCGCACAACACCGCACAACACCGCACATCACCGCACAACACCGCATAACACCGCACAACACTGCACAACACCACAACATCACACAACACCACAGAACACCTTACAACATCACACAACACCGCAAAACACCGCACAACACCGCACAACATCACCCAACACCGCACAACACCACACAACACCACACAACACTATACAACAACGCAGAATACTGCACATCACCGCAGAATACCGCAGAACACCGCAACACAGCAACACAGCAGCTGCACAACACCGCACAACACCGCACAACACCGCACAACACCGCACAACACCGCACAACACCGCACAACACCGCAAATCAGACAGTGACAGAGGAGTTTCCCAAGTGGTTTACCTCTGAGGATAAGATCCACAGTGAAGTAGAGGACCGTGATAGTTTCACAGTACTTTAGTGTGTCCCCCACTCTTGGATCTGTCTCAGATAGAATAGGGATCGGCGGTGTAGTTTCCTGAAAATTAGAACATTTGTCGTCAAAATTAAACTTTTGGTAATGGACTAACTCAAAACGGTACAAACAGAATCCCGTTTGATTCGTACAATCAGGCATTTACCTTGCGCACCGAACAGTTAAGAAGGAGGTTCAAAATCACTTACCACAAACATAGAGGCAACAGAGATGAAGATGAAGCCGATGTCCATCCAAGCCCAAGCTTGTGCTGCTAGAGAGGATTGGGGGTTGTCAAAGAACTCCCAGAGCAGGGCTTGTACCCTCCTCAAAAAGGATGCGTGTATCTGTAGAGAATACTAATTATAGTGGGATAAAAATCATGCTACTATAACAGGTGACATCAGTAGTCGTGAAAACGTTATAAAAGCATAAAGCGGGTCCAGTACACTGCACTTGTAAACTTATACAGTTTTAAAGGCTGTGCTGATATCCTAAAATCAGATCTGCTTGAAATGCACAGTTTAAAGACTCAGCTCGCCTGTCTGGTAGCTTCCTCCTCTGGGGCGGCGTTTATCTCCTCCATGGTGGAGGCCAGACCAAAGAACTCCAACTCGTCTTGGAATAGTTCGCCTGGTATGTCCTGAGCAAGAATGTATTAACCGCGAATTCGGAGTACTCCTCAAGTGAAAATAATTTGGGTTAGTGCTGAAAAGTTAATAGAATTAAGTTACATAGTTGGACACTTATTAGATCATCTTTATCTCCCGTAGCCCCCAAAAAACTTTAAAACTTGTGAATAAAATTTTCCCGATATAAAGGAATTCAAAAAATCTTTATATTAATTAGAGGTAAAATATTTTCACATTGACATCATCAGTACCTAACAGACTTGTCATACCCAAAATCTTTTATCAACATACATCTACCTTAGGAACGTATAGACGTCCAGTTCTGTAGAAGTCGAATATGTGAACGAAAGCATCTCTGTTTCTGTCGAAGAAAAAGTCATCCTCGTTCGGATCGTAGTATTCTTCCAGACCAGGCCCGCCTGGATAACAATAAAATAATGTGATTTTATGTGAAAACTGTCGTTAAAAGTGTGATTTTTTGATGGAAAGGCGACGAAATACATTAAAAATTATATGCAATAAACTTAGTGTCAAACATTTAAAGGCGTTTTTCTATAATTTCATCGGATTGTAAAGCAGTAATGATAGCTCTAATGCCTGATTCAGATTGCGTTAAATTCAAGAGTTAAAAGCTGGGTTATCTTTCAAGGTTAGCATAATTGTATCTCCTTAGTTAAACGTGACACCAGGCATGACAATAATCCTAAACTTAAGTCTAAGGAAATCGTTATTTGTATTTTTTACCGAACCCTCAACTCCGGCCAATTCGTGTTCATATGTTAAGAATCTACAAAATATAGGAACATTCATTACTGCAATTTAATTCCTGTATCGCTGCCTCACTATCTCTCTTTATATCAGGGCACTTCTCGACTAAGACGTTGTCACCTCGACAGTCTGTCTATTGTGTCATCAATTTTACCTAAGTTAAGTTAGAATTCACACACCATCTGTACCTCAAATAGTCCACTGGCAAAATCATTTTCTACAGAACCCATATACTGTGGAATGGACTTACTTTACAGGTGAGACAGATTCTGTCTATTAGTCTTTTCAAATCTGAGGTCACTGAGCATCTATGGAAATGTTTATTGGATAGTGAAAGAACAGTCTAGCCTAATCTCTTTGCTCCCCATATATATATTATATATATTATATATATATATTTTTTCTCTATCTACCTTTGTATACTTCCAACATCATATCACACTTCCCTCACACACCATTTAACTGCATTCGCATTAAAAACCATATCTAATGTATCTGACATTTGACGTATTGAAATACCAATTTTAGCACTATATCCACAGTTATTTACCATGGATTTGTTTGTTATTAAATAGTTTTTCATACATTTTTGGATTTAGATTAATTCGATGTATTGGGTCCAAGTAATTGCGAACATAGTTCACTATGTGTTTACCAAATTGTGGAGATCATTAGAATAGTGTTACATATATCATTGAAAAGTTTGCACACCTAAAAGAGTGGAAGGAAATTGTCTAAGAGTGGACAAGTTAACTTGGTACTTATCCCCCGATACGTTGACCGTGACCTGAAACACGTGGATTGTTATCAGAAAAGAGCAGAACAGAGTAGAGTTACACGATAAACTAGACCTGTACTAGACTCACACTACACTTACAGAAGTATAGCAAACAAAGGAAACTTGTAACCTTAATCTGGCTCGCCATGAATAGCAGTTTTTTAACGCTTTGTTGAAAGAGTGGTCTTTAATAATTTTATTCAGCAATATTGTCTTGGTTTTTTGTAATGAGGGTGGTGTAAAGATGGTCACTCACCCGTCTATCAACGTATTCAGCCTGCACAAAAAGCTGCTGTTCAAGTTGCTGCTGCTGGTTCACAGCCTCTAAATTGTCGACACTCCTGAAATTGTTAACACGTGTCAATAACTTAGACTAGACTTAGAGACTTAGACTTATCGTCTTTCGCACATTTTAAACCCCTCATCACCCTATATACACCCCCAGGGTGTGTGAAATCCCACACACAAGAACAAGAACACACGTAAATACCACCTAAATACCTCACAAGCTTACAAATGAAAGTGCGACGAGAACAGCCGAACTTTTGTCAAGGAACACTCCATGGTCCCCTACACAAACCAAGAAAACGTACTCCTCACATCTGCACAACAGCAGCTGCACACTAACCACGCAACACAACTTAAAACCACCCACAGATTAGTATTACACGTTACAATGGTGAGTTTACGATTCACGATCATTACAGAGTATTGGTCGTAGTAACTACCATAACTGAGGATAGTGTAAGTCCAGCTGAGAGACAGTTCCTGTTTCCCCGGTAACCACAGGGTAGTCAGGTTGGTTTCCAGGGACTCCTCCTTTGGTCACAACTAGGACAATGTTTTGGGTAATCAAAAGGTCAACTAGAAAGCCACTTTTGTCAATCAGATCATATAAGAGACCGCCAGGCCAAAGATTGAAAAGAGGTTTCGATGATTTTCTTTGACATTTCAAGACTATTTCAGTGTATCAGTAAATGAAACAAAGCTTTAAACTGCTCAAATAAAACGGCTACTGTGGTTCTTTTTAAAGCACACGGGAAACGCACTTTCGTAGTAAAGGCCAGTACTTTTTTTCCAACGGTCTGTGCCTTCTCTCCAAATATTTGAACTATGTTTCCACGTGTTCTTTCCGTCCTCGTCCGCCACTGCTGCCACCGCTGTGTGCTTAGCGGCAGCCATCTTTAATTTCCAGGCAGCATATAATATCGGAAAATTGGAGCATTCACTAACTTTTATCAACTAAAGTTGAATGGCAACCGCATTTATCATGACAGCAAAAACGAAAAGTTAGAATAGGGTCTGCAATATAATATGTTTCAAGTTTACTACAAAAGAAACTTAATTTTGCCGCATCGGAAAAGTAAATAATTTTGTCCGTAAGCCGTCCGTACCATGATAATGTCATACGGTATACTTACCAAATTTTGACTGTCTAACAGTACAGCAACAGGCAACTGTGCAAGACACCTCACAACTATTTTTTAGAAAGAAACATTAAAATTACAGTAAATTTTTGGTCAATCGGGGATTTTTTATTTCATATATGGAGGAAATAAGAAATACCAGGTCATTATTGTGGATGTACAAGAATTACGGAAGAAGTAGCCTAAAGAACGGATTCTGTTTTCGCTTTGGGTTTATCTTACCAAACACGTGCGCCGTGCAGAACACGTGCGCCGTGCAGAACACATGTTCCGAGGTGAACACTGACAAAATCAAGGAGATCGCAGTGGGGATCATAGGAGAGGGTAATCATCGGCCCATCGGAGTGAGGGATCATCGCCTACAAATTCTTGGGAATTCTCAACTTAATGATTAGCCCATTTTTAATCTTGAAAAAATATGAAAATTGTTACACAAGTGTGAAATAGACTAACCCGTTATGGGACTTTACTTGTATGTATTCACAAGTTGAGGCCATGTCAACCTCTCCCATCCGACCTCATATCACCAGTCTAAATACCCACTACATTCACTTCTGAGCGAACAACAAAAATGGAAATTAAATCGGATTATAATAGAACAAATTATCAATTAAATGGCGTTGTTCGCTCAATTACAGCGAATAATACAATACATTTTAATATTTTATTTCAATCATTGTGTGCAGCTGAGTCATTACAATTATGTGGGACGAGGTTAATAACAATACGAATGTGAATACTGAGCAGGGATCTGCTCAGGATAACTACAGTAACAGTAACTGAGTAAGAGTAATATGTTGCAAATTAACCCTCTGCCAACCGAAGTAGAGTATTAGGTCCTGATAGAGTATTACGACTGCGAGGAAAGAAAATAAGTACCAATTAAAAGAACTTTAACATTTGTAATCGAGTACTGAGTAAAACAATCGGTCTCCTCTAAATCTTACTAGAGGAGAAGTATTGAGAAGGAGACGTTATAATTATATCAGACAACCATTATATTCACACCCAACTACAATGAATGCTAACCCCGCGTATGAGATCAATTATTAGAGGCGAGAATAATTTAACCGCACGTCATGACCCCCCTGATGATCATAACAATGCAGGGAGGACTGGAGCTAGTAGCTGAAACTGTGGCAAGGGCTAGTCGGGGTTTACAATTTTCATATGCTAATATCAAGAGCAAGGTAGGTTGTAAAGCTGATAACAATAACGGGAGATTGTGTGTTGCTCCGTGAGCAGGCATCGGGGGAGGTTAGAGGGAAGAAGAGTTTGGGGGAGAGGGAGAGAAGCAGATGGAGAGAAGCAGGGTTACTGAATTTATAACTACATACAGCGTGTATAAAGTGTATTCAGACCTCCCTCCTCTCTCTCTCTTTCTCTCTCTCCTTTAACCCTCTGACCAGCACTAGAGAATAGAGTGGACCATTGAACGCTACACACATTGTACATGATTTGTAGGGACAAGCATTTCGTGCCTACTTAACAGCAGCTAAAAGCTTCAAGGGTACTGCAACTACCACCCCAGGGAGAACAAAGACCTTGTACCTGCTACCTACCTTGTACCTACGCGCTCTTCAAGGGTTTATCATGTGCAACAAAGCATTAGCAACATTACCTTTCATTTAGGGACCAAGTGTAAGTATAATGAGCATGCATAATGAGCACGCACACTGCACAGTCAGCACGAACTAAAGCACTGTTTGATGTAGAAATATGAAGAAATTAAAAGAGACTACTTGATAAAGGATAATAAATAAAGGAATCTGGACGTTAAAAGAGAGTGGTCGATATTATTAATGACCATGCAGGTCAATTGTAGCTAACTACATCTCGCTGCTGTGTCAGTTTAGTGTTATGATATTATGTGGATGAACGGATGATTCGATTAATTAAATGTAAGTCATCAATTATTCTTGGTAGCTTTGGCCTTTGATGATCATCATCGTAATTAAAATATTGCAATTAAAACTCATAATTTATAGTCGGGATTTTGTTCGAGCTGTTTATAGTGTTTATTTACTGAATTCAAAGAAGCTAAATCAGTGGGGAACTCCTGAAAACGACTGATGTCTAACATCTACCTTCAAAACGTAGTGTCCACCAACCTCGATCAGTCACACAGGGTTGTTATAATTTATACAGATGAAGCAATAGAAATGAGTTATTATTACGAGGCGACGACAATATGCTATTTAGACGTTACAGCGCATGCTAACCTATAGCACAGCACCAAATCGTGGTCAGACAGACTAAAATATTGGTCCGAGACTATCATTTTATCAGACTTCACAGCTTTCGAAATTCTACTTTATATGACGGCACTAGGCGCTGTCTAGAAAGTGATATTTACAATGAGTTAAGCATATTATAAAATACGTCTGACAGATTGGCAGTATCCGGTTAGCGTAACGTACATATCTTAAAGTTGAGCTTCAATATTCGTAATAAAATAATAAGGTGACCGACGTTTCCGTTCAAAGAATTAGGTTGGGAAAACGCTTGACGCTTGTATGTCTTCTTAGATCTCGTCAGGCCGAGCAAGGGTGAGACCCTTGTAATTTGTAATATGTAATCTCAGTAAAAGGCCAATGAGTGACGAAACGTCAAATATTTTCATTTAGTTTTCACGAGTTATTTGTCTTCATGGTTCACTTTGTCTGTCGAGAGCTGTGCAATGCTCCCTACTAAACAGTTAACATTATAAAATTTATGTTTGCTTAACAAGCTATATATATTAAACTATATACATAGTATATGTATATGTAGTATACATATTAATATTTATATAATATACATTAATATATATTAATGTATATTAATGTACCACTACAGCTACCACATTTTATTTTGATTTTATGACCAGAAGTATCAGTATTTTGTCTCCAGGAAACGAAGCGAGAATTTTTCCTACCAAACTATGAATGCTTCAATATTAAAAGAAAGGATATACTATCGCTCAGGAGGAATCTGTATCGGAATTCACCGCTCACTCTCAGGAAAAGTGAAAAGGTTAAAAACAGGTTGCCCTGACTTTCAAGCCGTGACAATTTTTCCGCAAGACGACTGCAAATTCACCAAAGCCAAACGTAAAGCCAAAGGGAGTGGACCAAACTCCAAGTCCAAATGACCACACTAGAGCAAATCATGGAGTTCAGAGCACAGAATCCAAATATGGGTGAAATCCTGCTGGTTGGAGACATGAATGCTCGTACAGGGAACCGTAACGTTGCTTTAAAAGAACTTGAGTTCGATTCAGATCCGGAAGATTTTAAACAGCAAGTTACCCTGGAACCATTGAAAGAGCCAGTAAGGACCAAATAGTCAATGCCAGGGGATCTCTCTTACTGGACTTCCTAGCGTGTAACAAACTTTAAATTCTCAATGGATGTACTTTAGGGGATGTCTTTGGAGAGTTCACGTCTGTAAACTATAATGGATGCAATGTAGTTGACTACATGGCAGCTACCCCTGACCTCAAAGAAGCGGTACTTTCTTTTAAAATTCTTGAGCTGAACAAGTACTCTGATCACAAACCCTACATTTGTGACTTGAAGTGTACTAACTCCAGAATGGATACGTCAGATCTTTTCGATTCTCTTGAAGATGCTCCCACTAAATACAAATGAAACAACGAAGACGAAGGGAATCACTTTAACTTTCTGGCAGCTCAAAATTCTCCGTAATTCCAAACGAGGATAACCAAGATATCGGCAACCCGTTGCAACAATAAAAACGACGTACTCCAACTTAATAGTAATCTCGTCTCTTAGCGGGCACGGTTTTGCTGAAAAAATCCAACTTGCAAACCAAATCGAAAACAGGAAGTAAGAACAGAGTCAAAAGGCACCGGATGAAGCCAAAATCCCCATGGTTTGATGGGCCATGCATCAACAGCAAACGGGAGCTTAATAGGCTGGCTAAATCATACGGGAAAAACCCACCAAGTCAATATCTCAGGGAATTGTACTACGATAAGCGTCGATCTTATAGGAAACTCATCAAGTCGAAGAGGTCTGCCTTCATTGAAGAACTCTGCAGAGACATTGAGTCAGGCAAAAATGTCAACTGGGGGAGATTCAAGAGACTCAAACAGATGAAAACTAAAGACAGTACGCTGGACGTGTTTGTTATGTTCAATTTCTGTAAATTCTTCAAGGATCTTTACAGCAAACCATCTATGGACAATCTAAGAATCACAGGGCTACAAAACGAGATGGTAAAAGACACCACGCAATCAAGCATTACGGAAATTCTCGACCATGATATATATTCTGAAGAGCTGTGTAACAAAACAAGTGTCCGAAGATATGATATCTAATGCATTCCTAAAATCATCGGGAAATAACATGCAATCAGCTGTGTTGCACCTATTCAACCAATGTCTGTCATTTGGTGTCTACCCGTGAAGCACATCTGTCGTGACTCCACTTCATAAAAAGGGTAATGTTTATGACCCAAACAACTACCGTGCCTACATAAAATGCTCTCTGTTCTGTACGCCTACTGTCTGGAGTGGGGCCTAGTGATCAACATGTCTAAAACTGCTATCATGGTGTTCAACCGCGCTGGTCGTATACTCAAAAAGAGCAAACCTTCGCTTTTGGTTTAACACCGATCGACTCAGTTCGTGAGTACACGTACCTAGGAATGACTTTCACTCTGACAGGATCCCTGAAGGTCGCACAGTCCAAACTTAGGCAGAAAGGCCTTCGAAGTTATTTTTTCCTTAAAAGGATGATAGACTTACGGCACATAATGAGAGAGATACTCTTTAATTTTAAACTCTTCGATGCACTTATTGTCCCAGTAGTCTCTTATGGATGCCAGATTTGGCTCCCTCAGACATACTTTATGGGTGCTTTCTCATCGGTTGACTTTCCCAATCTAAAACAGATCAAGTTAATAGCTACTGGTAAAGATAAAATAAAATGGAGAAAGCTGGATCTAACAGTCTTGTGCGACATGCCTTCAAAGAGCAACGCAGCCTCAGTCTTTCTTGGAACACCAACATCGAGACTGCACGGTCGGTTCTAAACCAACTCAAATCTCAATGGACATCAACTCGATTTCGAACCTTCACAAATTAAAGAAGCGATGCGTTCCAACTTCAGACAGATATGGAACACTGAGAGATGAAACAACAGGAAACTAACATACTACAACACCATAAAGATGAGTTTGGCTATGAGCAGTACCTCAATATGAACCTGTCGCACGCTGAATCCAAAAAGCTGGCACAATTCAGATGAAGCTCACACAATTTCAATATTGAGACTGGACGTCATGGAACCCACAAAAAAACCAGATCGCACCTCGGATATGTAAAGCTTGCTCAACAGAGGACATGGAATGTTCGATGCTCGAAAATTTCGCTGAAATGCCATTCTTCGACCCCATCATCGAAGATGAGGTACACGTCCTCCGTACCTGATCCCTGTATGAAGACTACCGACACCGGCCACCGCTTTAGTCAGAGAGCCAAAACCTGTCTTTTCGCTAACTTAATGGGGTATTTACAGATGCAAGCCTTATAAGAGAGACAGCGAGGTTCCTGGTGAGAGCAAACAACAGGCGCTACACCCCAACAGAACTCCTTTGCGGATACGTGACGACTGACGGTCAAGTCGAGCTTCATTTCATTTCGACACTGAACTGTTGATATTCGGTTACTAATTCATATCATTATATCATATCATTTTGGAACATGCTGATGGGAATTAAATTATTTTATCCGCACTTCACACTTGTTTCTCTTTCGACAAAGATGTGACGAAGTTAAATTCTTATGATTTTTAAAATTTTTATTTTAAGAACACTCTTGCACATTATTTATTTATTTATTTCTCTATTGATGTATAGTCAAGACTTGAGTGTTAGGGCTCTCATTGACAAATTTATGTTTAATCCTGTTTAATCTTGTTTAATACGTAGTATGAATGTAGACGCTTGATAACGGCATGTGCATCATAAAAGGTCAGATTGGGAATCACCCTGGCGAGGTTCGCCATGCACTGATTAAAATCATCTATTTCTCTATATTCAACCAACTAATTTTAGTTAAAGACAATGCACAAACAACAAATTGTGTGCTCTTGTTGCTTTTACAGCTTTCGATAAGGCGGGGACAAAAGTTGCCAGCCAGACTCTTGGCAAATTTTTAATACCGTGAAAGATCGTTAATGCCGCATGAGATGATCACAGTTTTGGCATGTCTGAAGTCATGGTTTAGAGAGTATGAGCTGGTAGTTCAAACGCTTCTGACAGCGGTTGCCGGGTATCTGATTGAACAACCATTCTGGTGTTTCATGATGAATTGAGTCATGTATGAATAGGACCCTGGAATGACGAGACTGTGAAGAGGAGTTCTGAACTGGAGGGGCAACAGGTGGTATTTGATGGAAAGCTGGAGGTGCAGGCTCTGTGGAAGATTCTGGTTGTTTAAGTTTGCGGAAAGTCAGTGAAATTCGAGGGAGCCTTACCGAAATATCGCGGTCAATACCTTGGCGCCAGTTGTCCTGATCTGCTCGCGACATGACGTAAAGTGAGCTGTGCTTAAGTGGCATGTTATGCTCGACAAAAGGGCCTACTGAACTTGAAACCCTTAGGTTTCTAGTTGCTCCGATCGACACTGTAATAATTTGACTATCCTCCACTATTATACTAGGTTCGCTGTCGTTGTGCATCAGTATGCCGACCGATCCGTCCTTACATAACGTCAAAAGGCATGTGTAGTTCTCTGGGGTTATGTCAGCGTCCAGTTGTTGCAGTTTCTCGTACACATGTTTCAGAGTGGATGGAAGTGGCTCAACAGAGACTGGATGTGAGGTTCTGCCGTATGTGTACTGTGTAGGAGCCAAAATAAGTTGTAGCACGGCCTCCAAAGTGATGCATGTCAAAGTTTAGCTCACTTGAAAGTTCATCTAAAGATAACACTCTAAAAGTCTTACCGGCGAATAAGGCATACTTGTAACTTCTCTGGAGTTGGTGAGATTCTGCGAGGGATGTGATTCAGCGATGAGAGTTGTAGTCTGCTGTGCGATGAGAGTGGTCTGTTTCTTCGTTTCATCAGAAACTTCCTCGATCGCAGTCTGAGCACTTTCTGCTAGATTCTTCACCGCCTTCTCGCACTCTTCACTGACAGTACATGAAAGTAAATTAGCAGCCGCAGTTAGATGGTTTGATCTATATCAACGACTATTTGAGTTGTTAGGAATTGTTTGATGGCGGCTTGTTTTCTTAAATGTTTAGTGACTTTGTTAGTAATTGTGGAGTCAATAAGGCGGAGTCTGTTATATTCAAAATCAACGTCTTCTGTAGAGAGAGTAGGTAACACGTTCAAACATGTCTTAGCACAAAACGTGTAAATTGCTGGCACACCAAAGCCCAACATACCGAGGGAGAGTGCCTCCGAGCCTGGGGTTGACCCAGAGGCAGCGAGTTTAGTGTTACTTCCTGGAACGAGATGAAGTCTTCGTAAGAGCAGGAGTCTTGTTGGGAGTCGACTTGTTAAGATGGGCCATGATCAGATCAAGCAGTTTCTTATCAGCAAGTCAGTGCACTTAGGAAAAGATTAGAGAGCAAAAGTTTTGATGCGTAATGTAAACTAAAATGTGTTAAATGATGTAATAACATTAATATTTTTATAATATATTAATATATTATATAGTATACATATTAAGGATTTGAAGTCTTTTTGAGAAGTGTTTCAGTTTTTAGTCGAGAAATACATCCTCCTCAAATACATCCTCCTTTCAATTCTATTAGTACGAGAAAACCTGTGGGAAACCACAATTTTACAAAGATCATAGGTAGAACTAATTAAGTTGTCATGTCTTGATAGATTTATATCTTGAACCTCGTATATAACATAAAAACTACAGGGAAGTGGGAACTACATAAAGCTAGAAAATAAAGGCTATATGAGAGAGCAAGGCCATGATCTTAGAGCGAGAAAGTCTTGAGTTTCCTGTGCCACGCTGTTCAAGGCAGTTTCAAATGGCAATTGTCCTGCATGGCTTCGGGGAGGACCATATACCATGCTTATAAACGCTTATAAACGATATCATATTTGTGGTTACAAGCAATTTCAGCAACATTTCTGGACGACGGTATTAAGCCGTCCAAGGAGGGAGGATTGGATGCTAATTTTAACACACTGTTTCCACCGCCTTTCCAGGTTTTCAGTTTTGTGTTTAAGTATATATATAGTATAAAATATAGTATATACATAAATATGTATATAGGTTCGGGCAGTACGTAAGTAACTACGTAAGTAGGTCAGCCGATCAAAATACGCATACAAATTAATCCAATCATTTGTTATTACCGAACCGTTATTAATCGATAAACAACGGTAAAATTAAAAATAGGTTGAGTAAAGTATGTTCAGAGTTCCTAGTGATTCGAGTAGAAACACCGCTAGGCCCTCTATTATTATTATTTTCAGATATCTTAACCGCCACTTCTAAATCGTTGCACACATAGGCCTCACTATAGCAAGAAGGTCGTGCAAGCTTGTTTGGACGCCAGAGACTCAGTTTGAGATGGATTAACCAACAAACTTCGCTGTCACGTGTCATAACGAACTTGTCACGTGTCATAACGAACTTGTCACGTGTTATAACGAACTTGTCACGTGTCATAATGAACTGGTCAACTTTCTGCTATTATCCACGTCTATTGAAATAGTTATTGATTCGAAATTATCTTCTTAAAAACAACAAGAAGTCCTGTAACTCACCCATCCTCAAAATCTAGGTGAACCAAATAATGCATCCGTCAAACTGGCATACTAACTCCACAAAAACAACGGGGTTCAAAACAAAAATTCATATGTTTACGACACATCATAGAGCACCGTCGCGACGTTTCAAAAAGTTCACAGCGTCCGATAAAGTTATACTTGTAGGCAGTTTAATTACAGCTAATTATGGGTAATTATGGGTGAATATGGGTAATTATGTCTTGTACACGAGGACTTGGAACTTGCTAGTTCCTGAACTTTGGAAAAAGAGTATGTCGGCCAATGAAAAGCTACCAGAGTCTTCACGGAGATCCATGATTACTATAAAATTGTTTTTATAGAAGAGCTGTGCTGGTAAACGTTGTGATATCCGGATTAAACGGAAATGTAAGCTGAGTGTTATGTGATAAGTTGCAGGAAATGCAGCTCTCCAATAATCACACTGCATTTGTCGGATACCTTACTTTAGTGGCGATTTGCTTTCATGAGTATCTACGCTTTTTTAATTTTACGATAGAGTCAGAGGCTCAATAATTATTGATATGTATGAGAAATCATAAGTCGACTTTTAACTTTAAAAATGCAGTTTTCATCAGATTCAGAGGACAAAATTCCTGTAAAACCATAAAATACAATAAAATAATAACCATATTCTTAATATTTTTGTCTAATATGACTCCTACTTTGAAAAGATGTCGCTTAAAAATATCTGTGGTAGACCACACAAAAGCTCTGTTAAAGACAGAGGAAAAAGAGTTGGCAGTCGGTTAAGTATGGATCGGTCATATATTTATAATACTTACTTGTACTTGTACTTGTTAAAATGATAAGTTAAAATAATATATGTAATACAGTTAATGATGGAGTAGTTCGCTGTTTATTAGTCTCATGATTGAAATACTGATAGTTGGATAATATCCGGTTGGAAGAGACAAGGACAAATGAAACAGGAGGTTAGGAATGTAGGCAAATTTTCGGCGTCAACACCATCTTCAGGCTAAAATTATTTGTTATATAGTAGTGTTGAAAGTATTAAAACTTTTAACCTGAAGATGGCGTTGACGTCGAAAATTCGCCGACATTCATAACTTCCTGTTTCATTTGTCCTTGTCTCTTCCAACCAGATATTATCCAACTATCAATATAATACAAGTAATATAATACAAGGTAAAACTGGAGCACTTTAAAATATTAAAAACAAACTGCCAAGTATTTATCCCTTGCCTTCAACAGAGCCAGAGGCAGAAAGGAAGACTTTTAGGACACTAAAAATAGATCTTTGAATGGATAAATGTATGACCTATTAATCGAATAATATATTTCACCAAACTTTACAAGCGCTGATTACTCGAGACAAACAACTAAGTAATAATATGTAGTAACTATTATTAATTTGATAATTCGTAGTACAGGGCATTCGATTATCTTTTAATCGGTTAGAGGCTAAATTCGGGATTAAGACCTCTAAATCTTAATGTTATAAACCAATGAAAAACAGGTGAAAAATCTCCGGGTACAGTTATAAGTTGGCGAATTTTAGACAAACTTGATAATGACATGAATGAACATTTTCAGTAGTTAGAATTTGTGGTTAAGAAGTCCAGGCTATTCTATCTGACACTACTTTTTTAGTAATTACTGAATACATAAGTAGTTATTATAACTTCAAAATATTAAACCCGTTGTTTGAGTCACCCAAATGACTGGCAGAATAAAAATTAATTGAAATGGAAACAATTTAAAATGAAAGATGAAATAAAGAAGAATATAAGTGATTGGACTCAGAGCCTTGCTGTTGGCCGCAACTATCTGCACACAGTGCACAGGTTGATAAGCTATTCAGTATTCAAGTCTAGGTAAGAGATACAAACAATTAAAGTACGTGAGTAGCCCGTACAGCAGGAAAGTTTCAATATAATCAGACTTAGATATGAAGATCCCGTATCAAACCTTCTAACTGGAGGTTTGATATAGAATCTCTATTCTGCAGTCTGCAGAATACTTATTACAGACTAAATAACATTCCAATACATTATAGCATTACGTCTAGAAGTAGGACCTGTAATCGGCGGAATGAATAAAGGAAATGGAGAGGCTGTTCAATTAAGATAATGCGACTGTATAATCTATATTTAGATAAGGGGTATAAAGCGGAGTGGTTTTATAATTTTGTAATTGATTGTTGAAAGCTTGTAAGCTTGTAGCAGTGCAGCTGCATAACTTTGGCAGACTGTGCCAAATACTTAAACCAATACTCTTCAGATCAAGATAATATAGAGAAAGCAGTTAAATGTGAATAGGTAAGCAATTACTCATGAAGGGTCATTGAAACAGTGATAATCATTAATCACAAAGTAAAACTATGCGGTGAACCGAGAAAGTACGACAGGTTTACAAGGTGTAAACAGAAAAGACCCTGAGCACAGATTGACCCGGCAATTCTCTCTAAGATGGTTCACCTAATTAAATGCTTTATCGAAGTCGAGTAATAAAAAAATCCAGCAAGTTTCAACATGAGTTCCTTCGCCTACTTTGAAACATGTTTAAATAAATTCTAACGGCCTATTGCTTTAATTCTGCCAGACTTTGTCCAACGACTTCAAGTCTCCGACTTAGTATGAAGTATTGCCGTGCACTAACTGGAACTTTCCAGACCCCAATCTGAGAAATTATTCCTATACATTGGCAGTAAACCATGGTTGCACCTTAAGAAATGCCAACAAGTCTGAATATCCGCCGATTTTGTTCAGGTTTAATTATTAAAGTTGAGGAATTAGTTAAAGGGAAACAGAGCCAGAGCAGTGACAGTTCGGGACAATTGCTGGGTTTTTGCAAATGTGACAGTATGTCACACCTTTAAAATTTCATTGTCTAATTTTTAAGTTTAAACCTTAAAGTTAAGAATTTAAATTTATTCCCCAAGATGCAGCCAAACGATACTACTTTAACATTATAATTTCATCCATGCTAATTTGGACGTGAACCTATGTAGCAAGTGTGACAACAAACTTGACTTGACTTGCTGCAGACTTGACTTGACTTGAAGACTTGACTTGACTTGACTTGACTTGACTTGACATGACTTGACTTGACTTGACTTGACTTGACTTGACTTGACTTGACTTGACTTGACTTGACTTGACTTGACTTGACTTGACTTGACTT
Source organism: Bolinopsis microptera (assembly GCF_026151205.1). Classification (NCBI taxonomy): domain Eukaryota; kingdom Metazoa; phylum Ctenophora; class Tentaculata; order Lobata; family Bolinopsidae; genus Bolinopsis; species Bolinopsis microptera. The sequence continues at coordinate 7,382,454 of NC_087082.1, read as the reverse complement.
GACTTGACTTGAGTACTAATACTCAACTCCAACCATTGGTGGATGGCAACAAATTCGATATTTTTGGTTCAATACGTTCCCAAGATCAAGTACAACAATTGAGTTCAAATTGGACAGAAATCGTGATTCACGCCCTATGGTGAATGTAGCTTACAGAGTTGCTTGCTATGTAACCGGAAGGCTTGCAGCCAACATATATTACCCAATGATGTACTAGGATTAACAAATTCTACAGACAACATAGAAAAAGTTTGACTTAAAATGAATTGGGTCGCTTTAGGTTCAAATACTCAACTTAAGAACTTAGCTTAAGTACTTGTTTCCCAGCGTTTAACAACAGACCATACCTCCGACTTATCATCAAACAAACCAGTCAAAACTTGCAACTACAAGCAACGAACAGAATCAATACCGTAGTCAGCGCTCAAAACAACTGATACATCTTCATACCATGTTGATAATGAGATATCAATTTATATCTAAATTAGTTAGGGTGAGCCGTATATATAATATAAGGTCAGTGGCAATCATTATAGATGTATAGAGGAATTCAACGAAAAACCGAGAATTTACACCAGGTTTATAACCGGCAAAAATATTTTCTTTTACGTGTTACATAATTCATTAGGAAAAATGGAAACACTAGATCAATTTTATTCTTGGGTTTTTCCAACCAGGACTCTCCTTTGAAGTTTACTCCTTCACATGAACCCCATCTCAATCTGTACGTGGACATATCTAGCAAAGTGACAACAAACTTAACTCAGTACTTAAGTTAAGTACTTGCTTCCTAATATTTAGCGGCCGACTTACCAACAAACAAACCGTTCATGCGACATACTATTAGTATTACAAGCACCAATCTGCAGGTCCGTCCCGTAGTCAGTGCTAATAGCAAACGGGCACTTTGAACATACCAGCTTATACGTATTTAGAGGGGAACGCACTAGATTTACTTTTACCAGTATCAGGATAGCAGGCACCTGACGGTAAAACACACAGTATCAGGATAGCAGGCACCTGACTGTAAAACACGCTCTATCTCTAGAGTGTGTACGTAATCCAGATTCCAGCCTAAAATTGCCCTGCTAGCCAAATTACCACTCTGGATTCCAGAGTGGTAATTTGGCTAGCAGGGCAAAAAGTTGAAGTTTAAACAGAGAATGATGCAACATGTAGCTCTTGTAACTTAGTATCAAATTCTGCTGAACTGCACAATTTGTGATTAAGCCTAGGATACGTCAGGAGTGACTAGAGCTTTGGAAATACAACAAGACTCAACTTAATTTCTTTTCTTAAGTGCGTGTATTTTTTTCAATCTAGACCTTGTTAATAGAGATGTTTTGGGATATGTAGCTAAATACAACACCCAAACTTCCTTATTAACAAGGTCTAGATTGAAAGAAACACACGCACTTTAACTAGAAAGAAAAAGTGGTGAGATAGGTGAATTGAACTGTCGTGACTGCTTTCTGAAGATAGATACTTAGACTCGTGGCATGACAGTGTAGTATGTGGTCTTTAGTTAGACTGGAACTTGGGTTTATGGTCCGATACTGACAGGTGGCTGAGATTACCAGTAAACCGTAATTCCTTTATGTCTGATTGTATTTCACTAGCCACAGAGTTGTTTCCACTAATCTTCAAAAGGCGAAAACCAATTTCAAACTAATTATGTGAACGATTAGTAAGGGCCACGATAAAGGTTCCAAACAAGCAAAATACAACGATTTTCAAATTCGAGAAATAGTAACAATGTTAATAATTTTGGTTGGAGCACGACAGCTACAAATTGCGGTTGCATTCACTTGTCACGTTTAACGGGTTAAACCGCAACATACCCGCATACCGATACAAATGTACTCACTGTAATCATTCATAGTTAGTAGTAAATGAAATGAAGGATAAATAATGTAGTAAATATCAAAATCAAATTACGATGAATAAGTTTTCAGTAAATGTAATTTTCAGAAAAGACTCAACAAATGTTGGCGCTTGGAAGGACTGGAGCACCAGATGCTGATATTAAGGGACAGTAAAACTAGCGGCCTGCTATGAATGGGGACTTGCCGGCCCTTGGGAACGTTAGATATATCGGCTCTGTTACATCACTTCCTAAAATTATTTGTTATATAAAAGTAGTGTTGAAAGTATAATCATTATCATAGTTTACGTTTAGATACTTAAAATAGGTATTGCTAGAAATAGCTCACAGCCTCATATAAAATTTAATTAGTTTACAAGATATCGGCACAGAATAGTACAGTCATGATGATGTAATATACCACATTCCAATTATATAAAGTCCATAAATATAAACGACCCCTACGAAAACATAAGCCAATTGGGTAACCGTTAATAAACCATTACATAATGACAGAGGCCACGAAATCGTCGTAAGTTCATAATCATAGAAAGTCTCAAGAATGGTCTAATGGATACTTTGATTAGTTGATTCACCTGAAACTTCCTGGTTTGTATATGAATAAGTGCCAGTATAACAGTTAATGAGACAAATTTGTAAATAATCACATAAATGGTTTTGTCTCTTCCTCTTTGGTCGCCAGTTTCGAGCAGGGTCCATGGAGACAAAACTCTTGATAGCTCCACTCATGGATTGAACGAGTGGCTACAGTCGAATTACTAGAAATAGAATTGCTATTCATTTTGGAAAAGTTTTGGTTCCCTATACGACAGCACAGGATGCAAACAAAACGGACAATATATCCCAATGCAAAGGAGTGTAGGTTCACGGGAGAGGTTCTATATCAAATCTATACCAGTTTATAAGCTGAATCTGCATAACTAAGTGGATAACAATATTTCTTTCTTTCTTTCCAATAAGTTCAGTTTGAGTTCGGATTATACTTGAAACTATAATCATAGTTTCATTTTAGGAAACAATAAAAGATGTCGCAAACAGTGTGCAGATCATTTAAAGAAACTGACATTCACTTTCACAGCTATGTTTCACCTAACAGCTATGTTTGCTCACCTGACAAGTCGTGGCAGGCCCTCATCATATTCTTCAGACACTTCAGGAAAAGTGCAGTCCTCCCAGCGGACCAGGACACTCTCCACTGCTGCTGATATCTTGTTCAGACCACGTGACCACGTGTTGGGCACGTACCGTCCCATCAGCAGGCGTGTAGATTGGGACAACTTCTTGTCGGACACGGGGGAGCAGTTCAAGGACCAATCCGTTGGATTGAGCTATTTTTGTGTACAAGGCCAACAATTTGGATTAAGGCAATTAACTGTAATCTGTAGAGAGAACAATGTATAAAACGAGGCAGCTTCATCAATTTACATAGGTAGGAAATGTTCACTTGTGTGTAATTTCTTCAAGCAATTAACAATATAATGTAGATTACGATGGTAGACTTGTAAAGTGTGATAAAATAATTGTCTTGGTATTCGAGTAATCAATTACAGAATCGTGGATAAAGTAATGCATAATGTACACTTATACTGCGTGGAGAAGAGTTGATATAACAAATAATGATGTCTCACAAATAAAACAAGTATGATCAGGTTTTTTTTCGTCCTGAATAAGGATTCACATATCGTAGTGCGACATGTACCCTAGTGCGAAACGTACCCTAGATCGACACTGTCGCACTATAGTACGCTACCTTGACTGTAGTGCGACACGAACTCAAGTGCGACAGAGAATTTCCAAGGCCGACACTGTCGCACTACAGTACGCTACCTGGACTGTTATGCGACATGGGAAGGCTTGCTTGTGGTGGAAGAAGCCTTATATATGGCCCAAGCATATGAACTTGTTATCCCAATCAGAGATATGTCTTTATACGATGCGTGTGATAGGAATTAGGATCATCTGCTGCTTACAATTAACTCATTGGAACAAGCTTGGACATACGTGGCTTGAACCGACCCGAAGGAATTGTGATCACCTGCTGCTTACGACTGGATCAGTGGATCACTTCGAAATACGTGACGTGAACCGACCCGACGAATCACTTAATGGTCCATAAGAAAGATAGGATCTGACCTGAACTTGGAGGAACCCCAGAACTATTAAGGGGACATACCTTCACCAAAACCTTTTTTGCCGGGACCCGCGATTTGACTTCATATTATGAAAGTATAGATAAAAACAATAAGATTTGATACACTGTACAAATTTGTTGAGAGTACGCTCTTTCGAAAAAAAAGACATTTTCTTTTTGGAAAGTTTTTTCAATTTTGAGAAGTCTGTCACTGTAAAACCGATATTTCAGTCATTTTAAAAGTTTTTTTTGTTGATTTTTTTACTGAACATTATTGACAATCCGTACAAGAAGCCCCCCCCCCCCCCTCAAAGGATTTTATAATTAAACAATAGATGACGAATTACAGACCAAACAAGGTTGTATATTTTACCAACCACCCAGGTCATAGATAGCGCTTCAAAAATTCTTGTGAGTGTACAGTGTAGAATGTAGCTGATAATCATATCAAACTTTTTGGAACAGGATTTCTCTCAAGTTTCAGGTTTAAGGTATGAAATATGGCCTCAAAGGACTAAGTAAAATTCATCGTATAAATAAAAGGGCCAAAAATGGCGGTAACACAACATCTGTCCGACAGCGACATCTGACCGACAGCACTATTTTCTTTTGTTTGAAGTAATATCTCAAATTTGGCACATAGAAATTCACCCAAACTTGCACAAATTATTTGTCTTAAAGCTATCTTTCTATCTAGAAAGTTTCAAGAAAATCGTATCGTTCGATCTCCAGATGCCTTGGAACCGCTGCAAACCACCGAATTGGAGATATTTTTTGTGTTTAAGGTGATATCTCAAATTTGGCACATAGAAACTCGCTCAAACTTACACAGATTATCCGTCCTATGACCACCATACTTTATGGAAAGTTTCAAGAAAAATCGTACGGTAGGATCCGACATAAACTATTGTCCGAATAACTTATTTTCTGCGTCGGACAGATGTCGCTGTCGGACAGATGTCACCCAATCAAAATGGAAGATTTAAGGCTTAAAATGCCTAGAACTCAAAAAGTATCAGTTTTTAAAAAAAATTTTTTTACAGAATTGTAATCAGCTTGATAAGACGAATCTTTTAGTATCAACTTAACTATGAATAAGGGCCAAGAACTAGCCGAAAAGTTACCCGGTTAGAGTTGTTAGTTTTGATAAGAGGAGATCACAATAGATTTGGATCACGGATCGCAAGATATAACAATTACATGCCGCTTCTGTAAAACACACACAAGTAAATTGTATGAGTGTTCAATTATTCATTTATAATTTTCTGCATTTAAGCCCAATATCAAGGTGCTAGGGACCCCGATGTGATGTTTGGGACTAGGACTGAACAGGAAATCGTTCATACGGAGACCAGAGGAATGAATGAATGATAGAGGCGTGGATAATGGTACAATTTTCATTTCATGGGTTTTTGGTGTAACAAACTAAGCAACAAGCAACAGTATAGCACTAGCAGTTAGAAAGCGTAACCCTAAAACTTTCTATAAAATAGGCTTTCAAAAAATTAAAATATATTATTTTTGCAACGTTAGAATATTTCCATTGATAACCTGACAAATGGAACATTCCACTTGAGATGTTGCTCTGAGACAGGTAGTGACAGCTTCAAGACTCCAGGGGTCTGTTGCATTGATATTTATTATTTTATGATTTCGTATATACTTTGGGAGTCCTGGCGTGCAGCTAGCAGGAGTTGCATTCTGTGGGCACGGTGATAAGGCCTCCATCTTTTTAGTAAGAGGCCAGAAACCGTTGACCAGAACAGAGAGAGAGAGAGAGAGAGAGAGAGAGAGAGAGAGAGAGAGAGAGAGAGAGAGAGAGAGAGAGAGAGAGAGAGAGAGAGAGAGAGAGAGAGAGAGAGAGAGAGAGAGAGAGAGAGAGAGAGAGAGAGAGAGAGAGAGAGAGAGAGAGAGAGAGAGAGAGAGAGAGAGAGAGAGAGAGAGAGAACCTGACAAATTTCGAATTGAGAACCCCAAACATGGTAACTGAAATTTAGCGGTTTCACTACTAGCCGGGTACAATTAAAATTCAAAATAAATAAAAGACTCACACGTGCAAGGGGAGCGCATTCCAGCAAAATATTGGTCTTTTGTTACCACCTTTACCTCCCAAACTCATACCATCGGTGATTTACCTGCAAAATAGTTGGCCCGCGTTTTATGGTAATTGATCATTTTAATATCATGATTTAAATACGTCTTTAATTTTGAGGATACGACTTTTTCTATTGTCTTTAGTATGTGGGAACCAGCAAAGTTTAAAATTCTGAGCAAATCGCCGTATAAAAATGTATTTCTATTCGAAACAAAGACCTATGTTATCAAGAAAACACTAAACTTTCAAATATGAATTCTAAACAGCTAAAACAAAAACGAGAATGAGAAAATGAACTGCCCCATATCTAGACAGGGAAGAAGTGATTACTGAAGTGATTAGCGAATTAGTGAAACCAATAATACACAATAGAACGAGAAATGCCGCTAAGGATACTATTTTATCGTTCGATCAATATGGTTCAAATAAAGTTCCTCCGTTGGATTTATTATCGCGCATGCAAAGATTACATGGACTTAGCAGATCTATGCATGGTTAATCAATCTGGAATCAAACTATTCCTGGAATCCATGAATCTTAAACTGTATATCTCTGTGGGATCACTCGATCAAATATCTGAACGACATGGTAAAGTGATCTTAGCATTAAAATACCAAGTCACTGGAAATATTAACTACAATAATGAATCAAGTGTCCAAAAAGAAATAACAAACACTTCATGTGCCAAAAAAGCTGTGACCAAAGAAGCCTAAAAAGAAAGCATCAAGCAACCTGATTAATAAGTTAAACTTGTAAACTATTATATCAGACGAAGAGTTAGGACATTTTGTAACAAATCATTAACGCTAACGTATTATAGCAGAGATTATATGTTAAATGTTATTATTGTTAATGCATAATTAGCATAGTGCATAACGCACAGTGCCACCTTACAGTGCAGCGATTGGGTATTGTAAAGATACCTTCAATGATAAACGCCTTAAATTTTAAACTGGAATTAATGATAAAGTGATAATAAGAACAATAACACTAAACCATCAATGCTGCATAAACTTTACGAAGACTTATATTTCCGTAGTTTTTACATACATACCCAGTTCACGTTTTTACATTTGCCAAGTCCACGAGATATAAGCAGGGGAGGGCTGTTATCAGATTTTTCTAATATCCCATAGTTTTTAGGTTTTATAATAAATAAATATGCCGATGCTAAACGGTATGAAATCCACTATGACAGCAACGGAATTTATGCCTTCAAGAGACCAAAAAATGAGTTTGATGTCTCACTCTGAGAGACTTGGTTCGGTAAAGAGACGGCAAATAAGAAGGAGTGGTTTGGCCATGTAATGAGTTAATAATATAATTAATGGGATAAATATATAAATAATTACATAAGTAGGTAGTTCAGTGGTATGCAGTAGGTAGTTCAGTATGTAGTTAAGCGGTATGCGGTATGCCACATTGCCATATTAGTGGTCTTCAGGTACAGATTCACTAAGTGCAGGATTTGCAAACCACTAGAACTCGGGAGAAAATCTTCTTCTGACTTTTTGCCACGATAAGTGACTTTTAACACAAAATCACGATCTTTATACTCCTAATCGTGGTAGAAGCAATATGACCGACATAGTGCTGCAAGTGCTGGTAATAATTAACAGACTTAACCCCACAAGCAGAATATCAGGCATTAACTTGTTTCGTTTTAAGTGTATTTTCTGGTTTAACCAATCGACATCACTCACACTCTCAATAGAAAATTAGTATAACTGAAAAGAAATAAAACGGAGAAATAACCAAGTCGAATAAAAGCCTTCAATGTAAAGTGTTAAGGACAAGACTTAAATGCAAAATGGCAAGTACTATTCATTATACAGTGTAATATATATATATAAACGTTTTGTCCCAAAACTAGAAGAAGTTTTATTAATTACAATAAAGGAACGAAATCTTATGTTTGAACTTTATTATTCAGGCCAGGCCATCTTTATACCATCAAGCAAGAAGGTATACCTTCTTGCTTGATAGGTATCTACCGGGAGCAAAACCTGTGTAGCCCTCTTAATTCTTATGTACCCTACTCCCTCTAGATCTGGATACTGCCAGGTGAAGCATTTTCGTACCGCGACAATTGACCCCCCGACAATTGACCCCCGACAATTGACCCCCGACAATTGACCCCCGACAATTGACCCCCTATGTAATTACACTGGGGTCAATTGTCGCGAAATCTAGGGCTTAGTACGACAATTGACCCCCCGACAAGGTTAGGGTTAGGGTTAGGGTTAGGGTTAGGGTTAGGGTTAGGGTTAGGGTTAGGGTTAGGGTTAGGGTCAATTGTCGGGGGGTCATTTGTCGGGGGGTCAATTGTCGCCCACCCAAGCATTTTCCCTTAAACGCGACAGTGATTAGGGGTCGTTCACATATTACGTAATCAGCTGAGAGGGAGGGCCCGGAGGCCGGAGTTTCCAAATGATTACACTAGTGTAATTTTGATACAATAGCTATGTGTAAAACTGATTACGGAGGGGGGAATGGGGGATATAAATTAGCCACAAATTTATTACGTAATATGTGAACGAACCCTTAGTCAATCAGCTTCCAGTATCACTATCTATCAATCAAATCCCTGTAAGGACTCGAAGGAGTCAAAACAAAAATGTTTCACCTCCCCACCAGTATCCACAGCTTTTATATATATGACATGTCATACTATTACTATTACTATTATTACAAGATCTTTATTTATGAAATTTCCCCTACAATATAACCTTGTAATTATTTAAACTGACAGCCATGTTTTAGTAATACAGTAGTTAATGTTATATCTTAATAGTTAATGTTATATCTTATAATAGTTAATGTCATATCTCGCCACTACATCACCTCACTTCCTACACTGTTATCATACCGTTTTACAGATTAACACATTACAGCACATTGTTCCCATGTACCAACAGTGATGCGTTTAAATTAAAGTAATGCGTTTTAAAAGAAGTAATTCAATTTCCCGCATACCTGTGCTTCACCTCACATTGACGTTTGCACAATTAATACGAAAAGAAACATTTTCGTGAAAAAATCAAGTTTGAATCACTTTTGTAAGTAGTTCCTTTAACTCACCAGTCACCAGTTCCTAAAATTGTGAATCAGACTCTCAGCTCTAAGAGTAAGACCAGGGCTAATTTTACAAATGTCCTAAGAGATTTATTAATATTTGTAACGTGAACAATTTGACAATATTGAAGGAATTATAGTACGACACGAAACACCTTTTCACGAAAATAGATTTAACATTCTTTTTGGTATGGTGACAATACAGGTTGAATTTCTAAGGTCATTTACACGGCCTTATGACGTGAACTGAAGCCTAATATTTACTGTTAATAATTCAAATAAGTCGGTATTAAAGCAACATCAGAAGTTATAACTATAAGCTTTGAATTTAAGGTATCAATACATGAACTGCATCAGTGGCGTAACGAAGGGCCCCGCTGACCCCTCAGTTGAAAAACTTAATTGAGGTACTAGCAAAACTGCACGTTTTGCTCTAGAAACACAATTTTTGAGAGATTTTACCGGCGTATCCTCTAAAATCAGCTAATTTGTTCAGTTTTAGGGTGGGGCGCCAAAAGGGGAGGGGGCGCCAACAGGGGGGCGCATTTTCGGCGGGGGGGGGGGGGGGCAACAGGCAACATTACGCCACTGAACTGTATTCAGAAACGAAACCAATGAAATGTTAATTGTCCAGCGGAAGTTCTGCACCTGTTTTAGGAGATTAAAGGGCCCATTATAATATATACTGACACATGTGCTAGTAAAGCAGTAATAGCAGCCCCACAAATTGCACCGCATCGGTTTATGGTTCTAACACTTAAAGCGACCTAATCCATACTAGGCTTGAGAAATGAATGTTACGGAAAGTAAAGGTATAACATTATATAATAAAATACAATTCTATTTAAAAATATAAGCTGATCTTTCGCCCTATAGTGATCTCAGAATGGGTAGGTAGATTGAGATGAAATGTATAGAATAACACGGAGACATTAACAAGAATTAACAAGAATTAACAAGAATTAAAGAGTAATGACTACTGCTTGGAGACCATGAGAGCCTGGGTTTTTGTAATCTTTATAGTTAATTGAATATCATAATAACAAGCATATCATATTGACATGCGGACTTCACGTGTTGTATTTAATGTAAGTATTCATAATTTGGAGATGATTAATGAGTGGTACAGTGTGTTGTTGCCAGGAATTATTTGAACTCAAAGGTCCAACTTATTTAGAGACTAGGTTGGACTCGCCGCTTCGACGCGAACCATCATTCTTGCTTCGCATCGAGATCGTTGCTCTGCGAAGGGTTGACATGATGACCTCTCCTCCTCGTCAATCAAGAGGCTAGGCTGACGCTAAGTGTATGAGAGGGGGTCGCAGTCATAAATGAAAACCCCCCTCCCTATTTGCCAGACGTCCTAAGTAGATGGCCCCCTACTCATTCGAGGATTCCGTTCATGCCAAAATTTAAAGGCCAAACCCAATCAACATTGAATTTCTTTCTCGTGTTTGCGAACATGTTAGAAACTCCATTTAACCATATTACAATAGGTCATTAAATGTGGAAAATGTTCTGAAAAGATTATGCGAAATAGAATAAAATAGCTTGCTAGGATACCGTTAATGTTATTCGGGTCTCTGCAAGATTACCGTATAAGTATTGCGGATTTAGTGAATATGAATAAACTTTTTGTGCTTGATACATCGGTTATATCTGAGAAGCTAGAGTTTCCATTATTTTCAGGACATATGTATAATATCAAAATGTTCATTCGAAAAAAATGAACACCAATATTGATGTATTCCTCGAACCAACGATAATAGCACGTCATACTAGAGAGAATTATTAGTATTACAATAGGGCACTCAGCGACTAAGAGGTGAGTAATAAGCCTCAACGTATGTGTACTGAATTTCGCCTCCCCCCCCCCCCCCCCCCTTTTTTTGACATTTCTACCAGACATAACAGAGTTTGGTAAAAGCACGTACAGCTCTCCTGAACAACACAGGCAGTTAGGCGATATATTCGCTAAATTTGTAGTACCTGCACATATATCAGTTAATCAGTCAGAAATTATGCGACGGCTATTCTCTCTAAATGACCGTTTATTTTGTTGACTAGGTTCCTAAATACTTCCAAGTCTCGACTCTTGCAGATGATTACCAATTCTTGGCAATATAACAATACTGTTACTCCTGATTAAGACTGCAATTTGGTAACTGTGCCAGAGTATGAGAGTACGCGCTGTTCGGCTAAAACGGTGGTTTAGTCGGCGGTATGTTATCATTTGTGATTAATAATGAGAGCCTTGATTTAAACTTTAATATGAGCACCAATCACTGCTCACTCTACCGTCCTTCCGAGCACCTCTTCCATCGAATAGGGGTAAAAACAGTTCCGTACAAATTAACCCTCTACCTACTACAAGGAAATGTTAATTAAGAAATCTAAAGAGGACGATAAAGGCTAAACTTAAAGAATACTGATTGGGCGACATCTGTCCGACAGCGACATCTGTCCGAAAGCTGAATTAGGGATTTCGGACAGATGTCGCTGTCGGACAGGAGTCGTTTTTGGCGACATCTGTCCGAATTTCGGATCATATTGTAATTTCGGTTCACATTCGTATTTCACAAGCTCACAGGTAATCTCGTGACGTTCTAAAGCTGATGTGATCCCTTAAGATCTGATCCATCGATACGTGATTGACTAGTTGAGAACAGGATCGTGCTAGCCGTACCCTAACAAGCTGTCGATCACATCACAGGACATGAGTACATATCTGCCGTTTTCTGACAAAAGTGCTTAAGTAACACAAGGTTCATTTTGTGCAAATTGAATTTAAAGATTTCAATTCTGTAATTGCTCTGGGCTAGCTGCTGTCAAATTTAAACTGCACCCACTATGTTTCTAAGGTTTGCTTCATACTACGAAAACACTTGGATCGGGACATCAACCATCAATCTTAACTTCGCTCCCCACATGTGGAATCAACACGAAGCTGCACAGATGAGGATTCCTCGCTCATCCAACATCGCAGAAGGTTGGCATCACGGATTCCATTTAATGCTGTCCTGCTCGAAGCCCACAATTTGGAAGTTCCTTGATTGCCTTAAAGCAGAACAAGCCCTTACAGACGAGAAGAAAACCAAAAGAGACGGGCGGGAACTACCTGAGCCACGTGCACCCAAATGGATCCGTTATGATCGACAACTTCAGAGAATTGTAGATGATTACGACAACTACAGCAACCCTATGGATTTCCTTAAAGCTATCGGAAATTTGACTATGCTTTAGATTTGATTCTGTGATATTGTATTATATTGAATTAATTTATAACATTTAAATAACATTGAAACTATTGTCCAATTTATCGACATCAAATTAAAATAAACTGTGGTAGTAAACTATGGCTCAGATCATATCTCAAATTGGACATGTTACGTATACAATTTAGCAAGTAACAGTTTAGATCATGTCTCTAATTGGAAATGTGTCGTATTGAAATCAGGTCACAATTTCGGACAGATGTCGTTTTTTTCTGGTACCCTGATTCGGACAGATGTCGCTGTCGGACAGATGTCGCTGTCGGACAGGAGTCGTGTTACCAAGAATACTAATTATCACAGCAACATTGATAAGATTAAAGTTCAAATTTGTTAATTTTTTACCGGTCATAATTTATTAACTCAGTTTAACACTTACAGAGTAAAAAGCAAAAGTTATGCGGTCAGTAGCAGTACCACTGGCGCTCTGAAAATAGGCCTCAAACGGAACCGTTGGGTCGTAAACTGAATAATTGAAAAAGATATAGCCTTTCATTCATCAATAATTCCCCAAAACTTCATTCGTCACTATCTAAGAAGCACAACGTTCAGAGTTGCGCTTTGATATTGCAACGAAGACCGGAGAAAAGTGGAACTGCACGAAGATTGTAATCTCTTCGCTAGAGTATACTTATAGATGGAAGCCCAGTATAGACGCGGGGGAGTGATCTGTTATGACACTCTTTCTCCTCTCTACGTTTTAATATCATTGAAAATGAGCTACATATCATTAGAGCGACCAGCGAACAATGTCATTCAATCTGGATACGTGATCATTACATGAGTCTACGTCTGAATTCCATTGTGCTGCACCTCAAACATCGCATCGTTCAGCAACTGCAAGGTGCACGGCAGGTCAATAAGCGTATTTCATAATAATATTCTGGTGAAAGTTTCAGTTCACGAAGACTGCATGGGGAGACGAATATAGTTTTCATTACAATACCCTGTTTAAATGTCGAATGTGTGCCTCTTGATTAATATAACAGAAAAGGATAGGCCAGGAATTTTTGAAACGGAAATTATATGAAATGTGATATTTAAAAATATGATTATGAAGTCACGTGAGTTAACTTGTAACTCGATAACGTATATGGTATAGAAGCAGATAATCAAACAACAGCGAGTGTGATAACTGATAACAGATAACTGAAATTGATACTACTGATAGTGATAGGGTCAGGGATATTACGATACAAGTATCGTGTGTGCTGTAACATCGAGCTATATCCAATATAATAGATCAGTAGTGGACGTTACCGTAAAATTACAAAATTTGAAACCCTGAATCTCAACCAAAATGAAGAATTTCGTGTGCAGAAATCTAAGATCTCATCATAAGCCTAAGTGATAACTGCAAGATCCGTGTTGACAGATGTTACTCCTCTAAATTTCTTCGAAGTAGCGCGCGCCGGGCCAGACCATTAACAATGGTCAAGATCCGTGGAATCGCTTTAGCTAAAAACGGAAGTTACAATTAGGGGCCATCTACTTAGGACGTCCGGCAAATAGGAAGGGGGTGGATAGGTTTTGGAATTTCGGACAAATCCGGACAGGGGGAGGGCGGGTATTATTCTCCTACTGCTTTAAGTTTAAAACTTATTCGATTGGATGGCTACTTATACTTAAGTATTTAAATGTAAATGTGCTAAACTTAAGTTCGATACTAAATGTATTAGTAATACTATTACTGTCTATTTTATAATTGTCCATTGTTAATGGACTCCGACTAGCCCGGCGCGCGCTCGCACTACTTCGTAGTTCACGGGTGATACTCGTAAAATATTTGTCTCAAATATTAGACCGTCGACGAGTCCAGAGTCCAACTCGACGCGCGTATTGCCATTTCTTGTTTGTCGAATATCTTTATGCTTTAGTTGTGAACATCGTAAAAGATTGCGGATCAATCGAGTGTGTTCATATTATCAGGAAGAAAAACTTTTGTACGAACAATTTTTACGTCAGATAATAAGTTAATTGGATAATTATCAATTAGCTATTTAGCATTAAATTCTAAAAAAATTTTATTGGCTCAAAATGATCGGAATAGCTTAAAACACGGAGAAAAGAAGTTTTTAGAAAAACTTTGAAAATTTTTCATTTGGATTTTTTTTTCGAGACTTTCAAAAAAATTTCGAAAATTCAAAATATTTTTTTCCGCCAAAAGTGATCAAATTGCATGAAACGCGGAGTCAAATGCATTTTTCAAAAAAACTTAGTGAATTTTTCGTTTCAAGAATACTTAAATCGCCAATATTTGTAGTTGGAGTTCAGTAAATCTCGGCAGATTTTAGTAATCAGGAATTACTAAGTTGTAAGTGAAGAGGTCTGAAACTGAAAAACGTTAACCATACTCATAGGCATACGATCGCGCGGCGATATAAGAGTTTCATAACTAATTATAATACAGCCCTATCGATTTTACAGAAACTGCACCAATGGCACAGTCAAGATCGAAACGATAGCCTGCTGTACTGTCATTTTATTGATTTCATTTTTCAATGATGAATCAGTGGGGTTAAGATATTCACATTTGTAATAAATAAGACATCTCTATACCGTCAATTGTGATAATCTAAACCGGCCTACCTGTATTACCAGACCTATTCTTTTCCTTTTACAATCAAACCAAGTTGTTCATATCGCATTTTCAATGCTCTACGATGTTCACAACTAAAGATATTCGACAAACAAGAAAGGTGGTAAAAAGTGGTAAAATAGCAAAAAGTGGCCTTAAGACAAGTGGAAAAGTTTGGAAAAGTTGGTCAGCCATAAAGGGCACCTAATGGGACTCAAAAACGTCAAAAATCCTCTGAAAGCTTTGAGTGTCAGCAGATCGATTTTTTCAGACGGATTTGTCTGTACTAACTGTTGTCCTGAATTAAGCGATCTCAGCCAAACCTACTCTAAGTACTCTAAATCGGGAAGACTGTCGTCGTGCATATTTTAAAACCGTATAGCACGTGCACCCCATTCTGAACTCAAGCTAAAGTGGCATGCTTGTGTGTGATGGGCGCTTCATTTTAAGCCACCTTTAAACTGAAGCCTTAATTCCGGCTCCGGACAATTAACAGTTTATATGGTCCCTAATCGCTATAATTTAGAAACTGTACAGTAATTATGTAGTTCAATTATATCTCAGTACAGCCGGTAGTACAATTAAACTAACTTGGCACGACTGACGACATGGCAAATAAAACACATTATTTTGAAACTAAAAAAGGCTGAAGTATAACTACAGAGCCTTTCATTTGGAAGTGGACTAAATTCTAAAATTGATAGGTTAAGACTATTTGATTACAATTTTTTTCTCTGTAAGGTTGGAAGGAGCAGGTTTTCTGTCATAATATTAAACCAACATTATGTGATATGATCTCAAATTCTCAAACAAAACAAGATTAAATAAATAAAAACAAGCCAAGAAAAGAGATTACAATTACATGAGACCTGGCCCTCTGGGGCCATTATAAGTATAATTATCAAACTAAAAATTCTAAACAAGTTTAAGGGGGGGGGGGGGGGGGGGGGGGTCACCCTGATTTTTTTGTGAAACTTGGTTTCGAGATAGTAGTTGACCGACAAACTAGGACCGGTGACCAAACTTTTGAGGGGATCCCGGACCCGAACTGCCAAACGGTGCCCGCGGGGCAGCCACGCTCATATTTGGTTCAAATTAGGCCCAATTTAGCCAAATACCCTGAACATGCCAAAAATCCAGATTTTAGGTGCTCACTGCTCTATTCATGTTGATGTAGCTAGTAGTCCCCTAAACTCGTATATGAATTTTTATCAAGATTGGACCAAAAATGACTGAGTTATGAGCAAAAACCATATGACCATATTTGGGCATACGCACCAAATTTGATAGATTTTGGCCCATAAATTGGTCAAATATCAATATTTTTGAATGAAACCAACTTTATATGGAAGGTAAGCCTATACCTACTACACATTATATATGATTATCAGCTCAGTATCTACCTAACTGTGGATTCTGTGTTCAATTAATCGCAAAAGATGAACAAAATTGCCCATATCTCAGTTCGCGATATTTGCAAAACTGATTTCGCTCAAAACAATAGAACTCAATAGGGTTTCATTTCAATATTTTTACATGAAATTTTCAGAATCAACGTAGAATCGCATTTCGACCTTAAGTTTTGGGACAGAATTTTGAGTTAGGCCTTTAAAAAAAATTTGGTGGCATTGCAAAATTCAGAATTTGGCCGCCAAATTTTTAAAAAGGCCTAACTCAAAATTCTGTCCCAAAACTTAAGGTCGATACTGAGCTGATCATCTTAGATAATGTGTAGCATAGGCTTACCTTCCATATAAAGTTGGTTTCATTCAAAAATATTGATATTTGACCAATTTATGGGCCAAAATCTATCAAATTTGGTGCGTATGCCCAAATATGGTCATATGGTTTTTGCTCATAACTCAGTCATTTTTTGTCCAATCTTGATAAAAATTCATATACGAGTCCAAGGGACTACTAGCTACAAGTAGAGCACCTAAAATTTGGTTTCTGGGCATGTTCAGAGTATTTGGCTAAATTGGGCCTAATTTGGACCAAATATGGGCGTGGCTGCCCCGCGGGCACCGTTTGGCGGTTGGGGTCCGGGACCTCCTCAAAAGTTCGGTCACCGGTCCTAGTTTGTTGGTCAACTGCTATCTTGAAACCAAGTTTCACAAAAAAATCAGGGTGAACCCCCCCCCCCCCCCCCTTAACACATTCCCACTTCCCAGACACAAGTCACCTGTTACCATATTACAACAAATATCTCATCCTCACCCCACGGCCCCTAGAAAGAGGAGCTATCTGACAATGTTGAAGGAGAGAAGTCGTGAGCAGCCACTACCTCCATACCATCCCTCCTAGCTTGTTCTGCCAGGTAGCTCGTACACACATCATCGTCACTCTGAAGAAGGAACACGTGCGTGTGAAACGTGCAGTAATTAGCGTTCACTGAACGGTTTAGCGTGTTTAAGCTGTTTAATAGTTGGGAAATAATATGGGAGTTAAACACGGTGAGCACGTGAATATATTTGATATTGAGAAGCTATAAAAATTCCTTCACAAAAATATTATAAACTTCACAGTCTCTTGTGGTCAAATCGTTAATGGAAAAAAAGTTACGAATGGAATCTAATTTGTATCGCCATAATCATGATAATGAAAACACGAAATCTTTGGAATAAGGGATCGTTCACATATTATTATTACGTAATCACAGAGGAGATGGGAGGGGGGTTTCAAAATGATTACGCTAGAGTGATTTTACACAATAGCTAATGCTTTGTGTAAAGCTGATTACGAACTACGAAGGGGGGGGGGGGGGGGGGGGAGTAGAGGGGGTTAAAAATTGGCCAAAAAATGATTACCTTAGTTGGTTTAATTATGGCGGGTTAAATTTGGCGGTTTTCGGAAATTTCACCATATTTTTACTTTTACCCGCCTTAAAAATATTTATACGAACTAAGGTACGTAATATGTGAACGGTCCCTAACTAACCTCTAGGTTAGTTACGGACCGTTCACCCCTGACGAATAGATTCAGTTAAATTATTAGAAAAAATGATTTTTTAAAAACTTGTTAATTCCGGCGTACCTTACAATCTTCAGGGTTATCTTTATACCGTTGAGAAAAGTGTGTCAGGACCAGAGACTGTGCACGAATCTTTTTACAGAAGTCCGCAGCCATACCTGAAATTAAGTGAATAGATTATCACATCCTGCACATAATTATTCTTCCCTGCAAGTGCAAAGTTTTACTTAATTATAATATTTAAGTTATACCTAATCATATTACCCCGATAACACTGGCGAAGTCAAACAGATAAAGTGGTTATCTAAACAGGAAAATACAGTGCCGAGGAAGACCCTAGCTGGACAGTAGGTAACGCGTTTAATGTGCGGCAGCTGAGTGCGTGACGTATTTAAACCCCCTCCTTGTCCTTCTCAACATCAGTTCCCAAACACAAGCATTCTAGCTTGAGAAGGTTTGGAGACGGAGTACACTTTATTTGGTAGTGCAGTAGTCTTCACTTTTCCCGTTTTATAATTACCGTATATATTTTATTTATTTATACGCGCATGTGCTTTGCTTGGCGCGCATGTGTATAAGTAGTCACAAATGCGCGCCAAGCAAAACATGGACTGTCAAGTATTTAGCATACAAAAACATCCTCGCGCATTTCGCATAAATAGCGATTTGGTGCTCTTTTGCCACTGTCGTCATGCGTTGCCAATAGAGAAATTCTAATTTTGTGGCATCCCACTCAAAAGAGATTACACTGGTGGCCCACGAACAAAAACATTGTTCTACAAACATCTAGCAAAATAAACGTACAAACAAACATAAGATAGATACATTATTATAATACAATATTATAATTCATTATATGCATAATGCACTGGTAAACACGGTAAATTAACAAAGAAGTAATCTTACTAGGAGTGGAGTGACCACACTCAATAGCTTTATCCACCAGTTCATCCTGGTGGGTAGCCTCGTGTACCACAACATCAGGATCACGTGCTATGTGTTCTATCTTACTGTTGTCACACGTGTCTCCCAGTATCACTGAAATATTGCTGATAAGTGGGCAGTGAGTGAAACTTGAGTTTTTGTAATTTTTGTGTCGGATAGCTTTTAGGAATGGAGATTGTTCTCCAGTATGATCAGTATCAGACGCAAAATAGTGGTCATCTTCTCTCGTTATGATTACACTCAGTTCGTTATATAAAGACGGTTAACTTTTGCGAAGGCTTCAGCGTCTTAAATTTTGATTGTAGGACTGAATCCCTACCGGACGGAATCACTACCACCCAAATATCACTACTGGTAGTGATTTAGTCCGGTAGAGATTCAGTCCGAAAATATACCTCAATCCCTACCAGATGATCTTAGTTCACTAGTTCTAATATCATGACGTGATCTGAGCCGGGGCTCTCATGGAGTGCTTGCTATGGGGCCTGGCAGACATGTGATCCACAGACTTACGTACGCAACGAGGAGCCCTAACGAGAACTGGTTCGGATCAAGTCATCCATAATGACCTGCTATACGACAATACAGTGATGTGAACCTTCACATGCTCGGTATCTCAATCAGCTAGCGGGAATAATATATAAACCTGCAACGCCTGTGTTTATCTTATACCACTATGTCTTCCTCATCCATCGAGTTTATTCCTGGCAGAAAGAAAGGCAGCCGCAACGTCCTCTACGATGGTCACCTCTACCACCTTAACAGAAAGAGGGAAGACAAGACCTACTGGAAGTGCAACAAGTGCAAGTCCCGCCTGATCCTTGTCCAGGACACCTTCTGTTCTGCTACCCCTCATGATCACGAATCTCAACCAGCAGAAATTGCAGCCCACCGCTCCAAGTCTAAAATGAAGACCCTCGCAGCTACTACTGAGAACTAATAATTAACTAATGAAATACGAATAATTATGCCTTTATTGCAAAGTTCAGTAGGGATCACATCAAAGTGGTTAGGTCTAGATATTAGCGGTAGTGATTTAGTCCGGTAGTGATTCAGTCCGAAAGTATACCTCAATCCCTACCAATAGTGATTGGTAGTGATTCAGTCCGTTAGGGATTCAGTCATGTAGTGATTCGGTCCGTTCACCTAAATTTTGAACATTTTAAAAGCTTTACCTTCTTTAATTCATCACAACTTGTCTTTAAATTTGCTGGTACAAGTAATATAAGTCAGTGTGTAAAATGTGCTTTATCAGTGCTTTACTCAGTGTGACACTGAGTGCCACACTGAGTGTCACACTGAGTGCCAAACTGAGTGTCACACTGAGTGTCACACTGAGTGTCACACTGAGTGTCACACTGAGTGTCACACTGAGTGTCACACTGAGTGTCACAATGAAACAAGTTTCAGAGTTTGTGAAATTGGTCAGTGTGCAAAGTGAGTTTTTGCAAGGAAAGAGAGGGAGAGAGCCGCTTGGCTGCTTGCTAAAAACAATAAGTTAATTTGTTCACACCAATAAAGATGAGTTGTGTGTGTGCAGAACTAATTGAATTCTTCATGCCACCTTGTAAGTGCATAATGCATATGTTCCTAATCTCCACGCTTCTTGCACACTCAATCTGATAACGGTCAACAAAACAGTAAACTTTTCCAATTCGTGGAGAAAAAAGAGGGAGATGGAAAGAGAGTTGCTTAGAAAGGGAGTGACTACAATAATATCTCAGCTAAAACTGACCTATTTTGCGGCCCCGTTTGTTCTGTCCCAGTACCATATTAGGTGTGATCAGGTGTCCAGAGGGTCCTGTGATTGAGTGACCTGACTTTAGTTTACCGTACATTGGGCCAGGGGGGACTCCTAACTCCTTCAGTAGCACTGTGTTCAGACTGCAGGGAGGGGCATCTTTAACATTGATCTTATTGAGCAAGATTATTTCTGTTTAATTGAACGGAAACAGACGGAAGACAGTTGATTATTTAAACTAATTATAAATATGAATTAATATACCCTCGTTTACACTAAAAACTCTCCTGAATCGGCTTCATCCTGGAGCGAGATTATTCTGATTAAAACTGGCTATAACTGAGGTACTGTAAGTAATTACTTAATTAGTAAGATAGCGGTATAGCAAGTAAGGCACTGTAAGTGATAAGTAAGATAGCTGTATAGCAAGTAAGGCACTGTAAGTAATTAGTAAGATAGCTGTATAGCAAGTAAGGCACTGTAAGTAATTAGTAAGATAGCGGTATAGCAAGTAAGGCACTGTAAGTAATTAGTAAGATAGCGGTATAGCAAGTAAGGCACTGTAAGTAATAAGTAAGATAGCGGTATAGCAAGTAAGGCACTGTAAGTAATTAGTAGGATAGCGGTATAGCAAGTAATGCACTGTAAGTAATTAGTAAGATAGCGGTATAGCAAGTAAGGCACTGTAAGTAATTAGTAAGATAGCGGTATAGTAAGTAAGGCACTGTAAGTAATTAGTAAAATAGCGGTATAGTAAGTAAGGCACTGTAAGTAATTAGTAAAATAGCGGTATAGTAAGTAAGGCACTGTAAGTAATTAGTAAGATAGCGGTATAGTAAGTAAGGTACTGTAAGTAATTAGTAAGATAGCGGTATAGCAAGTAAGGCACTGTAAGTAATTAGTAGGATAGCGGTATAGCAAGTAAGGCACTGTAAGTAATTAGTAAGATAGCGGTATAGCAAGTAAGGCACTGTAAGTAATTAGTAAAATAGCGGTATAGTAAGTAAGGCACTGTAAGTAATAAGTAAGATAGCGGTATAGCAAGTAAGGCACTGTAAGTAATAAGTAAGATAGCGGTATAGCAAGTAAGGTACTGTAAGTAATTAGTAAGATAGCGGTATAGCAAGTAAGGTACTGTAAGTAATTAGTAAGATAGCGGTATAGCAAGTAAGGCACTGTAAGTAATTAGTAAGATAGCGGTATAGCAAGTAAGGTACTGTAAGTAATTAGTAAGATAGCGGTATAGTAAGTAAGGCACTGTAAGTAATAAGTAAGATAGCGGTATAGCAAGTAAGGTACTGTAAGTAATTAGTAAGATAGCGGTATAGCAAGTAAGGCACTGTAAGTAATTAGTAAGATAGCGGTATAGCAAGTAAGGTACTGTAAGTAATAAGTAAGATAGCGGTATAGCAAGTAAGGCACTGTAAGTAATTAGTAAGATAGCAGTATAGTAAGTAAGGTTAGGGGTGGGCACCGATAGCAATATTTTTGGGTGATGTCATGAATTTTTAAACGGCCCTGTTTTTTGGGTAAAGGGACCTCCAAAATGAAAAAATAACTTGGTTTGGGGTCAAAAAAGCCCAAAATAAATATTTCCCGCTCCGTTTTCGGTTAGCGGGAGGGTCATTTTTGACGTTTTTGACTAAAATTGGCTTTATTCAATTCATTTTCACCTTTTACACCTCATTGTTTCCCATGATTGTGAATCATTATTGACAAACCAGGTAGGGTGAATGATTTCAGCCATCTAAAAATTTTCTGAAGATCCCCAGGGTGCCCGTATCCATGGAAACGGGTCGTTTTGAAAAAAAATTAAGCGAAATCAGCCAAAATGTTTGTTTTTACCCCTTTTTGCCACTCTAAGACTTTTAACATGGCCAAAAGTATCCAGAAAGACCATTATTGTACATTGTAACTTGTATATCAACTATAATAGGTATAAAAACATGATGTTAGGTGTTTTAGTGGTATTTTTGGGCCTTAGCAACGCCTAGCAACGGGGCGTTTTAGGCATTTTAGAGGTTAATACATGTCATTTTAATATCTTACACTCTATTGTTACTAATGAATGTTGATTATTATTAACATACCAGGTAGGGTTGATGATTTCAAGCTTCCAGAGCTCATCTGGAGGCATATTGGGTGCCCGTAACCATGAAAACTCGTCTTTTTTACGAAAAATTGAGATTTCAGTGAAAATTAGGGTTTTTTATAACTTTATGAATTATGATCCATAAATATTATACTAGTTATCCTTTATAAACCCTATGACAGTTGTGTATTGGGAGATAAAATGGTAACTAATGTCTAACACTTCAGGGAGATAAGTTTTCCCACTATTTAGGCCCCTAGCAACCCATAGCAACGACGATTTACATGCAAAAAAGGCATAAAATACCACTATTTGACCCAAAACTGCTGAAAATTGACCTGGGTCATGGTAACAACGGTTTAAAACAGTAAAGTGACTACAATTAAACTATTGATGTTAGGGTTCCTCACTATGTAGGCCCCTAGCAACCCATAGCAACACCTAGTTACGTGAGTATTGGTCGTACCTTCAATACCGATTGTCTGTAAGGTATGAGTGCCTTTCCTAACTTGCCAAATCCTGGCAAATCCAGTAACGTGTAGATCCTTTAACAGAACTCATGAAAGTTATGGTTGCAATTGAACTATTGATGTTAGGGTTCCTCACTATGTAGGGCATAGGCCCATAGCAACCAATAGCAACACCTAGTTACGTGACACGAGTAAAAACTAGAATGTCAAATTTTCAACAATTGTTCAATTTTATGTTACAATTAAATATCAAATAAACTATTTTAGAACGTGACTTTAATTGCTTTCAATCGAAATTTAAAATTAAAAGTCTTAACTTTTGACCATTTTTGAACATCGTCATGGTTAACAAAATCAAATATGACAAAATGGACCGTATTCATTTGTGAGACCTCCAGTCTTGGTCGTACCTTCAATACTGATTGTCTCTGTAAGGTCTGGGTGCCTTTCCTAGCTGGCCAAATCCTGGCAAATCCAGTAACGTGTAGATCCTTTAACATAACTCATGAAAGTTATGGTTGCAGAATCCCCATTCAGACTGAGGACCTCCCCTGGGTAAGACGTATCCTCAAACAGCCCTATTACACAGTTGTTCTTCTTACATGGCAAACTCTCATCAGTATTACCAAACTGAACTTGATCTGGACTACCATGACCAATAGAATGGGGCTGTAAGGGTTCTCACTGCTCTTTAACAACTCTGGGGCTTTTCTGATACCGGTTTAGCTAGTTAATTGTTTAAACAAGATCTTGTAGAACGTGTGAAGCTTTACATTTTGTAATAACTTCCACCACCTTGGTTTCTTCACACAGCAAGTCAGCTTCTGCTGGAACACACTCTTGAGTGACTGCTTCTGTTCCCCTTCAAATTTGAATGTCTTAAAATGTAACTTACAAACATCGACCTCGTAAGGATGGTCTTCTGATCGAATTGATACAGCCAGTATGACTGGAGGAAAGGAGGGCACGAACGAAAATCAAGCGATGTCAAATCCTTTGAGTAAGTTAATAGGTCATGATATAGGCCAGGAAGGATATGAAGTAGACGATCTGGAGGCTGCTATCATTGGCTATCAGGGTAAAAGTATTGCCCCAGTAAGTGTAGAGGATCTCCCAGTTACCAAGTCAAGCCCCAGAGTTGTTGAAGAGCAGTTAGAACCCTTACAGCCCCATTCTATTGGTCATTGTTATCCAGATCAAGTTCAGTTTGGTGATACTGATGAGAGTTTGCCATGTAAGAAGAACAACTGTGTAATAGGGCTGTTTGAGGATACGTCTTACCCAGGGGAGGTCCTCAGTGTGAATGGGGATTCTGCAACCATAACTTTCATGAGTTATGTTAAAGGATCTACACGTTACTGGATTTGCCAGGATTTGGCAAGTTAGGAAAGGCACTCATACCTTACAGACAATCGGTATTGATATGAAGGTACGACCAAGACTCACGTAACTAGGTGTTGCTATGGGTTGCTAGGGGCCTACATAGTGAGGAACCCTAACATCAATAGTTTAATTGTAGTCACTTTACTGTTTTAAACCGTTGTTACCATGACCCAGGTCAATTTTCAGCAGTTTTGGGTCAAATAGTGGTATTTTATGCCTTTTTTGCATGTAAATCGTCGTTGCTATGGGTTGCTAGGGGCCTAAATAGTGGGAAAACTTATCTCCCTGAAGTGTTAGACATTAGTTACCATTTTATCTCCCAATACACAACTGTCATAGGGTTTATAAAGGATAACTAGTATAATATTTATGGATAAAGTTATAAAAAACCCTAATTTTCACTGAAATCTCAATTTTTCGTAAAAAAGACGAGTTTCCATGGTTACGGGCACCCAATATGCCTCCAGATGAGCTCTGGAAGCTTAAAATCATCAACCCTACCTGGTATGTTAATAATAATCAACATTCATTAGTAACAATAGAGTGTAAGATATTAAAATGACATGTATTAACCTCTAAAATGCCTAAAACGCCCCGTTGCTAGGCGTTGCTAAGGCCCAAAAATACCACTAAAACACCTAACATCATGTTTTTATACCTATTATTGTTGATATACAAGTTACAATGTACAATAATGGTCTTTCTGGATACTTTTGGCCATGTTAAAAGTCTTAGAGTGGCAAAAAGGGGTAAAAACAAACATTTTGGCTGATTTCGCTTAATTTTTTTTCAAAACGACCCGTTTCCATGGATACGGGCACCCTGGGGATCTTCAGAAAATTTTTAGATGGTTGAAATCATTTACCCTACCTGGTTTGTCAATAATGATTCACAATCATGGGTAACAATGAGGTGTAAAAGGTGAAAATGAATTAAATAAAGCCAATTTTAGTCAAAAACGTCAAAAATGACCCTCCCGCTAACCGAAAACGGGGCGGGAAATATTTATTTTGGGCTTTTTTGACCCCAAACCAAGTTATTTTTTCATTTTGGAGGTCCCTTTACCCAAAAAACAGGGCCGTTTAAAAATTTGGAAAATTTGCATTTTCGTGCCCACCCCTAGTAAGGTACTGACCTGCCCACTGAAGGAGCTTCTGTTATCACAAAACCAACACAAGGAAGTCTGTGGGACAATATTCCTGCCTCAACTTTATACTTAGGAGTCTCAAACCTGCGTTAATATAACATGCTTTTAGATTTAAACATAATTCAATATTATATATAATTCTGTATATCTATCTATATAATTACAAGTCTGGCATTATCATCGTTTAATTTTCTAACATTTATTTATAACTAAACTATCTAGTCGTGACTAAAGTGACACCATTTAAATCTCTGTACTTGACTACTTGCTGCCTTGTTTGTGATTGAGGGCCGCGCAATAAACAACTCATAATATGTACAGTAAACCCCCGCCCAACAAACTGTAATCTACAATAACCCACAGCGAGAATGCATTGTTCCTCAGGTTGATAACACGGCCTGGAGTCTCGTTCACATGTTTTATATTTGTATCCTCTGTTGGATCATATCCCGTGTTCTCGATATCTATCTCGTGTACCGTGTACGGTCTTGTGAACTCCGTACCTAAGGAGTTTGTTTTTACCACGTGACATTTCGTGTTATAACACGTGGTACATAACACGTGGTTCATAAAACGTGGTAAATAACACGTGGTTCATAACACGTGGTACATAACACGTGACACATAACACGTGGTACATAACTCGTGGTCATAGCACGTGATTTCCCCTAATATTTGCACTTTCTAAACTCCACCAAAGTTTGGATGCACATCTGTCAGTAAGATTCAGCTATTATATATATATTATATATACATAATTCGAACAATTGAAACAAATCAAATTGGCGGGCAAACGATCCGTTTCATGATATGTATAAAAACAATACCAATCATCAGTGCCAAATAGAATAATGAATTGTAGCGCTATGACATGTTGCTCCTTTATAAAATAATTTTTATCGATCATGAAACATTTTCAAAATTATCAAAATTTACAAAATTTCCAAAAAAACAGTTTATTGTGTCCGTCCCAATTTTAAAATTGTCTATGAAGTAAGGTAGTAAGATATCTTTGGCTCCGTATTTGAGAGTTAATTGTTGATTCTGGTTATCAAACGAGAGTGCTCAACAACGACGAGTCGAAGGAGCATAACTAATAAATAGTTGTTGTTTGGTTTCCCAAAGAGAGTGCTCGACTGCAGTTAAGCAGGAGCATTATAATTCGAACAATTGAAACAAATCAAATTGGCGGGCAAACGATCCGTTTCATGATATGTAACTGCAGTCGAGCACTCTCTTTGGGAAACCAAACAACAACTATTTATTAGTTATGCTCCTTCGACTCGTCGTTGTTGAGCACTCTCGTTTGATAACCAGAATCAACAATTAACTCTCAAATACGGATCCTAATTCTACCAGCTTCACGGAACTCAGTAAAGAATTTTCCTCTACCACTACACGAAGGCCAACACAGTTTACAACTTTAAAAGCCAAAGATATCTTACTACCTTACTTCATAGACAATTTTAAAATTGGGACGGACACAATAAACTGTTTTTTTGGAAATTTTGTAAATTTTGATAATTTTGAAAATGTTTCATGATCGATAAAAATTATTTTATAAAGGAGCAACATGTCATAGCGCTACAATTCATTATTCTATTTGGCACTGATGATTGGTATTGTTTTTATACATATCATGAAACGGATCGTTTGCCCGCCAATTTGATTTGTTTCAATTGTTCGAATTATAATGCTCCTGCTTAACTGCAGTCGAGCACTCTCTTTGGGAAACCAAACAACAACTATTTATTAGTTATGCTCCTTCGACTCGTCGTTGTTGAGCACTCTCGTTTGATAACCAGAATCAACAATTAACTCTCAAATACGGATCCTAATTCTACCAGCTTCACGGAACTCAGTAAAGAATTTTCCTCTACCACTACACGAAGGCCAACACAGTTTACAACTTTAAAAGCCAAAGATATCTGACTACCTTACTTCATAGACAATTTTAAAATTGGGACGGACACAATAAACTGTTTTTTTGGAAATTTTGTAAATTTTGATAATTTTGAAAATGTTTCATGATCGATAAAAATTATTTTATAAAGGAGCAACATGTCATAGCGCTACAATTCATTATTCTATTTGGCACTGATGATTGGTATTGTTTTTATACATATCATGAAACGGATCGTTTGCCCGCCAATTTGATTTGTTTCAATTGTTCGAATTATAATGCTCCTGCTTAACTGCAGTCGAGCACTCTCTTTGGGAAACCAAACAACAACTATTTATATATTATATATACATGTATATTATCCAATTTATAATTCGCTAAATTATCCAGCTTATTGAGAAACCTGATAGAATAAGACTGGTGCGTATGTAGCGAGCTAACCCAACAGGACCGTACAAGTGAAGTGGTTCAGGTGCTGTAGCTGACCCTGTTACTGTGCCTGCAAACAAGTGTAACAGCTACGTGATTAAAAGCATTATAGAAATTAGAACATATTTTGAAGGCATGATTACAGTCTTACCGGCCTGATTGGTTGGAAAATAACAAATCATTCTAAAAATGCGGATATCTGACCTTGTATGAGACACATGAGACCAGGTAGCCCAAACAGGTGATCCCCGTGAAGATGTGTAATGAAGATACGGGTCAGTTTGCCAGGTTTAACATTACTTCTCTGGTATTGGATCTGTGTACCCTCACCACAGTCAAACATCCAGCATTCTCCGTCTGGTGAGAGAGTTGTGAAAACGAGGGTGGGAGAAAGTGAAATATGAAGTGGAACAAGAAGAGAAATAGAAAGTGAAATATAAGATACCAGTAATCTAGTAATTTTACTAAAATATAAGCGTCTAACCTAGCCTGAGAATAGTAGAAGAAGCGCCTCTACTCGGAGAAGGGTAACAGGAACCAGTTCCAAGGAACACCAGATCTATAGTAGCCACCATCCTGACACTGTTAACCCTGCCTGCTCTCACACCACGTGCTGTAACACGTGCTATACCACGTGTTACCCTGGTTACACCACGTAGTAAGACACACGGCAGGTTTAACTAGTTATCTGACATCCTGTTCGAGTATGTTGGAGTAAGAAGTGACTGTGTTATAGATATCCGTTTTTAAGGATTCCTCGCCGGTTTATCGGAGAATCGCCGTCGTAATTTTCAACTTTGGAAATAGTAAAAAGATCATTGCGCAACAAGTATCCCCCTCCCTAACTTCCAAACCACTTCAACCTTCTCCCATCCCCAAAACCTTCGTCCAAACAATCTCAATTACTTTAATATGAAGGGTGAACTTAACAGCTAACATCAGGTATCTCTTACACTTCGCACTATCCTGGTAGCTCTTTCTCTTAGTGGCATCCTAATGCTACGTTCTCAATGTAGTTCACGTTGTCTTGGATTAACAGAGAGACTCCAGGGAGATAATGCTGATTGAGCTGTAATATCACGTATACGTATAATACAACACATGTTGTACAGCACGTGGTTCAGCACGTGTTACAGCACGTGGTAAATAAGTGACCACGGAGTACTGTATGTTGTTACATGCAATCTGCTGATTAAAAAAGTCAGAAGTAACTGCTTGATAGCATATAGCGGTCTAGAAGATCATTTTTAGATTATTGTTATGTGTAGGCAAGAATAAAGCAATCTATAATATTGATTTCGTGATAGCAAAATAAACATGCAAAATGCAGTGACACAAGTACCGTGACATTTAACATAGATCTACAGATAAATACGATGATATGTTAGTCTTTAAATACAATATTAGGTATATCAAGGAAATATATTTGGGTCAGAAGGGAAAGACATGATAATGTCACCACTTTTTAAATGTTCACTTCTAATATCTTACTATATACTGTATAAAGCGAGACGATATATATCTGTGCCATTTTACTGACACCACGGCATCAACTTTAACGCGACTTTCCACAAAAACCGTTAAAGATATACAACCGAAACTTTTTTGACTGGCTCAAATGTTTTAATGGCCTCCGAATCAGCATGAAAAAATAAAAAATTGGCCAAGGAATAATGATTTTAGAGCCCAAAATTTGGACCCCAATTAAATAGGTAATAATTATTTTAGTCTCTTGAGTCTTGACACCGTTTAGGGTTATATTATACGGGTTCCTGCTAGTCGAAATAATCAACATAATATAAGGAATTAATGATTGGTCTATTTAGTTACAAATACGAATAGCTGGCTAAAAAACATTAAAGCAAGTTAATATTAAAATGGACGTATTTATATTGTGATGTAGTTATAATGTGTGCTAAAAGCATAAATTACTACAAGATTATTTATAAGATTATTTACTTATATTGATGGAATGAATGATTTGAACCACAATATAAATTTATTTGATATCCTATTGAGGCACAAGCCACCCCATCGCGGGTTTTTTACTTCCTACTGCTAGAAAATTATCTAAAATGTAAATGATAATTACAGAAAGCAAATAGAAGTTTGCTTATAATGTACAATATTCGAAGGTGCTAAAAGACCGTAAAATTTAGCTATCAGACGTAAGTGAGTCCACTAGTGATCTGAAAATCCAGATTATTCACCTACATTAATTGATATCGGGAAATTTGAACAGAATATTACAATTCCCCTTTGCCCCGTCAACCATGCATCAGTTCATCTGCAGTATGACTGCTATGCAAAATATTTCCCAAATTACTTTTCTTTGTAAAGATTGCCAATATCAATGTTTAAAATTTGCATAATATTGATAACTTTGTTTTTCTGAATGCTCTTATTTCTTTGCTACATTAACCATAAAATTGTGGTCTTGATTTTATGCATGCAATTATCTTGAAAACACAAATTTTCCCATGATAAAATGTGTAATCGTAAAACGTTGAAACCGCTAATTTTTGTTTTAGAACTAATTTAAAAGTGTCAGGTCTACATATCACATTATTCAAATATGTTTAATATAATTTAATATAATATTCAAAATCACAAATTTGGTACTTTTTAACGACATAAGTTCCAATGTATAATTCAGTGTTTACTGTTTAATGGCTGTGTCTAGTATGGCTGAACAAAATGTCATGATCCAAAACACGTCCTTAATATTAATTAAGATAAGTCCTCATCATTACTGTTTAAAGTTTCAGTTTTACAAGTTTTATGGTGAGCTTCCCAATGTTTTAGTTGGCAGAACGTCCCACAGTATTTAGCATCTTTACACCCACTACATGACTCTGACGCCTGAGAGATAAAACAATTAACATTGAGAGATAAAACAAGGTCATCATCTTGTCAACTCTAACTAATTAGGGGGGTACTGAGAGATAAAACAAGGTCATCATCTTGTCAACCCTAATTAGGGGGGTACTGAGAGATAAAACAAGGTCGTCATCTTGTCAACCCTAATTAGGGGGTACTGAGAGATAAAACAAGGTCATCATCTTGTCAACCCTAATTAGGGGGTACTGAGAGATAAAACAAGGTCATCATCTTGTCAACCCTAATTAGGGGGTACTGAGAGATAAAACAAGGTCATCATTTTGTCAACCCTAATTAGGGGGGTACTAAGAGATAAAACAAGGTCATCATCTTGTCAACCCTAATTAGGGGGTACTGAGAGATAAAACTTGAGGTCATCATCTTGTCAACCCTAATTAGGGGGTACCGAGAGATAAAACAAGGTCATAGTTTTGTCAACCCTAATTAGGGGTACTGAGAGATAAAACAAGGTCATCATCTTGTCAACCCTAATTAGGGGGTACTGAGAGATAAAACAAGGTCATAATTTTGTCAACCCTAATTAGGGGTACTGAGAGATAAAACAAGGTCATCATCTTGTCAACCCTAATTAGGGGGTACTGAGAGATAAAATAAGGTCATCATCTTGTCAACCCTAATTAGGGGGTACTGAGAGATAAAACAAGGTCATCATCTTGTCAACCCTAATTAGGGGGTACTGAGAGATAAAACAAGGTCATCATCTTGTCAACCTTAATTAGGGGGGGGGGGGGGGGCACTGAGAGATAAAACAAGGTCATCATCTTGTCAACCCTAATTAGGGGGTACTGAGAGATAAAACAAGGTCATCATCTTGTCAACCCTAATTAGGGGAGTACTATAAGTAGTTCACTTCCCTCTCTCTTCCCCTTAGTTATAATATTAAGATACAAAATAACTCTTCCATTAATTAACCTAATGGAGGAATATAAGATCTACCTTTCGGCCACAGTTCCAACAGGATTGGTCCTTGTCGTCGGACTGTGCAGTTAAGTCCGCGCGAGCGCGCTCCACACTCTCTTCACACACCGTCTTCAAAAGGGTCTTCACTTCTGATATGATCGTTTGTGTGTGTTCTGAATCTGCAGATATAGTCTTATTCGGAACTTTACTGTTATTATTTAGCAAAACAAGTTTGGCAGTCCTCGTGATCTCAGATGATGTCAGATGACACTGGATGGAGTTAGGATGACAATTCGACACTAGCACAGCAAACCATGGCTATCATCTATGATCGAGCGACTTAGATTTGTTCAGTCACAGAGGTGGAACTTATTTAAAAGTTGAAATTCTTTTAAAATAATTTTTTAAATCATTATTTCACTATTATTTCACTATTATTTCAATATTATTTCACTATTATTTCATTATTATTTCACTACCGCTGAGACAAGAGAGTAGAGATGTCAGTATGTTCAATTCGTTAGTTAAATCTAAATCCGCAGTTTCCTCTGTAACATTATCTTCTTTCAATTTTGTTAGATCTTTCTCTAACTCGTGGCTCAAGATCTTTAAACAGGAACTGATGAGCAGAGCTCGCTTGATTGTTATTTCTGAAAAATCGTTTGAGATAAGTTCAGCTATTGCTCTCAAGACTTGTACGACCTTCAAATATCTGCCATGAGTTTATGAGCCGTGCTGTCATGATTCATATAGGTAATATGTTCATTTTATTATACATTGCAGAGATTGAAACCAAAAGCTTCAATTTGATTTGATTTCCATGCATTTTATGAATTTGGATTAAATTCAATATTCAAAATTTCTTCAAGTAAATTCTTCTAAAGAGAATTATATTTACCTAACAAGAGATTGCACTTACTATTGCTGCTAGGAGGTAAGCAGGGCTGCTTGAGTACCCTGCTTGATATGGGTGATACTGGAGCACTCCTTTTTCTGGAGCATTCTACTTTCTCACCTATCTCGTTATCTAATCCCTACAGTTGTGGTATCATCGTATACATTTGGTTATATAAGCTTTGGAAAAACTGCTAGTCCATTTATGTGATTTAGAAAGGGTAGCTACCTTTAAAAGAATTTCTATTCTAGGAAACCAGGATATATCCTATATTTTATCTATCCAATGACGTTTCTGTTCATAACCCAATAATCAAATATATAATCTACACTATATTATGTATAAATTATAACCCCAATGATCATTACCATTTCATGTTTTCTGCAGCCATGTATCTCCTCTTGCAGTAAAGGTAAAGTTGATGTGAGGAATGGCACCACAAACTGAAAGTCATTAAATCATTTGATTAAAATATGTATAAAAATATAAAAGTAAAAATAATTTTGAATTGCTGAATAAGTAATCCAATACAATAAAACCCCGATTTATCGCAAACCCTGATTTACCGCAATTGTTTTCTTTCTCCAAACTCCGCAGTAAATCGGGGTTTTACTGAACTTAGTTTAAGTAGATACACTTTACAAAAACAACAAATAATATATATATATGAATATTTCAACAATGATATTAGCAACCTGTAGTGTAACTATGGTAACTAGTAGTGTAACTATGGTAACTAGTAGTGTAACCATGGTAACTAGTAGTATAACCATGGTAACTAGTAGTGTAACTATGGTAACTAATAGTGTAACTATGGTAACTAGTAGTGTAACTATGGTAACTAGTAGTGTAACTATGGTAACTAGTAGTGTAACTATGGTAACTAGTAGTGTAACCATGGTAACTAGTAGTGTAACCATGGTAACTAGTAGTGTAACCATGGTAACTAGTAGTGTAACTATGGTAACTAGTAGTGTAACTATGGTAACTAGTAGTGTAACTATGGTAACTAGTAGTGTAACCATGGTAACTAGTAGTGTAACCATGGTAACTAGTAGTATAACCATGGTAACTAGTAGTGTAATCATGGTAACTAGTAGTGTAACTATGGTAACTAGTAGAGTAACTATGATAACTAGTAGTGTAACCATGGTAACTAGTAGTATAACCATGGTAACTAGTAGTGTAACTATGGAAAATAATAGTGTAACTATGGTAACTAGTAGTGTAACTATGGTAACTAGTAGTGTAACTATGGTAACTAGTAGTGTAACCATGGTAACTAGTAGTGTAACCATGGTAACTAGTAGTGTAACTATGGTAGCTAGTAGTGTAACTATGGTAACTAGTAGTGTAACTATGGTAACTAGTAGTGTAACTATGGTAACTAGTAGTGTAACCATGGTAACTAGTAGTGTAACTATGGTAACTAGTAGAGTAACTATGGTAACTAGTAGTGTTACTATGGTAACTAGTATAAGTAGTGTAACTATGGTAACTAGTAGTGTAACCATGGTAACTAGTAGAGTAACTATGGTAACTAGTAGTGTTACTATGGTAACTAGTAGTGTAACTATGGTAACTAGTAGTGTAACCATGGTAACTAGTAGTGTAACTATGGTAACTAGATTTTCAACCTGTTTAAGAGAAAACTGTATCTGATTCTGAACTTCGTTTTGGAAATCTTCGGGTGTGACTACATTGTTTACTAAGTTGACAATCAGAGTCTGCACACTTTCACTCACCTAAAAATAAACATTTGTCGATGAAAATCGAAGTAGAAAATTGCCTCAGTAAATCAATTTTAGGGTATACTGTGGGTACAAAATGTGTACAAAATAAACGATTAGTTTGTTGCACTTACCTGAGGACTGATATTGTTTGCAGTTTGTTGTATTGTCGTAAGCAGTCGTTTCAGTTTTGCTAGAGGTCGAGCAAGTGTAAAGTAACAGCTTACAGTTTCATCAAGAGGCCCCGGCATTTTCATACTGAATAAGGGTGGGTCAGCAATTGTTTAACATAAGCAAGTTCACCAAAATTTTTACCAAAAAATTTCCCAAGAACTGCCCCTACCTAAAATTATGAATGGGGCTAATTTTTCTGATCTATTGAGCAAAAACTTTCTACAAATTTGTACAGTACATTTTTTTATGCAATATCGAGGAGGCAATTTTTATCGGTTTTGAAAAATTCTACTCTACAGAGTAGATTTACAGAAAGTCAATAAAATAAGTACATTTTTCAAAACAATTATGTATGCCTGTGTATGTTTAAGGCTACTTAATTCAAGGAAAGGTACAAAATATGTCTAATGGGATACGCAGGCCTGAATATTATTTTGCACACACCAAGTACAGTAAAACCCAATTTACAGCAGAATTTGGGGAAAGGAAACATCTGCAATAAATTGGGGTAGGCGGTAAATCAGGATTTTTTGACCCTATTTGGGGTAAATCAGGTTTTGGGGGTAAATCAGGTTTTGGAGTAAATCAGGGTTTGGGGTAAATCAGGGTTTGGGGTAAATCGGGTTTTGGGGGTAAATCAGGTTTTGGGGTAAATCAGGGTTTGGGGTAAATCAGGGTTTGGGGTAAATCAGGGTTTGGGGTAAATCAGGGTTTGGGGTAAATCAGGGTTTGGGGTAAATCAGGGTTTGGGGTAAATCTGGGTTTGGGGTAAATCAGGTTTTGGGGTAAATCAGGGTTTGGGGTAAATCAGGTTTTGGGGGTAAATCAGGGTTTGGGGTAAATCAGGGTTTGGGGTAAATCAGGGTTTGGGGTAAATCAGGGTTTGGGGTAAATCAGGGTTTGGGGTAAATCTGGGTTTGGGGTAAATCAGGTTTTGGGGTAAATCAGGGTTTGGGGTAAATCAGGTTTTGGGGTAAATCAGGGTTTGGGGTAATTCAGGTTTTGGGGTAAATCAGGTTTTGGGGTAAATCAGGGTTTGGGGTAAATCAGGGTTTGAGGTAAATCAGGGTTTGTGGTAAATCAGGTTTTGGGGTAAATCAGGGTTTGGGGTAAATCAGGGTTTGGGGTAAATCAGGGTTTGGGGTAAATCAGGGTTTGGGGTAAATCAGGTTTTGGGGTAAATCAGGTTTTGGGGTAAATCAGGCGCGGTATACCAGGGTTTTGTTTCATTGAAAATTTGTTTCATTGCTATACCAGGGTTTACTGTATCAAGATTAACTCATATCTTAAATACTGTACCAAAGCGCTCCCGTGGTGCAGTAGCGGCAACATTTACTTGTCAATCAAGCACGTCATGTAGGTAGGTAACTTATGTGTCTACTTGTACTTATATGTTTGCATGTGTGTAAAAAATCATTAAAAAATTAATATAATATCCAAATAAATTTGAGCACTTAATGGAACTATATACTCAAACCAAGAGGTATGCTAAGACCCAGCTGATACACGAATTATGTGTGAGTTACCAATTTACAGGGTGTCCAAAAATAGTCAGGTTGTCCAAAATTATGACATCACATCATGTCTACAAAATATCATCGCACTATAATAATAATAATAAATTAATGTTATTTTTATACAGCACCAAAAGGTTAAATAATTTAAATTTAACCCTTATGCACAGCTGTAAATGACACTTAAATTAACGAGAGTGTGCATCTTTGCCTTAGACGGAGGTGGAACAAGAAACTGTTCAGAAAACAGGCGATAAAAACTGTAAAATATAACGTGACTAAATAAAGCAGATGCACCTAACAAGCAGATATCCAAGAAGGGTTAGCAGGTTTTCTAACAGAGGACTAGATGAAATTCCCTGATACAAAAATTTTATAAAAACTCTTTAAAAAATTTTTATAAAAATTTCTTTAAAAAATCCATAGAAATTCTATAGACTCCAAATATACAAACAATCTGAAGTTTCCAATATATACAATAGAAAATGATTGAAAAAGTTTACTGCAGAACAGTAACTGATGATAAAGATTATATCTGAAAATCCAATACAGTCATACTAAACAATCTGGGCAACATAAAAAGATAAAAGTAGAGACAGTGAACAAAAGAGAAGAAAAAAGATGCTCTAGTGCTTGAGACAAAATACAAAGAATAAGGTAGCTTTCTCCCGGGTGCCAACCCAAAAAATGTTGGTGTCCTAGGATAGAGCCTCCTTTTCCGACCTACACTACAATTTTGTTGGCAGACACAATGAAACGCAAAAAAAGATTATTATCTTAAAAGTTGCCCAAAAATCCTTGAAAACTAATAGCTTAAAATAATTTAATTTTAAGCGTGAAATTGACCTGCTATAAGATAAACATTTTATTTAAATTTTAACCTTCAATAAAGGATAAGTTACTCAGTACAAATCAAAGGACTTTCTAAACAGGTGAGCTTTAAGTTTTCCCTTAAAGTCCTTGATGTTTACACATTTCCTGATTTCTTGAGGAAGATTGTTCCATAATCTTGGAGCAGATGAAGAGAAGGCTCTAGGTGGACTGTTTATGGGGCAATGAAGAGACACATCTCTTCCACCACTGGAATTGTACTTTACAAGGTTTGACAGGTATGAAGGTGCTAGCCCATGGAGCAGTTTGAAAGTTAACAGGAGTATTTTAAATTCAATACGTTCTTGTACCTTGAGCCAATGAAGTTCTTTTATGTAGGGATCAACTTCTTCTCTTTTCTTTAGACCTTTGACTAAGCGGCATGCTCTGTTTTGCAGAGATTGTAGCTGTTTCAAAACAGAATGATTAGCTCCAAAGTAAAGTGCATTACAGTAGTCAAGGGAACTGATGATAAGAGATTGCACGATGATTTGCATTTGAGTTTCAGAGAGGAATGGTTTCATTTTTGCAATGTTTCGTATCTTGTGGCAGTTTGCAGCTTTGTGAAAAATATATAATAAATATTTTCCCACGAACATTAATTATTTATCAAATACAATATTTTAAAAATTTGTCAAAACATGAACATTATCCTATTTTAAAAACCTAATCAAACCTCCCAGTGGAATAAAGATTTATGATACGCTTCTCTGCCACATAAGGATGACACCAATAAGATAATCGTTATGTTCCTCTTCATTACTGACATGATATTATATACGACAAATTTATATATAAATTAAAGATGGTTGTTTGTCAAATAACCATAGTATTCCTCCCTGAAAGTAACTTGAATACTAAGTAAGTAGAGATATAGCTTAGAAAAGATTTAAAATATACTGTGAATACTAATGCAAGAATTTAATAATTCTTGAATGTTAAGTATGGTGGCCGAGGAGGGTCATTTTAAAAATAAAATAAAAAACCATACTCACGTGGCCGAGGAGGGTCATTCGGCCAGGGAGGGTCACTTTTTTAAAATGGCCCTGCTCGGCCATGGCCGAGCAGGGCCAAACAATATGACGCAAAAATGGTCCTCCTCGGCCATGGCCTAGCAGGGCCATTTTAAAAATGACCCTCTTCGGCTGAATGACCCTCCTCGGCCACGTGAGTATGGTTTTTTATTTTATTTTTTAAAAATGACCCTCCTCGGCCATGGCCGAGGAGGGCCATTTTTGCGTCATATTGTAAGGGGACCTCTATTATGTTCATAAACATAAAGAATAGAGATTCGGCGGAATGACAGGCTGAGCGCGGCCTAGTAAATTAGGCACGGCCTTCGGAGCGCGGATTTGTAAAATTGCTAAATAATTTGACAAAATTCATTAATTTGACAAAATTCATTTATTTGATAAAATTCTTTAATTTGACAAAATTCATTAATTTGCGTTTAATTATTGCGTTGTAGATTTATAACTCACTAAAACGCGCGCCAAGTTGGACTCGTCGACGGTCTTGCAACAAATATTTTCAATTTTACAAGTATCATTTGTTAAATTATTGCGTTGACCAAAGTGCAAAGGAACTGCGGCTAACTTGCATAACTGCTAGCGGCTAACTGCTGCTAGCGGCGTGCGCGACAGCAGCAGTTAGCAGCAGTCAGCAGTAGTTAGCAGCTAGCAGTTAGCAGCAATTTCTTTGCACTTTGGTCCTCTTGGGGGACTAGCCTGGCGCGCACTACTTTGTAGCACTACTTTGTAATATTACTTTGACGGATGTTACTCGTCTAAATTTCTTCGAAGTAGCGCGCGCCTCTTTCTTCTCAAAATAGCCCGATGGCAAGTGCTACGAAGTAGCGCGCGCCGGGCCTGATCATTAACAATGGTCAAAATATTACTTTGCTTTGTAGCATTACTTTGTAGCATTTACTTCGGGTTAAAATTGAAAAAAAGCGGCGCGCGCTACTTCGAAAAATTTTTGCTCTATCCAGAGCCCTCTCGCTTGCAGTAGCGCGCGACCACCGAAGGCGGCATGCAGGATTCTATTCTACTTTTGAAACAAGCGCGTCACAAAGTATTCGCGTAGACTCATGTCTAGGTGAAGAAGAAATTCAAGAAAACAACAATTTTATTTAATATCAATTAATTAAAGCAAATAAAAATATATTTTATACATGTATATAACTAGCAGTACTTTTATACCAAATATCTTATTAAGCTTAGGGGACTTGGTAGTAGGAGCTGTTACGGGGATTTTCGGCTCGATACACCAGGGTCATCAGACATGTCTTAAAAGACGTATTTTTGGCCCCTGAATCGATTGATGGTAGTGGGAAGTGTTGAAAATGGGGTTAACCTGGTTTTATTTGAAAAAAACCGATTTTTGGCCCTAAAAATGGTCATTTTTTGAGGTTTTTCAGGATTATCGATAGGTTAATTTCAAGGAAAAGCTTAG
Organism: Bolinopsis microptera; assembly: GCF_026151205.1. Classification (NCBI taxonomy): domain Eukaryota; kingdom Metazoa; phylum Ctenophora; class Tentaculata; order Lobata; family Bolinopsidae; genus Bolinopsis; species Bolinopsis microptera. The sequence goes on along the minus strand of NC_087082.1, from coordinate 7,342,900 downwards.
ATATTTCGGTTTCTGATACATTTCAATATGCCGCATTAGCTAATATTAAGTTCATAAGCGCACATAAGAGTTAACCTGGTCAAAATTTTAAAAAACCTTCCAAAAAAATGTTTTTTTGCGCGCTAAATTTTATCGGCTCTTTATACATCCAAAATGAAATATTTTTGCCCACAAAGTGTTTTAATACTGTTCAATAATACTATTTGATAGTTTTTCAGCGTCAAAACAAGTTTTGAAAGCGGAAGAAAAAATTATATTTTTCGTGGTGCTGAGCACTTTGAAAATTTTTGAATAAAATCGAGCGCTACCGTAAAATTTTAGTAACCCTTCCCTGAAACTCATTTAAGTTTTTGTACCGTTAGTGTATTGTCCTTTTCTGAAGTTCATGCCTTCTCTGGCTTAATTTCATTTAATATTGTTTAATACAGTACAGTAAAGTGTTTTATAATAGTAGAGTGCCATTTCTAATACTTCAATGTTATATTGTTGAGATACCTTTACTTGGCTGTATACCTTTTGTTAATACAATTTCACCAATTTAGTATTGCATTGCTTATATGACTATTTGGATTTATAATTTATCGATTGTGGGTATGAATAAACTTTTGGTTCACAATCAACAATATAATGTCTACTGTGTGGTACCCTTACAAGATTAATTATAGATCTTTTGACAGGAATGCCTTACTTAAACCCCCTCATCCATCACTCATTCCGTGTTACCTGTTGGATGTGGAGGAACCCTACCACAAACTGAAATATTGTAAAGGTACCCTTCAGTACATAAATAGAGCACTGTAAATAATATAGATTAGTTACTGCTATCTTCTCAATGCAATTTTGAATACATGTCAGGAACACCTATCTTAAACCCCCTCATCCATCACTCATTCAGTGTTGCCTGTTGGATATGGAGGAAATCTACACCACAAAGTGGAATATTGTAAAGGCACTCTTCAGTACACATAAAATAGAGCACTGTAAATAATATGGATTAGTTGCTGCTATCTTCTTAACATGATTTTGAATTTATAAATAGTAGTAGTGTCAGGGGCCTTTTATATATTATATTTGAGTATAATACATTTTACCTTATAATTAACCATCACTCCCGTCTAGGAAGTACTATGTATTTGTGTATGTAATTGAGATCGTATCAGCGCCTTTCATTCTACTCAACGCGTTTCATTCTACTCTAAACAAGCTTGACATATATGATCAATGAAACGCGTTGAGTAGAATGAAAGGCGCTGATACGATCTCAATTACATACACAAATACATAGTACTTCCTAGACGGGAGTGATGGTTGATTATAAGGTAAAATGTATTATACTCAAATATAATATATAAAAGGCCCCTGACATCAGAGTAAATGTCAGGAATGCCTGACTTAAACCCCCTCATCCATCACTTATTTCGAATAAATGTATAGATGCTGCATTGACTTCATGAAGATATCATTCGTTTTGAGCAATCATTCCCTTAGCTCCCCCGTTCTTTGATTGTTTCAAAGAAGTAGTCAAACTACAATATGTATTTAATTGTTTAGTTACATCTATTGCTTGTTATTTAAGCCATTTCATCTCTAGTAGATTCAAATAATTTCTGTAATTCTGAATTATGTTGCTGAACAAACTTGACAATCACCATTAGAAAGAAGGTGACATGTTTATGGACCCAGAACTAGCTAAGACAGTTCTCTGTGTACATTCGGATCACTTTAAGAATCTTGTGGTTTGTTAAAAGACTTCGATCCGCTCACAGCCATGCAGATTAAGACGAATTTAGATCAAAATTATTTTGATAACAATGAAAACTCAAATGGTTTGATTTTTAGCTAAATTACCATAATTATTATAATTAATTAAATACAGGCTGACAATGTTTCATTTCACAAACTGTATCTGAATAATGTAATTTTAACTGAATCTTAAGCTGTTCAAACAGCTTTGTTAGTTGATGTTATCGATGCTGTATAAGTTGAAACCTTTGATGATGAGAGGTACATGAACAAACCTACACTAAACAATACTACATTCCAGCTTGGAACGAAATGAGTGGAGTTGAACGACGCCCTGTTTATCAAAACTACATCAATCAACTTTTCAACTATGCAGGTTATTAATGAAATAGGTACTACTATTTTTTCGGAACTAAGTCCGATCTACGCCAGATAACCCCCTCCATATATCCCTGTCCCGCATCAGGGTTTACAGTTCCTCTTTTGAGTTTGTCCCAATTTCCTTCAGTAACATAGACAAGTAGCTTTGTCTTGGTCGGCCTTGCTGTGCTCTACCATGCATAGGTTTCCATAAGACTAAATCACTGGCAAGTAGATCAGGATGTCTGATGCAGTGTCCCGCCATTTTTAGTCTCCTGCTTCGTAACTTGTTTGACAGCCTTGGTAGACTACCATACAAAGTTATATTGCTGACCTTGTCCTTCCATGAGATACCCAGCACCATACGTAGCATCTTTGTGTATGTCCCGTCCAATACAAATGAAATAAATTATTTTTATCCCGCTTATATCAACAATCAAAATTAAAAACTTATGGATGTATATCACTCATTATTATGTATCACTCTCTAACATCTTGTCCTCACTACAAATATTACCACTTCTGATATAATAATGTTTTTTTGTGTCTTCTTTGGCTCAGGCATGGCTCCAGCTCAAAAACTTTGGGTGGGTGCAGCTTGGCGCACGGCGGGGGGAAGCCCCCTGGAAAATTTTGGAATTTTACTCTCCTAAACGTATTTTAATATCTCCAAAACAGTCTCAATTGATAACAGAAGTCAATTGACCCTTAGTTTATACAATTTTTGTGTGAACATTTTCGAATCGTTTGGGTGGGTGCAACATCCTTTGGGTGGGTGCGCACCCACCCGAACCTACACGGTGGAGCCATGCCTGCTTTGGCTATCTGTTTCATTTCCAAGACCAACCGCTGATGGATAGCTCGATCTTCAGGTGATCGATCTGGAGAGATGAAAACAGTCTTATGATCTTCACACAGTCTAAGCTTTTTGGCATTTACTAATATCTCATGAACGGTAAGTTAGAATTACCTAGCGAAACTTTGACTGGTCTCGTCTTGTTGGCTGATTTTCTCCCAACCCAGATAACTTCAAAACGTGGTTTTGGGAAGTTGGTCGTTTAGCTCCGGACAGTCTATGCAACGTCTATGCAACGTCCGTGCAACAACAAAAGAACCGTCTATGCAACGTCTATGCAACGTCCCTGCACAATGAACACTCTATGCACACTCCCTGCACGGTCAGTCTATGCAACGTCTATGCAACGTCTATGCAACGTCTATGCAACGTCCCTGCACAGTACCATATGAACACCGGCTACTAGCCGGCTACTAGCCGGCTAGTAGCCACTTTTGTAATAACAGCTCCTCAACTTCACATTAACAACCGGCTACTAACCGGCACTTGAAAAGTGGTCACTAGCCGGCTACTAACCGGCTACTAGCCGGCTAGTGACCACAAAGTGGCTACTAACCGGCTACTAAGCGGTCACTAGCCGGCTATTAGCCGAGCTCTAAAGCAGACCTATTAGTAGCCGGTTCTAAACCGGCTACTAGCCGGCACTTGAAAAGCGGTCACTAGCCGGCTACTAACCGGTTAGTAGCCGGTTAGCAGCCGGCTAGCGACCGCTTTTCGAGTGCCGGCTAGTAGGTCCGCTTAAGAGCCGGCTAGTGACCGATTAGTAGCCGGTTAGTAGCCACTTTGTGGTCACTAGCCGGCTAGTAGCCGGTTAGTAGCCGGCTAGTGACCACTTTTCAAGTGCCGGTTAGTAGCCGGTTGTTAATGTGAAGTTGAGGAGCTGTTATTACAAAAGTGGCTACTAGCCGGCTAGTAGCCGGCTAGTAGCCGGTGTTCATATGGTACTGTGCAGGGACGTTGCATAGACGTTGCATAGACGTTGCATAGACGTTGCATAGACGTTGCATAGACTGACCGTGCAGGGAGTGTGCATAGAGTGTTCATTGTGCAGGGACGTTGCATAGACGTTGCATAGACGGTTCTTTTGTTGTTGCATGGACGTTGCATAGACGTTGCATAGACTGTCCGGAGCTAAACGACCAAGTTGCCCAGTGTCTTGAACGGCGGTCTTGACGTTGGAGTGCACGGATTCCAACTGCTTCGATTTAGTTTCCAGAAGTTCAGCCTGCAGCTTGATAACAGTACTTTTCGATCGGATAAGATCGCTCTTCAACTCCTCCATATCTTTCTTGTTATCCAGAAACGTACTTACATGATTATCGGTAGTCTGATACGCAGAATACAAATTACAAATGTTTTACTGAAACTGACTTCACTGGCTTTTTGAACGTTTCAACTGAAAACTCAGATTTATTGTCACGGTTCGTAGCTTCCGCGAGTTCAGTGATCCAACCGGCAGTTGTAATGTAGCGATAAAATAGAGATAAGAGCTAGATTATCAACACGTAACAAAAACTGTAAAACTGTATCATAATATTATTATGCTTTTAACATCATCTGTTGTGATATACATGACAAAGGGTTGGAAATGTACAGTAACCTTACTATATTGCAATTACACAATATTATGTGAACGACGAACCCCTTATCTAAGGCTCTATAAGTATTTAATAATGATAACCGCAGGGTTTCAAAATGTACAAGGCATCATATCAAAGACTGCATATAATGCCCGAAAGAAGGACGAATCCAATTTGGCTCTCTGGATGTATTGAAAGCTCTCAACCTTCCAGAAAAGGACTGTTCAAAGGAACACTTAAATCCCTCCGACAGGTAATTATTATAAATAATAATTTAGTTTACACTTCACTATGTCAAATCACCTACTATAATGAAGAAAATTGTTGTGTTAACCAAGTTTAATGTGACTCAATTTTGGTGGAACTTTAGAATTTGGACATTATATCTATCATGTTCATCTTAAATCTCATATTATATACTCAATATTCAATTAAACAGACAAAGATAACCTCTCTAGGCCCTCTGGTGGTGACGTATAAGTGCTTTCTCAGTACTTTCTCTCGCTTTTGGACAAATCCAGTGAGTTAACTTTTTATCAGTGGTCGACCGGGGGCAGGATTCTGACCGGGGCCGGGGAGCCCCAATATAGCCGGGGCTGGGGCTGACGGGGGGCATACAACGGTCATTAATGTCAGTATTATAGAATTTTGCTGAAATATACATATACATTAATGCACATTTATGCCCATCATGTTTTTTGTCCGTTCGGTACCCTATATTTTCAAAACGGACAAAAAATAGAGCGGACAAAAACGGACAAAAAATAACAAAAATGGAAATAACATTTAGATGCTTCCTCCTCCTCTTCCTCCTCCTCCTCCTCTTCCTCCTCCTCAATCATCAGTCCTCCTCATCAGTCCTCCTCCTCATCCTTCTCGTCAGTCCTCCTCCTCTTCAGTCCTCCCCAAGTCCCCTCCTCCTCAGTCCTCCCTCAGTCCCCCTCCTCCTCAGTTCTCCTCAGTCCTCCTCATTCTCAGTCCTCCTCCGGAGTCCTCTTCCTGAGTCCTCCTCCTGAGTCCTCCTCCTGAGTCCTCCTCCTCCTGAGTCCTCCTCCTCCTAGGTCCTCCTCCTTCTCCTCCTCCTCCTCCTCCTAAGTCCTCCTCCTCAGTCCTCCTCCTCATCCTTCTCCTGAGTCCTCCTCCTCCTCTTCCTCCTCAGTCCTCCTACTGGGTCCTCCTCCTCCTAGGTCCTCCTCCTTCTCCTTCTCCTCAGTCCTTCTTCTCCTCCTCCCTCTCAGTCATCCTCCTCAGCCATCCTCCTCAGTACTCCTCAGTCCTCCTCCTTCTCAGTCCTCCTCAGTCCTCTTCCTGAGTCCTCCTCATTGGTCCTCCTCCTCCTAGGTCCTCCTCCTTCTCCTCCTCAGTCCCTCTCCTCCTCCTCCTCAGTCATCCTCCTCAGCCATCCTACTCAGCCATCCTCCTCAGTCCTCCTTCTCAGTCCTCCTCTTGAGTCCTCCTCCTCCTCCTGAGTCCTCCTCCTCCTAAGTCCTCCTCCTCCTCCTCCTCCTAGGTCCTCCTTCTTCTCCTAGGTCCTCCTCCTCCTCCTCCTCCTAGGTCCTCCTTCTCCTCCTCAGTCCTTCTCCTCCTCCTCAGTCCTCTTCCTCCTCCTCCCATCAGTCATCCTCCTCAGCAATCCTCCTCAATCCTCCTCAGTCCTCCTCCTCCTCGTCAGTCCTCATCCTCCTCCTGGGTCCTCCTCCTCCTGGGTCCTCCTCCTCCTCTTCATCCTCCTCCTCTTCATCCTCAGTCCTAAGTCCTCCTCCTCAGTCCTCCTCATCCTTCTCGTCAGTCTTCCTCCTCCTCAGTCCTCCCCCAGTCCTTCCTCCTCCTCCTATTCAGTCCTCCTCCTCCTCAGTTCTCCTCAGTCCTCTTCCTTTTCAGTCCTCCTAAGTTCTCCTCCTGAGTCCTCCTCCTCCTCTTCCTCCTGAATACTCCTCTTAGGTTCTCCTCCTTATCCTTCTCCTCAGTCCTTCTCCTCCTCCTCCTCCCTCTCAGTCATCCTCCTCAGTCATCCTCCTCAGCCATCCTCCTCAGCCATCCTCCTCAGTACTCCTCAGTCCTCTTCCTCAGTCCTCATCCTCCTCAGTTCTCCTCAGTCCTCCTTCTCAGTCCTCCTAAGTCCCCCTCCTCCTCTTATTCACTCCTCCTCCTCCTCAGTACTCCTCAGTCCTCCTCCTTCTCAGTCCTCCTCAGTCCTCTTCCTGAGTCCTCCTCATTGGTCCTCCTCCTCCTAGGTCCTCCTCCTTCTCCTCCTCAGTCCCTCTCCTCCTCCTCCTCAGTCATCCTCCTCAGCCATCCTACTCAGCCATCCTCCTCAGTCCTCCTTCTCAGTCCTCCTCTTGAGTCCTCCTCCTCCTCCTGAGTCCTCCTCCTCCTAAGTCCTCCTCCTCCTCCTCCTCCTAGGTCCTCCTTCTTCTCCTAGGTCCTCCTCCTCCTCCTCCTCCTAGGTCCTCCTTCTCCTCCTCAGTCCTTCTCCTCCTCCTCAGTCCTCTTCCTCCTCCTCCTCCTCCTCCCATCAGTCACCCTCCTCAGCAATCCTCCTCAATCCTCCTCAGTCCTCCTCCTCCTCGTCAGTCCTCATCCTCCTCCTGGGTCCTCCTCCTCCTGGGTCCTCCTCCTCCTCTTCATCCTCCTCCTCTTCATCCTCAGTCCTAAGTCCTCCTCCTCAGTCCTCCTCATCCTTCTCGTCAGTCTTCCTCCTCCTCAGTCCTCCCCCAGTCCTTCCTCCTCCTCCTATTCAGTCCTCCTCCTCCTCAGTTCTCCTCAGTCCTCTTCCTTTTCAGTCCTCCTAAGTTCTCCTCCTGAGTCCTCCTCCTCCTCTTCCTCCTGAATACTCCTCTTAGGTTCTCCTCCTTCTCCTTCTCCTCAGTCCTTCTCCTCCTCCTCCTCCCTCTCAGTCATCCTCCTCAGTCATCCTCCTCAGCCATCCTCCTCAGCCATCCTCCTCAGTACTCCTCAGTCCTCTTCCTCAGTCCTCATCCTCCTCAGTTCTCCTCAGTCCTCCTTCTCAGTCCTCCTAAGTCCCCCTCCTCCTCTTATTCACTCCTCCTCCTCCTCAGTTCTCCTCAGTCCTTCTTCTCAGTCCTCCTAAGTCCTCCTCCTGAGTCCTCTTCCTCCTCTTCCTCCTGAGTCCTCCTCCTGGGTCCTCTTCTTCATCCTCCTCCTCTTCTTCCTCAGTCCTCCTCCTCATCCTTCTCGTCAGTCCTCCTCTTCCTCATGATAGTCGTCCCCCAGTCCCCCTCCTCCTCCTCCTATTCATTCCTCCTCCAGTCGTCCTCCTCAGTTCTCCTTAGTCCTCCTCCTTCTCATTCCTCCTAAGTCCTCCTCCTGAGTCCTCCTCCTCCTCTTCCTCATGAGTCCTCCTCCTGGGTCCTCCTCCTCCTAGGTCCTCCTACTTCTCCTTCTCCTCCTCCTCCTCGTACTCCTCAGTCTTCCTCAGTCATCCTCCTCAGCCATCCTCCTCAGCCATGCTCCTCAGTCCTCCTCCTAAGTCCTCATCTTCCTCCTCAGTCCTCCTCCTCATCCTTCTCCTTAGTCCTCCTCCTCCTCAGTCCTCCCTGGCCATAGTCCCCCTCCTCCTCCTGTTCACTCCTCCTCCTACTCCTCCTCAGTTCTCCTCAGTCCTCCTCCTTCTCAGTCCTCCATTAAATCAGTTTTGACTGAAATTTGACGGCTGAGTTAGCATTGGCTTAAACTGTCTTTGACCAAAACTTGACGACTGTACAAGTGTAAAGCTGAGTAACTAATTCATAACGCGATGACAAGTGATCATGAATCCGAGGGTGCGGCGCATAATCATATCCATCTATGCAAAGTCCCAAATTTGATTTAGCACAAAATTTCCGGTGAAATTATCTGGAACTACCAACAGTTTTAATATGGTTATCGTACTTCCAACCTCAGCGCAATTATTTTTTAAATATTGTTGTTCCTATTTACGTCGTCTCATACACGCACAGTGCACACCAACAATCAAGCTCATGTGAGCGAGAATGTTGTAAAATAAGTATTACACGAAATTTTGAAAGGATTGCAAAAAAACCTGGTCATTAATGTCAGTATTATAGAATTTTGCTGAAATATACATATACATTAATGCACATTAATGCCCATTTATGCCCATTTATGCACATTTATGCACATTAATGACCGTTGTATCCCCCCCGGGCTGACCACTGAGAATTGGCCGGGGTTAAATTTATTGGCCGGGGCCGGTGTTTACCCCCGGCGAATTGCCAATTTTTGGCCGGGGCCGGGAAGGGCTGGGGGTTGTGATTTTGGCCGGGGCACCGGGCGACCACTGCTTTTTATGTCACGATTTTAAAACTTTATTCATAAGTTTATGAAACATCAAAACTTTGCATGCTCTGCATTATGTAAAGTCAGTCATGCACTAGAGCACAGTTCACATATAACCTAATCCAGCCTAGGGGAGGGGGTTTGAAGTCGCTTGTGCTAGAGTGATTTATACTCAATAGCTATGTGAAAAGTGGCTCAAGGAGGGGAGACCGACGTAAACAATTTTGAATTGGTAGAAGTTAAGTTTAGGCTTTAATAAAATACTATTGAAAGAATATCATTCTTCACAGACATAAGACTTTGCCGTAAGGTATACAAAAATGTGATCATTCATCAATTTTCAGAGTGCTGTATCTGTACCCGAATAGAAATAAAGGATTTTAATGAAACAGTTTTCTTCCGCTCTGAAAGTGAACGAATGACAAAACAGTCTAGAGAATTCCTCGCCCTGCTGCAGAAGATCAACCCTGGGTTGTGCTCACCAAAGCAAACCTCTTTTTTGTGTATTCAGTGTCTTAACTATGTATGTAAAAGACAACTATAACAGGGTGAGTGGTTTCCTCCTGTTTTACTAACATTTAAAAACATTATTATTCAAAGTTAAATAGACAGCGAGTAGTAATTTCATTTCTATCGGATTTGCAAACTTTTAAAATGATATAACACTTGTACGATCTCAAACTTATGTGATATGATACTGTTGATATAAATGTGGGAAGTAATAAAGTATTTGCAGGTGTACAGTGCTGTTTCTGAAATTGACGAATCTTCTTGTGATGAAGATTGAAGAAGCTATTGCCATCCAAGTGGAAAAAGTCCCGCCTTTGTCACCCTCGGCCTCCTCGAATAGAACTAAGAAAATGTGGAGACTTTCTTCATTTAGTTCCCAATCAAGTGGACCAGATGTTGATTTGTTTGAAATGGACTGAGACTTGTGTTTCATATGCCAGGTTGAACAGGTTTGTGTGAAACTTTTGCTCGCAAATATAATTATTATACATATTATCTCGATTTAATTTTAAGAGTATGAGAGGATATTCTTCTTTAACAATACGAATTTCCCTAGACGTTAGAAACGAAAAAGGATAGTCTGATTCAAGGAAAAGATAAAAGTTTCTTCGTCGATTTCGCAACATACTATCTGTGGACATCTACAGAAATCGTCAGGATCTGTGCAACATCGATGTTAATCCTGATTCGCACATGAACAAGTGCCCTGTTCTTAACCCTGAGAGTCTCGGAAAATATCTCTATAGCAAGCTAGGTAGATATCACAAAACGTGTCGTTTGAGGTACAGCAACTCGAGGGTGAAACAATGGAAGGGTAAATTATCTGAAGCTGTAAGTTTAAAACCTGTCTCTAAAAACCTGTTTTAAAATGGAAAGACACGTGTCCACGCACGACAACACCAATGCTGCATTAATGAGTGCAGGTATTGACGCTGTACGGACCTTTTAACTGGAGCAGGAGAATATTTTACCAGAACTGTACCTCGTGTCTGACCTGAAGCTTAAGTACAATGACTATGTGACGTCTAATTTATCTGAGAACGCTGCAAACTCCAGCAATGTTTAATCTGATCACATCAGTTTTCAGAAAGACAATGTCGGTAAGACGAGTTTGTGTCTAATCTTGCCGCAACAATAGATTCGGATAGAGATGATAACACTTTAACAAAGACAGCACTCATAACAGAGATTAGAAAAGAAATCTTTCAATGTAGAAACGAATTCTATCAGCTATCGTTCCGTAAGACGATTTATCATCAAAAACATGTTCGATTTACCGATCGGTGGCATCTGTAGAAATATAGTGTTTATGTGGATTAATCTGTTAAAGCAGGGCTATTGTATCATTTTAACATTAACTTTGCATAGTGATGATACGTTTCTTGTGTCTCTTGTGATTATCTATTTTCTACAGTGTTACGGTACCACGAGGTTTCTGGCGCAGTGACGCGCTTTTGAGCAAATATCGTGCTAGATACGTCACGCGCCGCAACCGAATCAGATTTAAGTGCACTTTTTTCATTGTAAACACTACATACGACGCGCAACACGTTCTACGTGGTCGAAATTTTCGAGGTCTCTAACACCGGAATGGAGCAATATTTAGACGATCTGACACTTTCTGGGGCTTAAGCAACCTAAGAGAAATTAGGGGAACAACTCAGAAAAAATTTTTAGTCGATATTCCGGTGTCTGTAGATGTCCGAAGTTTTGGCAGTAAAGTGCTCACAACACAGCTTCTGAAGGCTCTAGAAGGTTCCCGATACCGTCAGAGTGTTCAGTACACTCCATTCTATCATATAAGAACCCTAAAAGAAGTCCCAGGGCTCGAGCAAAAAAGCGTGATATTTGCCCGTAACAGCCTCTACTATGGAGTAGCAAGCAAGTAGCTAACAAATATTTACCTACTACAAAAATACGCCGAAAATAATTAAGGTTACCTGGGGACCCCAGGCTATTATGTTCATAACACAAATAAAGATTTGGCGGAATGACACGAGTATCACCCGTTAACTTAGGAGCTAATACAGCTTCATTCAACAATAACAATATAAATATCAACTTATATATTTATTTTTACATAGCCATGTGTATACGCGTACTGCGTGACGCTACTGCAAGCGAGACACAGGAGGAGCAAAGTGCAAAGAAACTGTCACTAACTGCTACAAACTGCCACTAACTGCCACAAACTGCCACTAACTGCCACAAACTGCCACTAACTGCTACAAACTGCCACTAACTGCTACAAACTGCCACTAACTGCCACTAACTGCCACTAACTGCTACAATCGCGCCCACGCACTGCGCGCGCAGTTTGCAGCAGTTAGTGGCAGTTTGTAGCAGTTAGTGGCAGTTTGTAGCAGTTAGTAGCAGTTAGTGGCAGTTAGTGGCAGTTTTCTGCAGTTGCGCCGCGCCTTTTAGCAATTTGTCTTTGGCGCCTTACATGCCACATGACTTATTGACATTGTATTGGTCTAAAAACAATTTTGTATTATTAGAAAATATATGAATTTGGGACAAAATAATTTACTATCGAAGGAAACAAATATTAACTTTTTGACAAGAAAAGCGATTACCAACAACAGTTACACAAACACTGCATGGCAATACGATTACAAATTGTTTAAATGTTAAATCCGGGTATCGCTATTTATAGTATTGTGCTATTGTGCCAAAATTACAATATTATATGGTCAATCGTAATCATTTGCAATTTGGAAGACCCCTCTGCTGATATGTAAACGACTCCTTATACACCGCGTGGTGTTTATTGATCATCAGTTCGATAGGACGATAGTTATGAGAAAAGCTACAAAACTACAATTCCCATTACCAAAGTTTTAGAACTAAACGCTTGATTGAGGGTTCAGAACTTTATTTGAATAACAGGGCCTCCCACGGATTGAACAGTTTTGTGCGGAGAAAGAAGTGAAGAGAGTACGAAGCCAAAGAGTTCTCCGACAATTATTCCAGCCACAAGCCAGCCTCGCCGCAGCAACGCCAACAGCAAGCAGGGACTTATCCATGCAACATATATAAGTATATACAACGCTTACCCAGAATGGACATGCCACGGTACCACTATAAAACTATAATATTTGCTTCGATTCTCCGTGATACTGATAGCACTAGCAGTAGCGGTGAGCGGACTGAATCACTACCGGACTGAATCCCTAACGGACAGAATCACTACCAATCACTATTGGTAGGGATTGAGGTATATTTTCGGACTGAATCACTACCGGACTAAATCACTACCTCTAATATCTAGACCTAACCACTTTGATGTGATCCCTGCTGAACTTTGCAATAAAGGCATAATTATTCGTATTTCATTAGTTAATTATTTTATTTTTTGTTAATTATTATTAGATTTTTCGTGATAATTGACTAAGCAGAAATTTGGTCAAAGAATAATAGATAATATACTGATACAGTAATTTAATTCACACAATAATAAGTAAACATTAAGGGGGGGGGGGGGGGGGGGTTAAGTAGGTCTTGTCTTCCTTCTTTCTGTTAAGGTGGTAGAGGTGACCATCGTAGAGGACGTTGCGGCTGCCTTTCTTTCTGCCAGGAATAAACTCGATGGATGAGGAAGACATAGTGGTATAAGATAAACACAGGCGTTGCGGATTTATATATTTGATATTATTCCCGCAAGCTGATTGAGATACCGAGCATGTGAAGGTTCACATCACTGTATTGTCGTATAGCAGGTCATTATGGATTACTTGATCCGAACCAGTTCTCGTTAGGGCTCCTCGTTGCGTACGTAAGTCTGTGGATCACATGTCTGACAGGCCCCATAGCAAGCACTCCATGAGATCCCCCGATCAAGCACTTTTTGGGATTCCCAGCATGAAATAACAACACCTGTTTCCAAACAGTTAAAGTTAAAGATTAAACTTACCGTTGCCTAATTCTGAGAACATGGAACGCACACGTGCGAATATGATTTTACGCGCGAAGTACCCAGAAACTGAATGAGTGAAACTGAAAGAGAATCTAATCGCGCCGCGCGGGGAATAATTTTGGTCACGTACATCATTTTGTGTTCCCTTTTAAAAACAATTACCAGTGCAGAGAGTGGTTTCAGAAACGCAAATTCAACGAAGATGAATTTACCTGGGTACGGTACCTCGCTCAGGCTTTTGTATTTATTAAGCAGTAGCAGAATTTGCTGCTTGTAATTCCTGGGGTGGTAGTGATTCCGTCCGTTAGGGATTCAGTCCTACAATCCGTAGTCCCCACACATAGTATCATGTCCTTGTTTTACTGACTACTTCAATGAAGAACGTACATATAAGACCATGAAGATTATACTTTTCCGAGCCACCGTTGAGCCTGTATTGTTCTATGGCTGAGACCCATTGGATATCGGTTAGTTGCTGTCTGATAACTATAAGCGTATCAATGGCTGTTACAGTAGGTCCTCAACGATTGTGTGGGGACTACGGACCCCATCATAACCCATTTCAAATTTGCCGCCTGGTTACATAGCACTGAAATACAATATAATTCAATATACAAATTCAAAGCAATGTATTCATAGTACACACCAGCCCAGACGCTCAACATTTTCTAATACAGATTCCAAAAAGGCGCACAAAATAACAAAAGGTAATACTAATAATATAGAAATGTACACATACAAAAACTGGCGTTCAAATAATGCCAGTACATGCTAGAGCATGTTTAACATATGATATATGATCAATATATGTTTTGGTCTATTAGAACGAGTTTTACGTGAAATGATCCAGAGATGATTATTAATAAAAATAATACTTCAGTTCGTGAAACTGACTTTTTAGATATTAGTCTTAGTTTTACTATCACTATCAGTATTTATAAGGGAATTTTTAAAAAAAAAACTTTACGACAAGAGGAACGATTATAATTTTGATGTCATTAATTATTCCTATATTAGAATTAGATGGGTCATGGGAATAATCCCAAAGGCCAGTATTATGGTAAATTTATTAGTCAGTTAGTTCGTTTAGCTCGTATTAATAGTTCTTTTAACAGTTTTATTTTGGATTGTAAAAATTTAGTTCGTAAATATTGCTGCCTTGCGCAAACGGTTTGAAATCTTTGTCGACAAGTATTTTAACATTTGGGGAAAATTTGGGATTAATTTTACTTCGGAATATGTATTTTAGCATGACGTGTCATTCTTTTTGTTAGTTCAGTTCGTTTTCAATTTTTAATCTTAATTTTCATTTTCAGTACGTTTTACCTAACAAAATCATTTTTTACTTTTAGCTAGCAGAATGGTTTTCAGAGGGCATTAATGAACTGTGCTATGAGCTGGTCCCAAGTCCAGACGCCATTTTATTCTTTGTAATTTTCAATAACCCTGTCTAGTCATTGACTACTGATATATGAAATCACTGATCCTTTCGATTTCTGTACCACTAACTGCCTTGATTTCATCAGTCCCTATATTGAAAGGTTCGTGCGCAAATTTACCTAGTTTAGCCGTCATTGATTTGGTACACACCGACGGAATTGCTCATCAGCAGATCTTGCGCTTCCGCTGCTGTATCGGACGTTTGTGATCAAAGCAGTAAATTCGACGTCCCATAAATTGACAACAGGATGTCCCCTGATTCTCCTAGGTTGAACTGGGAAGCCAAGATCACGACCTTCTATGACTTTTGCATAACACAGCTTCAATACTAATGACAAATAGGTAGCGTATTCCCTTGCATAACTCCTGCAAGAATGAATTTTTCCATAGTGTCGAATCAGCCTAACTTATGGGCCTTGGAATACTATACGGATACCGTAGGCATGCTGTCAGTATGTTCATCAGAATACCCCGAGCGGGTCTCTCTCAACTGATAAGGATCATGCAGTTGAGAGTTTTGCTGACAATTGATGATGGTGATCCATTTAATGTAGTTGTCAGCCTAATTGGTGAGATTTCCTATTTTGGACATTGGAACAATATTGATAATCCGCCATGCATGAATGGGCGGGAACATCTCCAATCTCCATCCACAATACTAATAGCAGTAGCACGGTTAAACAGATTAAGGATTATATTGTCAATATCTACCTACTCTTTTTAGGATATCGGGTGCCACACAATTGATGTCATTGTCACAGTATGATTATTTACTTTGATTGACACCCGGCTTAGTTGTAGTGAATGTACGGAACGTTCACTAAAAATAGTTTGTGAATTGTGAACGCGTTCGCTAAAAGATTTTAACGTTCGGAACATAAGGAAAGTTAATCAGATTTAAAATATTAACACGTCGACACGCCATCGTTTCCCGCAATTTTACATGTTCTAGATGAGTTGGAAGAGTTTTAGCGCGCATGCATGCACGTTTCAACTTTCAGGCCCTAAAACTCCGCTAGTGTTTCTGGATAGAAGTCGACTATTTATGCTCAATTCTCGAGCCGATAATAGTCTTGCTTAGATTTTCAGACAATAGTCTTAAGATTCCTGTTGGTTTCATCGGTGTAATTTATTACAAATATTATCTGTTCACCTTAAAGTTAGCAAACTTTGCTTTTCGCAATTGAAACTATAAAAGTGATATGGTTAGTAGCTTGCCAACAAAAGGTGGCTCGAGCTCCATTCCCCCCTACATTCAGTAGGGTTTTGTGCTCACCCGGCTTATATATCAGGGATGTGATCAACACACGAATCAGGATGTCTGGAAGGAGTTTCTAGATGTCATGAACACGTGGTGTGACACGCAACAAAGAAGAAAATACTTTCGCAGTACACTTTCTACCGAGAGAAAATAGGCTTATTCTCTTATACTGCAGTAGAGACAAGCATCACTTGTCCGGATTCCTTCTAGAAAGAAGCGCAAGCTTCAAAAAGAACTTCGTGATGCTAAGAACGACGTTCACTGCCCTAGTACTCGTTTGAAATCTCTTCAAAACAAGCTTGCTTTGGCCCACATAGGAATTCGTGATGCTATTAACAAGACCCTTCAGTATCGCGAAGAGCAGGCTGCAGCAAAAGTAAAAGCAAACCCGAAGTACTTTTATAGTTATGCCAAGAAGTTTTCGAAAAAGAAAAGGAATATCAGCATGCTATTCGCTGAGAACAGTAACATCCGTTCTCATCCTAAGGAAATGGCAGACCTTTTACAAAACCAGTTTCTATCCGTATTTAGCGACCCCTCCAAAACTGAGTTAGACGCTGCATCATTCCCTCCTCCGGATTTAACATATCCGTTCACGGATCAGATTCTGGAATTCTCTATCAGTGATGTTATCGAGGCTATTGATGATATTAAGCCAAATGCTTCATCTGGTCCTGATGAGATCCCAGTTGCTCTACTTAAGAATTGCAAAGATGCTATGGCGATTCCTATCCATCTGATCTGGTCAAAATCCCTTGCATCTGGAGAAGTACCTTCATTTTATAAGTACTCCAACGTTTCTCCGCTCCACAAGAAAGATAGCAAGGCGTTTCCTTCCAACTACAGGCCCATTTCACTCACCTCCCATATAATCAAGGTGTTTGAGAGAATCATAAGGAAAAAGCTAGTCTTACATCTAGAAATGAACAACTTGCTCTGTAGCAAACAGCATGGCTTTAGATCAGGCCGCAGCTGCCTTACACAGCTTCTCCACCATTTCGACGACGTTTTTGAGTCATTAACCAACAAAGCTGACTTTGATTCTATATATCTTGATTACGCTAAGGCGTTCGATAAAGTTGATCACAAACTGTTGATCAGGAAACTTCACCTCTATGGCTTAAATCCAAAAATCATCAAATGGATTGAATCTTTTCTGTCAGACCGGAAGCAAGCTGTAGTGGTCGACGGCCACTTGTCATTTCTCGCTCTGATCATCAGTGGTGTCCCCCAGGGAACAGTCCTCGGGCCGATCTTGTTCCTTATTTTCATTAATGATATTGAGCATTGCATAACTGAATCCATCATCAGATGCTTTGCAGACGACACTCGTGTTTCAATATCGGTAACCTGTGAACAAGACGTATCTGTGTTACAAAACGACTTGAACAGTGTCATAAAATGGTCTGAACGAAACAATATGGCACTACATAAAGACAAGTTTGAGTACATGTGTCACAGACTTAGTTGTAGTGCACGTACGGAACGTTCACTAAAAATGTTCTGTACATACGTTCACTAAAACTCATCTCACGTTCTGAACGTTATGGATAAATTATACTAGTAGTGTTCAGTGGGATTCACGTACTCTAGTTCGACACGCACTATAGTTCGACATATTAAATTCGCCAGATATGACCCCTGTCGTATTTCGGTACGTGTCGAAGCAGGCGAACTAGAGTCCAAGTAGCGTACTCTAGTTCGACAAATAGTTTCTGCTTGCATGCTTATGATCCAATGGCTATTGCCGGGTCCTCATGATAGGATCACAGGGTTCAATGGCAGATAAAACAATTTTCTGACATCTAGCAACCATGAGCGGTTAGAAATTCCAGAACCTTTCAGTATAGTTTTAATTCTCCTGATTGCCACTCAGTTCTAGTCTAGCTAACAGGAAAATATATATTGATATCCGACTGTTTTCGATTCAGCAGCCAAATCTCGGTACTCGGTTACTAGTCGTTTGAGATAATATAAAGTGTGGTATGTGGAAGATATTTATATAGCGTACTCTACAATCTAGATCTATAAAACGGAGTACGAGTTACTACGTTAGTCTTTTATCTCTCCGCTAAGTCAACAATTATGCTAACTAACAATTGACTTATGAGTATGAGGACAATTAAATGTTCATAGATGTTCATTAATAATTATCAGTTGGGGAAATCGAGATTTCAAAAAGTTTATTTTCATGAATTTTGTTTTTGATAATCACTGACGTTCACTAACGTTCAATAACGTTTACTACAAAATGACTGGAACGTGCGTTCAATACGTCAAAATCCACCGTTCACTACAACTAAGGTCACAGACACAATCGACGTAGTGCTCTCGTCGAACTTCCTTTTGTTAGTGAACTATACCAGTACTCAGTATCCAAAGACAAGTCACTCGCACCTGTAGGTCAACTAAGAGACCTCGGGGTTCTCGTCTCCAACGATCTATCTTGGCAACCCCACATCAAGACCGCAGCAAACAAGGCTCGAAAAAAAGCTGCCTGGGTTTTCAGTGTCTTTCAGACAAGATCTCCAGTCATAATGCTTACGCTTTACAAGTCGATGGTTCGTAGTTTACTGGAATACTGTTGCCCGCTATGGCACCCCTCCAAGATATGTGACATCCAGGAGCTTGAAAGCGTACAGAAAGCTTTCACCGCAAGGATTACTGGAATGCGTGATCTCCATTATTGGGACCGTCTTCAACGGCTATCTCTGATGTCTCTACAGCGTCGCAGGGAGCGGTTCATTTTACTTCATATGTGGAAGATTCTCCATCACCATACCAGCAACGACATTAACGTGCAGTTTGTCTCCAGGCCACGTTTTGGAAACCTTGCAGTCATTCCATCTGCATGCAGACACAGCTCATCAGCAAATCAGTCACTGTATGATAATTCATTTGCAGTCATAGGCCCAAAATTGTGGAATGCAATGCCTTACCATTTGAATTCCATCGGCGACCGAGAGCATTTCAAATCGCAGCTCACCCAGTTCATGCTATCTCTTCCGGATACACCGCCCATCAGGGGCTACACTCCTCAGAACTCAAACTCGCTGCTTTG
This sequence comes from Bolinopsis microptera, assembly GCF_026151205.1. Taxonomy (NCBI): domain Eukaryota; kingdom Metazoa; phylum Ctenophora; class Tentaculata; order Lobata; family Bolinopsidae; genus Bolinopsis; species Bolinopsis microptera. Next base: position 7,323,871 of record NC_087082.1, on the reverse strand, counting down.
CTGGAGGAATGACAGAGAGATCTCCTCTCTGTGGGGTGGTCACACAATGTGATGGCCCTGTATTAAAGCTTAACGAATCTCAACATAGGTGACATAGGTAGGTAGGAGACGCTGCCTCAAGTTTTAGCCAAGATTCTGACGGTCCAGTCTCTTGGTGTGAGGTACCCGAACTCGGAACTACAGAGTTTTGCAATGAAAGCGCTGTCGCAATCGACATCAGCCTCACCCTGTGAGACGAATTGGAGCTTGTACGACTGGGTGATAAACAAAAAAAGAAACCGCCTCACAGTTGACAAGCAGCGAGACCTTATTTATGTTAAGTTTAACACAAGTTTGCGTCTTATGAACAATTCACGAATTAAGGAGCAATAATTTCATTATTATTTGCTTATTGCTATACTAGTGACTTATTTTTATTCATTATTGCTTAGTTACTGTCTAATTCGGAATTAGTAATTCCGACAACATGGTTTTATCTTATTGTATCCATTTAAAGTTAAAAACGGACATTAAAATGAACGCTCGGAGCCCGGAGGCATTCAAACAACAGCAAGCAGGGAGTTATCCATGCAACATATATACAACGCTGACCCAGAATGGACATGCCACGGTACCACTATAATATTTGCTTCGATTCTCCGTGATACTGATAGCACTAGCAGTAGCAGAATTTGCTGCTTGTAATTCCTGGGCGTTGCTGAACCTGTCATTCCGCCCTATCTGCTATAGGCATATTTTTAATCGCCATAATATGTTCAATGTTAAATCAATGTGTTTAACTTAATAAATACAAAAGCCTGAGCGAGGTACCGTACCCAGGTAAATTCATCTTCGTCGAATTTGCGTTCCTGAAACCACTCTCTGCACTGGTAATTGTTTTTAAAAGGGAACACAAAATGATGTACGTGACCAAAATTATTCCCCGCGCGGCGCGATTAGATTCTCTTTCAGTTTCACTCATTCAGTTTCTGGGTACTTCGCGCGTAAAATCATATTCGCACGTGTGCGTTCCATGTTCTCAGAATTAGGCAACGGTAAGTTATTAATCTTTAACTTTAACTGTTTGGAAACAGGTGTTAGTCAATATTTTGATAATTTTATTTTGATAATTTGTTGGATAGTTTTTAACTTTAGATGGATACAATGAGATAAAAGTTAAAACCATGTTGTCGGAATTAGACAGTAAATAAACAATAATGAATAAAAATAAGTCACTAGTATAGCAATAAGCAAATAATAATGAAATTATTGCTCCTTAATTCGTGAATTGTTCATAAGACGCAAACTTGCGTCAACATAAATAAGGTCTCGCTGCTTGTCAACTGTGAGGCGGTTTCTTTTTTTGTTTATCACCCAGTCGTACAAGCTCCAATTCGTCTCACAGGGTGAGGCTGATGTCGATTGCGACAGCGCTTTTATTGCAAAACTCTGTAGTTCCGAGTTCGGGTACCTCGCAACCGAAGTTGCTCCACCAAGAGACTGGACCGTCAGAATCTTGGCTAAAACTTGAGGCAGCGTCAGTAGAGAATAAGCCTCTTTTCTCTCGGTAGAACGTGTACTGCGAAAGTATCTTCTTCTTTGTTGCGCCGTCACACCACGTGTACATGACATCTAGAAACTCCTTCCAGACATCCTGATTCGTGTGTTGATCATATCCCTGATATATAAGCCGGGTGAACACAAAACCCTACTGAATGTAGGGGGGAATGGAGCTCGAGCCACCTTTTGTTGGCAAAACTAACCATATCACTTTTATGGTTTCAATTGCGAAAAGCAAAATTTGCTAACTTTAAGGTGAACAAATAATATTTGTAATAAATTACACCGATGAAACCAACAGGAATCTTAAGACTATTGTCTGAAAATCTAAGCAAGGCTATTATCGGCTCGAGAATTGAGCATAAATAGTCGACTTCTATCCACAAACACTAGCGGAGTTTTAGGGCCTGAAACGTGCATGCATGCGCGCTAAAACTCTTCTAACTCATATAGAACATGTAAAATTGCGGGAATCGATAGCGTATTAATATTTTAAATTCTTATGTTCCGAACGTTAAAATCTTTGAGCGAACGCGTTCACAAACTATTTTTAGTGAACGTTCCGTACGAATTCACTACAACTAAGCTATAAGGGCAAAATCATCGATTATAGGCTTTTATCTTATAAAGAGTGAACGTGAAACAGATCCTGTTGCACGGTGGAGAAATAGATTTAAAACCAAACTAGCAACATTTCTATTATGAAATCGTTCAGTAGGTGAAATTTATTGTTATTAATTTTCACTTGTCAGATACGTAAAAGCACACATCAATCTTGCCGTTAGGCGTTAAGGTAGGAGAAGTAAGCAAGCTGATAAGAGACAATAAAATTACAAACGAATGCAATCAGCAATTAGTGTGTGGCGTGAGGTATATCTACTTAAATTTTTAGTGCCGACTTCAGCTTCAATGATATCACCGCGCACCGTTAACATATGGACATCACCATTCTAACTCCGAAAAGTGTTATACTTGTAGTGATAATATTTGGTAGAATTTGGTCCAGACAAGCTATTACATTTTTTGCTGCGCTCCGATCTATCACAGCAGTTTTCCTAATACCGTAGAGAAGTCTTTTTTATTAGCAAATAAAACTCGATTACTAGACTCCTAGCCTGATACGAACTAAATTAAAAATTGCTCATAACGAACTTATCATCTTATCATAAATAAAAATAAATGCTGTTAACTGTGAGCTTTTGCTGGTCCCATGAATATAATTCAATGGATATGATATAAATATTCATATACTTGCACATTTACGAGTCTTCTGAATCTATTACACAATACACGACTTCTCATTTCATAATTCATATCAAACATTTCTATACTCATGCGAGAACAAAATACTTAATGTCGAAACTAACACAAGCAGTCATATTGCCGTGTTGTAAAACGGCCGACCGTTTACTACAAGTACAGTTAAGTCAAATAAAATCAAAACATAGTTTTAAAAAACGTATACGCTATCTGCAACATTTGACATCTAGCGCAACGTGCACAGTCTGGTTTAGTCAACAATGCAGCTCTAAGCGCTGCAGACTTGCTATTATATAAATGATGAGCGCTCGATTTGAAATCCCGACGCGCATAAAACTGCCACTAACTGCTACAAACTGCCACTAACTGCCACTAACTGCCACTAACTGCTACTGTCGCGCGCAAATGCGTGGGCGCGATTGTAGCAGTTAGTGGCAGTTAGTAGCAGTTAGTGGCAGTTTGTAGCAGTTAGTAGCAGTTTGTGGCAGTTAGTGGCAGTTAGTGGCAGTTAGTAGCAGTTTGTAGCAGTTAGTGACAGTTTCTTTGCACTTAGCTCCTCCTGTGGAGAGGGCTCTGGTTAGAGCAAATATTTATTATTTAAAAAAATTCAGCAAGTGGTAAAAAACGATCTGAAAGCTTTTCAGCTTATAGTTCAATCATGATAGTAATAGTAAGTGTGTTTGACTGCAATTTGATTACTGCAATTTAAAATTGTTTCGAGTCCAAGTATCTTTTAAGTCAGCTGCCTGTGATTGTACTAATAGTGCTTTGGTTCAATTTTATCAAGTTAATAGAAGTTTCTATGCAATTGCTTGATATGAAGTTAGATTTCTTTGAGTTCCAAAGTTTCAGCCAATTTTTTTGTTTTCACAATGATGAGCTTATAGTATAGCAAAAGCAAATTGTCAAAAAAACAGAATAAGTTAACTCCTAAGCAAAGCCACAAAAAGGCTTTTTGTGGATAATTGTTCTGGACAAAGTACTTGAAAAGACAAACACCATCAGCACCGTAAAAATGAATTTTCCTTCGGTCAAGTGTCCCATTGTTGTAGTCACTTGTGAACATTTCGTCAATCAGTGAGTTTATGCGTTGCCATGACGTGTCACCTTGCAACCTTACGTTCCCATAGAAACTTTCTATAACACCGAAGTGAGTTTTTAAAAAATCCACACAAGGTAAAAACAGTTTCATGTTAGGGTTGTATGAAATTCCGTTCACAAACAAATCTTCAAAGAATAAAATAAGAGGCTCAATAGCAATCATAAGGCTTGGAACAGTAACAGTCATAATCAAACCAGCGATTTTCAATAAAAGGTTTTCTAACATATTAAATATCAAATTGAAAATTTCAAACAAACGGAACACGCTGAAAAGAGTCATGGAAAAAAGGAATATTTACGCCCCAAATGTACTTACCACTCCAAGTGATGAACACATGGTGCTTGATAACCACGCATGTTGCTGCTTGCAGTTTTCTTCTCCGTATGTAATGGAATCCACAATTGCGATGCAAAGCAGGTAAATTCCTGTGAGGAGATCTCTGATATTGATGAGTAGCAGGAGGTTCGAAAGAATGCGAATAATTGAAAAAAAGGCAAAAAATAAACATCAATGAGAAACCTGAGAATTGCATTTGCAAAACTTAAATTTTGAAAACTGCTAAAAGTTTTACTTGTCACCTCATTAGTCATTATATCATGCTGATAGAACTGTAGTTGAGGACTTGAGGTAGAAAAACATCATTCAACTTAGTAGCTTCACCTTAAGATTTTGATTTGAAAGCTAAAAGCTTTCGATTTCAGATTTAACATGAAGAGAATTATTGCTGTCATAATTGACGCAGTATAATAATCTTGTGGAATGGAAACAACCTACAATTTATTGTTATAGGACGTATTGTAATCAATTACCATGTATGATTTGTATTTTAGCATGGTGACAAGGTAATCCACAATGTAAGTGGTATTTTGACTAACAATGATACTTTGGACTGTGGTGATCAGTTTGACTTCCATCCCCTTGCTCTCATATGGTTGGGATCTAAAGTCAGTCGAAAAGAAGGGCAGCAGACATATCAGAGATGCACCAGATTACACCGACTGGAAAAGGTGGCCAAAGTAAGTGTGTCATTTAAGCTTAAATTCCAATGCTTCAAGAGAAATACTTTTATATTTATGAATCCGTTAAATTCAATAAATTTGATCTTTATTATTTTAATTGTGTCATAATGAGTAAGGATAATTTTGGTTAAGGTGCAATCAAAATCATTCTCAAGCCAGTGATTTGTCCTTGTGACTGACTGAATTTTATTCCACAAGAATCAATTTGGATTCCAAAATTATTCCTACTAAGTAACTTACTAAGTAACTTAACTATGTACTTAACTAAGTAACAAAATCATTATGGTTCATTTTTCAGTGCATCAAAGCTGTACAACAAAGAAACCTGTGAGAATGAACTTCGTCCCTATCCAATAGTACCTCCTATTATTACTGATGTCGGAACTAATTATGATGTCAAGACATTGAGCGTATTCAAAACAATTGGCGATGCTTTTTTAGATGTAATAACCAGAAAGTCACTCTTTGGTAAATGTGGCTTTAGTACTGATCTGGTGTAACACATTTTAAGATATAGGATAACTTGACAGTTTTAGTTGTACCTGCTGCAGTGGCATAACGTTACCATTAGGCACCCTGCTGAAATTGACTATTACAGCAGGGGTCCGTGGGGGCCTTCGTTACGCCACTAACCTGTTGCTACAAATGTTCAAATATTTTTTTTTCCAGTTCTCCAATGATATCGAGGTCTTTGATTCACTTTATCATGCAGGCTGTACACAAGGTAACCTCAAATATGGAGACCATGTGCATGATAATATCCCCGATAATAATACCGTCTTTCAGAAACGGTATCACTGGCAATGGAACTATCTCCTATTGACAGTTTATCAAAAATACTAAAATTAGTAGAATACCAACTCACCATAGCGGTGATTATCGCTATCGGGGTCCTGACTGCTACGTTTATTCTCGTTTTCTACATAATCTTTTGGTCACTCAAATTAACAGGTAAGTCAATCTTGGTTTTACTTCTCGCTTTCCATCATAAACCATAATAAATAATAATACGTCTGAAAAATTAAGATCTAGTTTTGCCAGAGGCCCGGGAGCTGGAGGTTTATTGCATCATACATTCAATATCCATTGTTAGGGCTGTAACATCTCCGAATTTTACAGGAAACATCACTGAGGTGAAAAGTCAAAGAATTGCTGACAGTCAGGGTTCTATGAGATTCATTTTATCGTTCCTACTGTCTCTTTTTACTGTCTTTGTAATGTAAGCTTTAATGTATTTTTCTTTAATTCTGATATTGTATTATCTAAATTATAGATAGATCATTATTTAAAAAATATATGTAATTATTATTTCAATCGTGATTGTCATCTTTGTGAAATAGACTAGTTGCAACTTAACTGGTCGTAATAACACTGACATTATTCAAGGTTTGGTTGTATCATTGCGTGGGTTGCCAATACGCACATCTCAAATAATGTAAATGAAGCTTCAAGACACATTCAATGGACTGTGGAGGTCACAGAAAACTTTACTAAAAATATTGAAGAGGTAAATTTACTATTATAAATATACCATTTCATCTTTTTAATGTCCTGCTCAGTCCTGTATAAACGATAAATTATGCCATATTATATCATGCACCCTATTTTGATAGCAAAAAGGACTGGTATAAAAGTGTGAGAATTTCTTGCTTTTCCCCACAACTGCCACAAGTATATTTATTAATATAAGTCTAATAATATAAGTTACTGACCAACTACCTTTTGTTACTTAATAATTGTCTACATTATACTCGCAACTTAACGATCCGCTGCAGCAAATGACTGTGCTGTTTATACATTATAATACATTATAATACATTATATACATTATACATCATACATTATACATTATACATTATACATTATACATTATACATTATACATTATACATTATACATTATACATTATACATTATACATTATACCCACTGCAGCAAATGACTGTGCTGTTTATGGAAGACTACAAGAAGACCCAACTGGGAATACTAAGGACTCGCATGAACCAAGCTGTGGTCAATGCGTCTGGTTACGTGTACCTTCAGATAGCACAGAATGTGTCGGATATGTACAACAAATCTCTCATGGTTGCTGACAGTAGGTGCTTGTTGGAAGCTATTTTTAGATCATATCTTCATGAGATAACTTGTTTAGTTATCTAATTATGTGCAGTGTCTTTGTGATTCTACGTATAATACGGTGATTTGTTAATTAATGGGACTGCCCAAAAAGAGAAAAATCTATAATTTTGTCTTGTGAATTTGATGTTATCACCTGTTTATATTATCTAACTTATTCAGTGATAGGAAATCATCAAAAAGCAAACATAGTAAACCTCTATGATAAATATACAGCGGAAAACGAGACCACGTTCACTCTTCTTACAAAGTTAAAAGAAGCTAAAACTTGTTTAACAGCTATTAAAAAATGGTGTTCCGCAGTGAGTCTTTTTCTTATTCCATCATTACTATTCTTACTGAAATATAATTATTCATAAAAACACTTAACATTATGTATACTGGTATATATTAGGAATAAGTTACTGCGCTTAACAACTTACAGTTGTAAAAATTCTGAAACATATCCCCTCAAAAAGTTGAGTATCAGTATTAAATAATTTAAATTTTCATGCAGTCAGCGAACAGCGCCAAGTGTGACTCAGATAAAGAGATCAACCCTAGCTATCTCACCGCAGTTGATCCCGCCAAGGTATGTTTGATGTCACCAATCTATTTAGTTATTTGTATGGTTTTCAGATGTCATTGGTCATCTACTGTTCAGCAGAGCAATAATATTTCAAGATTTTTGGTGCTCAAGCCCAACAAGCGTATTGATATTGTGTATTTTTCCTGGAAACTGTAATTTATAAACTTTCTGGACAGTGGTTCTACGACGAGGTAATTAAAGCTAAAGAGGACGTGGTTAACATAGCAGAAAACGGTGCCCTGGGGGCTCTTGCTAGATCGGTAATACAGTCCCACTTTTATTTGAACTGTACAATTGATTTGGTTACATTTAAGTCTTGACCACTTTCCGAGGTTTTAAATAAACTCATAATCACATGGTTCTACACAGGCTTACTTTAACGGAAAGTTTTTCCACAACGGAACCCTAGAAGCGAAGGACACCAAGTTTTATAGTAAACAACCTTCTTACACGTAAGAGTTGCACTGTCTGATTTTCAATACTAACTAAATTTTGAGCAGCAACTTTGAGATGATGCTCTCCATATTAGTTGTGTTCTCAAAATACAGAAGGGAAACCACAATCCACAGTTAATTCATCTGACAGTAGACAAGTAATTTTCAACTTTGTAATTTGTAACTGTTATAATAAAAACAGAGGAACGTGCATGTTGACGGATCTGACAACCGGTAAACTCCTAGTCACACAGCATGATAAGATAACAGTGACAGTGGCTGCAGGTACCTTATGTTATACTGAAAAAATACTTTTGTATCAAACATGATATAATATCATTTGAGAAATTAAATAATTCAATTTTTTAAGAATACAGAGATTATCATCGTCAAATTGAAATCAAATCCTGTTAAATTCTCCATATTTTTAGCCTTGTATGATCTATAAGTAGATTTTATCGTACAGTTGAGTGGTGTGAGTTCGCAAAATACAACCTAACTGAAAAGCTGACTGAGGACGTATACCTCACTCTACCGCTCGCTCAAGATGCTTGCACAGCTAACACCGGTATTACTTTTGATAATCATCCAAAATGTATATTATAGATTTCAATAGTCCAACAATTTGATTTTAGGTTCAATGTTAATTTGTCATTTTAACAGAATGGTATGGTACGACTGTTTCATTTTACCACAGTACCCACTTGCCTGCACTATAACATTTGTTCAGCGTGCACTGGAGTTACAAAGCTAGCAGCCCAATACTTTGTAATGAAGGGGGTATTGACGGCGGCTGCAGCTGATAAAGCTGCAGATGAAACCTCCTGGCTGTCTGGTGCCTGCGGTCAGTTTATAATATTCATCAAAATTAATTGAATTAATTTAAATTATGAAACATTGGACTCGATGTAGAGTGTGGCCAATGTTTTCTCCGACCCAAAAATATAATTTTTGATAAAAGTAAAACATCCCGATCGTGTTTAAGAGTTTAAGGGGGCCGGGGGGGGGGGGGGGGGTCTTCATCAAAATTCTCTCGAAATTGACTTTATAGTTGTTTCTGGTAGAAGGGAGTGATATCTACCAGCTGCTTTTGGTCCCATGGAAAAATATTGTTCCTAGCCGAAATTATCGCTGGTCTAAGGTCAGCGCTTATTTGTAATTGTATTGCGCGAGCGATTTTCAATCGCAAATTCTGAAAATCAAGTCTAAAAATCTATCTTCTCATACATTTTTTGAGCAATCACCCTGAAACTTTCAGGATATGTTCTAGGGATCATTTAAAAGAGATCGTTCAAGCCAAAATTTTAAGATAGGCCTTTTAAAAAAATTTATTTAATTTTGAAAATCTTGGACCTGAAAAAATCGTAAAAAAACGAGGTCCAAGATTTTCAAAATTGAATAAAAATTTTTTAAAGGCCTATCTCAAAACATATCCTGAAAGTTTCAGGGTGATTACTCAAAAAATGTAGGAGAAGATAGATTTTTAGACTCGATTTTCAGAATTTGCGATTGAAAATCGCTCGCGCAATACAATTACACATAAGCGCTGACCTTAGACCGGTGATAATTTCGGCTAGGAACAATATTTTTCATGGGACCAAAAGCAGCTGGTAGATATCACTCCCTTCTACCAGAAACAACTATAAAGTCAATTTCGAGAGAATTTTGATGAAGACCCCCCGGCCCCCTTAAGGCAAGCGTTAAACGTTTATTTTTTCGCTCATATCCTAGTAAGACCCCTATACTCCATATTTATAGGTTCATACAATTAGTAATAAGATATAATTGTACAGTTGACTGGTGCGAGCATGATAAGTACAACCTGAATGAGAAACTCACTGAAACAGGGTACGACGATCTCAAAACCACCCAAAACGCTTGTATTGCAACCGCTGACAAAGGTATGATGGGGGAATTCACCCTATTACATTTTTGTTTGAATGAAATTTGTCATTTCAACGGTACGGTAATGTTTTGAACATATTCTATCACCTTATTTTCAGCGTGCACCGGAGTAGTAAAAGAGGTGCGGAGCGGGGTAACCAAATTCTATCTGGGCAAGGGCTCGCTGACAGCCTCATTGTTTGAGGACACCTCCTGGGTCACCGGGGCCTGTGGTCAGTTACCAATCTTTATTTGGATAATCAGCTAGATAATATTACTTTTAGAATAATTGTAATGTTCATATCTTGGGCAGTGCAGCAACTGGGTATAGCATATTAATTTAAACTGCTAACTGTACTTTGATCTCCAAGATGGACATTTTTTAATAAAACGATTGATAACTGGTTTAAGCAGTAATTCATATTTAATCTAATATATTATGACCTCTTAGCCATTGAATAGTAATTCAGTTTTTGAGGAAAATTATATTATTTTGTATTTTTATATAATCAGTTTAATTAATTTGTAACTATATTTTACTAGTCACGTGGTGTGAACACACCAAGATGAGTCTGGGTGAGAAACTGGGTGAGACAGGCTACGACGATCTCAGTAAAGCTCAAATTCCTTGTACTGTTAACAAAGGTATTAATCCAGAAAACGAGTAGTATTTAAGATATTAATCCGACAATTACATCTTCGTTAATAAGACTTAATTAATAATTAATGGTGCTTAATTAATAATTATACAGTATCACAGTATATTAATTGTTACAACTACATAATTGCCAATTGGTTTTTTCTTACTGTTGCCCACTTGTGACTTGCCCACAATACCTTCCTTTCAGAGTGCACTGGTGTAACAAAAGAAGTGGCTAGCGGTGTAACCAAGTACTATCTGATGAAGGGAGTGCTCACGTTATCAGATGATGATACTTCCTGGGTATCAGGAGCATGTGGTTAGTTCATCACGTGATCAGTTCACTACATCACGTGATCGTTCACTACATCACGTGATCAGTTCACTACATCACGTGATCAGTTCACTACATCACGTGATAAGTTCACTACATCACGTGATCAGCTCACTACATCACGTGATCAGTTCACTACATCACGTGATCAGTTCACTACATCACGTGATCAGTTCACTACATCACGTGATCTGCTCACTACATCACGTGATGTGAATTTCAAAGTGGCTGTTGTTTTAATAAAACAAATATTTAATAAAACAAATATTTATTTTTACGGCACAATCAAACAATATCAACAATAAATAAATCAGGGGAGGTTTGAAGAGGTTTCAATTGCCGAAGGCCACTGCTTATCTTTAGGATTTGAGAGTGACCTGTGCTTGAAACCCCCTCAACCATCCACTACTATATACGTCAATATACTTGTTATACTAATATAGAAAAATATAATAATCTGAAATTACTTATTGGTTTAGTTTGGTGACATAGGAGAGCCCAGTTGAGTTTTAGTTTATAGGTTTATGTTTTAAATCATAGTTTGTTACAAGACCAGCCTCCCTATTAGTATTATATAAATAATTTGTGTATCAATAGATTATTTTTAATTTTCTTATTCATCTTCTATCGAATCATTACCTCAGCCATACTACCAAAGCTCACTATAAAGGAGGAAATCACTTGTTCGGATCCTGAAGGATGTCGCGTGAAAGACACAGCTACATTGCTATTTTGGGGAGACTGCTGTGTCAGTATTCAGTATGCCCTTGACCAAAGTGATCCTAACACCAACAATACTGACTATACAAGTAAGTCATATCTGCTTAACTAATTTGTTAATTTGTTAATTTGATGAATAATTAGTTATAACAAGAAAACAAATGCAATGTGTTTTTAAGAATTTTCCTCAAACCAGCTCATAGCCTATCATTCTAACCATATCAGAGTGCGGACCAAAAGAAATATACAAAGAAGATAAAATACAACCCGGCGGGAACCAGTCGGACTACCGTGGGAATATCTCCGTAACAGTGAAAGGAACGGACTGTAAGAAGTGGGCTCAGGTGGCAGTAGAAGGAGAAGAAGGAGCCACGTGGGACTCCTGGGCGGCTGACCAGGGCTACACTGGGCTGTATTATCTGGATGATATTGAAGATATATCTTTTCAACATAACTTCTGTAGGAATCCTAGCCCTCAAAAGGGGCTGTATGGAACTAAAACAGACAATGATGTCAAGACACGAGCTTGGTAAGTGGAGTGTTTATTTCCATTTCATATTTATGTTACTAACCGAAGATAAAGACCTATTTCAAAGTTTTCTACGGTTAGCTACCTTACTCGGGATTATTATGACCGGGATAAAGTGGCGGGTTTAGGGTAATTTCGCCATATTTTTCCCGAACCACATTTTCACCGGTCGTTAATAAACCCGCCGACTCAGCTTTTAGGGTTCCCAAGGGGTATGGGTGCTCATATTTTAATCGTTGTCTTATATTCACTAAAGAAGACTATTGGGACACTTGTTGTAGGTTTTTCGACTTCATTTGGCTAAAATTGCAAAAAATTCACCTTTTTGCCCAATTCTTGTCATATATCCTTATTGTCAAATTTGATTTAAATCGGCCAATTTTTAATTTCTTCATTTTGTCGCACCTTTAGCTGACAAAATGAAGGTACTCCTAAGAGCGGCATATGATTACGAGTTCCAGGCTCAGAAAAGGGGGGATGATGAAAGGGATGATCCAGATGAAGATAAAGAAGATGATTACAACTTATTGGAAGACTAAACAGCTCTCCCTTTATCCTTATATCGATCTGGTTGTTACGCTTCTAATGTTAAAAATTATTTTCTATCTAGTTTGATTAACCACGAGTCATTATTTCTGTCTACTTTCAACAATTATTGATAATTCGACTTGCTTCACAAGTTTGAGCAATGCGAAAATTTCTAAACTTGCCTATCTCTAATAAGGAAATTTACATCTGAGACAAAATTTTTGAATCTAAAATTGAAAGGTTGGACACCGGTAAAATGGCGACCGGGAAAATGTGGTGGGTTTTGAGCAATTTCGCCATATTTTTCCCGAACCATATTTTAACCGGTCGTTAATAAACCCGTCGTAATAATCCCGAGTAAGGTAACTTTCAGCACCTCAATCGAGTGCATCCACACTCCACAGTAAACTCATTATTGAGTCATTCAAGAAAAATTAAGTTAAAACAGTGAAATTTCGGTCAAGGAAATGGCAAAAAAACTTCTATTTGAAAATCTTCCAAAATTTTCCTTCGTCGAAAACTGAAATTTGAAAATGTCCTATTAAAAATCTTTCAAATTGTTTGCTTCTATCATGATCATTTTCTGTTTAAGTCTCTGTTAAAATGTGACCAGGTTGCATTCCTAGTACCCAACTAGATGGAACTTGCAGAAGAGTGACGTGTAATGAAGCCACGCATTTTCTGTCTAAATAGGGTCTTTGCGGCACTGTTGATTATTTTAGAATGGACCTCCATCACTCTACAACCCTTCTTGCAGGTGCTTCACAGGGACAGGAGCTACAGACTGGGAGTACTGTAAAGTACCTTTCTGTGCTCCCTCCACGGCCAAAGCGCTGAAAGAAGCTACAGCTAGAGGCTCCTCTGCTTTCCAATACCCAACCTGTACTGTTTTGGAGAAGAAACGGTATGGTGAAAATATACCTACTGCATCAGATTTCACAATGTGGAAAACATCTGACCTAGCAAGAAAGGGTAAGAAAACTCGTAGAGTATTTTTCTCTGCACTTCAATGATATGGACTTATCCTTGACAGATAATTATTTGTGTCCAACGAGGAAGTTGTTTTTGTCAATATTGGTCCTTTATAATATGTTACTCTTTTAAGATTTTTAAGAAGAGTGTCTGAACTGAAAGACCTCAGACACGATATACGAGTGTCTGTTGTCTAGCAATTACACCATTACACATATTCAGTGAATACTAATAACCAAGGAACATATTGTCATCATTCATCAATCTGTTCGGTGCTATGCTGACTGTTATCTAATCTTATCTGTATCACAGAGGCGTACTTCTCTCTTGATGAAGCAGCAGCGGAGATGACGGCTCAGTTCGAAACAATACAACAGAGATTCAACGAGACCAACGAAGTGTTCGACAAGCTCAAAACAACAATTTTGTCCAGCATTTCATCCGACAGTGACGCCAGCAAATTCGATAATATCAGGTTATCTTGATTTGTTTTTTAGTGAGTCATACTGAAAATAGATTGATATTCACTGTATTGTAGAGGAAAGCAATAACACTGGGGAGAGACCTGGCTTAGAAATTGACCTCGTTTAAAATCTCGGCTGACCTCTCTTTCTCTGAAGCTCCTCCATTCGAGCTAACAGATGCTAGGTTGTGATGACTGTAACTAACCAATATCCTCTCCCAGGAACATTGGGACGATCTTCATAGTGACATTCTGCATGTTGTCGGCCTGTTTAGCTGTAGCTGGTGTCTGCATGGGATACTGTAACATCAGTGATGTTCCCCCTCATTTGAGGTAACGTCAGAGTGAGGTGTTCCCTCTAATTTGAGGTAACGTCAGTCTGAGGTGTTCCCCCTCATTTGTGGTAACGTCAGTCTGAGATGTTCCCCCTCATTTGAGGTAACGTCAGTCTGAGATGTTCCCCCTCATTTGAGGTAACGTCAGTCTGAGGTGTTCCCCCTCATTTGAGGTAACGTCAGTCTGAGGTGTTCCCCACTTCCCCCTCATTTGAGGTAGCGTCAGTCTGTGGTGTTCCCCCTCATTTGAGGTAACGTCAGTCTGAGGTGTTCCCCCTCATTTGAGGTAACGTCAGTCTGAGGTGTTCCCCCTCATTTGAGGTAACGTCAGTCTAAGGTCTGAGTCTGGTTTTGTAAATGAACGGTTCTGCACATGAAGTAAACGGACGGGTAACTTAATATACAATACTACTACTGTAATAATACAGTAGCAGAAAGTTTAACCGCTTGTTTTGTTTGATTGTGTTAATGTTATGCTATATTGTAAGATTATAGTGTGTACCAACCTTTTTCAGGACATCAGCGTGTAGTATGGGGGGAAGGCTGATAAAGTTATCCTCCTACTGGGCCGCTATGATGGCTATCATCAACCTCTTCATGGCTACTCTCTTCTTCGTTCCTGGAACAGCCTTCAGTCTCGTTTGTAAAGATTATTACAATGAGTCCCTTTTCAGGGTGAGTCATATCAAGTCCGTTTGAAAATGTTAAAACCACCAAAATAAGAAGGGTATTTCTTATAAAACGTCAATTTAAAGCCACGTTAATTTAAACTTTTAAAATTTACCTTACCCTGGTCCCTGTGCATGATCATTATTATACTGACGGCACTAAAGCAGAAGCAACAGTTTGGTGTGGCAAATAATCACAACTCACACAACCTACACTGACTTCATTACAGCTGTTTGACGATAAAGTGATAGTTGACTACTCCGTGCTGGGACGTGCAGTGTTAGGAAATGACACCTACCCAATGACCTTCAAGGATCTGTGGCTGAGGTGCCGGGATAACAAGACCCTGTGGTATTCTCTGGGACTCGTTAACGATTCAGATTATGATCTTGTGTCCATGATGCAACTCAACGAGGTTAATTGATTAGTTTTTAATTTGTGGTTTATCAGAAATTCTAATTGACTGTAATGACGTTATGATAAGGTAATAGTTCGTTGTTAACAATATTTACGGGGATGAAACGGTAAGAACAAATCTAAATTTGAGAGAAAGTTTAGTACGAAGATTTGTTTTAAAAGTTGTCAATACTCCTCAGTCGCTGAATATAGATTACACGGTAACGCAGCTGATGAACGACGTGTCTCTTAACTTCAACAACTACCCAGCCTACCCTCCTGAACTTGTGGAATGGCTAACTTTCTGGAATGTCAGCTTTGCCACACAGCTCTCTTGGAAAACTCTAAAAAATAACGTGCGTTTCTTTGCTGTGTAAATTTTTACTGTTTTTGTTTAATCATGATATTATAGGTTTTTCTCTTATAACTAAACTTCATTCTTGATTTTCTAAAGGCATTTGATATAGATTTCTTCAGTTATCAGTTATCTAGTCTGCAGTGAAGATAATTAAGAATCTTATAATCTTTGCGAAATCATAAAAATTGTAAAAATTCAGTTAGCAAACGGTTTTATGGAGGTAACGTTTGACGAGATAAGCCCAAAGTCCGAATCAGATAGTAAGATAAAGATAGATAATAAAGATTTCTGCAGTGCTTTCAAACCATACGGTGCACAAATTACTGAAACAGAGGGAGAAGTGTTCGATTGCAAGGTAGACTGGGAGATTAACTTAAATAAGTTATATTAAACAAATAAAGGAATTAAAACTGCAGTCAGTAATTGCCAACATTTTCCTTTTTACACTATTTCGCGTGGGGAAATGATCGATTGTTTTAATCAATAAACTGTAAAATGAAAACTTAAAACTAATCGTTTTTTCAGCATCTATTTACTCACGAAAATGCTACTTGGAACTTTCATAAATTTTACTGTCTTGAATGGGTGGACGCCATAACAGAAAAGAAGGCAGCGATTGTAAGTTTCTACCAATTTGTTCAGTCTATTTCAAATAATACATACATATATTATATAATATATATAAACACATCGGCTGGAATATAAACAAATACTACCCCTTAAGATAAAAATACTATATGAACGTGATCCATATCTCATTCATCAGTTAGACATGAAAAATAAAGCTAGTCTGGTAGAGGCACAGTGGAGTAAGTACGGTCCAGAGTTCATAAATCTGCTGATGGAAGAGTACGACTTTACCAACAAGAATCTTCTTAACGACGGGGTCAAATTCTCCTGGGATATCATCAACCAGGTATACCTATCATTAATTAATTAATAAATAATTATCCGTGAAACCCAACTGCCAACTATTTAGTCCCAACCAAAAACAGACGGAGGTAAGGTAATTTACACAGCAGAAAAAAGCAGATTTGAATAAAGGTTTAAAACTTACTAACTTAACACGAAGAAGTTAGATGCAGCTGAACAAGTTCTATTAGTTAATTAATCTACTATTAATTAATCTACCCCGCTGTTTCAGACTTATATTGACTACTGGCAGCCAGTACTTCACAACGAGGTTAGCTGTTTTACCTGGCAGATGAACGAAACAATGCAGAATACCTTGGCTGTGTGTTATCCTATCTCTAAGATTCTTGACAATACAATGAACTACTTCTGCGGGTACATGGTCTCTGCTATGGTACGCCATATTATCACAATTACTGTCCCTTTATTTATTGACTGTGTGTGTTAACAGCGCCACCCCTTAGTTTTATTAGGCGCTGCCACTGAATCTGTCATTTCATTTTACAATATCATTATTGAAAAAACGATTGAAAAAAGCGCAACTGATATTTTAAGGTTTTTTGGTTTCATTTATCAATAATTTCGGGGAAGGAAATGGCTGCGGTTAATTGGGGTTTTACCGTACTTCTACATTACACCTGACTTATAAAACCCTCCCTCTCCCTCCAGACTCTAGCGTGGATGTCACAAGGGTTATTGGGACTAGTCCTTGCGTTCCATATGTTGGTGGCTGGTAGCCTAGCAACCTACTTCTTACAGTTGGAGGAGAGACACCCTGATGATATCTCCAAGGAAGATATAATCGCTGGATTGTAAGTCTGTATTTTTTAAAGAATTTCGAGCGTGAGGTATATCACCATCATCAGGTATTCAGGTTACTTTGAAAATCGGAAAGGTAAATTAATGTTGAAGTATAAATCTATCATTGATGGTAAATAATATCGTCTATCGGTTGCATAGGTGATATAACTTAAGACTTGGTTTTCCACAAGTTGTATTACAATTTCCCTGCAAAATTACAGTATTGGCTAATAAGTGGTAAATGTAAGCTTACTGGAAAAATGCCGCATTTCTCATTGCTACTGTGTGGTGTAGGATTGTGTTGTTGAGCTTGCATTTTCACTGTTATTTGCGAAAAATTAAACTGATTAATGTAAGTATAGTGCGGCAAGCTCGGTTTAATAGAAATTCAGGGAAATTCACATCCAAATAAATCCGTGTTTAGTATTCTAACACAATGATTTTCAGCCAATGAGTGTGAGACTGGAGATCCTTGAAACGTGGGATTTGATCGTACGTCTGATTTTTAGCTACCATCGAGGCTGTGCCTTATACAGATGAAATAATGTTACTACAGAGTTCAATATTATACTTTTTAACAATAATAATTGAAGAAATTTAAGACGATTTTGATATCCAGTTTGGGGACAATGCCTTTTTCTGCTAGGATTAAAATGATGTTATGACGTGATATAATCTAACTAAAGCCGCAGGCGGCTATGCGTTCATAAAATTGTAAGCAATAATATGACTATAATCTTTTGATAATTTTGAATTTGTAGCGTATATTTGACGCTTTACACTTGTCAGAGGAGATAAAGCCAACCTCAATTTCAACTCTGTTGATAATTTGGGAACCAATCAGGAGGGCGGAAGACGCGTGTGCGGAGGTCGCGTAGGCGGAGGTCGATCCCATGATTTGGGCGGAAGTCTCGTAAAACGATCACATGTCCTAAATGCTCGACTGGTAATACTACAAAACCTGAAACATCACACAACGTACTTCAAATTGTATAAATTATATAAGTTATATTCAATCATTTTAGTGGTACTGATTTCGAATTCTTTGTAACTTTAAAAACAAAATACACAGGGTTATAGAGAACGCTTAAAGGTAATATAAATCACAATGTAATCAATCAATTTTGTCAAAACCCGAATAGAATAATATCATGCAATAACATAAACATTTCACATAGCACTCTTTAGCAAATCAATATAGGTTAAAATATCATCCTCGTACGAATGGTAGTTCTGAACTATGCTGAGGATTCTTTTATCCTTGTCGCTGTTGGCCTTCTTCCTCTTAGGCGGCTGCTCTCCAAGCGAATTCGCTAAGATCTTCTTGTCTGTCGAGGACTGTTCCATCTGGACTGCTGCAATGAAATGTATCTTCATCGTACATGGTTGTTATTGTAGTAGTTGAGATGTAGCTGGAACTAAATAATAAGATACTTCTATTCCCAACATCGGTCTTAAATATACTAGTTGTCTCTCGAGTCGTCTACGTTGTGACTCAAGTTGTTCGTTTCACTGTGCAATCTCTTCGTGTGAAAACAGTTGATCATATCCCAGATCAGTTTACGTGATGTTGTGATGTCCTCACATACCGTTGTGTTATATGAGATCATGACCATGGTGATTCATGACGTGAGTCGAAGTTATGTATCACGTGACTCGATTCGATAGTTTGACTCACATGACACAAGGGCTTCTGGGATATGATCAACAGTTTTCACACGAAAAGATTGCACAGTGAAACGAACAACTTGAGTCACAACGTCAGAATCTCCTAGTCCAGATGGAACAGTCCTCGACAGACAAGAAGACCTTAGCGAATTCGCTTGGAGAGCAGCAGCCTAAGAGGAGGAAGGCCAATAGCGACAAGGATAGAAGAATCTTCAGCATAGTTCAGAACTACCATTCGTACGAGGATGATGTTGTGCTATGTGAAATGTTTATGTTATTGTGATATTATTCTATTCGGGTTTGACAAAATTGATTGATTACATTGTGATTTATATTACCGTTAAGCGTTCTCTATAAGTATAACCCTGTGTATTTTGTTTGTAAAGTTACAAAGAATTCGAAATCAGTACCACTAAAATGATTGAATATAACTTTGATTGAATATAACCTATATAATTTATACAATTTGAAGTACGTTGTGTGATGTTTCCGGTTTTGTAGTATTACCAGTCGAGCATTTAGGACATGTGATCGTTTTACGAGTCTTCCGCCCAAATCATGGGATCGACCTCCGCCATCGCGACCTCCGCCCTCGTGTCCAACCTTTTAGGAAACTTCCGCCCTTGCGTCCTCCGCCCTCAAGTCTTCCGCCTACGCGACCTCCGCCCACGCGTCTTCCGCCCTTGTGTCCTATACCCGATAATTTGTCAGAATAACAATGATCTTACTTTCTTTTATAGTTCATTTATATAACAGATTTTAATAGGATTATCAGATTGAGATTCTTACTAGCAGTTATTGGATGTTTATTGTTTATTAACTTGATTATTTGGTTTTTAAGTATTTAGATTTGATGAATCCAGAACTAAATAATTTTATTAACTTGTTCTTATTACTCCTTAGTCCTTACTCAATAATGATCTTGATATAGACATTAAACTAAACTCGAATAATAATTTGAATTTTTAGGACCTGGTTGCCATCACTCATTATATGATCGTCACTGTAGCTAATACAATATGTATATACAATATGTATGTATAATAATTCATTCCGTGACAGGGATGCCAATCTAAACATGAAACTAACAATACCAAGTATTTAGTAATGACAGAGCCGGCAATATTACAGACTCTCCCAGATATTCTGGCTCCTGCTGAAACACTGGCTCCTTCAACTAAACTGGCTCCTTTAGAGAACTGCTTTACCTACGGTAGCTTCGTTCTTCTGGTGGACCGACTTTTGGAGGTAGCACGCAGCTTACTTAGATATTTTCTATTGCATTTTATGAATGCTTTTCTCATCGGTCGTTTTGAAGAAGTTCATTGAGTTTTTCCTAAATGAGATTACTATGGTGAGCCGTTGATTGATAATTTAAAATCGTTTCAGCATGTGGAAGAAACAAAGATGCAACGGGTAATTTGAGATTAAAAGCTGGATTTTTATACCCCTCATTGCCACAAGTCACAATATTCAAGCTTAATTTAGTTGTAGCGCGCAATAGACATATTATGTAAAAAGCGCGTTTTTCACATTCACCGTGACATGCGCGGCTTCAAATTTGTCCATGAGCTTAAATTATGATAGACTAACATTTGACTAAATTGGAACATCAACCTGGGGGGTTAGCTGGGATAGATCATAGAGTGAGTTCTGAACCACAGTTAAATTGATTGTTAATCTTTAAAGTGACTTAGAGTCTCAATAATTTTTCAGAATGTAAACGAGCATATTGCAAAGGACTTGGAGGATGCTCGAAATCAGCAGACTACAGATATCTTAAAAATTGTAAGAACCTGTTTACTGTTTAGTGATTGTTTGCAAAAAGCCCGTCCTTCTGTTGTATACCGAAAGGATCGTGGCCGCACCGCATCGGCCCGGCCCCCTCGTTTCTAGCTTGCTTATGCTAGGCTCGCCATGTTGTTGTTGTCCCTCGGACGTATAAAATTGGTCATTACCTCATTTTGCCCTCATCGCCTCTCTCCTATCCTTTTTTACTCACTTCTTCTCCTGCAACCCCTTACCATTTTTATCAAAAATCTGATAGTTAAAAATGATTTCAGGAATCATTAAGAACTGTAAAAGGAAGTGAAGATGTCCATGAAGTCCCAAATTACGAGGTTTTTCCTTTGAAATATAATAATTTCATTTTTACTCACTACATATTTCCTTTTACTCTAGATCTAGGTAAACTATAGGTAAAAATATAATATTAATCATAAGCTAAAATGTACTAATCTTTGTATTCTAAATGGGGAAAAAGAAGAAACATTGTCAGTCAGTCGAGCATTCGGGAATTGAATTCTGGCAGATTATAATCGACGTATTAACAAGGGCTATATAAACGAATTAATAACTTGACCACCGTCCGGCTTCAAACTCAATTTTTTCTGCATATAGACAAAACCATCTCGCAATGTACCTGACATGAACATGTAATTAGGTCCGTCGGACCTAATTACATGTTCATGACATAAAGCTATACCTCACAGGGAATATAAAATTTAGGCTTATTTATATGTACCTTTCATATAAAGTTAGTTTCATTCAAAAATATTGATATTTGACCAATTTATGGGCCAAAATCTATCAAATTTGGTACACATGCCCAAATATATGGGTTTTGGCTCATAACTCAGTCATTTTTAGTCTAATCTGGATGAAAATTCCTATACGAGTTCAGGAGACCACTAGCTACAAGTAGGTTTTTTTGTTATGACACGTTGGACCTATTAGGTCGGGCGGACATAATTGTGTTAAAAAATGTTCATGTCAGTACCCCTCAACGTCTCAAGTCCAAAACATGACAATAATTAGGGAGTTATTAGATAATTAGGGAATAAATATATTAATTTACTTACAATTAGATAGCAGCAGTGATGAACTCGAGAATAAAAAGCATATTTTATTTTTGTAACACTTAATAACCTTAGGAGTAGGATGTTTCTAACAGTAACATATTTGTACGACATTTGACGTTACAGTCCTTAGCAGAATCGTTTTATAGTTGGTCTAATTCTCTGAAGCTCTAGCAGGGATTCTACAGTGTGAAACCTTACAATGTATTTTACACAGTGTTCTGGTCAACTGCATGGAACGACCATATTATATATGCTTTGTAGGTTAATAACCTACCAAGACGCGCGCCGAGTTGAACTCGTCGACGTCAATATTTGGAACAAATATTTTACGAGTATCACCCGCCCTATACTTTGTGTCTGAGGCCTGCTTGCCGTCGGGATTTCTATACTTGATTATTGTTAATGTTACTCATGTTTATAATCATGTTTGTTTATAATCATTCCTCAACCCTCCCTCATACATGAACTATATATGCTATTGCTATAAACCTAAATGAGATTGGCACAGCTTAATGCAATTAAGATGCACTGAAGTAGTCTTATGAAGCGAAGTTCGCACAACCTTACGATTCGTGATAGGAGGTGATCGGTCATGCTATTGAGCCTCCTGTCTAGCTTTAATCTTTATGGTAGAAAATAAATCACTAATCGGTACGATATATTAGTATTATTAGGTACGGCCTATTCTTTATATGCTCACATAATCTCAAACTAGGCCGGAAGTATTAGATTATATGTAAGTTCACTCCCAATAAAAATTGGTTAAATAATATATTCATACGAGTTGAACTACTGAAAACGACGCAGTAGACGGATAATAGTATTAACTTATTTATTAACTTATTTAAATTCCTTATGCTTAGTCAACTTATTATATACTATATAGTGATTACTAAAATGGTCCCTATGGCTTTAATGGTCCCTATGGCTTTATACGTCCGTAGGCACTCCGTTGTTCAACGTTAAAAATAATTAAGTAAGAACTGGGATTAAGCTAAGTCATGAGCAAAGTAATAAATTAGCGATTAAGGGGTCGTTCACATATTACGTAATCACTTTTGGGACTTTTTTAGTTTTACGGGCACGGCCCCCCCCCCCTCCATTCCGTTATCAGTTTTACACATAGTTAACCAATAACTATTCCTCAACCCTCTCTCATACATGAACTTGTATGCTATATACTTATATAAACTAAGTTGGCAGTGGCACAGTTTAATGCAATTAAGATGTACTGAAGTGTACTGAAGTGGTCTGATAGTCTGAGTGCTGTTTTTAATAACTCTTGCTCTGCACTATTGGTGTCGAGTCCCCCTGGTCTTATACGTCCGTAGGCACTTTGCCTTCGCGGCCTCAGTGTTGTTCAACGTTCTCCTCGGTCTGTATGTACTTACTTACTTAATAACACTGAAAATAATTAAGGAAGAACTGGGTGTCAGCAAAGTAATACTGTAATAAATTGGCGATTAATGGCGCTAATACGTCATGTAGATGTGATAATCTTTAAGCCATTAATAAATTGTAATTTGATCTTTGCTGATCAAACGTTAGGTAGCTTAAAAGACCTTCTTAACTCTTTGTTTTATATTATAGTCGTTAGTTCTGGGTTCAGCTTTCGTTATTTATTATCATTCTCCCGGTTTCGGGAATAGGTTAACTTGACTTTTTTACATTTTTTATCGACATGACTACGATTGTAATGGTGTGAAATTGATAAGTACGATTTGTTAACTATTGTCCACTCCTGCACAGTGCACAGTAGGATCCTATATTGCATTTGCACCATGTTAAATTTCAATGACGGAGAAACTACGCCACCAGAGATCCTTTCCATCCTGCTCATCACCGTCAGTACCATCATCTCCATAACCCTCAACCCACTCGTCTACCGTTACAGCACCTCCCGACCCCCCTCTGTAGCCAGCTTCCTCTTCCGGATCCTCTCCGTTGTGGATCTAACAACATGTGTGCTCCTCCCTGTCCATATCTTCACCACATCACTCCACAGTGAGCCTCATCCTGAGCTTCTCCCAGACCAGTACAGGTGTGCTGGCCCAGATCCCTGGAACTGTATAAAGTTGCACGTGTCAGTGTATGAGAAGGTCAGGTCGGTAGTAGTACTGGCTCTTTTAATCTCCTCCCTACTGGTCACCAGTGTCATGGCGATCTGTAGGTGGGTTCAGATCGTGTATCCGTTCAAGAAACTCACTATCGGAAGAGTGGCAGTCTTTCTCGTTGTAGGTTTACTTGTGTCTGTGTTTCTGCAAGTCTACAGTTTATTTTTCTCTGGTCGTTCTGCGGTATGGGTTGTTCAGATCATGGCAGCTTGGACTGACAACGCGTTCAATATCTACCAGAACTTGCGGCATCACAGCAGGCTACTTCAAATCACTTTAGTGTTCATGGTTCCATTCTTGTTCCAGGTTTTCGGACTGGTTGCTTCTGTGCTGACTATAAGTGAGATTTCCAAACGGCAAGGTGTTCGTATAGGGGCGAAACCTGGACAAGCGACTAAAAGAGGCACGGTTAAAATCATTGCCACTAATTGTGGTAGCCTTCTATTTGTTATCTACCACACAACCTCATTCATTTTGCAGTTGAAGCCAACCAAAACCATACTGAACAATGGTGATATAGCTGTGAATAGCTTGTGTGAAGCATGGATGAACTTTTCCTTTGGCTACCTTCTCCCAACAGCGCTTTCAGCTCTCAACCCAGTTATCTTCCTCGCATTCACTCCTAAAGCTCTGAGATATTTCTCCTGGGCCAGAAAGCTCGGTTTAGTTGCAAGAAATGCTCCAGAGGAACTGTCGATGAAGCTCCGTATCAAGGTGACTCCGGTACAGAGGATTAAGAATGAGGCGAACATGACTGGGATGGGTAAAAGACGTGGTACTTTTATGGCAGTGAGCCCTCAAACAATTTACAGGGATTCTGCAATGCTAAGATCAAAATCAGCTACTGGTAAAATTGCATTCAATAGTAAGGAAACATTATAGGATTTCGTATTTTTCTGTTTTTAAAGTATAATAATACAACTCGCTGTGGGAAATTTTCGTGTTTAAATCGCTTAGCTATTATAAGGTTAGAACTATGAACCTGTCGTATCACTTATATGTTTCAAATGTCAAAACACCAAAAGTTCAAACTTGATCAAGCCTCTTAGCCTCTGGTTGAATTCGGTTGAAAAAATTCTTCAAAACGTTTAATGCAATGTAGTACGCAAAATACGGTAAACTTATTATGCTGGGTTAAATTTTACACTATTAGATAATTTAAAACTTTATAAGTACGAAATTAAACTAAAAATCCTCGTCTTTCAGGACCTAGAGAGGAAATACCACCAGTCTGTCTCAGAGCAGGAACAGACAAAGTTGAAATACGAGGTGCTCAAGGAGGAAAACAGGGTGATCCGTGGTGATCTGGTTAAATGTAATAAAGATAAGGTGTCGGCTCAGAGTAAGGCCTGTGAGATGGAGGCCAAGCTCTCAGTGCACTGCCAGGGCAAGGAGGCCTGTCTGGAGAAGATTGAAATTCTGCAGAATAAGTTTAATGGTGGGTTTTTGACTACTTTCTTGAATAATAGAATTTAGATTTTTGATTAATCACAGTTAAGATATTATAGAAATATGATTCCTAAGCTTGGAGAGCTATTTTAACCTATTAACAATTTCTCAGAGTTAAACAAGAGTTACTCCTCGTTGTCAAACAGCATTTTAGCTGTTGAGGGAAACTACAGCAACGTCCTGACCACCCAGAAGAAGTTAAAGTTCTTAAACTGTCACTCCAGCTGCATCATCAGCGATCTCCAAACCCAGATGAAAGAAAGGAACACAACTATAGTTAAACTTAAGGCGGCTCAGTTGAAGATTCCTGTGGTCAACCTCCCCGCAAAAGTGGAGGAGATCTCTCCGGAAGACAACAAGTTGGTATCATTATTGAGGGAGCAGTTGGACCAGAAGACATCAGAGATGGAACAAACGGTGAAGTTGTTGGAGACAGCTAAAATGTCAGCTAGAGAGCTGTCTGAGGTGTTTCTTGTGGAGAGAGCAGATTGTGCGGAGAAGATAGCACAGCTAGAGGAGAGGGTGTTCAGGTTGCAAGTTCAAGTAAAACTGGTTCAATCAGTAGTCAGTGAGAAGGAGAAGGAGAACAGCTCACTTGTGGAAAACTTGCAGACCTCCGAGGTTAAGGTACAGGATCTGGAGGAGGAGCTGGAGATACTCAAGAGCTTGATCTCTCAGGACACTGTTGATGCCCAAACAGAGACAGTAATCAGTGTTCAAGACGTGGCATGTCAAAATGATGTCCTGAGTCCAGTTCAAGCTCCCACTCCTGACTCAACAGTGAACAGTCCCACTGAGTTGGTAGATAGAAGTGTGAACTGCTGTGTGACATCAGAGGATAAAGAATGCCAGGCAGAGTTCTTATCTCCTGTAGTTAGATTACCTGTGGTTACCCCACCCAGTGTTGAAGACCAATCTCCACTGCTCTCTTCCTCAAAACGATCTCCAACTGCGTCACCTACACTGAATGTGCAGTCTAAACGATTCAAAAGAGACTGTTTGTCTGTAGAGCCTGACGTTTATGAAGTCTCGCCTAGTCCCCTTCCTCTTAGTAAACGACTCAAGATGCCTACTCCAATCCCAATCAAGCTTGAGGGAGGGGGCAAAATTGCAACGATTTTTGAAGAGGATACTGAACATTGTTCACCAGAGAGGACTCAATACAATTTCAGTATATCTTACTCCGAAACCCTTTCCTCTGTCCCAGAAGAAGATTGGCTGACTGTTGCTAACCCAGATATAAGCTACAATGATATAAGTTATAATGACGATGAAGTGGAACCTAAAACTCCCGAGCAACTGGTAAAAACTCAGGAAAAGAAGCTGGTTTTAATATCGAGCGGTTACAGGAACGATTCAGATTATTCGTCTGTAGAGAGTTCAGACCTATCCCCAGAGAAAGTGACTCCAGTAGAGGACCCCGAGGAAGTTGAGCCAGTAACTCTAATTAAAGAGTCTCCTCAACTAGACGCCATGGCCTCTCCAACTACTAATAGTAACCCCATCTCCCCGGACACTATGCAAGACGAGTCCGGCTTCCTGGAGATCACCCCCCAAATACCAGTTAAGATGAGAAGGGTAGTGACTGTTTGTGTGGACTCCATGTCCAGCTCCTCTTCCTCAGAAGAAGAGAAGCCCTCAAGTCAGGTGGAGAGTGAAGTGAAACAATCCGTCCAGAGGGTCATGAGGAAGGCTTTTAGACGTGTTGACAAGGACCGAACTGAGAAACTCAGCCTCTACAAAGCCTCTCTTTCAAAATCACCAAATTCTTCAAGAACTGCTTCTAGTACCAGGTTTGGATGTTTTTAGTTCTGTATTTTGTGGATGTAGTAGGCCCTTGATTTGTAGAAAATGAAAATTACCCGGTAAACTTTAAGGTAATTAGGTAATTAGGCAATTAGGTACGTCATACATTAGTCAACAAAGAACCGCTTATTTGCAGGGCCCGGTAAATCGAGGGTCTATTACAATAAGAAATAGGAGTTCGTTCTTTAAAAAGTCTTCTGAAAGATAGAATACAATTAATATGTAACATATTTACATCTCTGTTAAAAATAAGCAAATCTCACAACTTGTCATATGATACAAACTATCACACAAGATGTAAAATGTGCACAATTGACAACTTAACTTATAAGACCAAAATGTTTTGTTATCCTTACTTGAGTACGTCATAATGTATAAATGTTAGCGCTAATTTCATATCTAAATAAATTTCAATACTATCTCAGGTCGACAGTTGGTCCCATCAACTCTAACTGCATCAACGTTCCCAAACAATTAGTTAAACCGACTACAAATAACCGTGGAGGAGACGGCCAACAACCCTCCGATTTTGGGGACCAGCGGCTAGTTGAATCTAACTTTTCATCTACTCAAGTTGCCCGAATTGTTAGAAATGCAAAAACTATTGTTGGTAGCGAGGAGTGATTATTTATATTTGGTACTTTTGTTTTTTCCCGGAAAGCGTTTTCGTGTTGCAATTTTCATATAATTTTAGAATACCTAAGTTAGTAAGATGAGATTACATTTTTATAACAAAAAATTAAGTTTTCAGTTCATTCAAACGGAAATTTTACTGTAAATAGCAGCTATTGGTCTAACTTCATTCAATAGCTGGACACATTTTTAAGTTTAGTCGATAAATGCTTACCAAAAATATTATTTTCGTTCAGTTAAGTTAAATCATATATAGCTTTCATTAATCTTAAAAATTTCAGATCAAACTTAAACAATCCTGTTTTATAACTTGTATACGTTTTACGTTTAAATGTTTTTGGCGAATTATTTTTGTTAATATAATTTATTGTAAATTGTAAATTTATTACTCAGTTCCACAATTTCTACTTTTCTAATTACATAACCAAATAAACGTGTCCTTTCTTTGTTTGACTTGTTGTTACACAATATTAACAATGATAGCCGACTGACATGACAATTATTTGCCTACGTAATAAGAAAACAAGTCGCTACACTATATAGTCAAGGCTACGTGGATCTGAAAAGTGAAAAAGTCACTTGGTTTTTCAGAATTGTCACTCCTTTATACGATGTAGTAAAAGCTGGAGATGAGAGAAAGATATGGAGTGTCCAGGTTCCTACTTCCTGCACTATTCATTACAATAATTGAATTTTGAAATAAACATACATGACAGTTCTTGACGTATCAGTAGGCTTAAATATTCCAATTTTTGAGGTACTTATATTAGGCTCAAAACTCCAGTTATCGAGTTTTTGTAATAAAGTAATAAAGGTCACGATTTCTTAACAAAGTCCTTAAGACTGAAAACAGAGGTGAAGTTGGTGAACATAGAGCTCGCGTTGATGGCCACCTCCTCCATGATTCCAGACCAGTGCTTCCTGACAGCCACGCAGTTCACGTCCTCCTGACAACACCTCTTTATACACTCCGCATCGTGGTCCTGCAGGTAGTGGGAATTGGGATACAGGCCTATAAGTATACACGCAGTAGTTAACGGTCTTACTGTCATGAAGATGTAACTAGGTGAGACCGAGCTGATAGGTGAGACCGAGATTAGTCGTTGCCAGTTCCCGTCTCTACTTGTAGACTACAGGTAAGTATACCCCCCCGCGCACTGGTAACGACTAATAGATCGGTCTCACCTAGTTACATCTTCATGACAGTTAGTTTAAATAGTTATTGAGCTCAGCTCTTTGGAATCAGACTTTGGAATTGGATCGAGCGATTTTTGGATTCCGATTATGGAATCTTTATAACAAATATTATTAAATATTAACATAATTATGTCATAATTAAGGGCTGCGAAAATGTGGCGGTATGATTTAAACTTTTAAAGATACAAATTACGCGAGCTTAATAGTTAATATAATAGTTATAATAGTTAATAACCCAAGTCAGTATCGCATGACTTACTCTCATATTATGAACAGCAAGAGGAACTAACACCCCCACCACCACCACAACCCACAAGAACCTTCTTACTATCTGCTTAGCCCGGTGGTAGGCTGAGTTTCTCTCCCACAACTTCATGTTTAGTTCCGCTCCGTCCACCGCTGTCAGACTGTGTGTCCACAGGGACTTCCTGGACAGTATATAAAGTATTGACCCAAATAGAGTAAATTCAGAAATGAGGTTAGGGAGTAAACTGGCTACGTGGTTGAGGTGAGCACTGACGTCTTTTTCGTTTCGATCAACTCATGATTAAAATTTTTCAAATGCATTAAAATATTTAAAAGTTTAATAATATCATTTTATGCCACGATAGCAATTTTATTTTATTTTTTCCATGTGCAGCGTAAAATATATAAAATATATTGTTCCTGGATACATGGAGATGGCCCCAGGCCCCGCCAGACCTGAGGCCAGAAGGAGCTACAAATATCTGGTCCACAACAGCTTGTGGTACTTGAACTGAACCCCACCCCCCATTATGAAACAGCTGGCACCTCAGAGAGAGCATTGAGCAACCCAAAAGTAGCGGGGTTAGTTGCCAGTCAGCTCTTAGATAATGTTGTAGGTTTATAACCTACCAAAACGCTTGCCGAGTTGGATTCGTCGACGGTCTTGAAACAAATATTTTACGAGTATCACCGGCCGTTAAAGATAATGAGATAATAATGCACTAATGAACGCCGATTTGGTGTACGATCCCCGACGATTGGTAGGGAGAATTAACAAGAATAAAATTTCAAAGGCAGTGACTGCGGTAATATTCTGCAGAATATTGCCCATCTTGAATTAGAGCGCAGAATATTATGGGTATTATTTGTTTGAGTTTTACTTGTAGTCTTTACTAACAACTAAGCCTTAAGATTACAATCTGATAACTAAAGATCTATTAAACAGTAAAAGCACCTGCGATTAACAGTTTTTAAAGAATCATTATCTATCATAATCGATCCAAACATTTTCACTAAGCGATTATCAAAAATCGATTATGATTATATCGATTCTTTAAAACCGTTTTAAATCGTATTTGCCATAGTAAATAGTAACTACAGACGATAACATTGCGATAATGATCGTGGTAATTTTTTAGTTCAACGTATATCAAAATCAGCCTTCGACTTTAGCTTGTTTCGAACCTTATCCTAAATAGAACCTTGGTCGTTGCCATGGCCAGAGTAAAATATACTTAAGACAATAACATGTGTTATTATCATGGGAGTTCACTTTTGTCTGTTAATTGTTATGCATATTTCGAATTTCGTGAGATTCTAGTTAAAACGTTCAATTTCAAGATAATCATTCGAAAGTATAACTTTAACAAATTTAGTAGCACGTCCCCCAGTTTCCTACCTTTTATTCATAAAATCAACAGTGAAATCGTCCGATCTTTCCACCGCGCAAAAGCCTCCAACCCTTAGAGAGAATGGTTCACAATGGTAGGCCCGTTTTACTCTACACGCGTTATCAGCAACAAACAGTTTACAGTTTTTGTGGTACTCGATGTCTTGCTTGTACTTTTTTGTTATTTTGTCTATGAACTGAAAATGTTTAAGGCTTAAGTATAGTTTTGTGTGCAAAACATTGAAAATCGGTTAATTAAATACACGAGCTGTATTTTTTTATCATTTATCTTTTATTTCGTGTTCATTATTTTTTAATTTAATAATTCCAGCTAAAGTCCGTGTTTCGGCTCACTAATTACCACTAATTGCCACAGCTCACTAATTACCACTTACCTGTTTGACGAACATGTTGGCGTAGTGTGGTAGCACTACGTGACTGTATGCTAGACTCTCACCGTAACTATCCACCTGTGATTTTATTGTTTTATAAGTTTTACAATAAATATATAATTGAGTTGTTGAAGTAGTAAAAAATACTTGGAGACTTTGCCGCTTCGACGCGCCGCGCAAACTAGCATTCTTGCTTCGCATCGAAAAGACAAGATCGTTGCTCTGCGAAGCAGAGCAACGATCTGGAAGGGTTGACATCGTCTGTCCTAAAAGTATACAAGTTTGGAGTTAATTTGATGTATCAATATATATTATAATTAAGTTGTAGAAGTAATGAAAAATGTAGGCGGGGTAGAGAAACGAAATACCACAAGTCTGGATAACAGCTCAGAATGTTCAGAAAGCATACGACTCGAGTTGGGAGTTAGTGAATTACCATGATTAAATTATTGATTAAACATTCATTTAATCAACAAAAGCTCAGTTTTACAATCTAGGTGTCATGTGATCAGGTGTTTTATCAAAACTTACAATGTGATAATTGAGTTGTCGAAGTTAAGTAAAATCTCACAAATTTCGATTACAGGCTGGAAAATAAACTTGTTTCACATGCTGAGGAAAGTGTTTTAAATAATGAATTCGACCTTTGCAACTGGATTATAACGAATTATTCTAGGAAATTTCACATCTCGGCGGCACAAGGTGCAATATCAGCAAGCAATATCCTTTAAAAGCTGGTGGCTATGAGGAAAACTCAGTCTCAGAACATTCTATACTTTGCAAAAAAGTTAAAGGTATCCTTAGCGCTAAGACATGTTCAACTCTTTGCGTTTTGTAGTTTTTCTGAACTTTATAACGTACTCTCACTCTGCTATTTTCTACACCAATCCAACAAAGATGTGTCCTCAACAAGAGATGGCAGTTCATCTTCTCCTTTTGAAACAGTTTCTGACTGCGTAAAGGCTCTTAAAAACCCAGGAGACGAATTTCATATCGAGAGGACATCACTGTTTCAGGCCTTCGAGGGACCAAAGAAAATCCCATCGTCATTAGGGGAGTCCCTGGAGAAAGACCAACTTTTGACGGTACTGTCGACATCACTCCAGTTGGTGGCTCTTGGAAAGTAGACGGAGACATCTATTACGGAAAAATAACACAACAGATATGGCAACTCTTCTTTGATGATTTAATGATGACTAATGCAAGATGGCCGGATGCCAACTGGTCTGAAAAAAAAAACAGTCTTTGATGGAGAAAACCATTGGGAAAGGACTTCCATGACGTCAACAAGAGGAAAGAGAGTAAATGATGGGACAAGTTTGCAGGAGAGTGGAAAGGACATGACAGGAGCTATGGCTGTGTTAAACATTGGGTCCTGGAACACCTTTGTAGCTAAAGTGGACCACCAAGAAGCAGGGCAGAACTACTTCACATACGATGACACCTTCGGGAAGATTAAGTTTAACCTGAGACTGGGACGGTATTTTATCGAAGACAAGTTTGAGCTCCTGGATTCACCTGAAGAATGGTTTTTTGATAATTCAACCGCCATGCTCTACTTCATACCTCCAAAGGATGCTGATATTTCACCAACCACTCAGCTTCGAGATAAGGTTCAAACGTATGCTCTTACAATCAAAGACAGTCAACATGTTGTACTGAAAGACCTTGACTTTTTCTACAGGCGATCCCCTCTTTTGATGAAGGTACGTGTGTCAACGACATCAAACTTGATTATCTAAACTTCAACTATCCATGTGCATCTAAAAGGATGCTGCTAGACAACAAGGTTACACAATGTACCAATATTGATGGCAGAAAGTCTGGAGGAGGTCCAAAAACAAACTCTGGCAGTTTTACCTTCCTGAATAACGTGTTCCATGGAGCTGATGGTGTCCCACTTTCGTACACCGCTGCCCAAATCAGATTGGAGAATAACCTGTTCTCGTATAACGATTGCACCTCAGCCAACAGCTTGGTAGGGGACGGTGGACACGCCACAACCGAGGCTCTAAGCCGTAACGACACTGTCATCCGGAATAAGACCAGGATTCCAGCCAACTGTGAAGTTAAACCGGGTGATCGTGCAATGCTGGGTCCTACAGCAGAACGACGGCTCTGGGATACACCTCACAACAACCAGACAGCCCAACTCTCACATTAACCACAATTGGGTGCAAGACTATCCTAAATAAGGTAGAAGGTTTGATGGACAACCTCCTAGAGTTGGGCTACATGGAACTATCTCTAACAACGTCCTCTTCAGGCTTGTAGCGGGAGGTGTTCAAATGAAAGGATACCACCACACTGCACTCAACAACTTGGCATTTGATACCCAAGACGGCACACCCCGGCCTGTCAACGATTGCTCTCTGTGTGTTTGGAAGTATGTGAGAGCGAACCCAGGTGAAATTAACCGTTATTCCAGGGTAGTCGGTAACGTGGTGGATGTAGCTAATGGAGGGAAAGTGTTTAACTTTAACACAGGGGAGTTGGTGCACCCTGTTTCTGTTAGAGACCTGGCTGGATCGTATATTAGAGAGAATGTGATAGATCCGAACATCAAGACAAAGCTGCATGACGCAGATAATAACGATTTCCGACCACTGACCAGCGATATATCGGTAGGCCCATATCCTTACAACCCTACTGCCACCATCTACTGGATACCCGGCAGACAGCTGAGCACAGCCTCCTCCCCAGTGCCACCACACCAAGCAACCAAGGTGATAGCGGCACACCGGGACGCCCTCATGTGGCTCAATAGTTACGAGTGTGACACACACGATGTGTACATGGGGACCAAGAAGAGCGCGGTATCACGTGCAGGTAGGAGGGGCAAGACGTTCCTGGGGACGGTTACTGGGGGCAACGTGGTGTATTTGAAGAAGAAGGTGGAGGGTGGGAAGAATTACTACTGGAGAGTGGACAGGATGTGTCGTGGTGAGGAGTTTGTCAAAGGAGAAGTTTGGGAATTCGAAACTATTTAGTTATTGTTCGATATTTTAGATTTTGTTTGTCTTATCGAGTTTGTCTTATCCAAGAACGTAAAATCGAGATACAGTATGAAATTTAAAATATGGATATGAGTACTAAGTATACAAATAAAGGCTTGGAACCAAATGATTTTAACACTAACCACTACTTTGGCCCGTAGGGTGGACGTTTATTATCTTTGATAGCTTTACTTTCAATAGTCATAACAATTAACAAACCTTGTTATAAAGCGGTGACTGGACCATAATGTTGAACTGATAACAAACTGGAAATTTTATCGAGAAGATTCCATTCGGGTCCTTTACATTCTTAATTGTTCCTGCAGAAAAATCACTGAAACATCTCAACTCTCAATCTATCCAGATAAATTATCACCATATTGAGACCTTAATGTTAAAAGAAATTAAGATTTGACTTCTGTGACAAATAAAGCAAATTCTTATTAACAAACATCATCTCATACCACAAAAAAACAAATAACAATTAATTAACTGATGCTATAAATATCCCCACCTATCTGAACAAAGAGTTTGCCAGGTTTAGCATTAGTGGGAACAGGAAGTCTGGTGACTAGGTCACATGACACCCTGTGCTCTGAACCCAGACACCCACAGTTCACTATCAAGCCTATCGTGACGTCAGAGGATCCCACCAATGGTATCTCACTCCCACCCTGATCAGTTAACTGAACTTCTACTACCATCGCTGTGTTATTTCAGGGGGTTCAGAGGGGTTTTAGAGGGGTTCAGAGGGATTTTAAAATTGAGAGGGGTTTAGAGGGCAGCGTTTTGAGATTAATTTACTAATAAACTGTTTTCCAAAATGCTTTCCATTTACTTATGTTCTGATAGACTGATAGAGCTCAATAAAGGATTCAATGGAACGTATTTACAAAAATTAAAATACAATATAGATTTCAAATCAGACTGAATCGCAACTTCGCTATATTTTCTTGTTTTAAAAAAACCAAATCAATCCGGAAACTTGAATACTTTGAACTTCTCAGAAAAGTAAAGAATAGTGGGAATTACAACGCAAAACAACAAAATGAGAAACCCCCCTACGTAACACTGTTTTTTAAAACGATGTATCGCCAGCTGAGTTGTTGTTGCCTGCTGGAAAGTTATCAGTTATTTTTGTTTACTGCAAAACATTATTTTACCGGTATTTTTTGAATTCTTTCCCAATTCAGTCTCAGAGAGTAGAGACAATTTTCCAATGCAATTTGAGTTGGTTCGTCGTCAATATTTCAGTGTAATACGAGTTAAAGTTTGCAACAACAAAAAATGTATGTCAGTGGAATGTGGATTAACCTGAACATGGACAGTAGTGTCAGCAGTAGGTCTGAGATCCTTGCTCCAAATTATTAGACTGTTCTTTAAACCCTCTATTTTCACGTTCACATCCTTCCTTTCTCGGACCAGCAGGATGGATCGTACTGTACCCTGAGTTTGTTGTGATAACTATCTTATCAGTCAAACAACAACCACCGCTCTAGACCGGTAAAAATCAAGATTCGGCCTTTGAGTGACTTAGCGTAAATAAAAAGGTTTTGTCACTGATACGAACGGAATTTCTAACTGTGGTCTCCTGAACATATCTCACCATCCATCTCCCTGCGGGGTGGCTGCATTTTATTCTAATTATTTTAATTATTCTAATGAGTCAGTTTTGTGTTTCATCCTGTGTGAAATGAACGCGACGCATCATGTGTCAATGTCTCAATCTAGCGTGTATAAAGTCCGTTTACCCTGAACTCCGACTATTACACCTCATCACTCGCGTGTTTCACCATTTTCCTACGCACTTCTTACATCTATATTTAAATAATTTGATAATATGAATCTTGCTGTGCCCTGAGTTTGTTGTGATCGGTATCAGTCGAATGTACCAACTATTGCTCTAGAACCGGTTAGGAACCGCTCTATAAGAGTATATAAGGATGTATAACAGTCGAACCTCTATAAACAATGAGAGTTCTGAGAAGATTTTCACGAGAGCAGGGTGTCTGTCCCTTCCTACACCCTTGTCTGGGAGCCTGTCCCCCCCCCCCCGCTTCCTACACCCCTGTCTGGGAGCCTGTTGTTGTTGAAGTTTTCAAATTCAATAGTTGTGGCTATAACACGAGTCTGCCAGGATTGTCTGCCAGGTTTGTCTGCCAGGTTTGTCTGCCAGGTTTGTAGAGCTGCGCATTTACAAACAATGCCTCAGTTCAACTTGTGTAAGAGGAGGCTTGAGAGATTAATTATATGGAACTCTACAGAAAACGTGACCTGTAGACTTGGAGTATGTTTTTACTACAGCTTATAATAACTGAGAGCTCCCTTGATCATCGATAATAGCGAAATTGATTATACATTTGACCTACCTTACTATAGATCCTATCGAACTCAGGTAGCTGTCCAAATAGAGTCCAGGTAGCGAACTCTAGTTCAACAGAGTCGAACTTTAGTGTTTGTCGAACTACAGAACGTTTCGAACCAGAGTTCGTGTACCGGTTTGGTCGGTCACTTGAAATATGATAATAGCGACGAAAATGGTGGCAGTTCTATGTGGTGCCCTTTGTAGAGTTTAGACTGTTTGCCAACATTACGTCTAATACTGTAAGTGTAACACTATTTTGATAGACAAGATTCTCAGTGTAGACAAGGACTAATCTACAATATTATGCTGTTATTAGTATTTGTATTTTGTGTTGTATGCGGCTTTAATAGCGAGTGCGTGAAATATGATATGAATGAAGCGACCATTTTATATTTTTCTAACTCATTGAAACCGAAAGCCTCGATTTAAATAAACATTTCATAAGAAAATAAACATTAGTTTCAGCACATACTAATTGTAACGTTACCGTCTTCAGCTTTGGGTCAAACAGTGATTTGATCGAAACTCTTCTTATTGCAATTTCCCTAGCCGAAATGCCCCGAACCTTGATAAGTATTGTATATATTGAAGCCACACGTGAAGATTATAGGCCACTCTCTTTAATCACATGATCCTTCATGAGACAATGGCTGACACAATACTAAATTAATCAATCAGCTTTCTGATATTTGGCTTGCTTCACAAAGACAAAAGAAAGTAATTCACATCCATTAGACATCTGAGACAATTGTTTTACTGACACTCTTAACACTGCCCGTTTAGAACCAAGCTATATATATAAAGGCTCCACAAAGGTGCAACACACCCCACCCATACACTCCACTAGTTAGAAGAGACGGTGATCTAGAGGTAATCGGAAATATGGAAATCTTGATTGGCTTTCTTTTGAATAACATGAATCAAGAACTTTTAAAGATTCAAATCAGTTGGGAGAATTTGCTATTGATATTCACCGACACCATGTAACCTCTAGCCATGATAGTGAATATTAATAGCATTGTAGTCCTACTCCTATGATATGATCCTCTATCAATGAATATGTATTTAAACTAAATGTTGCTCAGCAGCCCAACAAGTAGGATGGTATCGCACCTGTCCATTTTCCTTATTGATATGATGGTACTGTTACTGTGGCGTCGTTCCTGCCTGCTGCCTGCTCCTCGTAGCTTCTTTTAGCTAGTATTGTATACCTTATCGGTCATAATTATCAATATCATGGACAACTTTTCACGGACCGAATTTTTAACGGACATAATTATTCACGCTCATGGCCGCCAAAAAATTTCCAAAAAACTGTAAACATTTTTGGTGATTTTTTAATAACTGTTTTACTCTTTTTCTGAACTCTAGAATGTGACTGAGGAGTGATTATATTTGTCCTAGTATATTAATAAGCTAATTTAGTAATCAGCTACACTCATATCTACGCATCTGTATGGACACGCACACTAAAATTAATGGAAATATTTACCGGACTTTATTATTCACGGACCTTGATGCCACAGACATTATCATCACGGACATAATTATTCACGCTAAGATCAGACGTCTTCAGCGTGAACGTAATGTCCGTGATAATTATGGCCGATAAGGTAGATCCATTGCAGCACATCTTATGATTGAGTGGCAAAAAAGGAGGATCTTAGGTTATAGGTATCATAGATGATAGATGTTCTGATTATATCATAAGGTCAAATTTTCTCAGATCCTCGCGATTATTCCAGTTCTCTGAGGATCAAATTTGCGCATTATCCTTTAAATCCGAGGGCCAAATATCACGTTCTTTATAATTATATGGAACTAATCACATCCACAGCCTTCCGAATGTAGGTACGGACCGAAAAAGTATTTTTCGGTATGATCAGGGTAGCATGAAACATGAACAAAAGTAGTTTCCAAAAAAACTTTGAAAATAATTTCTATTTAGAAAATTTTCGGTCCGATTCATTCTCGATAGGTACAATTAGGAAAGTGCCTCAATATGTAAGTTACTCTCCTTGTTTCTATATAAACATAACTTTTATAATAATTCTTACGTAATAATTATAATAATTTTCTATTATCACTAGAAGCCGCATTGCTATAATCCTACGAACCAGTGTATCCCTAAATTCATAATTCGTGTAACGATTAAAAAACTTAGGCTCTTGGGCTTCGTCAGTGTTTTGTGGGCACTATACCGAAAAAACCAGCCACGTACCTCTTACCGTTTTCTAACTTGATAATATTTCAACCGTAACTTAGCTCTGCAAATACATTATCTTTCGCCGCAAATTCACCGCGATTTTGCCTAGTTTGACTTGTCGCGGCGCCGCGATTTTTGGGCTAAATAATCGCGATCTTCTTTTGTCCTTGTTATATCATGGTCGCGCCATTATTCATTAGTTCCTGAGTATAAGTTAATTATAGTAATACGCCCTTAAAAGCCAATTATGAGTTATTTATATGCGATTATACTATTATGTCAGAGTGTTTAGTTAGTAGTAGTTATATTGACTACTGTCTACTGATAAGAGTGTTTATCAGTTGAACAGGCTTATGTTGAATTGGGAGTTGCCTCAGGTGGACGTATAGGCTGACGAGGACAATACATCTATTGTACCCATTGTGGGTGCCCTCACTGATAAGTAGATAAATAGGTAGAGGGAGCCGGTAGAGGATATTGGTCAACTACAAATAACTACAAATATTAACAAATATCACATACTATAGAAGAGTCCAGGTCTATTATAGGTACCATGTCTGTATACGTAGCTACTGATAAGCATCACTGTTACTTTGTTAAGTTTACACACTGTTAAAGATGTTTAATTAAAAAGGGATGTCGAAGGTTTAGTGATCAGTTATCAGTTGGAAAAGTGTTATAGTAGTTGGTGTTTTGGTTCATGTAAAACCATTTTGTTCGGCTGCAAACCGTAAAAACCGAAGTCACGTGATAATTTGTTGGCATGCGAAATGATATGAGCCGTTTTTCAGTTGTTAAGCACCACGTAAAAGAAACTGCTGTCGTGCATAGACTAAGAATACTTGTCACTTTTATATTGTGATCGGCTGTTTTTGCGCCTACTATAATAATTATAGTACTATAGCGCCTATGTAAACTCTAATACCATAATGGGCGTATTTCGATTGATATGATTCTAAGCTAAGCTGTTTTTAATCTCCAGCTTTAAAGAAACCCGTTTTTACATCGTGAGGAAATTGCTATTACATATGTCTAGGCTTAATGTCATTATATTTATAGCAGAGCCGCGAAACGCTGGCTTTTAGCGTAATAATGTTGTAATTTCTAGCAATTTACGGTGAGTCTCGTGCCGAAGTGTCACACAATTAATAACATTAATTTTAATCGCAGGCACTGTTTAAGACTTAAGTTCAGCTAAGTTGATAAGCGGCTTTCATACTAATCGTATGTCTGATACTGACCTTGAATTGAGTAAAGTCCTGACTTGATTCCTCCAATCTGCTTCGTTGCTGGTTCGTTAGAACAAGGTGAAGTCTTCTCTGGTACTTTATCTTACCGTAACTCCTTTCCAGCTCATTTACTAACTGAATGATGTATCTGTTTTTAGTTATTGAGATGGATACTCAATGAGTATTACTCATAAGCACTACGTCATGAGATTACAATTGGTTAGATAGCTTAATTTCTTGGCCACTACTATGTACTAAAAATATTAATTTCAATTTTCAAACCTTGGGAAATTAAAAATCCATAACTTTGATCACAACAACTTTCGTTTATGCACGTGTTGTTTAAAGCCATATTCCACAACTAAGTTTATAGCTCACCCAGTCCATGAAATGTTTTGCAACTTGGGGTAGGTCCACGTCAACAAAACACGTGGCTCTTTGTTTGGAACTTTTCTTTACTGGACTTTTCACTGTAACCCTAAACTCTCTGGAGATAATATTTAGTCAGCCTGACTAGTATAGTAAGACAATTGGGTCAGAGGCAATATTATGTAGGTGCGGTAATATTGTGTAAATAGTGCGATTCCGCACCTTTTCTGTGCTGAAAATTACAAATATTTGCAGGATATATTATTCAAACATAACTAGAGTGACTCAATCTCAATCTGTTGAGGGATTGTGATACAGCTTGAGGATTTATTATTTTGCCAAATGTCACCCTCTTTTGTTTTTTTAAATATCGATAACATTGAAAGTCACTGCAAAATTTGTCTTGATTTTGAACAATAATTCTTCTTTCCAATGTTTTTAATGTTACGTCATGAAGAACAGAGAACTGTCAATGGTGCAAAAAGTGCGGTATTAGATTAATAGTGTGATTCCGCATCCACCGCAGATAAATGTAGCTCTGAAGCGGGTGAGGGCGGTATAATGGCCTGAATGTGCCCTTGAATGGCGTCGAAG
Organism: Bolinopsis microptera; assembly: GCF_026151205.1. NCBI lineage: Eukaryota > Metazoa > Ctenophora > Tentaculata > Lobata > Bolinopsidae > Bolinopsis > Bolinopsis microptera. The sequence continues at coordinate 7,282,759 of NC_087082.1, read as the reverse complement.
GCAGTTAATGTTAAGTTGATAACATACAGAGTAAAAACATAGAAACATACCTGAAGCTTTTGTGAGGAACAATAGGTTTGTTGCTGGGATTAAAATGTTCATCTCGGACTAAAAACCGACCATATTGTATAAGCCACCGGTTAGGAGCCACGGGACAGTCTATCGGCAACCTACGGATTTTGTTATCGTTGATGTTTTGTGTTCAGCTTTTTGGTCGAATTGGACATTTAATTATATTATTCATACGGAGAGGGTCTTACCTTGACTGTATCTCACACGTGCTCTCGTGGTACTCTCCTTCACAGCTGCATTCCACACTCAAAAACAGGTCCAGTCCAATAAGATTCATGGGAGACATGGGCGGGCAATTACCAATTAGCAAACTAATGTGTCATATCGTTATTCAGGATAAATACAATGCAGTTATTATAACAGTTAGAATAACAGTGCAGCACTGGTTACTTGCTGCATGTAGACACAGCAGACATGTGGAGACTTTTATTTTATGTTACACTTACTATATTATACTACTTCACAGAAACTTGGTTTGATGTGAATTTAATTAATTAGGATGATCGACTGTTTCGTCAATAAAAGGCCGTTTATCATTTTGAGGCTGGTTTGAATAAAAGTTCTAAAAACAATCTATCAAGTATAAGACCAACTTTTAGAACAATTATAAATGATCAAGGGAGCTCTCGTGTGTTATCAACTCACAAATATGCTTAGAATGTTCTCCACGTTAACAATAACTAATAGTAAATAGAGTTCTGTAGAACCAGTCTGCTAAATCACCCCTTGTTCAGGTTGGCCGATAAACAATGAATTGGCAACTTCATGAAATCTCGGCAGTTGCCAACTTTAAGAACAATGGACTCTTGAAGACCGATTAAAATTTAAAAATTCATAAATTCACTGTAAATGGAAATTGTACGTTGTCCGATGGTTAGGCATCGCGACTTTGAACTTGCTGACATCTTTTAGAAAGTTATGTGATTACCGTTTGTTATGTTTTTCTTAAGTTTTACGTTGATTTATTATTTTTGAAATATTTGTCCAAAAAAATGTATATTAATGAACTTCAATTCATATGGTTTTTATCTTTGATAGGACAAATGGGGAAAGCTGAGTTCGAGATAAAAGAGGATTCATGTATCCAAGGAGTTTTTCCAAACATATGCACATTTCGAATCGTCAATGTCCGTTATTTATATAACCCAAATGACTATTCAGTATTGAACTCCAAGCCTTACACATTCTTTAAGCCGTAGTTCATATATATTAGTTATTACATCGCGATGAAAACTGCGATGAAATGCCGCGCCTATATAAAGGTACGCCTGTATAAATGCGCGGCATTTCATTGCTGATCGCAATGTAGGTTTCATCGCAATGTAATATGTAATATGTATGTACTATACGGCTTTACCCTATTTTTCAATATAATCTAACAATTCTGTATTATTTTCTATTATAGTTTAAGATTTCCAGAGGTCATTTCTGTTGTTGAAGCGAGCACACTAAAAATGAAACGGTTACATTCAGATAAATTACATCAGTTAATAATAATATTATATAACCACAATTTTGTTACAGGGTGGTGTTTTGGTAGCCATCAGTTTCTGTGGTATTTTACTGAACATGATCGTTATGTTCGTTATACTCAAAGGAAAAGTCCATCTCAGCAACCAGGTGACACTGAAACTTTTCAAGCAAAATCTTTAATGTAAGGTAAAATTATTGAAAGCAGTGACCATGACGTGTAAGATGAGGATTTGATAATAGTCGCCTTGTCTAATCAGTTCGAAACTAATATCGAGCAGGAAAACTAAAATTATAAAAGACGATATTCAATAAGGGTCGTAACCAGCTAGAAAATAGTCGGTTCTAATTATTAAATGCACGAATAAGTGAATGATGTTTAATAGAAATATTATATATGAACCTTATATCGTCATATTTCAGAAATTTTTCATATTCAACTTGGCTATCAGCGATTGGCTCATTGCAATGGTTGGTTTTTTTCGAGGCCTGGGGATAATAGATCCGATTTTTATCGGGTTCGTTAATGGAACAGAGAATGGATGGTGTTCAGCTTATCTCCTTATCATGATGCTCGTAAGGTAAGCTGGCCTTTCCTACTTTTCTAGTTGGAGTTATTTATTGATTATAATTAATTATATTGATTTAAGTCCACAATTGTTCGACAACTCATCACAGACTAATTCTAACTTTTAAAATTTCCAGTTATTCGAACTGTCCTTGCATGGTAGCTCTGACAATTGACCGTGTGGTGGCCATCTCACGACCCTTCATGCACAGAACTTTTTTCACAAAGTGGGTTTGTATAGGAATCTGTGTAGCCGTGTGGTTGCCTCAAATGGTCTTTTACTGCTGGTTTGCAGGCTCCATGGTTACTGACAGCGAAAGTTACTCGGTAAGAAGTAACGTATTATTCTTTTATGCTTTCAATAGTTGAATATACTGATTTGTTATTTGTGTGTTTCATTATTATATTGGCTTCTTAAATTCTAATAAACCTGATATATTTCAGATGGAGTACTACCCCAACTATCATCGTTGCCAGAACTCCTACAAAAATCCATGGCTTCGAACAGCTAGATTTGCAAGTTTGGTCTGGGCCCCATTCGCAGCCATAATCCTGATGTATGCTGTGATCATCTACAAGTAAGTTCTTGAAAAGTTAGTCGTTCAAATTTAGACTTAGCTGAGTAGAAACATGGTATTGGCATCGCTAAAGACAATTAAGTGGCCTAAAATTACTATTTACTTTACTTCGGCATTTCTAACCGTGCAGGCTGACAAGTTGACAACAAACAACATTTAGCCAAAGGATATTATATAGTTCGATGCTTAGACGTCATTATAGAATACAAAGTTGTAATCTTTAAACATATGCATATTGTATATTGTACGATGCGATAAGTTACACATTTATATATTATACAACATAGAACATTGGAAACAAGAAATGGGCCACTGATGTGTGGACACTAGACTAGCTACCAAACCATGTATACGTAAAATGATCACATCATCTCGATCGGTAACCCTTGTAATGCCACAAAAATATATAAGACATAAAACGGAAAACATCGTCATAGTTTTAATGGGTTAACAGTAATAATCGATAAAAAACAAATGGCTAATGAGATAATCAATGATTAATATTTGATGAGGCAGAAGTATGTATATTGTATAATCGAATAAGTAGAATATAACCACACCCCAGCTTTGAATCATCGGTTGAAAGCTGACCAATTAGCTTTCAAACCGGACTGGCACCATATCCCAATATCGAGTAGGAGCAGGAGCAGGAGCAGGAGCAGGAGCAGGAGCAGGAGCAGGAGCAGGAGCAGGAGCAGGAGCAGGAGCAGGAGCAGGAGCAGGAGCAGGAGCAGGAGCAGGAGCAGGAGCAGGAGCAGGAGCAGGAGCAGGAGCAGGAGCAGGAGCAGGAGCAGGAGCAGGAGCAGGAGCAGGAGCAGGAGCAGGAGCAGGAGCAGGAGCAGGAGCAGGAGCAGGAGCAGGAGCAGGAGCAGGAGCAGGAGCAGGAGCAGGAGCAGGAGCAGGAGCAGGAGCAGGAGCAGGAGCAGGAGCAGGAGCAGGAGCAGGAGCAGGAGCAGGAGCAGGAGCAGGAGCAGGAGCAGGAGCAGGAGCAGGAGCAGGAGCAGGAGCAGGAGCAGGAGCAGGAGCAGGAGCAGGAGCAGGAGCAGGAGCAGGAGCAGGAGCAGGAGCAGGAGCAGGAGCAGGAGCAGGAGCAGGAGCAGGAGCAGGAGCAGGAGCAGGAGCAGGAGCAGGAGCAGGAGCAGGAGCAGGAGCAGGAGCAGGAGCAGGAGCAGGAGCAGGAGCAGGAGCAGGAGCAGGAGCAGGAGCAGGAGCAGGAGCAGGAGCAGGAGCAGGAGCAGGAGCAGGAGCAGGAGCAGGAGCAGGAGCAGGAGCAGGAGCAGGAGCAGGAGCAGGAGCAGGAGCAGGAGCAGGAGCAGGAGCAGGAGCAGGAGCAGGAGCAGGAGCAGGAGCAGGAGCAGGAGCAGGAGCAGGAGCAGGAGCAGGAGCAGGAGCAGGAGCAGGAGCAGGAGCAGGAGCAGGAGCAGGAGCAGGAGCAGGAGCAGCTGGTGGGTTCGCTGGTCCAGGAACTTGTGGTTTAGGGATTGAAGGACGGGTTGGCAGAATGGCTGGAGACGATCATAGATAGTTACATGGGTCGATGACGACGACAATCTAGGTTCCGTCAGGACTGCATGTTTAGTTTATTAAGCGTTCATCGGCAGATTACCGAATTTCCAAATACACCATTAACATTATAATAACATAGTTTAATCTATTTTCAGGGTGATAAGATCTGGAGCGAAGACACGACGTTTGCTGGGTATTTCCACTGTCATCATTATCTCTGGGTTCATTTGCTGGTTCCCTTCCATCATCTCCTCCATCTTTTCCATCCCGATGAATTACAAAGTGGCCCAAGTCTTGACTGTCTCTCTTTTCTACATGAGTAGCTCTACAGATCCACTCGTGTACGTCCTACTCATGCCTGCTGTTAAAAAGTTCCTGAGAACAAGATTTTTCAAGTGCGGGGACCCCCCGGCCCCTAATCCTGGAACTCAGATCAGCTCCGTACATTCTAGAAGTAGTAAAACAGTGTTTACTACGGAGTCTCGGAGTTCCCGGTCCCCATCTGAACAACTGAATCAAGGACATACGGATGTATGATTGATTTATTAACAATTATTTTGCCTAACAATCTAAAGCATGAAAATATGCATACTAATTACCTTACTCGGGATTATTATGACCGGGATAAAGTGGTGGGTTTAGGGTAATTTCGCCATATTTTTCCCGAACCACATTTTCACCGGTCGTTAATTAACCCGCCTACTCAGCTTTTAGGGTTCCCAAGGGGTATGGGTGCTCATATTTTAATCGTTGTCTTATATTCACTAAAGAAGACTATTGGGACACTTGTTGTAGGTTTTTCGACTTCATTTGGCTAAAATTGCAAAAAATTCACCTTTTTGCCCAATTCTTGTCCTTATTGTCAAATTTGATTTAAATAGGCCAATTTTTAATTTCTTAGGTATTGATTATCTCTACATAATGAAATAGGACTCAAAGTAAAAGAAACAGTTAAATTAAAACTTGAATTAATTAAAACTGATGAAAGGGATGATCCAGATGAAGATAACGAAGATGATTACAACTTATTGGAAGACTAAACAGCTCTCCCTTTATCTTAATATCGATCTGGTTGTTACGCTTCAAATGTTAAAAATTATTTTCCATCTAGTTTGATTAACCACGAGTCATTATTTCTGTCTACTTTCAACAATTATTGATAATTCGACTTGTTTCACAAGTTTTAGCAATGCGAAAATTTCTAAACTTGCTTATCTCTAATAAGGAAATTTACATCTGAGACAAAATTTGTGAATCTAAAATTGAAAGGTTGGACACCGGTAAAATGGCGACCGGGAAAATGTGGTGGGTTTTGAGCAATTTCGCCATATTTTTCCCGAACCATATTTTAACCGGTCGTTAATAAACCCGTCGTAATAATCCCGAGTAAGGTAATTGTTTTCGTTAATGTTGGAAGTCGAGTCATCTCGACACCGCAAATTCTATGCTGAGGAGTAAAGGAGCCATCTTTCATGAGTTTACGATTCATCAAACTTGATTGACGATCGTGCCAACCCTTTCCAGATCGTAGCTCTGCGGCTATCTCGTTAACAGGAGCAGCCGAGCAGGCATGATAATATGCGCGGCGCGTCGAAGCAGCTCGAAGTCCTCCATATTCAAACTTAACGGACTGGTAAATTATTATTAGAATTTTGTTGCTCTAACCAGAGCCCTCTCGCTTGCAGTAGCGCGCGACCGCCGGAGGCGGCAAAGAGGTCCTATCCTACTTGTGAAACAAGCGCGTCACGCAGTACGCGTAGGCACATGGCTATGTGAAGAATTTTGCACCAACTAGACAAATACAATTTCTTTGATTGGAATGATATAGCTATCTCATCCAACGTCGACCCACAAGATATACATTTTTAAATGAGGACAGTTGCGGTAAATCAATAACTTGATAATGATTGATATTATGTTGACACTTAAATGAGTCGTGATGCATGTATAAAATAACAAAATTGAACTTGATGAACCTGCTACATCTTTGCGCTCAAAAAGCCGCGCACCATCAAATATGGCACCTAGGCGAAACTCACTGATCTTTCCAAAAAGGTATAACAATTTTGGTACTGTGAAAATTCTCACAGTCTCTAGAAAACAATGATACAAAAATTTTAAAAATCCGAGCAAGTTTATTTTTATCGTGCACCCCCTAAAGATATCATTATCATAATTATTAATGATAAATTAAAAATATTCAATATTTAAAATTTGAGGGAAAAAAAGAAAAATGTAGCAGGTTCATCAAATTCAATTTTGTTATTTTACATGCATCACAACTCATTTAAGTGTCAACATAATATCAATCATTATCAAGTTATTGATTTACCGCTTGGCATGGGTGGCAATCGATATCAAAATGATTAAATTGTTACTGTAGATATTTTGTTCAAATTCAGATATGTTTCGTTCCTCATGGGCCTAAATATTAACACTGAAGTCAGTTAGTCACCTGTCAAGGCTACATTATTATTAGACGGCAGGAATTTCATCAACACATCAAGCTCAGCAAGTGAATCTTGAATATCACCACTAGGGGGCCTGTAAACAACACCAGCAATCTGTGGAACCTCTGTGTTAGTGATCTCAAAAGAGGGATCAAGGGAGCTCTCAAGGTTACTGGGCGGCGCTCAGCCTGTCATTCCGCCGAAACTTTATTCGGCTATGAACATAATAGCCTGGGGTCCCCAGGTTACTCTCAAGGGAGCTCTCGTGTGTTATTAACTTGCACAAATATGCTTAGAATGTTCTCCACGTTAACAATAACTAATACTAATAGAGTTCTGTAGAACCAGTCTGCTAAATCACCCCTTGTTCAAGTTGGCCGATAAACAATGAATTGGCAACTTCCTGAAATCTCGGCAGTTGCCAACTTTAACTTTGAGAACAATGGACTCTTGAAGACCGATTAACATATAACAATTCATAAATTCACTGTAAAGGGAAATTGTACGTTGTCCGATGGTTAGGCATCGCGACTTTGAACTTGCTGACATCTTTTAGAAAGTTATGTGATTACCGTTTGTTATGTTTTTCTTAAGTTTTACGTTGATTTATTATTTTTGTATATTAATGAACTTCAATTCATATGGTTTTTATCTTTGATAGGACAAATGGGGAAAGCTGAGTTCGAGATAAAAGAGGATTCATGTATCCAAGGAGTTTTTCCAAACATTTGCACATTTCGCATCGTCAATGTCCGTTATTTATACTTTTATATAACCCAAATCATTTGGCCAAATGCCTATTCAGTATTGAACTCCAAGCCTTGTGCATTCTTTAAGCCGTAGTTCATACATATTACATTGCAATTAAACTTTATTGCGATGAAAACTGCGATGAAATGCCGCGCCTATATTATATAATATAAAGGTACGCCTGTATTAAATGCGCGGCATTTCATCGCAGGTTTCATCGCTGATCGCAATGTAGGTTTCATCGCAATGTAATATGTATGTACTATACGGCTTTACCCTATTTTTCAATATAATCTAACACTACTGTATTATTTCCTATTATAGTTTAACATTTCAAGAGGTCATTTCTGTTGTTAAAGCGAGCACACTAAAAATAAAACGGTTACATTCATATAAATTACATCAGTTAATAATAATATTATATAACCACAATTTTGTTACAGGGTGGTGTTTTGGTAGCCATCAGTTTCTGTGGTATTTTACTGAACATGATCGTTATGTTCGTTATACTCAAAGGAAAAGTCCATCTCAGCAACCAGGTGACACTGAAACTTTTCAAGCAAAATCTTTAATGTAAGGTAAAATTATTGAAAGCAGTGACCATGACGTGTAAGATGAGGATTTGATAATAGTCGCCTTGTCTAATCAGTTCGAAACTAATATCGAGCAGGAAAACTAAAATTATAAAAGACGATATTCAATAAAGGTCGTAACCAGCTAGAAAATAGTCGGTTCTAATTATTAAATGCACGAATAAATGAATGATGTTTAATAGAAATATTATATATGAACCTTATATCGTCATATTTCAGAAATTTTTCATATTCAACTTGGCTATCAGCGATTGGCTCATTGCAATGGTCGGTTTTTTTCGAGGCCTGGGGATAATAGATCCGATTTTTATCGGGTTCGTTAATGGAACAGAGAATGGATGGTGTTCAGCTTATCTCCATATCATGAATCTCGTAAGGTAAGCTGGCCTTTCTTACTTTTCTAGTTGAAGTTATTTATTGATTATAATTAATTATATTGATTCTAGTCCACAATTGTTCGACAACTCATCACAGACTAATTCTAACGTTTAAAATTTCCAGTTATTCGAACTGTCCTTGCATGGTAGCTCTGACAATTGACCGTGTGGTGGCCATCTCACGACCCTTCATGCACAGAACTTTTTTCACGAAGTGGGTTTGTATAGGAATCTGTGTAGCCGTGTGGTTGCCTCAACTGGTCTTTTACTGCTGGTTTGCAGGATCCATGGTTACTGACAGCGAAAGTTACTCTGTAAGAAGTAACGTATTATTCTTTTATGCTTTCAATAGTTGAATATACTGATTTGTTATTTGTGTGTTTCATTATTATATTGGCTTCTTAAATTCTAATAAACCTGATATATTTCAGATGAAGTACTACCCCAACTATCATCGTTGCCAGAACTCCTACAAAAATCCATGGCTTCGAACAGCTAGATTTGCAAGTTTGGTCTGGGCCCCATTCGCAGCCATAATCCTGATGTATGCTGTGATAATCTACAAGTAAGTTCTTGAAAAGTTAGTCGTTTCAAATTTAGACTTAGCTGAGTAGAAACATGGTATTGGCATCGCTAAAGACAATCAAGTGGCCTAAAATTACTATTTACTTTACTTCGGCATTTCTAACCGTGCAGGCTGCCACATGCCAAGTCGACAACAAACAACATTTAGCCAAAGGATATTATATAGTTCGATGCTTAGACGTCATAGAATACAAAGTTGTAATCTTTAAACATATGCATATTGTATATTGTACGATGCGATAAGTTGCACATTTATATTTTATACAACATAGAATTACATTGGAAACAAGAAATGGGCCACTGATGAGTGGACACTAGACTAGCTACCAAACCATGTATACGTAAAATGATCACATCATCTCGATCGGTAACCCTTGTAATGCCACAAAAATATATAAGACATAAAACGGGAAAAAATCGTCATAGTTTTAATGGGTTAACAGTAATAATCGATAAATAACAAATGGCTAATGAGATAATCAATGATTAATATTTGATGAGGCAGAGCCAGAAGTATGTATAATCGAATAGGTAGAATATAACCAGACCCCAGCTTTGAATCATCGGTTGATAGCCGACCAATTAGCTTTCAAACCGGACTGGCACCATATCCCAATATCGAGTAGGAGCAGGAAAAGGAGCAGGAGCAGGAGCAAGAAAAGGAGCAGGAGCAGGAGCAAGAAAAGGAGCAGGAAAAGGAGCAGGAGCAGGAAAAGGAGCAGGAGCGGGAGCAGGAGCAAGAGCAAGAGCAAGAGTAGGAGCAGGAGCAGGAGCAGGAGCAGGAGCAGGAGCAGGAGCAGGAGCAGGAGCAGGAGCAGGAGCAGGAGCAGGAGCAGGAGCAGCTGGTGGGTTCGCTGGTCCAGGAACTTGTTACTGGGCCGCGCTCAGCCTGTCATTCCGCCAAATCTATATTTGGCTATTATGTTAATGAACATAATAGCCTGGGGTCCTCAGGTAAGGAACTTGTGGTTTAGGGATTGAAGGACGGGTTGGCAGAATGGCTGGAGATGATCATAGACATGGGTCGATACTCGATGATCCGACGACAATCCGTCAGGACTCAGGATCATCTCTGTAACCGCTCCTGGTAGTTTTTACTTCATTATGCAGTTGAGTGGTTGCATGTTTAGTTTCTTAAGCGGCCATCGGTAGATTACCGAATTTCCAAATACACCATTAACATTATATACCTTATTGGACCTTATTTGGACGGACATTACTTTGTACTTGAACGCTGGAGGCCCTAGCGTTCATCTTAATGTCTGTTCAAATAAAGTCCGTTCAATTAATGTCCGTCCAAGTTAAAGTCCGTTAAAATTTGTTCACAAATTTTTCCATTTCGAACTTTTTGTCCAGAATATGACAACTTTGAGAACTTTATTGTGCCGTTAGTTAACGACTGAAAAGTTCTCCTTGGTCTGCCGGAGGCACAGAAAACTCTATTAGTATATGATTTTCAAGGGTCACTTGGCGGAAAAAAGTCAACGAAATTATGGCACTCAATAACATAGTTCATGAACTAGTCCCCGCCAACATGACAAACTTGTTCCAGTCTCTAGATATTACGGTAAATCGTGTTGCCAAGGACATTGTCCGACGTTGTTATAGCTCATATTACTCAGGGGCGGTAATGAAACAGTGCTAGGAAAGCTCCACGTGATGTTAAGGTTAACCTTAAGTTGTCTAAGATAAAACCACTTCACGCCGAATGGCTTGTAAAAGTTAACACTGAAATGCAGGACCGGGGCAGTTTGATAAAAAAAGGTTTCCATAAAGCTAGAAATCACTGATGCTTTAAGCATGGACTATTTCATGCACGAAAACCCATTTGATGAAGATGATATGTGATATTATAAACTGATAATGTACACATATTTTAACATTTTTACTGCTTAATGACTGCTTTTCTTACTTACTGTATAAAAAATGGATTTAAAAATCATTTGCTTAAATTAAAAAAACGTCAAAAAAATTGATGGTTTTGAATGCCTTCGAGCGTTCATATTAATGTCCGTTCATAATTATGTCCGTTCATGTAATGTCCGTCCAAATAAGGTCCGATAAGGTATATACATAGTTTAATCTATTTTCAGGGTGATAAGATCTGGAGCGAAGACACGACGTTTGCTGGCTATTTCCACTGTCATCATTATCTCTGGGTTCATTTGCTGGTTCCCTTCCATCATCTCCTCCATCTTTTCCATCCCGATGAATTACAAAGTGGCCCAAGTCTTGACTGTCTCTCTTTTCTACATGAGTAGCTCTACAGACCCACTCGTGTACGTCCTACTCATGCCTGCTGTTAAAAAGTTCCTGATTACAAGATTTTTCAAGTGCGGGGACCCCCCGGCCCCTAATCCTGGAACTCAGATCAGCTCCGTACATTCTAAAAGTAGAAGTAGTAAAACAGTGTTTACTACGGAGTCTCGGAGTTCCCGGTCCCCATCTGAACAACTGAATCAAGGACATACGGATGTATGATTGATTTATTAACAATTATTTTGCCTAATAATTTAAAGCATGAAAAATGAAAATATGCATACTAATTAATTGTTGATGTTCTCATTAATGTTGGAAGTCGAGTCATCTCGACACCGCAAATTCTATGCTGAGGAGTAAAGGAGCCATCTTTCATGAGTTTACGATTCATCAAACTTGATTGACGATCATGCCAACCCTTTCCAAATCGTAGCTTTGCGGCTATCTCGTTAACAGGAGCAGCCGAGCAGGCATGATAATATGCGCGGCGCGTCGAAGCAGCGACGTCCTCCATGTTCAAACTTAACCGTAACGGACTGCAGATAGTAAATTATTATTAGAATTTTGCACCAACTACAAACTAGACAAATCCAATTTCTTTGATTGGAATGATATAGCTATCTCATCCAACGTCGACCCACAAGATATACATTTTTAAATTGAGGACAGTTGTGGTAAATCAATAACTTGAAGTTGATATTATGATGATGATTGATATTATATTGACACTTAAATGAGTTGTGATGCATGTAAAATAACAAAATTGAACTTGATGAACCTGCTACATTTTTCTTTTTTCTCTCAATTTTTAAATATTGTATATTTTTAATTTATCGTCAATAATCATGATTATGATATTTTTAGGGGGTGCACGATAAAAATAAACTTGTTTCGCCTAGTTTCCATATTTGCAATGGTGCGCGGCTTTTGGAGCAAAAGTAGGTGGGGAAGGTTGGATCAAGGGAAGGTTACTCAATACGCATTTGTTTCAAGAATTTTGTGCTGTCCGAAATTAGCGCTAAAAAACCATCGTATCCTATATAAATTAATAATATTATGAATAAACATATGAAACGAGACGATATATAATATATGTATATATAGGAGGTGCACCATAAAAATAAACTTGCTCGGATTTTAAAAATTTTTGTACCATTGTTTTCTAGAGACTGTGAGAATTTTCACAATACCAAATTTGTCATACCTTTTTGGAAAGATCAGTGAGTTTCGCCTAGGTGCCATATTTGATGGTGCGCGGCTTTTGGAGCAAAATTAGCTGTAAAAGTTGCGTAATTTGACCAAATTTGACCAAATTCGTTGATTTTTGTCGTATTATTTGGATATATCTTCAGTTCCTTGAATGAGATCATTCTGAAAATTGGCGACGACCTTCCAATAGGGCTTTTACAACTGTCCGAAAAATTTGGTGGATATCGGAGTTGATATAGTGATCAAAATGGGGCAAAATACGCTGCTTTTAGCTGTAACATAATGTCTGATGGTTGGATAGGCTTTAAACTTTTCGGACACCTTCCTTGTAAGTCTATGAGTAAGCTTACCAATTTTTGTTGCAATCGGAGGTCGGGAAGGATACTTAATATCTATTTGTTTGAAGAAAATTGTGCTGGCCGAAATTAGCGCTAAAAAACCATCCTACAGTCGGCACGCGCGGCTCACTGTCGATGGCGCACTACCTAGTATATATAAAGACTGAGTACCGAGTTATCAAAATTGATATTGGGCCTTAAGGAGAAGATTATAGAATATAGCATAGACTGGAAGATTATTACCAAATCAAACAAATATAAGGCATGTGCGGGGTATTGTGGCCTCTGCCTATAGACGAAAAGCTACAAATCCTTAAGAACCCAGACTCAATAAATAAAAGATCTGAGATTATCTCCAAATGTAGACATTCTAGGAAATTCTTAGTTAGACATATTTAGTTAGAATTTATTAGTTATAAGCATTAAGAATTAATGTTATTTACCTTACTCGGGATTATTACGACGGGTTTATTAACGACCGGTTAAAATATGGTTCGGGAAAAATATGGCGAAATTGCTCAAAACCCACCACATTTTCCCGGTCGCCATTTTACCGGTGTCCAACCTTTCAATTTTAGATTCAAAAATTTTGTCTCAGATGTAAATTTCCTTATTAGAGATAAGCAAGTTTAGAAATTTTCGCATTGCTAAAACTTGTGAAACAAGTCGAATTATCAATAATTGTTGAAAGTAGACAGAAATAATGACTCGTGGTTAATCAAACTAGATGGAAAATAATTTTTAACATTTGAAGCGTAACAACCAGATCGATATTAAGATAAAGGGAGAGCTGTTTAGTCTTCCAATAAGTTGTAATCATCTTCGTTATCTTCATCTGGATCATCCCTTTCATCAGTTTTAATTAATTCAAGTTTTAATTTAACTGTTACTTTTACTTTGAGTCCTATTTCATTATGTAGAGATAGTCAATACCTAAGAAATTAAAAATTGGCCTATTTAATCAAATTTGACAATAAGGATATATGACAAGAATTGGGCAAAAAGGTGAATTTTTTGCAATTTTAGCCAAATGAAGTCGAAAAACCTACAACAAGTGTCCCAATAGTCTTCTTTAGTGAATATAAGACAACGATTAAAATATGAGCACCCATACCCCTTGGGAACCCTAAAAGCTGAGTAGGCGGGTTAATTAACGACCGGTGAAAATGTGGTTCGGGAAAAATATGGCGAAATTACCCTAAACCCACCACTTTATCCCGGTCATAATAATCCCGAGTAAGGTATAGGTTTTAGGAATACCTTACTCGGGATTATTATAACCGGGATAAAGTGGTGGGTTTTGGAAGATTCCGCCATATTTTTCCCGGTCAAAAATTTTACCAGTCATAAAAAAACCCGCCGACTCAGATTATGGGGTTCCAAGGGGGTGGTGATCATCATATTTTACCTGAAGTCTCATATGTGCTAGAGAAGACTTTTGAAGCAGTGGATGGAGGGCTGTAACTTTATTGGCGGTTGCTACCATAATTTCGTTATAAAAATCACAATTTGGTTATAGAAATCAGATTTCAGGGTGGACCGTGATTCTCACTTTTCTTGCCCATGAAGTGAGTAAACTGTGCCACTATTTCATGGTCCACGGTGGATTGATTACTGGAGCAGTTGAAGATGCAAAGCCAAGACGTTCCCCAATACCAAGCGGTGGGCAGGAAATTAAGCTCCGGCTGACCTTCAGAGCAGTAGCCCCATTAGCGGACAAAATGAAAGTCTTGTTAAGACAACAATACAACTTCGAATTTGATGGTCAGCAGGAGGGGGATATCAATAATGATAATGGAGGGGACATTAGCGATAATGAGAATGAGAATACGCTTTAATGAAGATTTGACTTATTATTGCTATAGATTTATTTTCCTTTAAATACTAGACGTGTCTTTTTTTCTATTTCTGAGTAATATCAGTAACTGTAAATTGAAATAACTTCTTTAACATGTATCAAAAACAGAAATTTCGGTTGAAAATTTGTTGACCTCTGAAAAAAAACTTGAAAGGTCGGCCACCGGTAAATACATGACCGGGATAATTTGGCGGGTTTTGGGAAAGTCCGCCATATTTTTCCCGGTTATTAATTTTCCCAGTCATAAATTAACCCGCTATAATATTCCCGAGTAAGGTATTGAGTAATTGTCAATTGTCAATTATTCTTTAAATCAATTTTTGAGAATTAATTTGTCGCCTCTCCTGGAAACTTTTCTCAAAAATAATTTTTGAGAATGAGAATTTGGCCATTTTTGTCAGGACCCTCAAAAATACTCATGATCCCCCCCTCCTAATTAGCATAGCAGTTGATGGATATCATCAAGACGGCAAAAATCACCATCTATGATTTATATTTCGATTCGATTGTTTTAAAATCGATTCTTCATTGTTATTTAGGCCTTAGGTCGAGTAACGGAAAAGTTTTGACTTTTGCACTAGCACGGACTACGTCGAACAAATGAAAATGCGTTCAATATCAAAATAAAATATCAAATGATATGGAAGTTCACATTATAATAATACATATTTACCCTCAATAAAGAAGAAGAGAAGAAAACACTCAGGGGCCCCGAGTTGTCCCTCCTTAATACTATCTATATTCTTTTATTATTGTTACTATTTTTTCCATATTGATATGTTTCATACCCAGTCGGCTCAGAATGTTTTGGTCCGGACCATGCTTGCTGGTCCAGTGGCCCTGCCATGGCTCTCTAGCTTGGGCAGGTTTGACTTATATCTATATTATATTTTAAACTTGACGAAATTTCCCCGGCAACGGGGACATAGAAGAAAAAACACCGAAAATCGACCTCAAAATGACCCTCTGGTGAAATCAAACCCAGCTCGCAAATGGAGTTGAAACCTCGCCATTTTTAGCAGGGTTGTAGAAAAAGGATAGGAATAGGCTATAGCATTCTTAGAATTTTGATTTAGGCTTTAGATTTTTTATAATTAACGTCGGAAGTGAGGTAAAATAACCGTTAGAATAATGTCGTTATTTTAGCAAAGGTTTACTGCGCTGTTGCGTAGCAACGTTAAAATGCACGTGCGCGAGCAAGAACATCTTAACTACGCGCGTTGTTATGCTGTATGCTACTTATATTCATAACGTTGAAATCACGCCTTCCATCAACGAACTGATTAATCGCGTCTTTCCTGATCTTTACTCTACTCCATTGGATAATGTCATCCTTTGTCCACTTAATTCTTCAGTAAACGCAATCAACGACATGATAATTGACGAAATTCCAGGACAGTCAACAACGTATACATCTATCGACTCATCCCTATCAGAGGATGGCCAGGCGACTTATCCAGTGGAATTTTTAAACAATGTGAATATTGGTTCACTTCCACCACATAAACTGAATTTGAAGGTGGAGACGCCTATTATTGTTCTCCGCAATATTAACCATCCAATTATGGTTAATGGAACACGGGCCATTGTGTCACGTCTCCATAGAAACACAATTGAAGCCTTCAACAAAAATGGAACTATAATATTGATTCCACGAATAACCCTGGTACCAACAGACTTTTCTAACGGCATTATATTTCGTAGAAAACAATTTCCGGTTCGGCCATGTTACAGCATGACCATAAATCGTGCTCAGGGACAAGACATCACTAAGCTATAGTTGGACTGGACCTTAGGTCCGAATGTTTTAATCATGGACAGCTTTGCGTCGCTCTGTCAAGAACACACGATCCTAAGGATATCTTGGTGCTGTCAAGTCGGGGCAATATTGCAAAGAATCCCGTGTTCAAGGATTGTCTTCATAACTAGCTATTACTTATTTTCATAGCAATCAATTTTCATATAATAATTTCATATAATGATAATAATTTTGAATTAACGTTTTGTCAACCTACGTAAATATCCATTTATTAACCTATTTGATTTAGGATCTAAAGTCATTTGATAGATTATGTCATTTTACCAATTTCATTCAGCACAAATTTCCTTTTTTATTTATCACAATTCTTTCATACGTAAAAACTTCAATTTGAACAGATCTATCAAATGAGACGATGAGGGACCTGACATTTACCGAAATGATTCAAATGTGTAATTCATATATTTTCAGTGAAGCAGGGTTCGGGAACTAAAGCATATTTGTTGGATTGTTTGACCATTGACTAGCGATGACCGATAAATTCGCTCCCTTATAGTGTCCTTTAATAAAATTTTCGACTACAGCGGATTTCAACGCGCGGTGTTATGCTGTATGCTACGTCAGAATTTCACAACTAGCTCACATTTACCCTCATGACGCTATATACCTATATATATTTATAACTTTGGTTGTGATTGAAATTTTTTGATGCGGTAAAAAGTATTGTTTTGGGGCTATATGATGAAGAGAAATTAAAACATAACTGATGCTTAAAATTTCCTCGAACAAAGCTTTCGACTAGCGGCGGGTTTCTAGTATATATATATAACTATAAGAGAAATATATATATATATATAATAATTATATAATTAATTGACTAGGTAATCTGCCATACACGGTTAAAACAATTTAGATTAAAAATGGAATATAAAGCATTCGAGTAAAAGTAGATACTAGATCTACTAGATTTAAGGCTTTGTGTTCTCCTGAAGTAAAGGGACTTTGGATTCTTCTTCTTTTACTTCGTCCGTCGGTGAGTACCTGCGAGTGTTGTAGTAATGCAAATAGTTTAAATACTTAAATAGAGAATCATGGTTAGAAATAGTTAACCAATACATGTTTTAGTAAAAAAATGGTTTTAAAACTCTATTGTCACTAATTTTGGCCAATTTTAGTATTTTGGGGGTTCCAAAAGGAGGTTTCTGGGAAACAGCATTCGGTTATGATGGTTTCTGTTAGTTTTCAGGGATAGTTCTCGTCCCAAGATCGAAGATAGAAATTTGGGCAGAATGATCCAAAATTTCAAAAATGGTCTTTAAAAGCACTTATGTCAGAAAACGGCTTAGTTATGCATGTGGTATAATTAATAAAGAATAAACTTGGAAGTATTACCTGTCTTTAAAAGTGGAAGAGAACTGTCTACCAAAACAAGAATTTTATAAAGAATTTCCCACGACCCAAACATTGCAATTGCATGTCCCTTTTCGGCCGCTTTTGCATTGATGCGCGATTAAAAGGGCATAGAACGTGTGCCAAGCAAAAAAATATGCAGTAGAAAACATAAGAGCATATTACCGTTTAGAATTAGATGAGCAAGTCGGACTCTGAGAAATTGGTATCTCCTCCGCAATGTCCTCTTTAGAGTCAATGTCAAGCCACTCTTGTGCAATCTCTTCTTCTAGCACCACTAAAGGTAAACGTAATGTTTAACACACTTAATTAACGGATCTTATTCATTTATCCATTTATAGCGATAATTAGAGCCTAGTCCAGATATTTATACGTCAGTTTTCTAAAATGTCATATAAGATATAATGGACAACATTTCTCCATCAGTATAGGGTAAGGAAATTACTTACTTCTTTCCTTCACAAATTTAGGAGTACTACCACAAAGTAGTTCAATAATCTTCACTGCGCCCCACACAATGATTTGGAACAGGAATATGAAGAGCATTCTCGCTAACACTAGCTCCAACCAAAACCTGGACTGATCTGCCCTGGCCGGTTGGATGTAGGACCAATATCTGGGAATAAAGAGATTAGTATTAGAACAAGGGGAACTGAGAGCGGGCAAAAATACTGTAAAATAAACAGCTGACAGCGAGAATGAATAGTAAAAAGAATGAAGGTGCATTCTCTCAACTCTGGGTTGTAAAGATGGAAAAAACAAGTTAAGCACTGACTATCACGTGACTTTGTATATAAGTATAGTGCTTGTTGAAAATGGGAACAGCTTCATCCGAGGTCACTAAAATAATCAATCAGCTTCTAGCAACTGCTCGACTAAATCGAAAATTTGTTTACCTGCACGTTTGATTTGTTTGAGATCCATCAGATTCTTCACGGACGAAGTCATGGCTAGCCAACATGAAATCCACGTAGCTGCTCCCTTCGGTCTCGTAGTTACGCTTATATATCATTAATGGTAACCAATCAAAAGTAAATGCTATCAAAATAGCGTTCACAAGGATGGCTATTCGGGACAGAACTTCTAGAATGTTCATCCACGCTCCTGATAAAAAAGATGCATTAGCTTTTTGTCACCACCTATATCCTCAGTTCTAATCCTCAGTATTCTACAGTAACTCACCTATATCCTCAGGTCTACTAGTCTTTTCAAAGCTGAGGTCACTAAGCATCTATGGAAATGTTTATTGGATAGTGAAACAACAGCCTAGCCTAGTCTCTTTGCTCCCCATATTATTATTATTTTTGTTTTATTCATTTTTTTATCTACCTTCCTATACTTTCAACATCATATCACACTTCACACACATTAATGACCATATCAGACCTGTATCTAATGTATCTGGAATTTGACGTATTGAAATACCAATTTTGACTATATATCCACAGTTATTCACCATGGATTTGTTTGTTATTAAATAGTTTTTTCATAAATTTTTGGATTTAGATTGATTCGATGTAATGGGTCCAAGTTACTGCGGACATAGTTCACTATGTGTTTACCGTGTTTGGGTGCCCATCATATTTTACAGATGGGGGCGATATTTTGAACGATTCTATTTTATATTCATCTATTGCTGTACTCTGTAAAATTTGAAAAGTATTTAATAAAAAAATTCTACAGTAACTCACCTATATCCTCAGTTCTAATCCTCAGTATTCTACAGTAACTCACCTATATCCTCAGTTCTAATCCTCGGTATTCTACAGTAACTCACCTATATCCTCAGTTCTAATCATCAGTATTCTACAGTAACTCACCTATATCCTCAGTTCTAATCATCAGTATTCTAGCTACAGTAACTCACCTATATCCTCAGTTCTAATCCTCAGTATTCTACAGTAACTCACCTATATCCTCAGTTCTAATCATCAGTTCTAATCCTCAGTATTCTACAGTAACTTACCTATACCCTCAGTTTTAAATCCGATGGGTCTACGAACTCTCTTGACATATCTCGTAGCGTCCTTGTGTCGCTGACAGGGGGGGGGGGGGATCATGTTACAGGTTCATAGTGAAGATTTTAGAGCAAATCGAATGCTATAATTTCAAGCAATCATGGTGGACATAAAGTCCCTATCATTAATATGATCACAATGTGCCATTTCAGTAAACTGTGACGAAAGAGGTACCATATCCTTACCTTCGATAATTGTGAAAAAGAGGGTATCAATGGGAAATGGCTATTTCTAAATGACAGCAAGAGATTATTGAATGCGAAAAACATTAAAATTCAAATGTTTGTAGTTTATTTGGTTATATTACCTGCCATATGTTAATAAAGAGACAAATGAGGGGAGCTAGCGGGAAAGCAGTAACGAACATAGTTAGGAAACCTGTGTGAAATTGGAGTAAAATGGACACAATAATATACAAGCATTGATGTGTGAGGGGGCTGACAGAGACGCACAGACCCGGCACTTGCACTGGTGAGGTTACCTTGGATGATGGGTCCCTCTTTATTAACTCAGGAAGAAGTGATGGGTACAGACGACAAGGGGTAGGTTTAGTCCTCTCGAAGAAGACTAAAAATTCATTGATTTCATACAGTCCGATATCAGAACGTATTCTTGCAGCGAGGCTGCACAGTCGACATATCAACATTTCGATTGTGATAGCTTATGCTCCAACTGAGGATGCAGCAGTCGGGGTAAAGGATGAATTTTATCAGCAGCTATCTGGGGCATTTGATGAACTACCAGCTCATGACGTGAAGTTTTTACTTGGAGATCTAAATGCTCGCATTGGCCAAGATAACTCAGCTTGGTCCGGTGTGATTGGTAAGCATTCCCTTCACGTTTCATCAAATGACAACGGCCTTCGACTATTAGATTTCTGTGCATTGCATCAACTGACAATCGGTGGGACGCTTTTCCAGCATCGTGATATTCATAAAGGAAGTTGGAAGTCTCCAGATGGCCGCACAGTAAATCAGATTGACCATGTCTGTATTTCTACCAAGTGGAGTCACTCTCTACTTGACGTAAGATCATGCAGGGGTGCAGACATTGGCTCCGATCATTATTTGGTTCGGGGCCAATTTAGAGTCAAACTTATGGCAGTTCAAAAAATGAACGCCTCTCGTAGGAAATCTCCAGCAATTGAGAATCTTAGAGATCAGTCCAAGGTTGAAGAGTACTGCATTGCTCTTCAAAATCGTTTTAGCTGCCTACCAATGGAGGAGAATCTTGATGGAGAATGGACATTAGTTAAGGATACTATTAAAGAAGTGTCTATGGAGGTACTGGGTGAGCGCCCCCGGCGCAGAAAGCAGCAGCATTTGTCTCAGGAGACAAAAAGCCTTATTGCAGAACGCAGTAAGATTAAACAGATGGCGCCTAGTGACAAAAACAATAGGAGCGAGTATTCTCGGGCCAACAAACTTGTCAAAAAGAGCTGCAGGAAAGACGACGAGAATTGGGCTCTTAGAGTTGCAGCAGATCTGGAAACAGCTGCTGTCCATGGCCGGCAAAGGGAAGTCTGGCAACGGATAAAAACACTGTCCGGTAAGAAGAATCGAAAATCAACTGCTGTAAGAGACAAATCCGGGAAGTTGATTGCTGATCCCTCTGCTCAGAGAGAGAGATGGGGAGAACATTTTTCGGAGCTATTAAACCCTCCTCCCACGAATGCGGATCTGTCTGACCTGGACCATCTTGAAGTGGTTCCATGCTTTCCGTATCTTGGTGATGGTGATGGTCCCCCCACTAGACTTGAGATTTTAAACTGTCTCAAAAAATTGAAGAACCACAAAAGTGCTGGGATTGACGAAATCTCTAATGAGCAGTTAAAGTATGGGGCAAGTGGTCTTGTGGATAGGATGGAGAAATTGTTCTCTAAAGTTTGGAATTCAGAAGCAGTGCCTGACGACTGGTTGAAAGGCATCGTGATAATTGTACCAAAGAAGGGTGATACCTCTCATTGCTCCAATAATAGGGGGATCACTTTAAGATCTACAGCATCGAAACTGTATCAAATCATCATTTTACAACGCATGAGTGACGGTTTAGAAAGTTTGCTACGAGACAATCAGTGTGGGTTCAGAAAGAACAGATCATGCATTGATCAGATTTATTCACTCCGCACTATTATACATAACTGCATTGAATATAATCTCCCCCTGTATGTAAATTTTGTGGACTTCAAGGCAGCTTTTGATTCTATCGACAGGAATTATATTTGGAAAGCTTTCAGTCATTATGGCCTGCCATGTAAATACATTCGAATAATACAGGCATTCTTTAATGGAACTGTCAGTGCTGTTAGACACAATGGTGAACTATCAGAATGGTTTGAAGTAAGTTCAGGCAGTGGCCAAGGAGACATTCAGGGTCCCCCACTTTTTAATGTCTGCCTCAATGTGGCTGCTGAGAGAACAGAAAGCAACAAAGTGGTGTCCCACGGAGCGGTTCTTCAAAGATCTATCAGTCCGCTTGTTGATGATATCACTGTGTTAGATACAGACTATGCAGATGACATGGCTGTACTGGATAACAGCGAGGAAGGTCTTCAAGAAACAACTGACCTTTTGTGTATGTATGGTGCCCAGGGAGGTCTCAGAATCAATGGTAAAAAGACTGAGGCTATGGTCATTGGTAAAGCAACCTCTCAACGGCCATACACGAAAGAAGCCACAGTGAACATCACTGTTGAAGACACGCCAGTGCAGCAAGTTAGTGACTTTACGTACTTAGGTACAATTATTTCCAGCGACGGTACTATCGACCGTGAGCTGTCAGCTATGATTCAGAAAGCTTCCGGAGCCTTCAATCAACTGAGTAATATATGGAAAAACCGCAACATCCAGTCTTATACAAAGATCAGGATTTATAAGGCAGCGGTTTTGACAATATTGTTATATGGTAGTGAGGTTTGGAACACAACCAAAAAGCAGCTACATCGCTTTGAGGTGTTCCATCAGCGTTGCTTGAGGAGAATACTTAGGATAAGATGGCTCGATCGGGTTAGAAACTCTGAAGTGCTGGAGCGTGCAAAGATAAATCCAGTAGAGACGTTCATAGGAGCAAACCGCCTGCGTTGGTTTGGCCATGTCACCAGAATGCCAGACACTAGGCTTCCTAAGTACCTGCTTAACTGGACCCCTGCGCATGGGAGAAGATCTAGGGGCCGTCCATGAAAGAACTGGATGAAATGTTTGCTGGAAGATGCTGCAGCGTTTACAGGAAACACTGACATAGACCTAGAAGGAGCAAGCGAGATGGCTAGTGACCGAAAACTTTGGAGGGAGATGATACGTCACAAACGGGAGTTCATTGGTGCAGGCCACTCGAATGATTGAGGAGACCTAATCAAGTACAAGTAAGTAAGTGATGTGTGAGAATAATCACTGTTGCAATTAAAATTGTATTCTTAATCTTTGTAAAAAAAATCATTCGGCATTTATAAACAATTACAAGACCAACTTACCAAGCTGAATGATGTTATTGATATACTCCTGGTACATCTCTGTAGGTTCAGCAAGTTCGAAATCTTGAACATATTGAGATCTGTTTTCTGGAGATATTAAATTGAGTTAAAAATTGTAACGTAAAATTAACAACCCAATACTAACTGGACAATGTTGATAAAAAGTATAATGATTCAAGAACCATATTAAGGTTTTGTTTAATAATATAACAAATTGCTTATACTCACTGTTCAAGTCTTTAAGAATTTGTTCGGCCATGTCTTTCCACCTTTGAGTGAATTTACAGCAGTCAACAAAAGGAGAAAGTAACTTAAACTTCATTTCCTCCTTAATCCTGTTTATATTCAGGGTTCTGATTATATCCTTCAGTATCGGAACAATTCGTTGCACTGACATGATCATTATCATCTGTATTGATACCTGCGAGGGGTTTATCATTCGTTATCTAAACAAGCAAGGAGTTACCATAGTTACACTACTAGTTACCATAGTTACACTACTAGTTACCATAGTTACATAGAGTAACTCATTATCTAAACAAGCAGACAGTTTATAATCAGATGAACGCATGTCATTCGTTATCTAAACAAGCAGGGAGTTTATAATCAGATGACGCATGATTCAGAGAGAAGACTTTAAAAGGAGTTACCTCGCTCATACAGCCCCCAGGAGCGCAGCCCTCTATCTTCATTGAATTGCCATATAAATACCTCGGGTCTGCTGGCGACGTTACACTGAAATAGTATCTCATCATTGTCTGATCCAAACGAGACTTAAAAGCAATTCAGCAATATAAAAGATTTATCATCACTAAGTGGCTCCTCATACTCACTTTCCCTTGATGAAGGCAATATAGAACAGAGTGCTGTAGTAGTTGACAAACTCAAACAGGTAAATTTTAAAAGAAAGATGATTGTCGTGATCACGCTGTGTTCTGTGGTTCTCCCTGTCCGTTAACTTGTTCGCTATTATCCTGTACACCTGGTAACATTATCTGGTAGTGTAACTATGGTAACTAGTAGCGTATCCGATTCATTATAATATATTTATCTAGAACTTTTAAACAATGCATCAAGTAATCTGTAATACGAGAGTTAAATCTCGGTCCTCATTTCGCTGTTATGACAGAATTCCTTACTGAAACTGAAAAATAACGGGATCTGGGGGACGGGCCCTTGTGTAAAATTTTGCATTAACCTAAAACTAATTTATTATATTACTCAACACTCACGTATGATAGGCAGATGATAAGCGTAGCGCTGAGACTTCCTGTCACACAAATAGCAATCTCATTAGCATATTTTCTGGTAAAAGGGTTGTAATCCTTGGCCCTTTGTATCGAAACGCTCAGCGAGTAGTTGTAGACAGTTATTGTGAGGGTCGTCAGTGTAGCTATTGCCAGCTGCAGTCAGGAAAAGGAGTTATAAAATCTGTAAATTTTGGAAAAGCATTTAAATAAGTTTGCCAGATGGGGTCGGTGTATCAGAAATAGTAATTTGAACCTACAAATATAGCGACGAAAGTGAAGGCTTGGATGTATTTGGGAAGTCTATGGAGAAAGGTTATGTGCTGCTCTCTTTTCTTCGTAATTTGGTTGTATCGCAACACGTTTGTATCGGTCAGTTTGTACTTCACCCTCACTTCTGCCTGAACGCAGAGTGAACTTAGTATATCTTGCAAAGTGTAAACATCACAATTTGACTTCCAACAGAGATGATGAGCTCACGCAGCTCACATTAACAAATTGATATGAATATTAATATTTCTTGAAGTCAGTTGCCTTACCGAAGCGCTTCCACTATTAGTTGTACCCCAACTATGCGCTATACTACTCTGCTGCCGCTTCCAAAACGTCAAGAACATCGCTAACCAGATCATCATGATTATAGAAAAAACTATAACTGCACCGTTGTTAGCCACGCTCGTTATCTAGAACAGAGAATCAATAATTCAACATCATCACGATGAGGGCAGCGTCTAACGTAATACGTATCCTGTCTAAAATTATCACTGGTTGCACAAACCAAAAAATGTAAAGATCCAGGATTATAATGATTAATTATACAATGAAAGGTGAATGACTTTAAGGTTGGATTATTACACTGGTAGTGAAGCAATAGTCTGACAAATAAGTAGCGTTGCAGGTTCCATCTATATAGCAGTCCGCACACATCAAATATTTTTCCTCGCTTTCACAAATATGCCGTGCTGTGTCAGTCCAAGTCATCTGCAGCAGACCGTATATGAAAACAGCAGTTCCTGCTATAGCAGGTATCACCAGGGACATGTTGTAGAATCCTGGAATACACAGACCGGGTTTAGTGGGGACTGGCTTGGTATTAAAGTGATTCATCTACTACAAAACGTTCAGACTTGTATTTATAGATTTATTTAGTTGTTTCAGAAGAATGCATAATTTTGAAAAAGTGCCAAAAAGTGTAGTGTACTTACCGATATAAGCGAAATACATGGCAGTACCAGAACCAAAGTAGTTTCTCACGATGTTGAGGGGTTGGTACTTCAAATTCATCTTGGACGAGCTCCAAAAGTACCGCAGTAACTGTCTGGGATTCATGTCTATCTGTTCTGAGGGCGAGGAGAGAGAACTGTTACTGCTGATCTTGCCGGAAATGAAATTAACTGTTATCAGAATCTGATCTTTCAGAGTAAAAAGTTAAGAGACAAGTGCCATACTTTCGATGTTGATCTCACTCCACTTTTGTTTTTTTTCAGAGACATCACATCTAATCTTATACCCTCCAGTATGTAGCGGATATGCTGTTTCAAAACACCCCTTTTGGTACATATCGCTCAGCTTATAATCTTTTTCTGCTTTATTGTCATCTAATTCTGGGCTTTCAGTTAACTTTCGACATTTCTTTTGTTTTTCGTCATCTGTCTCTGGGTTTTCGAGAATCCTGAATACCTGTGAGAAACATAGTTGCATGTATAGCTTTTAAGACGAAAAGCTAGAATTTTTCACTTATTTTTAAATGATATATTCCGATTAAAAACTCCTTATGGATTTTACCATTAACGCTCGCTCTGAAGCGGTGTAAAATTTAGTAGGATCGTCGTGACCGAGAAACTGTTTTCCTTTGGATACCTTGAACGGCGCTCGAATGGCTCTGTGATGGAGAAATATTGGTGAGTTGATATTATATATATCAACTATATATAAACTAAAAGTCTGTCCAAACCAGGCTACTGAAGACTTTGTTGTAACTTGTATGAAAAGCATTCATATGCTTGCTTTTAAACTGAATCATATGGCCGATAAGAATATCGAGATTCGAGTCATACATTTTAATGAACATTCTTTATAGTCTTTGGATTCAGATATCTCCAGAATTACTTATATATTAGATATTCAACAAGAATTGAACCTGGTCAGTGGATTGTCTTTAGTTAACTTAAGCCTGGGATCGTGCCCATATAAGGCATCAAAGATGAAGTTCTCTATTTTGGTAATCCATAGCTTGCTGTGCCATTCGTTTTGAGAGATAAGCTGTATGAACGCATCTGACTTTTTGTAGAAGGCTTCTTTCTTGACGTTCTCCAACTGAATTCATCAATTCGATCAGACTCACAACAGCAAGCGAGTGTATAATAATATATCCATATTTAAAGAATCAATTCTGACTTATTAAGTTATTAATATTAAGAATAAATATATGAAATCACCTGCGCTTTTAATTTTGATTCAAAGTTCTCCTCCGCATCATGAGATTCTGGCTTGAACTTGTGTATAAAATCCTTTACTGATTTCAAGGTCGGAGTAACATACCTAGATGGAAGGAATAATGTCCTATTAGAACCCTCTATATCATCATGTTCTGGTGGTGGTGGTAGTTTGTAGAGACTCTCATTGTACATGGCTATCATCTTGTCCACCGTCATCTCGTGTTTCAGGAGCAGAACAGATCCTGGGACAGATAAAAGATTATAGACAGAACATTTTAGGAGATAAAAGATTAGATATTAAAGGATCATGAATCATCTTATATGCTCATTTGCTGATCCTTTTCAAAATATTCCTAACTCTCACTCACCTAAGGGTGGCTCGACTGGTTTCATGAGCAGGAACTTTTCTGCCCAAAAGTCCATAGTAAAATTGGTTCCACATATTTTGATCGCTCTATACTCCTCAAACTTGGAACAAAAATTCTGAAGAATATCTTAAAATTATGTTGATAACACGGGGGGTGGGGGGAGGGGAGGGGTGGTTAAAATAACCTTTTTTAAGACACACTCTGCTATGCAAATAAAATCAAAGATTGAAAGCGTTCCTGATCTTAAGAAGGGAGAACTAAGAAAATAAGACAATAAACCTCAATTTCTATTTCAAGGCCATTTTCCCGGAGAAGCTTTATGTACTCAATTCTCATGTCGGCTTGTTCGTCTCCTTGTTTCGACCTCTCATAGTCCTCCTTATCTATTAGTCTGGGATCACGATCCACTGAGGGTTTGTTAGCTGAAAACTTATCAACCGTTTGTTGTATAGTGTTTGAACCAAATATTATTTTGCCAGCAAGCAAAACTCAGAGCTTGCTTTAAAACATATTACATCAAAAGTGTCACGTGTTTGGATATTGTATTTGTTGATTAGAATCTAACCTTTAGCTGCTGTCCACTGGGAGTTTCTTTTCTTCTCCACGGGTTTGTAGACAAGCACAAAGTCGATATTATTATTCTTTTCATCTGACCAAGGCTCATAGTTGATCAGTTTTCCTACTACATCCGCCATCAACTGAAAATGATAAGTAAGCATTACAACTGTACTAACACTAGGTAGGTAACACGCCACAAATCATCTGAACATTCCCAGTTAGCGGGGTATTACCGCTACTTTGTGTTTTACAGCAAATTCTGGTAATTAATATTTAGATCTGCGATTTGACTGAAAAGTATTTCTAATATTCACCTGCTTGGCACACTTTTTGTAATTTTGTCTGAGTTTTCTCCATCTTTGAGCTGTACTTAGGGTGTCCGTATCTAATACCCCTGCCATGGCACCAGCCACCCTTTATAATTTCGAGCCGACACTAAAGAATGTCTGTTGCATTCTTACATTTATATTTTCAATCTGGGAAGTTCATTTAGGTGAATAATTATATTACTAATAGTTAATATTCAGTCAAACTAAAAGAATATAGATAATTATGTTATCACTTATCACGACATATTAACCATGTGTACTGTGCAGCTGCTAAACAAGGGCGCGGGGGGGGGGGGGTGGCTGCTAAACAAACCCCCACATACACAACACCACATTCTGATCAAATAAAATTGCTCATGCATCAGAGTGGGAAATGCTGGGGCTATAGCTTAGCTATAGTATAGCTAGTCGTGAATAGTACACTGTATTAGATAACAGTTTGATCCGAAAGCAGTGCTGATATTTTTATGCGAACGACGTAAAGTACTTGAGGGTCAGCAAAGCAAGACGGTGGGAATTTGTGCTGCGAAATCAATCGCTTGTGAGTTGTGACTCATTTAATTGAATTTTTATAATCCACTTTTAGAAGATGATTCACTTTTTTAAATCGCTGAAATGAGTGCCTGTGAAAACATATTAATTGATGGTTTACAGTATAATCATACTGTATAATTATTAATTATACAGTATAATTATACTTTACGGTACACACAATAAAACAAACAAGATAACACATCCACCAAACGCTTATAACGTAACGACGAGGGTGAAATACGAAAAACACTACTATGCAAGTATGCATGGCAAAAACTAGAAGCAAACACGTTACTGGGCAGTGGGCAGATCAAAACTATGTTTTATTATTGAGTGTAATCATAATCGAATTGAGTGTAAACTGACTGTGACTGTGTAAGGGGTCGTTCGCATATCGTTCGTAATCAGCCGAGGGGGAGGGGGGCCGGGGGTTTCCAAATGATTACGCTAGTGTAATTTTGACTCAATAGGGGGAGGGGGGTTATAAATTGTCCAAAAAAGTGATTACGTAATTTGTAAACGACCCCTAACACCTAAGCAGGTCTGTTTTCAAGAAATTACAAAATTTCTAACGAATTAAATTAATTATTAACATATTTTTCGCTGTATTATATGTATAGGCGCCATTTAACCTAGCTCATAATGCTATTGCAGATATGAGCTAATTCTAAGGTATTTAGTCAAGCTAGACGAACTATCCAAATAACAATACATGTTCGACGGAAAACCCAGAATATTGTAACTCTTAGAACGTGTCATGAGTGGAGTGTTGTAACAGACTACAGAGCAGTCTCGGAACTATAGGAACTACATTTAAATGTTAATAACGGAAAGGTGTTTATGCATATTATTACGGCTTAACGGACTAATCATTGCATCATAACGTTCTGTAATTGGGTCGTTAGCATTTTAGCATGTGTACAATCAGTTTTGTTGAGACTTAATTAGACGCTTGCTGTATGTATTGTGTTACATGTTTTCAATGAGGTTATGTAATATGTATCTTATCCTTCATGTATATGAGTTTGGTGACAGCAATTATCTTTCTACCATTTACAACAAGAGCTTATAACCAGCACCAACAAAGGATACTCAGAATCTCAACAACTCAGAAAATACTCTCTGCCTCAATCATAGAGTCAGTCAAACTCTAATCACAGGTTAGTCAGGCAGTGGCTCCGGTGACCGACAACTAGGAACCTCTCCTTCCGGCCTCCCACAGGAATCACATCACATGGCCCAATCAGTGACGTATCATTTGTGATGTTATCCATATTATAACCATCCTAACAGCCTGTTACCTAAGAACCTGGGTAGGGTTCACATGACAGTTTAGTAAGTAGCTGTGTATTATGAAGTAGGGGAAGGAGGCGTCAAATGGGATAGTTCCTCAAATGGGACAGTAGAAGTTTTGGGAAATATGTGGAATTAGGGAAGTAGACACCTATCCCACTGAAACTAGTACATATAAAGATCACTAAATCTCTAAACTAATTTGAGGTGTTGATAATATTACGACCGTGGGATCAAAGGAATGTTCCAGCTCAAGTCATGACAGAAAGTTAACCTCATTACAATTTCTTGCCCTACGTTTGTCAGAGAAAATGTTAGGGAACATGAAAATCTGTTTTGCCTGCCCCAATTGAAGAGTTGCTGGTAAAACACATTTTGGAAATGGAAGCAGCATTATTTGGGTTAACTTTAGAAGACGTTCGTTGATTAGCATTCGAACTTGCTGAGTTAAACAATGTACCCCATAAGTTTAGTAAAGCGAATAAGATGGCCGGCAAGTCGTGGTTATATGATTTTTTTCGCCGACACCCGGAGATTTCCCTTCGTAAACCGGAAAACACCTCAGCTGCACGAGCTAAAAGCTTCAATTCTGTAAATGTGAAGAAGTTTTTCGATCTCTATAAGGGGCTTATAGAAACGGGAAAATTTCTGCCACACAGACTCTTCAACGCTAATGAAACCGGGATTACCACTGTCCCCAACAATCCGCCCAAAATAGAAACTTTTCCAGTGCTGATTACTAGCAACCCCGTGTTACGTACTGTAACAGTACAAGTTAGTACGTGTTATGCGATATGTTCATCATATCGTTCAAATTACGTATATTTTATACATTTACTTCTTTAATTATTATCTTTTCTGCAATGTTTGAACATTGTTCATTGTCATGCAGCTCTTTCCTACTATAATCAGCTTCATGCAACATCTTGTAATTGAATTGCAACTTAACTGGGAGTTATTTTAGTAAATTTAGCAAAGTTAAATTAGGTCTTTTGACAAAACTTTTTTAAAGGTTAAAATACCAAAAGGGCGACAGAACTAACATTGGTAGAACGCCAGAATGTAATAAACCAGCTCGAATTAAAATTGACAAAATCATGAGGAGTTGGCAAGGAATACACAAATAACACGGCATATTTGAAGACGAATCCACAGAAGCAATCCTGCTTGTTGATGCTTTCAATGCTTTCCATGCTTTCAATGCTTTAGATCGTAAAACAGCCATTAGGAACCTCCGATACACCTATCCATAGCTGTTCACTTACATTCTTAATACATAGAGACAAGAAGCACCAACAATTTCAAGAAATGAAGTTTAAATAACATAATAATACCATTTGGCTAATCTCCTACAAATGAGCAAAGTATAACCATCACAGCAAACAAAACATACTCCATCCCAGGAAGGTTCATAAACACACAGCACTACCGTCTGGAACGTCCTTCAGTCTGGTCACCTGGAAAAACAGGAAAACCAGGAACCCCTGGAGTGAGAAGAGGGAGAACACTGATACACGTAGCAATTGAACGACTAGAGTCAATTAAATTCAGGCAGACGGCAAAACTAAATCCATTCATTTTGTGTCACCCGGGAGCCCGAATAGAAACTGTGGTCGAGGAAGTCACATCTACTGAATTGGAAGCACAGAGAGTACAACTCACGCATAGGAAACAAGAAGAAGAGAGGATAAGAGCGGCTCTCGCCCTGTAACAACAGATGCAAGAATTGGAACTAAGAAAACAACAAAAACTCGATCAGGAGAAACAAAAACTTGCGTTGAAGACTGCACAGCTAGAGAAAGAGAGTAACACTCATATGATCACAAAAACAGATGGCTAATTGTAGAGATGTTCTTTAAATATTCCTAAATGTTTTTGTTTGAACTATAACTTACCAAAATTTAACTAGTTTTACTCAAAGTTCAAAATGGATGAAAATTCCAAAATAAAATAAAAATAAAAATAAAAACAAAATCAGTCAGTCATCCTCGGCTCCTAAATACTAAAAGCACGACACAACCTCGAGGATCACCAGTGCAGGCCCGCTAGCATAATGCGGTGGTAGTTCCTCGAAGTAACGCACTACCTTTTCCGGGAGGGTGTTTCGACACCTGACTCCTAACGGGTTCTATGGAGTCTCCCGATGACGGATCATTATGGCAGATAACCTTAGGGTCATCGCCGATCCACCGGGTCATAACTATGTTATGTCTTTTGGACGTACCGGGCTCTGCGAACCCCATGCCAAGCAGAGCAAACGGTACAAAGCCTGCAGTCCAAAGGAGCTCCATCAGACGTTAGCCACAAGGCGGACGTAGCCTCCTTGCTAATCCAGGGAGGTAGAGTGAGCGCCCTCGACCTAAAAAAAAACAAACAAAAAAAAAAACAGTGACGATCTCATACCATCTCAGAGAAGGAACAACACAGGGAGATACCAGTGCACTGAGCCTGACGCAGAGTCCAGGTTAAAACAGACAGTCCAGGTTAAACAGACAGAACCTGATACAGAACTAGAATCATAAAGGGAACCCAACACGGGTTTGGTATGCAGACGAGCAGGGGGTATTACCCTAAACCCAGCAAAACATGGTGGATAGTAAAACCAGAGCAAGCTAAGGAACTTTTTCCAGATGTACAGATAACTACAGAAGGCCACCGTTATCTTGGGTCATATATTGGATCAAAAGAAGGGGTAAAAGAGTTCATATTAAAGGAGACAGAAAGTTGGAAAGCAGACATTCTAGGGCTTGTTGATATAGCTGCAAATGAATCACAGCTAGCCTATTCTGCTTTTATTTACGGAACCTTTAAAAGGTGGAACTTCGTTTGCCACCCCAGGGATTGCAGATCATCTAAAGCTCTTGGAGCATCGTGTCATCTCAGTAGTACTCGTTTATTAAAGGCAGTGGAAGTGACCAACACCACTATACATCACTATACATCATAAGTTTCAATTCTATATCATAATTTTCAATTTTCATATTCACGTATATTAAATAAAATTATATTGTTATTATATATCATTATATGATTTTGTAAACATTGGCCGGTGTACCAAAAACCGGTTCAAACTATCAAAAAGCTATTTAGACAAACCTGTAAAAGATAACAAAAGTCATAGTAACAGTAAAGTAAAGAAACCAATTACACAATTACAGTTTCCTACTGATCGGATAGAGTTTAGTTGGAGTGTTCTTTCTAACCACAGTACTCCTTACAAATTATTAGTTGCAAAGATTTTCCTAAGAAAATAGTGCACGCGATAATAAGTTGGCGTATTTATTTAATTAATAAAAGTAAGAAGAAATTCCAGCTAATGCAGTCGACTATGTACCCCAGTGTACTGTATTCCTATTAGTTCAATTAACTTCCAATTATTTTGACCTCTGCAGACGTGTGTTGTATCTCCATTGTATCATCTTAGTAGTACACACTGCTAAACATTAAACAAACACACTGCTAAACATTAAACAAACACACTGCTAAACATTAAACAAACACACTGCTAAACACTAAACAAACACACTGCTAAACATTAAACAAACACACTGCTAAACATTAAACAAACACACTGCTAAACATTAAACAAACACACTGCTAAACATTAAACAAACACACTGCTATTTGCTAAACATTAAACAAACACACTGCTAAACATTAAACAAACACACTGCTAAACATTAAACAAACACACTGCTAAACATTAAACAAACACACTGCTAAACACTAAACAAACACACTGATAAACACTAAACAAACAAACTGCTAAACATTAAACAAAAACACTGCTAAACATTAAACAAACACACTGCTAAACACTAAACAAACAAACTGCTAAACATTAAACAAAAACACTGCTAAACATTAAACAAACACACTGCTAAACATTAAACAAACACACTGCTAAACATTAAACAAACACACTGCTAAACATATCACTGCTATTGTTCAGGAGTTGAGAGATTTACCGTTGTTAACGGTCGGGTAAAGTTCCTACTCACTAAAAAACCCGTCACCAATAAAGCAATAATACCATGCAACAATTGTTAAAAGTAAGCATTCAAAAATAAAAAAGAGAATTAAACAATTTTTAAAAACTCGATTATAATTTATAAAGCTTGGTTTTGTGTTTGTTTTGATAATTAAAAGTAGGTTTTAGGAAGGATAAACTATTCACAAGGGCAGATTTTTACAAGAGGACTAATTCGCACAGTTCTGGTAATAAACTGTGCCATATAATTGAGGGCAGATACATGTCAGACAGTCCCAAGAACCAGGTTGTTGACACTTCGACAATGGACACGAAAGTCAGTTTGTGATTTTTGATTATTATATTAATTATAATTGGTCCTTCAAAGCAGAGAATAATATGATTGTTACATCATCTATTATCTTCATTTCATCTATTATCTTTATTTCATCTATTATCTTTATTTCATCTATTATCTTTATTTCATCTATTATCTTTATTTCATCTATTATCTTTATTTCATTCATTATCTTTATTTCATCTATTATCTTTATTTCATCTACTATCTTTATTTCATCTATTATCTTTATTTCATCTATTATCTTTATTTCATCTATTATCTTTATTTCATCCATTATCTTTATTTCATCTATTATCTTTGTTTCATCTATTATCTTTATTTAATATATTATCTTTATTTCATCTATTATCTTTATTTCATCTATTATCTTTATTTCATCTACTATCTTTATTTCATCTATTATCTTTATTTCATCTATTATCTTTATTTCATCTATTATCTTTATTTCATCCATTATCTTTATTTCATCTATTATCTTTATTTCATCTATTATCTTTATTTCATCCATTATCTTTATTTCATCTACTATCTTTATTTCATCTATTATCTTTATTTCATCTATTATCTTTATTTCATCTATTATCTTTATTTCATCCATTATCTTTATTTAATATATTATCTTTATTTCATCTATTATCTTTATTTCATCTATTATCTTTATTTCATCTATTATCTTTATTTCATCCATTATCTTTATTTCATCTATTATCTTTATTTCATCTATTATATTTATTTATCTATTCAAAAACCACGACCTGCTTCTCGAACAAAACAGTAGAGAACATTTTAGAAAACTGTCGCACAAAAGTTCTCCATTCATTGGATGAGTTTGAGTCTAGAGGTGCTGATTATTCTATATCGAAGATAATATATATTATATAACGCAATTTCAAGTGACATATTATAATAGTACAATTAATAATATTTTTCACGTTTTGTGACCGTTGTGCACAGAAAACACGTTAGACCTACTGTAACCCAGTTGGAAGTCTATTAACGTAATTATTAAACTATGCCTTTCATTGTCTAATAAATATATTCTGTAAGTTGTAATAATAATTTAAAAAGCATATTGACATGTTATCTTCCGGATCTGTTTGGAATGGGGTGAAGATAGATTATCTGCTACCCCCCCCCCCCCCCCCTACCAACCACTTTCTGGCGGAGCTTACATTCAAACACCAGCTCCCCTAAAAAACCGAAAATGTTTATTGAACATTAGAAACACAGATAACCTTTGTTTTCTGTATGCAGTGGTTGCTGCCTACAAAAAGGTTTTTTATTCCTGTTTATTTGCATTTTGGAACTAACTGAATAATTCTTCAGGTATTGAAGTTCCCTTCAAACTAGAAGATATACCTAAATTCGAACATCAAATCCGTGTAAATGTTAATGTCTTCGCGTATTCTGAAAATGGAGCACCAACATTTGTAACACCACTACAACCTTCCTCATACAACCTTAAGAAGACAGTTAACCTGCTTTTAATCCATGAAGATTCTAGGAGCCACTACAAGTACAAGAATATAACGATGCAGCAAAAGTTTTAAACGTTGTAAAACCGATGCTTTTTACTTCTACGGATAAAAAAGATATAAACAACAATCCGCCATATTGTATCCTGATGAGTGAGACATATAATGACGAAAATGATGCCGTATCACTAGACATAACAAAAACACCAACAATATCAAAATATCCCTTACAAAATCCAAAAGACCAGTAAGATCAACAAGATTAGCCATATCTAAGACATCAGAAAAATCAGCAAAAACTAAAGATGTTGATGAAATAGAATCTTGGAAGAACTTGACTCTGACCAAAAAGAAATCACGAAAATTAGATACAAAGCTTATAAAAGGACTCCAAAAACTCTGTAAAAAAGGTCAGATTCCGACCGCCTACCATAGTTATTACATGGGTCTGGGAAGTTCAAACGATTTGTCCTTATCATCTGAAGAGGGGGAAGGCCATTCCTCTGATAGCTCATCTGACTCTGTTGTAGACGAAATTCACTTGGCTGAAGCTACTGAAGACGAAATTGATATGTTCTAGTTTTTTATTCAAAGGCGAAACTTTTGCTGATTTGGTGAGGACTTTTTTGTTTATAAGGGTGACCGATTTGTAAAAGACTCTTATCATGTAGCTTCATAAGCATTGAATTGTTTAACATATAATTTCAAGTGTTCATGAAGATTCTAGGAGCCACTACAAGTACAAGAATATAACGATGCAGCAAAAGTTTTAAACGTTTTAAAACCGATGCTTTTTACTTCTACGGATAAAAAAGATATAAACAACAATCCGCCATCTATGCCAGCAAACATTGGATTGGGAATCAGATCAAGTTTGCCACGATCATAATGGCAAACTTGATCTGATCCCCAATCCAATGAAGGTCATTGTCTTTATTTCATCTATTATTCTTAACTTTTCAATTACTTTTTTCTTTCTATTTCCATCGGCTATTTTCTTTCTTTTTTGTCTCAGTTGATGAGGTTATGCGGGCTAACAGTTTTGGTGAACATTACTTCAAAACAGAGGTTCTCAAGTTTAACGTGTGGAACCATGCTCTCTTTTTAAAAGAAGAATCTGACCTAGTATTTGAAATAGGAGGTGTATCTTCAATATCGCTATAAGTTCTCAATCAGCCACTGATGCCCAGTGATCTGCACTGGTTGTAGTGATCCCCCCCCCCCCCCCCCCCGGTGGATGCAAGGAAATCCCGGCTATGGGACACAAGAGACGGTTCAATAAATTTGTTACATATCGTATTAATATGATTCATTTTATCCCCTTACCTCCGTGAGCTTTAGAGTTAAGCTATTTAACTAATAAGCATAACTCTGATTTATAATAGATTAGATTTATTATTGCATTGATAAACATTTAATAAGGTTTAATTATATTGAAAAAAATACATTATTACAAGAAGTCTTTGAATAAAAACAGAACATTTGTCGAGGATATGGAGGAACAACAGAGAACAAGAAAAACACGCACAGGTTATGATAGAAAAGTTAAGAATATAACGGAATACTTGATAATTAAATTAAGTGTTTCTGAATCATACGACAAGACTTATCACTACAGATCCGCCGATCGGACAGGTATATAATTTACACCAGCCTTCAGACCTACGCATCACACCCCTACGAACAGTTCTTACATTAGATTCTAATCCTAACACTAAGAAAAAGTCTCTGACTGCTGCACTTATGTCTGTTGAAGATAGTCTTATGCTGGCCCTGAATACTCTGTATCCCTATAATGGTATAAACGACCGCTTGGAGAAGCCTTACTACCTAGACGCAGAGAACGAATACCTGGATGGAGCCTGTATCTACAAGCTCTTCCCTCCTCGCTCTTCTTCTCGACCATGAATAAGTTTTTACTGTAATTAATATAATTAACATTATATTGAACGGAGGTGATCTAAAATGGAAGGTCAACAGATCTCTTCCAGGTATCTAAACTCAGTAATTAAAAGTACTTTTAAGAATTTAATCTAATTGTAGCTGATATTACTTCAGCTACAACTGTAACAGTACAACTGTAACAACTGGGCAGCACCACAGAATGTTTTGAACAAAATCTATGTCTATCATCGTAAGTAACAATACATGGTAAAAGGAACCCCTCATTCCTCAAGGCGGGGTACTTTCACCCCTTCTCTGGAACCTTGTTATCCACTCCCTCTTGCTGTCTCTCAGCCTGATTTAACACCACCTTCCTACTCTTATTGGAATGAATGCGGTCCCCCCCCCCCCCCCCTGGCTACGTGCCTGTCATTAATCTAGTGACAGAAAATCTAACACTGTATATATTTCCCATTCATATCATCATTAACAAGGACGAATAATAAGAAGGCTATCACATAAAAAGGTTAAAATATAGCTGAAACTGTTTTTTTAATAATTGTAAAATAATATTGGCAGATATAATCAAATGATGTTAACAGCCCAATATCAATGCTTTAATGTGCAAGAAGACCGTGAAAATTAAACCCTATGAGCACTATATATATAGGTATAGATATTAAGAGCAAACCAGCAAAGTATGGTATTCTCTTCAAAGCACTCAACTCGGTGTTATACCCGTACACCTATCAGGCCCATGCTTACTGTTCAACCCCACAAGGGATACCGAGGACACATTTTGTACAAGGAATGGATGAGTACGTGAAATACCTCTTCGAGCGAGTACAGGTAAATTTGTTCTATTAGATAAGGAGATTTTGATTTAAGTTAAGCAAAAGCATGATAGCGATATCAAATACAATTCGCAGATATTTCTATTTACATAAACTTTCTCAATTTTTATAATAATTCCTTATAAACTTTACGAAGGTAATCCGTTCGCAGAGTTTGATGCAGTAATCTTGGACTCAGCGACAGAATAGAATATGACCGTGATTTTGGCAGACGAAAAACGGCATATTACGGGTCACTACCTTACAAGAATGAG
Source organism: Bolinopsis microptera (assembly GCF_026151205.1). Taxonomy (NCBI): domain Eukaryota; kingdom Metazoa; phylum Ctenophora; class Tentaculata; order Lobata; family Bolinopsidae; genus Bolinopsis; species Bolinopsis microptera. Next base: position 7,243,925 of record NC_087082.1, on the reverse strand, counting down.
CAGGCACCAGGATCATCGGCATCACGTGCAGAACTTTGTCCGTTACAATTACTGAATGGCTGCTTGAACGAGACATCACTATCATCGGATCATGGTGTGCATCAAGGTAAGACAAATGTGCGATACCTAATGTGAATGTCTTTTCTATCATACGGTAAAAATTGTCATTGTACATTGTACAACTCTTTGCGGTACAAATATTTACAGAATCATTACTTTCTAATCTTTATGCAATTTTTTCACTCTGAGCTGGGTATCAGGAAGAGTTGAAGACTGCTGGAAAAGAGGATGTTCCTTTAACATCTTCTTTATGGTATCAGTTCGGAGACGATAGATCTGTACCAGAGAAAAGGCGGAACTCTATGACTCTTGCATCATGCGCCACTAAACCTAAAAGTGGGAAGAAACGTCATGTTGTCGTCATGACAACAACTAAACCGAATGACAACAACAAGACAAAACCCGCTATAATGAAGACATACGGTTTTTTCGAAAGGAGGCACTGACATAGTAGACCAAAAGATGAACTCTAAAAAGTTTTCTACGAAAGCTAAGTCGAACAAGTGGAGTAATAAAGCGTTTTATTATTTACTAAGTAAATAAATTTATGCTGATTTTAGAACAATTGCTACAACAATTGAAAAGGACTTTCAGGGGATTTGTATTTATTCATTCACAGATAAAATATCATAGAAGCAGCGGATCAACTCCACTACTATACTGTGTGGTTTTTACGTGAGATCAAGATATCTATTAATGGTTCTTATTCAATTAAATTATAATAAGTAAATTGTAACGTTAATCAGTGGACATCTTTCATAATTTATTCAAATCAAAATAAGGGTAGTTAATTCCATTCAACCAATCAAGTCCTTAAAAACGTAGTTTGAAATCTTGGTTTCAGTCACTTCTTTTCTTGCAGTTTCTCATGCTTTTCATTATTTTATTTGTTTTCAATAATTGTATTCTTCGCTATAATGCTTCTTTTCTTTTTTTGTCATTTTCTATCTTTTGTCCTAGAAATTGAATTTAATACAAAATGTTATCTTCAATATTTCATTAATTTATTTCCTTTTCTCAGGATAATATATATTTTCGATGGCCAGCTTTCTCTAAATCATCTCAAATATAGTTCAGCCTTGATGGACAGTGACATACTCAATTTATTGTTACGCATACCTTTAAGTGTATTTATAATTCAAGTGTATTTAATTCGAACAAATGCAGGTCAGTAAACAGAGTAAACAGGTTAATATTATCCTTGTTTTGTAGTAGCTGGTGATTAACATATTGTACCCAGCGTCGGTTACAATTGTGTATACTTCTTTCTCTTCGTATTAATAGCGAAGGCCGTCACTGCCAATAAGGCTGAAAAAACTCGCTTTGAGAGAAGAACAAAAGTAGCAGCCGCGAAATCAAACATCAGACATACAAGATTTGGCAACTAAAATTGAAGATATATCATGGCCGGAGGGATCCTTTTGCATCCTAGGAAAAGGAGGAAGCTACCGGAGGAAAACAACGAAACACTCAGGAAGTTTTCTCCCATTAAATAGTAATTAAAAATGAATTAAATTATTCTTCCTTTAAATAATACTCTTTGCAATCGCAGTACATTCTTTTTTTGTAAATTGTTGACTATACTATTTTCGTTATCATATAAATATAAAGAGTACGATGCTTTAAACACATACTTAAATGTCTGTAAGAACGAACTTTTTATTAATGATATAATATGTAATTTCTCAGATATAACATCCGAAATTAAATGTTATAAGTTCTGTTATGAATTGTTATATAAACTTTAATACTATAACTTTACCACTATATTATATTAAAGTGTTAACTAATTGGCATATTTCCGTAGTATTTGGGAGTATCATAAATCTCAGAACAGTTTAGTTTACACAATAAATGATAGACAACAAGTATGACTGAAGAAACAACCTTGTAAACTTATTTTAATACTTCAACTGAAGTACGGAACGGTAGACCTTTTCTAAAATTCGATTCACTCTATTTTGGGAAAGATTCGGAAAGTCCAAAACAAGATTAAGGATGAAACATATGAGATAAGGAGAGAGTCAAATGTTGTTGCAACATTGGTCATATCTATTTATAAGTGTAATAAGGTTGTTAATGTTTTGAAATGGCTTTTTTACTGTTTACATTCTAGAAACAGTGTGACAGTAACTAATGTTGTAATAAATAATCTTGGGAATCCCCCTGTACAGAAGCAAACGAGTCAGCCAAGTGTTTAGGCCAACCTTTTGCCAATTTTATAGTTTATACTTATAGTTTGTAGTTTAAATGAATTAATGTTGATTGTCCAAAGATTTCACTTATTATTGCAACAACCTTTCTGTTATAATTTAATTCGAAATCTATTAAGAACGTAGTTTACTATGACATAAAGAAGGTTTCTTATAGATAATATTCTGGATAATACCGGTTGAGTAAGTAACTTACCCCGAAAACTTATATAAACTTTGCATTTTTTAGTGAGCCAACTTATCCTTGACTTAAATATGGAACCGCCGAAAATTCCATAGTGCGATTGTGACACCAGTAATGTCCAACGATGAGCCTCTTTATATTTTTTAAATTTATTTTCATGAAATAACACCACCAATGAAAGCAGTTTGTAATATTAATAACAAGCAGGTCTTAGAGCCTACTTGTAAAAGACTGGAGAAATGGTCGGTTGTTGATTACGTAATCATAATTTTATTTTTTACCCTCTAGAATAATAACAATTTGACAATATTTTAATTCAAATTCCACTTAATTTCACTCTGATAAAATTTAACAAATAACAATTTGGGGGGGGGGGGGGGGGGAGGGGTAAAAATTGCTAAAATATTGATTACGTAATATGATAACGACCCTAGCCTGATTAGGAACGAAGATAGCCTCTTTTGTCTGCAGCATAAAAACCAGCAGATGAAGTTCGTGGGAAGACAAACCGGAAGGAAATCCTGCACCACCAGTCAATATCGTCACGAAACATCAACGAATATCACTGATATTGATAAGACATACAAATAGATTGCTGATAAGTTCTATATCAAAATAATTTTTTTAAAAACAGGTCGTGTTTTTTTCTGCCAGTGGTATGTTTGTGAGTAAATTAAGATGCAATTAAATGATCACTCGATTGTTATGCTGATTTTACTTCGCTAGAAAACAAATATGATTTATTTTTGAGTTTTAACAAATGTTTGTTTACGGAAGAGATTGTACTTTGTAATGAAATTGATCAATATAAATACCTTACTTAATTGTATCTTCAAATATAACATCGGTGTTTTTGTTATCAATACAATATGATTTACTAGTCATGTATAATAATAATAGGAACAGATAGATGAGGCCCAAATTATTGATTGAAAATTATCGGTTTTATCTAGATACAAAATAAGTTATTATCTATTTAAGTTATTTCATACCGATAGTAAGTAGATAGCCTAATTTGTAAGCACCAAAATGGGTAGGAACTTTGCCAAGGAGCTCGCGAAAATAGGAAAGCAGCAGCCAAATAAATAAATCAACGCGCGCAGCACGCAAATGCCAGTGCCTAAAATTTGCACACATAAAGTCTATTTGAAAATCGCGCGTGACGTCAAGTTGAGATACACGACGCGGACTGTTTTCCTGTTTACGAGTAGCAGTTTTCTGCCTCATCTGGAGAGTGGAGTGGTATCAGAGCTAGAAGTCCCAATCTTCATACAATCAGAAACTAGCGTACACCTATAACAATACACCTCTCCCCGTGTGTATGAATGTATTGTGTACAGAAGCAGTTTCAGAAGCAGCCAACTAGAACTCTTCTGAATATGTGTTGTGAGCAGTAGTACAGGGAATTAATTGCAGGAGTCTACACAAAGTTCAATACATTCAATGGCATGTCTACCCAAACATGATGAAAACCAAATTCCATTAATCAGCGTTTGGTCGCCCAAGAAACAGCAGGGAGCCAACTATGAGATTAAAAACTTTAGAGGTAAGTACAAAGGAAAACTTGAAATTGGGATATGACTAACTTAGGGCCGATTTTCAAGACACTTAGAGGTATAGCTGGTTGCTCAACTTTTATTATCAAAATACATAATACATGGTCAAAATACATGGTTGATGGTCACTAAATCAAACTGAGAAAACATAGATTTTTTAAACCGCAAAGGAAAAATAAAACTCTTAGCTGAGTTGCTCTGATCTTTGCACTTTTCAGCCAGTCAACAACCTGAAGAGAAACCAGATTCAGACAGAATCTTAAATGATAATCTCAATAAATCTGTGTGTGTGTGTGTGTGTGTGTGTGTGTGCGTGTGTGTGTGCGTGTGTGGGAAATTTCCGAGCGTCTATTTTTAAAAAACGGTAAGAGTTACGGGACTGGTGTTTTCGGTAAAGTACCGACAAAACTCTGACGAAGCCAATAAGCAAATTTTTTTAAATCGGCCGGTGGCAAGTGGTTTAATTGATGGTTTTGAACCACAAATGTGACATAAAATGGCTCACTTTTTCTCCCTCTCGGCTCTTTCTTCCATTACTGCAGATTATGTAGCGTTGGTACATGAATCATAATTAAGTTAGCCCCCGCAAGTGATACTTTAAGCTTATCAGGGGTGAAGGGCAGTGGCGTAACGAAGGGGGGGTATAGGACGCAGCGGCGGAAGTCACTGCGGCGGTGGACGGTACAGCGGAGGACGGTACAGCGGAGGACGGTACGGCGGTAGTTTCCAAAAAGGTTGGACGGTGCGGCGGATCACATGACACCCACTTTACTTTGGACAGTACGGCGGTACTACTACTACTAGAAACTGTACCTATAAGATAGACCTAGCACTGCTAATATAACAAAATCGATTAGCTATAACAAGTTCTATTTTCCTCTTTGTTACTTCGAAATTAAATTAAATTAAAATTAAATTGGATAAAGTTTAACATATACATTGTGATTACTAAGAGCAGTTCTTGTTCCACTTTCTGGTTCGTATCAGATCGCGTCCGGTCTGCACAACGGTGGTTAAGCGAGTGCACGATGAGCTTGTTACGGTGAGATCTCATATCACTGCGCCGAGATGCAATGGGTAATAACAAGGGCATGAGAACACGTCACGAGGGATCGCATCCAGGAATCTGATCAACCGTAGCCAAGAAGAGAGGTTGCTCAGTGAAACGTAGATAATGATAGAGGCAAACAGTATATAAAGCGGATCAAAGTCGAGAAGATTATCTCATTAGCACCACCATCTCCACTCTCCAGTACTGCAACACTACAACTTGAGTACAACAGCTACAACGATGTTCGATGAAGATACGGTGAAGCTGAAGGTGGTCAGAGGGAGAACTGCTAAGAGTCATAACCTTCTACACCGTGGTTTCCGCTACTCCAAAGATGGGAAGCCGACTCCGGATGGACGACAGGCTTGGAGGTGCGTTAAGAAGAACGACAGATGCAAGGGACGACTCTACACCCTCAACGGATCCCTGGTGTCAGTCACACAGCCTCACAACCACAGTGCCGACATAGCTGACTGCGAAGTCCGAGAAACCCTCTCCCAAGTCCACGATCTGGCTGCGACTACGATTACTCAAAACCACAGAATCTACGCTACCTGGGTCTTCCAGACGACATGGATCCAGAGTTATATTAACTTTTTGATTTTCAACAACTCAATATTCTCGATTTACATTGTCTGCAAAGCCCTGAATAAAAAAATGAACAACTAAACTAACAAGAATTACACAAAATGATAAAGAGAAAAGAAAAAATAAAACTTATAATGCGAATCTAGAACAAAACTTATATTATTAGAAACAAGTTGAATGTGTAAGTTCTGTCTTAGGTACAGTTTCTAGTAGTAGTACCGCCGTACTGTCCAAAGTAAAGTGGGTGTCATGTGATCCGCCGTACCGTCCAACCTTTTTGGAAACTACCGCCGTACCGTCCTCCGCTGTACCGTCCTCCGCTGTACCGTCCACCGCCGCAGTGACTTCCGCCGCAGTGACCGGTTCCCAACGAAGGGCCCTGCTGACCCCGCTGTGCGGGGGGCGCAATCTTAGGGGGGCGCAAAATCGTACTTTGAATGTGGGACAATTTTGAAAAACTTAACTGAGGTACTAGCAAAACTGCACGTTTTGATCTAGAAACACACTTTTTAGAGATTTTACCGGCGTATCCTCTAAAATCACCTAATTTGTTCAATTTTAGGGAGGGGCGCCAAAAAGGGAGGGGGCGCCAACAGGGGTGGGGGGGGGGGGGGGGGGGGCGCATTTTCGGGGGGGGGGGGGGGGGGGGGGGGGGGCGTTAACAGGCAACGTTACGCCACTGGTGAAGGGTATTCATTTCGGTCTGTTTGAGACTGTAGAGAGAGTTCATACTTTCATACGACAATGTCATGCATGTTTTCAAATATAATAGGCGGGTGTGGTGCGGAGTTAATAAGGGTTAATTTCTAAAACGATTTAAATAAAAATGGAAAGCGGTTCAAGACGGGAGTGATGAGGTGAAATAGTCGTGGTACAGAGTGTATGGACCTTATGATCATGGAATGTGGTGCCTTATAATGACTTAATTATCCATGAGAACTGATTAGGCGATTATGTGTTACTGAATCAGGGCGTAAATACCTTTTTAACTGCGGCAGTGAAATCCCGGCCGAAGGCCAGGTTACACTAGTACTATATAATATACTATACTATATATATGGGGGATGCATGACGATATATACATGGCCTGGCCTGGTACTGTTGAGGAGCTTCTACAATTTATGGAATGGCTCAATAGTATCCATCCGGACCTTGTGTTTACTTACGACTACTCTAAGGATGGTGTTGAGTTTTTAGACACCTATGTCTATGCTGTTGGCGATGTTATTCATACCAAACTTTACTCTAAGCCCAGTGACACCCACTGCTATCTCATCCCCACCTCATGTCATAGGAGCCAATTTCTCAAAAACATACCCTATGGTGTGGCGAGGCGAGTGAGGCAGAACAATAGTGAAGACACTAATTTCTTAGAGCAAAGGGAGGTATATACTGGTTACCTTGTAGCCCGTGGTTACCATTCTAGTATTGTAGACGATGCTTTCAACAAATTTAGTGATATAACCAATAGGAAAAACTTGTATGCCCCTAAAAATAAGGATGAGACGACTACTTGTCTAATACCCATGTAGTCAGGGACGAAACGGAATCTCGTTAGCTTTTCGTGTTAAAAGCGATTTCTCAACGGTTATCACCTCTCTAGATGATTCTTAAAACATTTGGACTTCATTGCATTTTTGAAATAAATGCAATGAGGGCGTTTTCGGCCACACCCTTTTTCAGGGTTTCGCGGTCACTCGAATTTTTGTACATCAGCTCAGGAAGGTCTAAAAGACTATTCTGATACACCAAAATGTGCCTAATAGCCACATTTATATACAACTTATGAAGCAACATATACCTTAAAATGCTTCGTTTCGGAATAATGGCCGAAAAACGGTTTTTGCCTTGACGCAGTTCATAATTTCCGTGATTTTTGGCATTTCCGCCTAGGAAGGTCGTAGAGACTATTCTGATATTCTAAAATGTACATAATGGCCACATTTATATACAACTTATGAAGCAACATATACCCTAAAAGGCTTACTTTCGGAAATGTGGCTGAAAAACTAATTTTTGCCGAGCGAACAAGACAGTATTCACAAATGGGCTATTGGACTGTTAACTAAAAAGGTCTTAAAGAAGACTCATGAGGAACATAGCATTTGTCACAAGATGTAAGATGACTCACTTTGTGTCCAGAAACACTCACAAAAATTGTAGAATAATCTACTTTATTGGGCATCTCTCTTAATGGGCCAGGACAGCAGCATATTTGTGGCTTACGAAAGGGAAATTTTTCAAAATTACGGTTTCTTTAGTAAAGGTCAAAGTAAAGGTCAAAGGGTCAGTTGCTAACAGCAAATTGTTTGCAATTGCCAACTCATGCACATCATATATTCAAAAACGTTCACTTTAGGAGTGATTAGTAAATAAGTTTAACTATACTGCATGATTTGTGAAAACTCCAACAATTTTTCATTGGCACCAATTTAGCCAAAATGTAATGACCAAAATTCAACTTTTAATTTATTCATTCCATAAAACCATATTGTTGCTTGATCGCTGACCAGTACCCCACTTTATAATTATAATTGACTCCACTGCCTCGACCAATATTGGTCTGTAATCCCTGGATTGAGATCTGTTGGCTGCAGTTTAATTTAGCTCATTTACCATTTAAATAGTAATACCGCAGTGGTTTGGTTCGCATAGATTTTCCCATCGTATGATAATGTGTGTCATTCCCTCGTTTTTTAATCAAGTGGTTACTAGCTAGCTCTTTTGTTATTACAGCTGCCTCGAGATCTTATCTAGGGCACTAATGCAATAGTACTAGAACACTAGAACTGTAATTCTAGAACTTCAGATTAAGATTACTTGACTGAATGGCAGGGTTCGAGATTCGACTCTAAAACTCTCAGTTTAGGAGTGATTAGTAGATGCATGATGTGCGAAAACTCCAACTAGACAAGGATCATGCTTAATCAAAGTGTTCCTCGACTTGAACTTAAGTCTCGTAAGCCCAAACTGGAGTTTGGGCCACTGAATCGAATACAACCTGATATAATTTTAGGATTTCGGGAAATTCATTCAGATTTTTATTCTTTGGTTTTTCAATTGTGCTACGAATCCGAGTTTGAGTTGGATAACACCGAATTTCCTGTTTGACTCTCAAAGAGAGGAACCAAGGCGTAGGTTCCTCTTTTTGGCTCTGAGATCCAACTTTAAGATCGGACTTCGGAGATCATTGCGTCGGAGATCATGTAAGTGTAACATCTGCAGTACCGGAGATCAGACTTTTTTGCTTGATATTGGACCTATAAATCTAATGATATATTCGAAACAGCACGGGATTTAACCAAGGTTAATTTAGATAAGATATACCAGCTTTCGGGGTTACAAGACCCCACGAAAGGCAGGCAACGCATCCTAAATCCTCATGCTATCCTCACGTTGACCATCTAGGTCCATACCCCAGCCTCTCATTAGAAAACAGCTACTAGGCCCGATATCTGTCCCTTGTCCCGTAGTACTAGTGCCCCGTAAGTTAAGAGATCGTTCAGATTTTGGTCATTTAGACCCCCTCCCCGCTCTAAAATCCACTTTAGCACTTTACCCAAAGCTGGAAAAATTTCACATGTGAAACCTAAATAGCTAAATCAGCATCTCGAGACCTTCTAATTTCTATTATATGAACCCCGTGATCCTACTATAAGCTTATATTTATAATTTATAAGGCATTGCATGCCGAAATTAAGATCCACCTCAACTGGTGATATGAACCTGGTATGTTACCTGAATGCCCTCAGTCAAATCTCGAACCCTGCTAATGCTATTCTGCCAAGTAACCTTAATATGAGGTTCTAGAATTACAGTTCTAATGTTCTTAGTTAGTGCCCATGCCCCAGATAAGATCTCGAGGCAGCTGTATTAACAGAAGAACTAGCCAGTCACCACTTGATTAAAAAACGAGGGAATGACACGCATTATCATACAATGGGAAAATCTATGCGACAAAAAAAGAATATGGGGTCATTCTGAAGTGAGAACCAAACCACTGCGGTATTATAGGAAATTAACTAAATTAAACTGCGGCCAACAGATCTCAATCCAGGGATTACAGATCAATATTGGTCGAGGCACTTAAAGTGGGGTACTGGTCAGCTGTCAAGCAACAATCTGGCCCGGATCCAGTGCCGATTTATTTTAGGTGCGGTATTCTTGGTACATATATCATGGTTTCATGGCATGAATATAAATAAAAAGTTTGAAATTGAATTTTGGTCAACAACGTTAATGTGGCTCTAGCTATGTGTTGGTTCAGCCGAATTAATTATTAACACATTTTATTTAAATTGGTGCCAAGGAAAAATTGTTGGGGTTGTCACAAATCATGTAGTAGTTATTTACTAATGACTCCTAAAGTGAGCGGTTTTGAGTATATGATGTACATGAGTCGGCAATTGCGAACAATTTGCAGTTAGCAGCCGATCCTTTGACCTTAAGAAACCGTAATTTTGAAAAATTGCCCTTTCGTAAGCCACAAATATGCTGCTGTCCTGGCCCATTAAAGCATTAAGAGAGATGCCCAATAAAGTAGATCATTCTCCAATTTTTGTAGGTGTTTCTGGACACAAAGTGAGTCATCTTACATCTTGTGACAAATGCTATGTTCCTCATGAATCTTCTTTAAGACCTTTTTAGTTAACAGTCCAATAGCCCATTTGTGAATACCGTCTTGTTCGCTCGGCAAAAATTCGTTTTTCAGCCACATTTCCGAAAGTAAGCCTTTTAGGGTATATGTTGCTTCATAAGTTGTATATAAATGTGGCCATTATGTACATTTCAGTGTATCAGAATAGTCTCTGCGACCTTCCTAGGCGAAAATGCCAAAAATCACGGAAAATATGAACTGCTTCAAGCCAAAAACCGTTTTTCGGCCATATTCCGAAACGAAGCATTTTAAGGTATATGTTGCTTCATAAGTTGTACATAAATATGGCTATTAGGCACATTTTGGTGTATCGGAATAGTCTTTAAAACCTTCCTGGGCTGAAATACAAAAATTCGATTGACCCGCGAAACCCTGAAAAGGGGTGTGGCCGAAAACGCCCTCATTGCATTTATTTCAAAAATGCAATGAAGTCCAAATGTTTTAAGAATCATCTAGAGAGGTGATAACCGTTGAGAAATCGCTTTTAACACGAAAAGCTAACGAGATAGCCATTTAGAACGGTTGGGATCCGACTAATGGTGATGGATCAGAATCCAGCACTTCCCAACATGGGGAGCATTATTCACAAGTATAAGCACCTTCTTAATCTCGATCCAGCCTTGAAGAAGCTAGTACGTGCTGACAGTGTATTTGTAAGTCACCGAAAGAATCAAACTATCGGTGGCATGCTTGTACACAATAAGTATCGTGCTGGTGGAACTTTAAGCAGTGATAGAGATGGAGAAGCCACTGCTAGTCAATTTCTTGAACCAGACGCTGCAATATTGCCGGCTGTTCGGGAGGCTGACAACGCAGGGTGCCATGCCTGTGGAAGATGCTATGTTTGTAAGCAAAGTTTCCTGTCCCCTTGTTCCAAATTTAGTAGTCACCATTCTAAACAAGTTTTCCCTATTACTAAATATATAACTTGTCAGAGTAATAACCTTATTTATTTAATGGAGTGTAGAACTTGTAAACAGTCGTATGTAGGATATACTACTTCTAATCTCCCTAAGAGATTTTCTAATCATAAGAGCCACATTAAGAAAGGTATCAGAAGTTGTAAGTTAGTAAATCACTTTTTAGATATTGATCATGATTTAGATTTTAGTTCAGTAGTCTTATATAACTCTTCACTTAGTACGCACCTTTCTGTTATTATAGTGGACGCTCTTGAATTTAAACCTGAAATAAGTCAAGCAGATAGGGAAAAGGCCATGGAAGCTAGAGAGGGGTTCTACCAGACCCAATTGAAAACCCTTGAGCGTTATGGGGGTATGAACACCCTCGATAGTAACCACATCCTTTTTAAATCCGCTGGAGCTTAGTGTTTAGTTTATTTATTTTATTTGACATGATCTCAGCCTATTAACCCGTGTTTAGTTTACAATATTGCTATCAGAGACGTGTTATATTCATTACTATTCATATATTTTTACTGCTTGATTCAGAGAAATCTAGCTTTTTCCGAGAAACTAATCTTTAATAGATTAGATAAAATGTACGCAGCCATTCTTTTCGTTTGATTATTACTCAGTATATTTTAGTTTTGTACCGTTTTAAGTCACATAGTTTTGTACGTCTTCCTAAGACTTGTTTTCCTTTCCTAGTTTGTAAGTTATTTTAAAGATTTGTGAATATTCCAGTTGCTTTTAGAACAATTTTATCTCAGATAACGATGTTTAATAAAATGATGCAAAGACTTATTTCGAAGATCTAATCAACACCGACTTTTAATGTGTAGGAGTACAGCTACAAAATATATATATATAATATATATAGTATAGTATATATCAAAACCGCTATTTCATTGTGTAGAAGTTCAGCCATGAAATATGAATTTGATTTGTTTCAATTGTTCGAATTATAATGCTCCTGCTTAACTGCAGTCGAGCACTCTCTTTGGGAAACCAAACAACAACTATTTATTATATATATATATATATATTCTCTATACTCTATACTGACTTCTCAGAGGAATGTTTGTTTTGACACGTGCCATCGATGAACCAATCGGTTAAGAGCACGAAAAATAAGTGCAGCTTGTATAATGTGTGGTCGAGTATTATTTTATAAATCGAAACAATTTTCTTAATGAAGTAATTAATTATCACTATAATAAGTAATTAATTGTCATTATAATAAGTAATTAATAATAATTAATTAATTACCTTGTCCCCGCAATAGCTCTTTTGTAGTTGTAACTCATGAAGGCTACCTGAATAAGTATAGTATATACTGTATATATAGTAGTAGGACTATGATAACTCGTACAAATCACCTTACAGTAAAATGAACGCAAAAATAATCTGTCTATACGTTTTACACGATGATGCAATTTTGAATATATTTGTTGAAATGTAGCCAAAATAAAACAAAAAAATGCATCTTTTTAGTGACGAAATTAAGAACAGTCAATAATTAAAATCATTCCAATTAACAATGGACTTTAAATTAGTTTATATTCCAAAATTTACATTTTCTCACCAAATCTTTTTTTTAAAGGAAGAACACTTATTGAATACCGAGATAAAGTGAAAACAATGGAAAATCTTACAATTCAATATGAAATTTCCATTGAAAACTCAAAACGGTAAAATTGGGCGTCGAAATAGCTCGTTTTAACGAAGCTGGATTTCTTGCAATACAAAGCGTTGTTTATACAGATTAACCTAATAAGTTAACGTTATCTTATAACCAATCTTACCTTAAACCCTTTATTTCAGACAGAATATAATTGAGTATTAAATACTAGCACAATATCTGCTCAGATGATAAAATTTAACATATTTAATACACTTTGACATGTTTTAACATATTTTGCGATAACAAAGCTCATTAACCGATCAACTAAGTGACTAATTAAGCAATTATTAAAAACCCTAACTACATAACCTTTACAGACACCATATCGTGAGCTGCACAATGCACCTAACAATCTAGGTTAAACCATTATAAAGATGTACTGGAACTTATGGCCGTCTTTATTTCAATCTTAAGCAATTTTCCAAGAAATTAGTGATTTAAAGTGAATCCAAATGTTACAAGGTCCGTTTTAATAATTATATACTCAAGTATGATAAGCAAGCCAGTGTCCCTTTAGGTCATCTCCAAGCCTCCTTCCCCTTAGTAACACTTTACAGTGTAGTTACAGCAATGACATGTCTTTTATCTAATGACGGAGATGTAACTGATATAATGCTGAGTGTAAGTAGGGGGGCCGGGGGGGGGGGGGGGGGGGGGGCAACCATATAAAGATTAAAGAAGTAACACCTCCGTAATTAAAGTAGTTCATTAGATAAACAATTCAGCCATTCTCTCTAGAGGGTCTCGTGTCGTTATTCTTCATTCGTAGAGTTAACCACTCTATACCGTCCTCCAGCCCCTCACCCTGCAACATAGTGTTATATTAAGATACACTCACTAAAAGTGTTCCTGACCTGCAGACTAACTCTTTAAATCCTGGTACATGCCCTAATATGGTTGTCCCTAAAGAGCGTCTTGAGTGTTTAGAGGTGACTATATATTCAAACTATCTTATGCAAATCGCTACTGCCTACTCCTCGATCATCACCGGGTATTCTAGTCCTATTTTTCTCTATTTCTTCTCCCAATACTTTTAGTATGAGGGTTGCTGCTTTAACTTTGGGCCAGAGAGAGAGAGAGAGAGAGAGAGAGAGAGAGAGAGAGAGAGAGAGAGAGAGAGAGAGAGAGAGAGAGAGAGAGAGAGAGAGAGAGATGAGAGAGAGAGAGAGAGAGAGAGAGAGAAGAAAAAGAGAGGGGGAAGTGGGGGGGGGGGAGGGGGGAAGGGGGGAAGGGGGGGAGGGGGGGAGGGGGGGAGGGAGGGGGGGAGGGAGGGGGGAGGAGGGGGGGGGGGGGGGGAGAGGGAGGAGGGGGGGAGGGGGGGAGGGGGGGAGGGGGGGGAGGGGGGGGGGGGGGAGGGGGGGGGGGGGGGGGGGGGGGGGGGGGGGGGGGGGGGGGGGGGGGGGGGGGGGGGGGGGGGAAAAAAAAAAAAAAAAAAAAAAAAAAAAAAAAAAAAAGGGGGGGGGGGATTTTTTTGGGGGGGGGGGGGGGGGGGGGGGGGGGGGGTTGGGTTGGGGGGGGGGGGGGGGGGTTTAGGTGGTTTTGGGGGGGTTTTGGGGGGTTTGGGGGGGGAAATTTTGGGGGGGGGGGGTTTTTGGGGTTTTTTTGTGGGGGGGGGGTTTTTGTGTTTTGGGGGGTGGGCCCCGGGGGTTTTGGGTGGGTTTGGGGGGGGGGGGGGGGGGGAGGGGAAAAAAAAAAAAAAAATTCCCCCATGCCCCTGTCCAATGGCCCCCTCCCCCCCCAAAAGCACTCCCCCCCCCTCACCCGGGAAAAGCCCCCCCAAAAAATAAAATTGGGTTTTCCCAAAAAACTTTGCGTTTATGTTGTTTTTAAAAAATTTTTTAGAAAACGCCAATTTTTAAACACTAAAAAAGCTTTTAAAAACAATTTTTGTTGCTAACCCCGGGAACAAAAGGGCCTGGTACAAAACCATCACATTTCCCAAAAACCTTCCTCATCAAAAACCCACCGGTACCAAATACTTCACAACCGAACTTATTGTATTAAACATCACGCAATATAAATAAATACTTTCCACTTTCGGGGAATTATTTCCTACCAACCCCTAAAACTGTTCTCCCGCAAAACCCCACCACGCAGCTGTTCATTTTGGGTACAGGTAAAAACCACTAAGAAGTCGTACCCACGCAAATGAATAGCCCGACCCCTGGCTCTGGTTTGCATGGCACCCTGGAGACAAAACTCCCAAACTGTTCTGGGATAGAACATTTTCTAGGCACGTGGACATGGCTGACTGTGGATTTAATACAACCCCGTAACCACCACCTACAAAACCTGATCTCAACGAATAACGGGACTCTCGGGTGCACGTGGACCGGAATTTGGGGATCATTTGGGACGTTTTGGATTCCCCCCGGGATACACGCCAAAAATCAAAAAGAAAAAAGGGACTACGCTGTCAACTGGCTTGCTGTCGGATTCAATTGTTAGATTTCAAACAAAATAAATTGATTTTTATGAATACGATAGATCGATGTTTCATTTGTAAAATTGAGCAATAACTTAGTCTGTGATCTGCAAATTATGATCTTTCATTCACTCTAAACCAAAAATCATAAAATTTAAGTAAATAAGGCAGAACAAGGCTCCATGAACTGTATTTAATCGATAAGAAGGGTAAATAATGTGCCAACTGTGAAGAAGGGACTACCGGGGGACCCGGTCATTGAGCAGTTATTTTAAGACCGTCGTCATGTACGCATCAAGAACGCATCTAAAAATGTGCTAACAGTTATATGCACCTGTACTTTTACAATACACTAACTTCATATTACAAGGCTAGGTCCTAATGAGAAGTCTGTACAATTTTACCCCTCCCACAGTGGGAAGTGGGGAGAGCAGGGCAGAACAACACAGTTTAATAAAACGAACCTAGAGAGCAGAGCAGGGCAGAACAACACAATTTAATAAAACGAACCTAGAGAGCAGAGCAGGGCAGAACAACACAGTTAATAAAACGAACTCTAGAGAGCAGAGGCAGGGCAGAACAACACAGTTTAAGTAAAACGAACCTTGAGAGCAAGCAGGCAGAACAACACAGTCTAATAAAACGAACCTTGAGAGCAGAGCAGGGGCAGAACATCACAGTTAAATAAAGACGAACCTTGAGAGCAGAGAAGGGCAGAACAACACAATTTAATAAAAACGAACCTTGAGAGCAGAGCAGGGCAGAACAACACTGTTTCAATAAAACGAACCTTGAGAGCATAGAAGGGCAGAACAACACAATTTAATAAAACGAACCTTGAGAGCAGAGCAGGCAGAACAACACAGTCTAATAAAACGAACCTTGAGAGCAGACAGGGCAGAACAACACAGTTTTTTAAAACGAACCTAAAGAAGCAGGGCAAAAACACCGTTTAATAAAAAAAACCTTGAGAGCAGAGCAGGCAAAAAATTTAAAAAAACAACCGAAAAACGGGAAAACAGTTTTATAAAACAACCTTGAGCAAGAAAAGGCAGAACAAAAATTTTAAAAAAACGAACCTTGAGACAGACAGGCAAACAACAATTTAAAAAAAAAACCGAACAAACAGGGGAAACACCAGTTTAAAAAACGAACCTTGACCCCGAGACAGAACAACACATTTAAAAAAACGACCCTTTAACAAGCAGGGGAAACAAAAATTTTTTAAAAAAACGAACCTTGAGAGCAAGCAGGCAAACACCACTTTTAATAAAACAACCTTGAACAAGCAGGGGAGAACAAAAACCCTTTAATAAAACGAACCTTTAAAAAGGAGGGCCCCCGCCCCCAGGGAAAGAAACAACACAAATTTTAAAAAAACAACCTGAGGCAGAGCAGGGGGAACAAAAAATCTAATAAAACGAACCTTGAGAGCATGAGCAGGGCAGAACATCACAGTTTTAATAAAACGAACCTTGAGAGCAGAGAAGGGCAGAACAACACAATTTAATAAAACGAACCTTGAGAGCAGAGCAGGGCAGAACAACACAGTCTAATAAAACGAACCTTGAGAGCAGAGCAGGGCAGAACATCACAGTTTAATAAAACGAACCTTGAGAGCAGAGAAGGGCAGAACAACACAATTTAATAAAACGAACCTTGAGAGCAGAAGCAGGGCAGAACAACACAGTCTAATAAAACGAACCTGAGAGCAGAGCAGGGCAGAACATCACAGTTTAATAAAACGAACCTTGAGAGCAGAGCAGGGCAGAACAACACAATTTAATAAAACGAACCTTGAGAGCAGAGCAGGGCAGAACATCACAGTTTAATAAAACGAACCTTGAGAGCAGAGCAGGGCAGAACAACACAGTTAATAAAACGAACCTTGAGAGCAGAGCAGGGCAGAACATCACAGTTTAATAAAACGAACCTTGAGAGCAGAGCAGGGCAGAACAACACAGTTTAATAAAACGAACCTTGAGAGCAGAGCAGGGCAGAACAACACAGTTTAATAAAACGAACCTTGAGAGCAGAGCAGGGCAGAACAAAATAGTTTAATAAAACGAACCTTGAGAGCAGAGCAGGGCAGAACAAAATAGTTTAATAAAACGAACCTTGAGAGCAGAGCAGGGCAGAACAACACAGTCTAATAAAACGAACCTAGAGAGCAGAGCAGGGCAGAACAACACAGTTTAATAAAACAAACCTTGAGAGCAGAGCAGGGCAGAACAACACAGTCTCTCTGACCGATAACATCAGCACATTCTTTAAAAATACTCTTTATCTTCTTCATCTCCTCGGCATGGTCACTGT
The DNA here is from genome assembly GCF_026151205.1 of Bolinopsis microptera. Lineage (NCBI taxonomy): Eukaryota > Metazoa > Ctenophora > Tentaculata > Lobata > Bolinopsidae > Bolinopsis > Bolinopsis microptera. Next base: position 7,226,289 of record NC_087082.1, on the reverse strand, counting down.
CCCGCTTGTTAGCCAACACTAGGAGAGGCAAATCGTTTGTCTGCACATGTGAAATTACCTGGGATAACGGCTTATTTACTAAATTTACTAAATGTATAAACTTTGTTGCTTGTTTTCTAGTCAGATTGTCTCTCGATAGTCGATACATATGTTACTTATAGGATTTCTAAGAAGATTACCGTATGTACTAAGATTGGAGATAACCGAATACAAATAGTCAGCGTCAACTTAAAATGAGTACTTCTATCTCGATATTTTACTAATTATCTTAATTCAGATAGTTTACAGACCTTTAAGAAAACGTCCCTACTGTCCAGCAACCGCTCCTCATCTTCACTGTCCACAATATAGACCACTCCGTGACAGGAGAGAAAGTAGTCCTTCCACAGCGTCCTCAGTGCGTCCTAATTAAATAACAAAAATTAAACTCCACAACTTCACTTTTAACACTTATGATAATACCCTGAAGTGGGTATTATGACTTGGTAATTTCATTGTTTTTAAACATCTGACTCACTGCCATGATAAGTATGATCAAGATGAAGGAGACACAATTGGTTACAACACTGCTATGATAATCTCAGATCACATTTCTTTTCTCTATAATAATCAGATAATATTTTAAACAAATAATACAGTGTGTAGTGGTACACAGACCTGTCCTCCCATGTCCCATAGGGTTATCTTTACTCCTTGAGTAGCTATCTTACCAACGTTTAGTCCGACTGTGGGTACTATCTTATCCAGGGGGAACTGAGCTCTGTTGTGACAGTACGAAGTTTTTACCTGTATGATATGACATGTTATGTTACAGCATGTTTTTACCTGTACAATATGACATGTTATGTTATAGTACTGATCTTCCTCTATGAAATATATAGGATAGCTGGCACTCCTCCCCCCCCCCCCGGCCCCCCTAGCTGGCTCTCCCCCAATTAACATGATACCCCCGGCCCCCTAGCTGGCTCTCTCCCATAATTAACATGATAACCCCCCCCCCCCCCCTAGCTGGCTCTCCCATAATTAACATGATAACCCCCCCCCCCCCCCCCCTAGCTGGCTCTCCCATAATTAACATGATAACCCCCCCCCCCCCCCTAGCTGGCTCTCCCATAATTAACATGATAACCCCCCCCCCCCCTAGCTGGCTCTCCCATAATTAACATGATAACCCCCCCCCCCCCTCTAGCTGGCTCTCCCCTAATTAACATGATTACCCCCCCCCCCCTCTAGCTCTAGCTGGCTCTCCCCTAGTTAACATGATAACCCCCCCCCCCCCCTCTAGCTGGCTCTCCCCTAATTAACATGATAAACCCCTCCCCCCCCCCCCTTTCGCCACATTACCTGCTCGAGAAAAGTAGTCTTGCCAGCATTGTCCAGTCCTATTATCAAGACACAGTACTCGTCCTTCTTAAGAACGTACTTAACAAGACCGGATAGCAAGGAATACATCCGCTAACTAGCTTCCTTCAGGTTCGTCAGGGACACACTTAGCACCTTGCTACCTCACACTTAGCTTTAAAATATTGTTATGTATTATTTAAGAGTATTCGTTATAACTTATTAGATTAAGCTGAAAAAGACACAGTTTATATTGTACCTGGCCTGTATCCGTATCTAAAGCACAGAAGTGACAAAGAAAGAGGTAATTAGAATTCAGGGCATACAATTCATCAGTACTTTTTTATTTAAGATTTCATATCAATCTTAACATGTCATTAATAAAAGAAGTATCCATGAGCAAGTAGCAATGAGACAACAGATATGGGTAAAAGAACTATTTAATTAAGAGGTTCTTACTACCATCATTATGTCACGTCATCGCAATGCCCAAATATGGGCATGCCATGCTTTTAAATGCGACGTAACGACACGATGAATGACCATATATGAGCATATTGTAGCGAGACTTATCATAACATAGCAACATAACGTAATTATCAAGACATAAAAAACTTACCGAATAAATTAATACTTAATAAAAGAAAAGTCCGCTTTGGAGACATTTCAACAAATCATCAATTAATAACGACTTTTAGAAAAAAAAAACAGGAGTTTCAAAATTGTTTATAGCAATCTTCTTTTTATCCGCTACGAACAAGTTGTCAAATTCTCATTCCCATAACAACAGCATTAGGTTTAGATCTGATGTCCCCTTCTATTCGAACTTACTGCATGGCAATATTTAGCAATCAATTACATAATTATCTCAATTCATCTTCAATTTCGAAAAATAATAAGTCTACCACATCAGTCCAGAAATCTTGAAACGACTTTTACAGTACAAGGAAATTTACCTACTTCTTTTAGCGGTTTTAATTAATTAAATACACAATCATTTTAGTACGACAAATGGAAAATTTATATTTTAACGGTATTCAAGCAACTAAGGAAAACGGCGATCCTCTACGCTACAGCCTATTCAAGGATCTATTATAATTAATAACTTAAGTAAGCTTAATTGAATGAGCCTTTAAAAATAGAATTGTACTCGTAGTTAGCTGTTACTTTCGAGAACGATAACTGATAAAGATACCTATTAACTAAGTTAACTTCATTATTTACAAATTAAATAATCATTATTTTATGAAAATTTGAAGCCATCGGATTAATTTTTTCCCTAATCAAAAAGTCTGGCATCGAAAACGACTAGAGGATGAAATGTCCTAAAATAGCGCATACTCTAACTATACAATAAGGAATCTATAAATAAACTAGATTTCATTGTTATTCATGATCCTTTTTAGCTAGTGAAGAAGAATAATATCAGGCACTAAAAACTACAGCTCCTTACAGCTCCTTACAGCTCCTTACAGCCCCTAACAATTTCAATCACTCCACTTTCATTTGCATAAAGCTCTCAGTTCCCTTTTATCGAACACGCAGACGATAATGATCAACTCACATTCAGTTATCACACAGTCCTGATCACACATCACACAGTCCTGATCACACATCACGGATATCATGTTCACTTTAATTCTCGCAATTTCACTAATCAACTATCTCTATCACACCAGCTCTCTTATCAGAAGTTTTATAATCAGCAACATATGAAATATACACACAGCACTCTCTCACACAGCACGTGATGCCCATATAAGGAGTCTCTCTCTCTCTCCAGTTCACAGTCCCGTTGTGTCTCTCTGGTCCCGTCCCTCGTGTATACTATCGTGCTCCTGTGGCTGGCCCGGGTCTTCTAAATCGTACGTGGTGTACTTCTCCAGTACGCTCTCCGTACCGTACGAGTAAAACAGGGACTTGTGGTGCCGGATCAGGTGCCGCTTCATGTAGTCCTTGTAGCCGAACCGAACGTTGCAGAAGTTACATTTGTAGGGCTTGTGTTTGAGGTGAACTGTGTTAATATGGATCTTACAGTTCCGGACCCGGCCGCTGCCTTTAAACTCTTTGTTGCAGATGGGACAGATGTATAGCTTATCTAAGGAGAAAGGTGTGAAATGTGAATTATTCAGAAATTTGTAATGTAGAATTTAGTTAAAATTAATTACTTCAAATCAATAGAATTTAAAATTAACAACTCGTTAATGGTATGATAACTGTTGATGTTTCATTCTTTTAGAAGATTTTGGTAGTTCGCTGAGTTATGATCTGCTCATGCAATAAGGATAGTGGTTTAAGAATTAACTTAAATAATTGAGAATTTAATTAACTTGAAATAAACTAAAACTGCTTATTATTAATCTCAAGATACCTGGATTATCAGATTCCATCTCATTAGTAACGTTAAGATTCTCTCTGAAATGAAATAATAACTGATTAAATGTAGACCTATATCAGATGACATATATCAGGTTTCAGGAGCCCTATATCAGGAGCCCTATATCAGGAGCCCTATATCAGGAGCCCTATATCAGGTGCCCTATATCAGGATCAGGAACCCTATATCAGGAGCCCTTTATCAGGAGCCCTTTATCAGGAGCCCTATATCAGGAGCCCTATATCAGGAGCCCTATATCAGGAGCCCTATATCAGGAGCCCTATATCAGGAGCCCTATATCAGGAGCCCTATATCAGGTGCCCTATATCAGGAGCCCAATATCAGGTGCCCTATATCAGGAGCCCTATATCAGGAGCCCTTTATCAGGAGCCCAATATCAGGAGCCCTATATCAGGAGCCCTATATCAGGAGCCCTATATCAGGAGCCCAATATCAGGAGCCCTATATCAGGAGCCCAATATCAGGAGCCCTATATCAGGAGCCCTATATCAGGAGCCCTATATCAGGAGCCCTATATCAGGAGCCCTTTATCAGGAGCCCTATATCAGGAGCCCTATATCAGGAGCCCTATATCAGGAGCCCTATATCAGGAGCCCTATATCAGGTTTCAGGAGCCCTATATCAGGAGCCCTATATCAGGAGCCCTATATCAGGAGCCCTTTATCAGGAGCCCTATATCAGGAGCCCTATATCAGGAGCCCTATATCAGGAGCCCTATATCAGGAGCCCTATATCAGGAGCCCTATATCAGGAGCCCTATATCAGGTGCCCTATATCAGGAGCTACTACTAGGATAACTAGGAGCTGATGTAACACCCGGTCTAAACAATGAGAGTTTCTGACCTATATCAGGTTTCAGGAGCCCTATATCAGGAGCCCTATATCAGGAGCCCTATATCAGGAACCCTATATCAGGAGCCCTTTATCAGGAGCCCTTTATCAGGAGCCCTATATCAGGAGCCCTATATCAGGAGCCCTATATCAGGAGCCCTATATCAGGAGCCCTATATCAGGAGCCCTATATCAGGAGCCCTATATCAGGAGCCCTATATCAGGTGCCCTATATCAGGAGCCCAATATCAGGTGCCCTATATCAGGAGCCCTATATCAGGAGCCCTTTATCAGGAGCCCAATATCAGGAGCCCTATATCAGGAGCCCTATATCAGGAGCCCAATATCAGGAGCCCTATATCAGGAGCCCAATATCAGGAGCCCTATATCAGGAGCCCTATATCAGGAGCCCTATATCAGGAGCCCTATATCAGGAGCCCTTTATCAGGAGCCCTATATCAGGAGCCCTATATCAGGAGCCCTATATCAGGAGCCCTATATCAGGAGCCCTATATCAGGAGCCCTATATCAGGTGCCCTATATCAGGAGCTACTACTAGGATAACTAGGAGCTGATGTAACACCCGGTCTAAACAATGAGAGTTTCTAATTAATCTACTATTATATATGGTACCTGTTTTGCTCGGTATCCTTGACGGGAGGTTTAGGAGTAGAGGTAGAAACAGGGGGAGGTCGGGTGGGTTGTGAAATAGTTGTAGAGTATCCAGGACCCGGATGTGAGGTAGGGTGTATTGGAGGTAATGGTATTCCTTTCATATCGTTTCCTATAGCTAGTGGAACTGCGATGAGGTGACCACTTTTGAAAGGAGAGGATTGTCTTGGTAGAACAAGGCGCTGTGTTTGTGTGGATGAAGGTCGTATTTCAACTGGAGGTTCAGCAGGAAGAGAGGAATTAGGAGGTAGAGGTTTCAGTGAGGAGTGAGGTTTCATGACCTCGTCCGAAACTTGCAGTGCAGCAGTTGATTTCTGCATCAGATCGGCTGGGTCAAACAACATTCGCTCCTCCTCTTCTTCTCCTTCCTTAGAATCAGGTGATATGGGAGGTTGGTAGGAGGTTTGTGGTGATCCTTCACTACTATCTCTTCTAGGAGGAGAATCCTGATGGTGGGAGCTCCTGGCAGGTTCTTCTTTTGAAGTGCTGTTCTTTTCAGAGGGACTTTGGAATGAAGCTATTTGTGGTTCGGGTAAATCTTCTGAGTCAGAGCTAGTATCCATTCCTTCATTTTCGGAGATACTGCTGTCACTGTGAAACCTCTCTCGTTTGTCTAAATTTGACTCTTCATCAGCTTCTTTGTGATCAGATTCCTCTTTTTCTGGCTCGTGAGGATTTCTATCTAATTCATCCGTGTTTCTTTCTCTACTTTCGGTAGTTACCCTGAAAAGCATCTTTGAATTAAAACTTTGAATAGATAGTAGATAATTATTCTTTAATAGGTATATTCTGGTAAATTTTGACAATAATTTTGACAATAATTTTGACAATAATTTTGACAATAATTTTGACAATAATTTTGACAATAATTTTGACAATAATTTTGACAATAATTTTTGTGTACAAAAATGGAAATAGATGTATTGCTTGAAACTAAAAGCACAGTATGAAAAATTTAAATGATAGCAAAAAAACAAACTTTTTGTTTCGGTTGACAGTGTCGAGTATTTGTTGAATATCAGCTGAGGAAGCAGTCGGTTGTTGTGGACTGCTGGGAGGATTGTATCTACTGGGACTTTTTGTAGAGCATTCAGAGGGTGTTTTAGAGGGACAGGGGGAGTTGACATCTGTTATAGAGTAGTCTAGTAGCTTGTTGAGCACTGGACTTAGCTGGTTTGCTGTAGAGGGAATAATGATTATATAAGTTACCAACAGAAAAATATCATTATTTTAATCATAGGGGAGGAGGATCAATTAAGTACTGTGTAATCTTTGGAGAACACTTTTAAATAGTTACTCATCATGTTTAATGAACAACAACGACAAAATTTGAGAACGATTTTCTTACCAAAAGAAGCAAGTTTGCAAGTATTTCTTAGGAGAAACAAGATGAAGTCTTCGTTTGAGTCAAAGTTCAGTTCTGATTTTTGCTTCGCAAAAAGGTTTGAAACATAGGGAGAGCTTGTTAACACATACATATATTCTGCAAGCTTATAGATGAAAACATGTTTAGATACCAGGAATTTGGTTAAAAATTTAGAATTTAACAGTGACTGAAAACATTAATTAACATCAAAATTTGAGACAAATAGTATTACTCCGTAAATCATTTAATTTTAACTATTTTTGTTCAAGATTAAGACTCTGAAGTTTTCTGTCAACTTGATAATACCACAAAAAAAACATATAAAAATCCATTGCCAATCAACATATAATGCAATAGCCTGGCTAAATAAAAAATGTCAATCTGATCAAATTGTATTAATTACTGGTTTCTGGTGACCATGATTTGATTAATTTGTTCACGGTAAATTGAGGGTCAAAAAGCAAAAGGTACAGTTATCTAGAATTTGCCGTAATATGAACAAGCTTGGTAGTTTTATGATCAGTTTTATCAAAAGGAGTCATAATCAAAATTATCTAATTGGAGCGCAATGGTGAAGTCTTTTTCTGCTTCTCCATCTTTTACCTGTTGTTTTCGAATTGCCTTAGCTTCGTCCTGTGTACTATGGGCACAAGCACCATGTCTAAATTGTGTTCTGACCATCTCTTTCAAAGGAGCAATCAGTTTCTCCTCTAAGCCGTCGAGTTTTTCCATTTCTTGAATTGCTCTGGCCACTGATTCCAAGGTACTGAGGTGATGTGCTGTAGGTTGCGAATGAATTAAATAGACACTCTTACGAGGAGAATTTAACATAACTTTAGGAATGTTGTGCAATTGACGATTCTTCTGGTAAAGTCTACGAGCTTGAGGCCATGTTCCATCCAGACATATAAGTTGCTTATAGGTACCAGGAATAATTTCACTGCAATCAGTGGCATCTTTGCCAGGAAAAAGTAAAGCTGTTGGCACTGATAATATCTCTTCGAGATTTTTAAATCTTTTTCCAACCAGTACCATACATTTGTCTTTCTCTAATGAAGCTTCAAGCAGAGGCACAGTTCTAAGCTGTCTATTCTGTTCAGCAGGATGTTGAAGAACTATTACTTTGGTTGCAACCTGCAATTCTTTGGTTATTAAATGGCATACACAAACAGGCAGAGGTCGAGCACAAACAGAACAAGATGGTCTTTGAACTGGTTCTTCGAACAATTCTTCTGATACAGGAAACTCGTTAAACAAGTCATCCATTTATCAAGCAACTAGACAATGGTTTCATACTAAGGTTATCACATTAAATATTTATCATTATTATTTTTCAAATATGAAATAAATTTATAAGGATTGTCAAACAAATATTGCATTTCTTGTCACATAACAAATCAAATTTAGAAATAATACAAAATCTTTATCAGGACTGTATTGGAGACAATAACTAGCTGGAACTCAGCCTACATTGCCAACGTGACGGATCCATAGCTCAGGCCCGCTCAACTGTAGGAAAACAAATTTTTTTAGGAAAACAAATTTAAATTTTGGTATTTATTAATAACAATCAAAACATATCATATCATAAAAATAAAGCCGCGCGTTGGTTGACTGCCTCAGTAAGGTGAATAATATAAGCTCGAAGGTGCCCTTCGCATTTACAGAACCTTTTGCGGCGATCACATGATCATGAGGACCTGTGAGCGCCAAATTTAATTTAAAGTTTTTAGAAATCATACATCACTACGAGTTACTCATGCTTTTTTAATTTTTATAGGAGTGTAGATTGTCAGGTATTTCATTCATTCATACTTAGTCGGTTTAAAGCTGTTATATTTATGTTTAGAACTCACTATTGTTTAAACTATGAAAGCAGAACGTAGGTAATGAATATACCGACGACAATACCAAGGACCCGAGTGCCACAATGATTTTTCCGGATCCGTTTTTACCGAGGGCTTATCCACCAGTTACTCATGCTGCATGTATAGTCTGATAATATTTATTTGTTTTATTCTATAACAAGCATTCTGTAAATTGGAGTGTCGTATTTATTATAAAAGAGCCAGCCAACCTCCGCATTATATTCTGTAGATCAAGTTTTCTGACATGGAGCCGCTAGAAGTACTATTTACCGCTCAGAAGTACGTCTCAGAGTACTATTTGGTGATAGGCTGGCGAACCTTGATAAGTTTAAGACTTGTGCACGTACTAGGCCTATAAGACACCAGGAAATTTTCCATAAAAGAGCACACCAAACCGATATTCAAGTATAATAATATTCTATCTATACAAAATCTCTATACATACCACAGTTACCTTGAGCTCTACAAGATAATGAAATTCAATGCCAATACCCCTATATATAAATAATTAAATTTCTTTTTTCATTGAATTTCTTGTTTCATTCAACCAGACCAAGCTCAGGTTGACGTATCTGCTAGGGGAGTTTGGACTCCATTCGATAAGACATTTCTTGACATAAGGGTTTCACACCCCAATTGCTTATCAAACAGGACGAAAACCTTCAAGAAGTATACGAAAAGAACGAGAAGGAGAAGAAGGATGAGTACTTGGAGAGTGTTGAATGTGGTGAATGCCACCTTCACCACGGCTGTATTTCTCACATATGGACTTTGGAGGCATACCCAAAGAGTGTAAGCGGTTTGTAAACAGATCATCAGACCTCATAGAATGATAATTAATCACTCTACACTCAACTGTCACGTGAATTTTTCAACCTGTTCTCAAGCTGATCCTTAACGACTATTCGAAACCCTTTTATCTGATCCCAAACCTAACCCTAACGCAATCCTCAAAAAGCATGTCATAGGGGGGTGAGTCGGAATCAGCGTCCGAAAATACATCGATAGAAGTTGGTTTCAACTGTGGGGGGGGGGCCCTCTTAGAACAATCTCGAATCGTGATTTAGCACGCTCGGACCTCATAGTCAGGAAAAAAGAGAGATATTGCGACGAGGTGAGGCATATGAGGACAAGAATATGATTTGCAATGTTAAGGACAGAAGTCATTGCTCTACGAGGTTACAAATGCAAGAAAATGGACTCAAAATATGAGACCCCTTCATCAGAAGTCTCTTACAACCTCATCCCTGCCCTTATATGATGGAGAAGATGTGTATTATATATATATTTGACTGTTGATATTTCATATATAATATTGGTAACAGTGGACAATTTCTGTTACCTGTGTATTCTGCTCTGACAATTTCATCACTTAATTTAATCAAATTCATGGATGTTTTCAATGACAGTGGTTTAACTTGGTATTTCACCAACGAGACAACTAGAAGACGGCTTGTGAAGGATACTCTCCAGGAGAGTCTTCTTGATCAGGTCCTGTATACAAATGATGCTCTTGTCAACGGTTGTAAGATCGTTTCTCCGCTTGGTAAGAGTGATCATGTTGGGATACTTGTCGAACTAGTTGTTTCGCCGGATACTAGCAAATGTTTAAAAGAGAAGATTGTCAAACCTATATGGGGTAAGATTTCCTCTGAAGAGTTATTAAATTTTAGTTTGAAAAATATCGACTGGGATTATAGTTCTACCAATGATGTTCAAGATATGTGGGCTGAATTACATGGTAAACTGGAGACTGTTGCTGCAGCTGTTCCAACTGCTTCGGTTTATCTCGACAACAGACCTGTCAAGTTGCCATGGAGTACATCTGCACTTAAACGAATGAGAAAGAATAAAGATAAAGCATGGGCTGAGTTTGATATTAATCCATCTGATGTTAATTTTAGTTATGCAAGTAGCAAACAACATACTTATGAAGTAGCAGAAATTAAAGCTAAAGTTAACTATGAAAAGAAAATTACATCTAATCTAAAGCAGAATTGTAAGTCTTTTTACTCTTATTTACGAAATAAACGTCAAATTAAATCAAGTGTGGTTTCTTTAGATAGAGGAGATGGTACACGCACAGATAGTTCAACTGAGTCAGCTGAGGTACTCGCAAGTGCCTTTAGCTCTGTTTTTGTGCGTGAACCACCTGGCCCTCTCCCTAAAACTGAGAATTTAAGACCTGACAATGAGAGTATTGATGATATTGATGATATGGAAGTCAGCAGTTCTGATATAAAAAAGCAACTTTTAAAGCTTAACATTTTTAAGAGTTCTGGTCCGGATGGTGTTCATCCGAAGTTGTTGAAATCGCTAGCTTATGACAACAATTTTGTTGAAGCATTGACTAAATTATTTCAAAAGTGTTCAGATACAGGATCTTTACCTGCAGTGTGGAAATCTGCATCTGTTGTAGCATTGTTTAAAAAGGGTATTAAATCGGACCCCTTAAATTATAGACCAGTTTCATTAACGTGTATTTTGTGCAAAGTGTATGAAAAGTTGGTGAGAGCACATGTATTAAATTTTCTAGAACATCGAATTTCGAAGCATCAGCATGGATTTGTTAAGGGTAAATCGTGTTTATCTAATCTTTTAGAGACATTTGATGACATTCTTGACATTTTAGATGAAGGTGCCCCGGTTGATCTTCTATACTTTGATTTTAGTAAGGCATTCGACACAGTCCCCCACTTTAGACTTCTGTCTAAATTGGAAGGCTTTGGTGTCAAAGGAAAGGTGTTAAATGTTATTAAAGATTTTCTGACAGACAGGACTATGAGGGTTTCTGTAGAAGGACAATGGTCCGAGGTTAAACATGTTTTATCTGGTGTTCCTCAGGGGTCAGTTCTAGGCCCTCTCCTATTCATTCTGTATATTAATGATTTGCCTGACCTTGTAAAAAATAAGATAAAGTTATTTGCTGATGATCTTAAATTAATTGGTAATGCAGCTAACCACGGTAGTGTTGCTGAAGATATCGAAGAATTAGAAGTTTGGGAAAGTATTTGGCTTTTACAATTTAATCCTGCCAAGTGCAAAGTAGTGCACATTAATTTTAACAACAATCCTAATTTAAATTATAAGGTAAATGGTATAGAACTTGAAGTATCTGCACAGGAAAAAGATTTGGGGGTTATTACCCATAGCTCCCTGCTTTGGAACGAACAGATCAAAGCATGTATCGCTAAGGCAAATCGTATGATTTGTTGGATTGTAAGGAATTTAGTTATTAGAGAAAAGGTTGTTATGATTGCTATATATAAAGCTTTAATAAGACCTCATCTTGAGTATTGTGTCCAATTGTGGAATCCACCTGCGGCTCATGGAAGTTGGGGGACTGTTTTGGAGCTGGAGAGCGTCCAGAGGCGGTTTACCCGTCTGATTGATGAGGTGGGTACTCTTCCTTACAGCCGTAGACTGGAAATCCTCAATTTGACAACGCTGGCAGAGCGGCGAATACGTGGGGACCTTATTGAAGCTTTCTAGCAGCATTAAATTTCTTTTGAGGCTAATCTCCCTTTTTTTTTGCTTGAGCTGTAAAATCCTCTGGTGTTGAGACTACTCCATCAGATCCCAAATTTGGGTCCACTACTGTTAAGGAGACTCGTATCCAGTAGGGGCTGACAGCGGTAAGCTTCAGTGTCTGCTGGTAACCGACTCGGCAACAGTAGTGGTTCCCATTTTTGGGTTGGAATGCCTGACACAAGAAAAATGGACACTAGGTCCAAAGTAGGAAAGCAAACTGGAAAGAAAGCTGATATCTGTGGATTTTGTTCAAAGGAGGTAATATGTGATTGTATTCAATGTGAAGGAAAATGTGGACGATGGTTCCATGCGGCATGTAGTGGACTGTCGGAGTTGCAGTTTAAAGACCTAGCAGAAAATGAGGATTCTGAGTGGTCATGTCAAAGATGTGGCAAGGAGGAGAAGAGCAACGAAGACGAAGACGAAAACCCCATAACTGAAGCTATCCGAAAGTTGAGGAGACAGGTCGAAGAAAGTGTACAACCATCTACTCCAATATCAAAGGACCCTCATATTGTGGAAGAAGAGGGAAAGGAGTGCTGTTTCCCAGGTTATGAAAATGTAAGGGATCCATCTCAATTGAAATTAGGATCATGGAATAGTGGGGAAGTTCTAACACAATGTGAGGGAATATATGGTGTTGTAGTCAAATGGAGAAGAAACATATTTCTGCTTCCCTCAGGGGCTGCAGGAAAAGCATTCATCGAGGAAATGACTAAAGTGGCCAACAATTTTTCAGCAGGCAGTACTATAGGCCTCCCCCAGCCTCGGATCTTAGGATTAGATTTGCAAAAATTCCTGAGACACAGGTGCAAAAGTTAAGACAGCAGAATAATCCTAAGACAGCAGAATAATCCTAAGACAAAATTTAAGAAATCCTGAGACAGCGAAAAATCCTGAGACAAAATTTAAGAAATCCCGAGACAGGAAGCAAGATCTTGATGTATCAGGTATAGATATGAAGAAAGAAGTGAAGCAGGTCGTTAAAGAACACCTGAAAGAGATTATGACTGAAACTGTCTCCACGATAGTCAAAACAGACAAAATGACAAAAACATTTGCTGACGTTGTGAAGAATACAGAAAGTATCATTGGCCGCGAGACGAAGAAATGTTTCGAGAACAGTTTAGCATCTGCGCTTAAGGAAAGCCAGTCTGAGATTGTATCTCAGACCACAGCTCGACAGGAAGCTGATGTGTTCGACAAAGAGAAGCGTATCAGGAACGTCGTGATCACTACTGTTCCCGAGAGCTCACTAACAGAGATAAAGGACAGGATCGCAGCCGATAAGCTGATAGCTGCCACGGTTCTAGATGTCACAACCGACCAGATAGAACGCTGCTACAGAGCTGGTCCCCCTCTCGGGTCTGGCTCTAATAAGGAAAGAACAAAGCCACGACCCCTTGTTGTTGTGCTTGCGACACCAGATCTTGCCCGTAGCAAGCACAAGTACGGAAATGGCTGCAAGGTTCTCAAGGATGGTGAGGACTACTGGATAAATCCAGACTTATCCCAGGCTGAAAGAAGGGCGAACTACGAGGCGCGGCAAAAAAGACGGGAGCGGACGAAGGACAGTGGTTCCAAGGGACTATTGACAGGTGGTACGGAATCGGAAAACTCCGGCAACGTTGCGACCTATTAGCTGTCTCTAGTTATAACTCTAAACTAAGAAACAATGCTAGTCATTTTCTGAAAGTTTTTTATTCAAATGCAAATGACTTGAAGAATAAAATCAGTGAACTGCAAATTGTAGCCGAATCCAGCGACTGCAAGGTTTTGGGAATTACAGAAACAATGTTCAGTGCAGATGTGTATGATGCAGAGGTAGCATTAGCGAACTTTAGGCTGTATAGAGTAGATCGATTAACGGGGAAAGGTGGTGGTTCTTGTATATATGTGCATGATTCTATCCAATCTCACAATGTAACAATAAATGTACCTGATTGCATATGTGTCATGCTAAATTCTGATTGTATTGATATTGCATTATTTGTTATATACCGATCCCCTTCATTAACAATCGATAAGTGTCAATCAATGTTATCTAATCTGTCCGTAGCGATTGAAAATCTAGCCCCTAATACCGAACTAATCATGATGGGAGATTTCAATCTTCCTGATGTTGTGTGGGATTTAGGTGTAGTTAAATGTCCGAATAATTCAATTAATCAAAAATTCCTGATTCAACAGTGCTATCTTGATTTTTTCGCAAAACATGATCTCAGTTGGGTTATCGGAGACGATGTTAAAACTCGCAGAAGGAAGGTTTTAACAACAGTGCAATCGTCAACTCTTGACAATGTTATGACTTCAGACCCCGCCATATTTCAGGAAGTTCAAATAACCGCACCGCTGGGAAAATCAGACCATGTGGGAATTATCAGTAAGTGGTCAATTGCTAACCATGATGAGTATGTGACTCAACAGAAGAAAAATTGGTCAAAAGCAAACAAAGATCTAATCATTGATACAGCAGGGCCGCTGCAATGGAGTGCCAATCATGACTTGACTATTGAAGAGCACTGGAATCTGATTCAGGCCAATGCCAACACCATTGCTGAAGCTGTTCCAGTCGTCAAATTGAGGATAAATCGTGCAGGTGCAATAAAATCACGATCGGTCTGGGACAAACCATGTCTAATCAAGGCACGGAAGCTAAAAGAAAAACTGTGGTCTATTTTTGAAAACGACCCGACATCAAAAAACCTGAATCATGCACTACATCAGCAGAGTGCTTACGAGAAGAAGCAACAGCAGCTCATGATATGCTATGAGAATAAAGCAGCAGCCCAGCTAAAAATAAATCCAAAAGCTTTCTACAGCTATATGAACTCCAAGCGCAAGATTAGGGCTGCAATATCTGGAATCAGAGATGCTAGTGGGGATGAACTCCACTCAGCACATGATATGGCTAACCAACTTGGGATTTTCTTTGAGAGCACGTTTGTAAAGGAGGATCAGGCCTCAATACCTGACCCACTACCCGGAGACAGCGCAAAGGAGACGATTCCTGACCTGAAATTCAATACAAGTGAAGTTCAAGATCAACTTCGTAAAGTTAACATCTGGAAGTCCGTTGGACCTGATGATATACACCCCAAGCTTTTGAAAACACTAGCCGAAAACAAACAGTTTGCTGATTCAGTCACAGCACTGTTCCAAAAATGCTACAACGAGGGAAAGATTCCCGAAATCTGGAAGCAGGCAAATGTCACTGCATTGCATAAAAAGGGGGATAAATCCCAAGCCAGCAATTATCGCCCTATTAGCCTAACGTGCGTTCTTTCCAAGATCTTTGAGAGGTTTTTAAGGAACCATATTCTAGCTCACGTATCCCCCATGATTGTGAATGAACAACACGGTTTCCTACCAAAAAGATCCTGCGTCTCGAACCTACTGGAATGTATGGACATTGTCAGTGAGATACTAGAGAAGGACGGGTCAGCTGATATACTGTATCTCGATTTTCAGAAGGCTTTCGATTCTGTACCACACAAACGATTGCTGAGAAAATTACAATCCTTTGGAATATCTGGCAACACCCTTGCAGTCGTGGAAGACTTTCTAACAGGAAGAACATTTCGCGTCAGGGTTGGATCATCATTTTCTAGAGTGTTTGCTGTAACATCTGGGGTCCCTCAAGGAACCGTGCTGGGCCCCCTGCTCTTCCTGCTCTTCATAAATGATCTCCCTGATGGAATTGAGAGCTTCGTATCACTCTTTGCGGACGATCTTAAGCTAGTAACGAGCACAGCTAAGCACAGTGTTGCACAAGATGATATACTGAAACTCAATGCGTGGGAGAAGGAATGGCTCCTAAGATTCAATGTGAAGGATGGCAAGTGTAAGGTACTACATATTGGGCGTAACAATCCAATGCACGAGTACTTCATGAATGGGGAACGCCTCCCCCAAGTGAAGGCAGAAAAGGATCTTGGAGTTCTAACTACCAGAAACCTGGACTGGAGTGATCATATAGATAAGTCCGTGAAAAAAGCAAAGTCTGTTATAGGCTGGATCAAACGAAGTTTGATCTGCCGTAACAAATTTGTTATGCTAAATGTCTACAGAACTCTAGTTCGACCTCACATCGAATACGCTGTGCAAGTGTGGAATCTACCAGCAGAGCACGGAAACTGGAGGACTATTAAGAAGATAGAAGACGTTCAGAGAGAATTTACACGAATAATCGACGGGATTGGTATCCTACCATACGATGAGAGACTGAGAATCCTCCAGTTAACAACACTACTGGAGCGCCGTATGAGGGGTGATCTTATTGAAACCTTTAAAATAACGACGGGTAAAGTGGACTATGGACAAGATCTTTTCAGGATATCACGTAGCGGTACCAAGATCCTAAAAGATAAAAGAGGAAATCAGGTCCTCAGTAACCGTGTTGCCAATTACTGGAACAAAGTACCAAGTTCGGTTAAAGAAGCCAGTTCAGTAGACGCATTCAAAGCTCGACTTCAATGTTATAAAAATGAACTGATAGCGAGTGGAGCATCGTCAAAGGGTCACTTCTGGGATCTCAGCGAAACCTTGATGTCAAAAATAAATACATGTGAGCATGATTCATATGCACATTTCATGTCTAATAACCCATTGATTGCTAAATACCGAGGAATCAATGTTTCCTGATTGTTAAATTCAGAACTACATGTTAACGTCCTAAAAATAATTAATCATTAAATGTTCCGGATAGGAACATTTTTCTTTTTGATAATATTGTGCGAACTGCAATAGCGTAGAGTGCAGTTGGGTTTCAAGTTTTGTCGAGATGGCCATGTGGCCATAATCCTATTATTATTATTATTACAGCGAAAAAACCTGAGACAAAATTTAAGAAATCCCGAGACAGCGAAAAAACCTGAGACAAAATTTAAGAAATCCCGAGACAGCGAAAAAACCTAAGACAAAATTTAAGAATCCTGAGACGCGCGAAAAAACCTGAGACAAAATTTAAGAAATCCCGAGACAGCGAAAAATCCTGAGACAAAATTTAAGAAAACCTGAGACAGCGAAAAATCCTGAGACAAAATTTAAGAAAACCTGAGACAGCGAAAAATTTTTAGATACAATTTATACAATAGCCACAAGAATATACATGGATATTACATCTTTTAATTTCTTGCAAAGAATATAATAAATACAATATTACTAGGTATAGTAGGAATGTCAATAAGTCAATAGAATTTGTCTGAAACCTCTATGTGCCTGCTAATGAAGTGAGTATCCCAGATCATATCTTTACAGGTAGGACTGTATAATGGGGGCCCGATGTTATAGCTTTATAGCGGACATCATCTCCCCCCCCCCCCCCCTTACCCCTTCTTACCCCCAGTTCCATAGCGGATATTATGCCAAATTATTGGACGGAGATCGTCAACTAATATTTCTTCGGATATTTCTCCGGTTTGCAGTTCCATAACCTTATCCGGAGACCATCTACGGTAATTTTGTTGATTCTCACAGAGCAAAGTGCAAAGAAACTGCCGCAAACTGCTACAATCTCCGAGAAATATACTTATTGAGTTATTGACTAGCTTGCTAAAATTCATCGTCAAATTACCGCTGCTCGAGTTACCTAGCCAGGCCCATTTCAGTTTTGAGTACTAGAGTCGGTTATCTAGTCAAAGCCTAGCTTTTTTGTAACTTGCAAGTGCTTTTGCGGATTGTCGTGGATTTCAGCAAATAGTCGTGGATTTCGGCGATATTTTCAGATTATTCTTCAATGTCCTCAAACCTGAGCACTGGGACTACTTAAGTTTTTGCTACTATCTGAATTATTTGCTCAAGCTACTGGCTCGCTAGGTTCAAAGGTTTATTTCCTATTTATCATGAAAAAAAATTGTGCTGGGTAAAAGTTTACACGGTGTTCACGCAGGTTTGAACTCCCGACCTCGTGCAGAGCTAGCCGATCGCCTAGCCGCCAAGCTACTCGGGTGATGTACTCATGAAATTTTTGATGTAATTATATATTTACCCCTTTTTACCCCCAGTTCCATAGCGGATATTATGCCAAATTATTGGACGGAGATCGTCAACTAATATTTCTTCGGATATTTCTCCGGTTTGCAGTTCCATAACCTTATCCGGAGACCATCTACGGTAATTTTGTTGATTCTCACAGAGCAAAGTGCAAAGAAACTGCCACAAACTGCTACAATCTCCGAGAAATTCCCGGAGAGCTTCATCTCCGTATAACTGTATAATACAGTAGACGGAGCCGGAGAATCATCACCGTAGAAATGGACCTCCGTCTAATAATTTGGCATAATATCCGCTATGGAACTGGGGGGTTAATCTGATTAAAAGCTACAAAAAATTCCAGAAATGAGATGGCTGGTTAACACCTACCTTTGGATAACTCTGATGAACCTGCCTGTGGAGAAATAAACGCACTTAACTTCACCTCAATTGAGCAATAACTATTTATCGCTTATTACTTTATTTATTTTGGATGTACAGTGTGCTTCGTAACTAATTTATTATTACAAAGTTTACTTTCTAATAAGCTAAAACGACAACTAATCTTTCGTTTTACTCCCTACTGTACAGGTTTACTCGTCAATCCAGGTATATGAGAATGTGTGAGAATGGTCTTGAAACTCTGAAAAGAGGGAAGCAGTTTTGGGGACGGGGAGATTGAAGCAGGTGGCCCCCCGGCTTACATATGACCCCCCATGCAATTACACTGAGTCAATTGATCTCAGTATAATAACATGGGGGTTAATTGTTGGGGGTCAATTGTCGTACTAAGCCCTAGGCTTGCGTCAAGGCGTAACAGATTTGCTGGGCACTGCATGAGAGCTTCTGACCAAGTTATCTCCTCTATCCTCCCCTGGCGACTTACCCAGTCCGGCCGTGGAACTGTGGAAGGAGACCACTCACCTTCCTGGACGTAGTAGCTCGTGACACTGGGCTCCAGTTGGACGACCTTCGAACTGTTATGTGCCATCAAGACGTGTGGAGGCAGACAGTGAATGGGAGTTCGATCGAGGATCGCCGAAAGTAAGTAAGTTGTTCAATCCCCCAGTACCTTTATTATTATAATTACCCTCCTAGGCTCCTACATCCTACCCGTTTTTGATGCTGTAATCTTCCCGTCCCCAAAACCGCTAATTCCCTCTTTTCATAGTTTCAGGACCGTTCTAATACATACTCCTATACCTGAATTGACGAGTAATCCAGTACAGTAGGAAAGTTAACTTTGTAGCTTTTCAGAAAGTTAACTTTGTAGCTTTTTAGAAAGTTCGGAGTAATCACTCAGGTATAGTATCTCACAACGAAGCCCAATCTACATCCAAAATAAATGAAGTTATAAGCAATAAATAGGCAGTTATTGCTCAATTGAGCTGAAGTTAAGTGTGTTTATTTCTCCACGGGCTAGTCCATCAGAGCTTTCCCAAGGTAGGTTTTAACCAATCTCATTTCTTGACTGTTTTGTATCCTTTAATCAGATAAGGGAGGGGAAAGTGATGTCCACTATAACATCAGGTCCCCCATTATACAGTCCTACCTGTGAAGCTATGATCTGGGATATTCACCTCATTAGCAGGTACAATCTAGGGCTTAGTACGACAATTAACCCCCATGTTATTATACTGAGATCAATTGACTCAGTGTAATTGCATGGGGGGTCAATTGTAAGCCGGGGGGCTTACAATAGGGGGGGGGGGGTTCATTTGTCGCCCACCCGCTTCAATCTCCCCGTCCCCAAAACTGCTTCCCTCTTTTCAGAGTTTCAAGACCATTCTCACACATTCTCATATACCTGGATTGACGAGTAAACCAGTACAGTAGGGAGTAAAACGAAAGATTAGTTGTCGTTTTAGCTTATTAGAAAGTAAACTTTGTAATAATAAATTAGTTACGAAGCACACTGTACATCCTAAATAAATGAAGTAATAAGCGATAAATAGTTATTGCTCAATTGAGGTGAAGTTAAGTGTGTTTATTTCTCCACGGGCAGGTTCATCAGAGCTTTCCAAAGGTAGGTTTTAACCAGCCATCTCATTTCTGGAATTTTTTGTAGCTTTTAATCAGATTAACCCCCCAGTTCCATAGCGGATATTATGCCAAATTATTAGACGGAGGTCCATTTCTACGGTGATGATTCTCCGGCTCCGTCTACTGTATTATACAGTTATACGGAGATGAAGCTCTCCGGGAATTTCTCGGAGATTGTAGCAGTTTGTGGCAGTTTCTTTGCACTTTGCTCTGTGAGAATCAACAAAATTACCGTAGATGGTCTCCGGATAAGGTTATGGAACTGCAAACCGGAGAAATATCCGAAGAAATATTAGTTGACCATCTCCGTCCAATAATTTGGCATAATATCCGCTATGGAACTGGGGGTAAAAAGGGGTAAATATATAATGACATCAAAAATTTCATGAGTACATCACCCGAGTAGCTCGGCGGCTAGGCGATCGGCTAGCTCTGCGCGAGGTCGGGAGTTCAAACCTGCGTGAACACCGTGTAAACTTTTACCCAGCACAATTTTTTTTTTCATGATAAATAGGAAATAAACCTTTGAACCTAGCGAGCCAGTAGCTTGAGCAAATAATTCAGATAGTAGCAAAAACTTAAGTAGTCCCAGTGCTCAGGTTTGAGGACATTGAAGAATAATCTGAAAATATCGCCGAAATCCACGACTATTTGCCGAAATCCACGACAATCCGCAAAAGCACTTGCAAGTTACAAAAAAGCTAGGCTTTGACTAGATAACCGACTCCAGTACTCAAAACTGAAATGGGCCTGGCTAGGTAACTCGAGCAGCGGTAATTTGACGATGAATTTTAGCAAGCTAGTCAATAAATAGATTTCTCGGAGATTGTAGCAGTTTGCGGCAGTTTCTTAGCACTTTGCTCTGTGAGAATCAACAAAATTACCGTAGATGGTTTCCGGATAAGGTTATGGAACTGCAAACCGGAGAAATATCCGAAGAAATATTAGTTGACGATCTCCGTCCAATAATTTGGCATAATATCCGCTATGGAACTGGGGGTAAGAAGGGGTAAGGGGGGGGGGGGGGGGGATGATGTCCGCTATAACATCGGGCCCCCATTATACAGTCCTACCTGTAAAGATATGATCTGGGATACTCACTTCATTAGCAGGCACATAGAGATTTCAAACAAATTCTATTGACTTATTGACATTCCTACTATACCTAGTAATATTGTATTTATTATATTCTTTGCAAGAAATTAAAAGATGTAATATCCATGTATATTCTTGTTGTTATTGTATAAATTGTATCTAAAGATTTCTCGCTGTCTCAGGTTTTCTTAAATTTTGTCTCAGGATTTTTCGCTGTCTCAGGTTTTCTTAAATTTTGTCTCAGGATTTTTCGCTGTCTCGGGATTTCTTAAATTTTGTCTCAGGTTTTTTCGCGCGTCTCAGGATTCTTAAATTTTGTCTTAGGTTTTTTCGCTGTCTCGGGATTTCTTAAATTTTGTCTCAGGTTTTTTCGCTGTCTCGGGATTTCTTAAATTTTGTCTCAGGATTTTTCGCTGTCTCAGGATTTCTTAAATTTTGTCTTAGGATTTTTCGCTGTCTTGGGTTTCCTTAAATTTTGTCTCAGGATTTTCCGCTGTCTTAGGTTTCCTTAAATTTTGTCTTAAGAATTTTCGCTGTCTTAGCTTATTTTGACATCTCAGGTTCGCTTAAATTTTGTCTCAGCTTTTTTTGCTGTCTTAGCTTTTCTTAAGCAGTTTGTCTTAGGAATGTTTGCAAATCCAATCCTAAGATCCGAGGCTGGGGGAGGCCTTACTATGGAATCAGTGACCATGACCCTTTTGATGATAATGCCATCACTACTGTTGCAGAAACCCTCAAAGAGATCCAAAGCAAAGGAACACACTGAAGTGTTGAAGAGAAGGCTTGTTTTGTGGCAGGCAGGTAAGTTAGAAGAATTGCTGCGAGAAGGACAGGAGATTCAGAGAAGAATGGGAAAGGGGAAACATGAACATGGCCATGTTGAGAGAGTCTTCACTCGACTTATGATGAAAGGTAAAGTCAGTGCAGCAATGAGGTGGATTGGCGAAAATGCCACCGGGATTCTTGAACCCACTCCAGATGTGATAAAAGTACTGAAAGAGAAACATCCCAAGGCATCACCTGCATCAAAGGGAAGCTGTCTGAGTGGACCAGTGAGGAGAGTAGAGCCGGTTATCTTTGACAGTATTGACGGGGAATCGATAAGACAAGCAGCAAAGAGAGTACAGGGTGCTGCAGGGCCTTCAGGAATGGATGCGGATGCGTGGAAGAGACTACTGTGTTCTAAACAGTTTGGTAAGAAGTGTGAGGATCTATGCAATGCTATAGCAGGGATAGCAAGGAAACTATGTGTCAGGAATCTGGATCCAACGATGTTGACCTCATTAACAGCATGTCGACTTGTTCCCCTGGATAAAAAGCCTGGCGTCAGGCCTGTTGGCATTGGTGAAGTCTTACGAAGGATAATAGGGAAGACAGTGATGACCCTCCTACAGAAGGATCTGGTTGGTGCCACTGCTCCTATTCAAGTGTGTGCTGGTCTTCAGGGAGGAGTGGAAGCAGCTGTTCATGCTGCGAGGGACTGCTTTGAAGATCCTGAAACTGAAGCCATCATCTTAGTGGATGCAGAGAATGCATTCAACTTGCTGAACCGAGAGGCAGCTCTTAACACCCCATATCTGTATGGGGTGGGGCAGCTAAGCAACGTATAAGCTCAATATTTACTGCTCAGAAGTACTGTCTCAGAGTACTATTTGGTGATAGGCTGGCGTACCTTGATAAGTTTAAGACTTGTGCACGTACTAGGCCTATAGGACACCAGAAACTTGACCAAAAATTTTTCATAAAAGAACACACCAAACCGATATTCAAGCATAATAATATTCTAGCTATACAAAATCTCTATACATACCACAGTTACCTCGAGCTCTACAAGATAATGAAATTCCGTGCTCCAATATCCCTATATGAGGGTTACACATGTTCGTCGAGGAAACCCTGCCTTCTTATCTGTCAGGTAGACCCACCTGACAACCACAACACTAGGTCAACCAAAATTTTTAACATTTTAACCCCAAAGTTCAGAATGACTGACTTTACTACTAGTGTAATGTGCTTGCGAGGAAAACTTAAAAGTGCGCTATTAGCCAATCAGCATAACCACGCCCTGCTTGATTGGACCGTAAAAGATTTTGACTGCACAAATATTATTTTCCAAACATTATAACTGGCTGTTCACACACATCTCAATTAAATTCTTCTAGGCTACTGTTTTCCAAGTCTTGTCCTGTGAGTAAAGAATGTGTGAGAAGGTATTAATAAAATAAATGTATATTTTTTTTGAATTTTTAAATCTAATCTGAGAATGAAGTATAAAGAAATTTTTAATTAGCACTGTATAGTTTAAGATATTTATAGCTTATTATAACCATTGATACAAAGGCCATAATCTTTCGCAAGCTCTTTAATATCCACCTTGAAGCCACATTTTATATCCTTGAACCACACAATATAAACTAAAGCATGTTTTAGTGTAGACTTTTTGTCACAACAAGACTGCAACCTATAGTAACAACTATAAACAGAACCCCTAATGTCTACTAACAAATTTCTTCTAGTCCTAAAATGAGCCCTGTCTCTAAAAACCTAACTGAACTAGCGTTTCGGTGTGTGCAAAAGCTTTCAGGCACGCGCATTCCTTGCCCCGTTAGTTACCTGTCCTTCCAAAACCAAACTAGCAGTCAAGGACAAAAAGTCATACACCAAATGGGCATTATATTTTATGAATTGTTTTACATCTTTTTATTCTGTAAAATGTGCTAAAATTAAATTTCTTGTTTCATTGAAAATTTCTTGTTTCATTGAAACATGTATATTGTATGTCCAGAAGTTGCTACCTACATTATGAACACCTACAGAATGCCTGCTAGACTGTTTATTGCAGGAGAAGATGAACATCTTTTTAGTGAAGAAGGGACAACACAAGGTGATCCACCTGCTATGGGATTTTATGCATGTGGTACAATACCATTGATTGATGCAGGAAACATTGAGAGAAAAGTGACTCAGATCTGGTATGCTGATGACTCTGCTGCTGGGGGAAAACTGGAAGAAATGAGGAAATGGTGGGATAACCTCTGCATTAAAGGACCACTTTTTGGTTACAACCCTAAATCTTCCAAGACATGGGTGATAGTCAAGCCTGAGCATGAAGAGAAGGCAAGAAACTTGTTCCCAGATGTCAATGTGACAAGTATTGGTCGACGATATCTGGGCAGCTTTATCGGAACTGATGAAGGAAAAGGGGCTTTCATCGAGGAAAAAGTTCAAGAATGGTGTCGTGATCTTAAACAATTAAGTGATATAGCATCAAGAGAACCTCAAATAGCATACAGTGCATACATGTATGGGCTTAGTAAAAGATGGAACTATGTGTGCAGAACTACCCCAGGAGTTGCAGATAGGCTCACTCCTCTGGAACAAGTAACACGCGATGAGTTTATTCCAGCTATCATCAACAGGCTGTTTAGCTGCACTGATGAACTAAGGAACATGATGGCTCTACCACCAAGATATGGAGGATTGGGTATACCAGTTATGATGGACATGGCAGAGCCACAAAACCCCTTAAAGAAGCTATTCTCAAGCAGGTAGACAACTACACAGAGGACTGGAGAGTAAGCAAAGGAGTGAAAACTGAGATAACAACTGAACGAAATCTCTTCTATCGACAAAAACAAGCGGAAATACGCCAGGAGCTCGAGTCAACACCACTGGCAAATTTGATGTTCCAACTAGCTGCTGAGAAAGGGGCAAGTGCTTGGTTAACAGCACTACCTTTAAAAGAGTATGGATATCTGATGAACAAACAACAGTTCTCAGACGCATTAGCTCTCAGGTACAGCCTGAACTTAAAGGACAGCCCTAAGACATGTACGTGTGGCCAAAAGTACTCAGCAAACCATGCGCTCATCTGCAAACTCGGTGGATATGTGTCACTGCGGCACAACTCGCTGAGAGACACCTTTGCTGAACTAATGAGAACTGTGAAATGCAAGGATGTGCAGACTGAGCCAGTTCTTCTTCCAGTTGATGGTCTGAAGTTGCCTAAGGGAACAGTACTTGGAGACCAAGCTAGGCTGGACATTTCTGCAAGATCGATTTGGAATGCTTCAGAGAGGGCATATTTTGATGTAAGGGTATTTCATGCCCCAGCCCCCTCCAATGCAAGCAAATCGATCCCAGCAATGTACCAGTCCCATGAAAATGAGAAAAAGCGATGTTACAACGCAAGGGTTCTTGAAGTGGAGAAAGGAAGCTTCACACCTATAGTGTTCTCGACTTCTGGTGGAATGGGTAGTGAAGCTGAAAGACTGGTAAAAAAGCTGGCCAGTAAGATGGAGTACCACACTGGCCAGAGGTACTCGGATGCTGTAGGTTACATCAGAAAGCGCCTTCGCTTTGAAATCCTAAGAACAACAGTGATTTCTCTCCGTGGAGACAGAGGTGCGAGAAAAAACATTGTTAATATAAACAGTCTAGATCTTAACTTGGAGCCACAAGGCCAAGGGTAATTTTTGAGTGTTTAGGGAATTTTTAATATTCTTAAAGGTTTGATTTTATATAGGGTCATTGCTATATTATGTGTATATTGTTTGAATAATTTTATTCTTAAAAAAATATAACCTTATTGAAGCTTTTAAGGTTATTAATGCTATGACTGATTATGGTTCAGACTTGTTCAGACCAAGCAGATCAGACCTCTTAATCTGGTTTCATCCAATAGATGTAGTAAAAGTGTGACAAAGGTCAAGAATATCCAGAAGTCTTTTCTCCCGGAGCGAGTTATTCCATATTGGAACAAACTCCCTCCGGACGTCAAGAACTCTGTGACAGTTTTAGGTTTTAAAATTAAATTAGAAGGATATAAGATAGATATGATTTCTAAAAGTATTACAAATGATTGCTTTTTTTGGAATGTTTCTAATGAAGTTTTAGTAAGAATTGAGGGAGCCAGTTATGTCAGTAATAAAGAGAAACATAACAATTATCTTTGGTTCCATCCTTATGTGGCAAAGAAGCGTTTTATAAATCTTTATTCCACTGGGAAGTTTTAAAAATAGGATAATGTTTTTGATGAGATTGTTTTTAAATATTGTATTTGATAATTAATTAATGTTGGTGGGGAAATATTTATTATATATTTTTTCACACAGTGCGATGATAGTTTGTAGACATGTGTGATGATGTGATGTCATAAATTTTACTTTACTTTACTTTGCATATATATAGTTTGAAAATATTTCTTTATATCATCTTTCAAATGTATAATGAAATACAGCATATACCAAAGTTCACTGATGAATATCCACAAACTTAACCGATAAGACGAAATATTGCATTGGCATTATTGTATTGACCGAAATCCAGTTGTCCAATTATTCAATTCAATATTTTTGTGGTTCTTACATTTTATTTTAATGTCGGAAAATATCAGTCGGTGATTATTTTCAATTGATAAGATTAAACGTTGTAATCTTTATTCGTATTTTATGAATAGATAATAACATATTTGTAAATTATTTGAGTAGTACTGGGCCGCGCGGCGCACAGAATCTTAACGGGTGATACTCGAGTCCAACTCGGCGCGCGTCCTGGTAGGTTATAAACCTATTGACCATTGTTAATGGTCTGGCCCGGCGCGCGCTACTTCGTAGCACTTGCCGTCGGGCAAGAAAGCGGCGCGCGCTACTTAAAAGAAATTTAGACGAGTAACATCCGTCAAATAAACCTACAACGAGATCGTGATAAGATTTGTTCATGTTATTGGTACAAAATCTATGCCAAAAAAGCTACATTAAAATTTGACTTTTAGCCAAAAGCTGTTAATCAATAACAAGTATTTTAATGGTCAATATAATGAAAACAATAATGTCCAACAAACAATATTTAAATTTAAAAGTTTAGCATTTTAATTTAAATTTGAAATTTGTTTTTTGTATTCACTTAAATCCATTTTAACATAAATAAGTAAATCCATTGACTGTTGACCATGTCAATAATTTGTTGAGCTTGTAACTGTACGTTGATATTGCATATCATAGCAAAAAGTATTATTTTATGCGCGGCGCAGCCCAAAATTTAAAATGCTGTGCTAGTTTCTCGATGTTATTTTTTGTTAAATTAATAAATATTAAAACACAAACTATTTTGTGCCGTTTAGCGGTATAGTGCAATTCACTAGGACCAATAGGCCAATTAGCAAAAAGGGGTTCGGAAAAGCCAGTAGTGACACTCGAGACCTCAATTTTATCGAGGGTGCACTGGGCCGGGCCTTTTGAGCTGCCATCTTTCAGCTTCTGTTGATTGAAATTAATGACGATTCAAGTTGAGATTACCTGGGGACCCCAGGCTATTATGTTTATAAACTTGCTCTAACCAGAGCCCTCTCGTGAAACAAGCGCGTCATGCAGTACGCATATACACATGGCTATGTGAATTTATAAACATAGCCTGGCGTAATTGAACGTTCTGATCTAGGCGCGTTTGTGCGATTTTATAATCTACCAAAATAGGTTTATCAGTATACCAAACAAATAGTTATTTCTGTAGATAAGTTCCACCAACAAGAGTGCTGCGGTCCGCCCGCTCACATAGTCACTTGTTAGACTCCGCCACAGCCAAGCGACTAATAGTGAGGAGTTGAAGATATGTATAATCTGTAATAAAGATCAAAATTCATATTTATATTTCTTAAAATTTATATTTCTTAAAATTTACAGTTATTGAAATTTATATTCCTTAACAAACAACTGCGTTTATAACCCCTTTTCCAAAAGTTGTAGACTAGGAACAGTGAAATTACTTGGGTTTCTTTCACAAATCAGGGATTTTAACGACTTTTAGGCCAGTTACAACCCCCACAACCCTTTATTGAATCCAACCCTTACCAGGGTGTCAGAATTCATCAGTCCTCTATCTGTCATCTCTGGCATTTCATTAACATTTCATTGAGCAAGCCCGGAAAAGTGCTCATCTGTTGTAAATGGCCAACGAAAATTTGGTTTAAACATAAATTGAACAACAGTCATTGCTCTTATTAGAGGAGAAAGAGGGTTGAAAAGTTAATAGTGTAGTAAAAATAGCAGACTTAGATATAAATTTAGAGCCAATAAATTGAATTGGCTACTTTTACTACTTAAAATTTACTCAGATTTTTATATATAATTTGTATATAGGGTCATTGTGATATTATGTATATATTGTTTGAATTTATATCTTCGTTAAAACAGAAATTATGCATGTGGTGTAAAATCGTTAAATCAGTGTTGTAATGAAGGGCGCCATCTTAGGGGGCGCAAAATCCTCGTTTGAATGTGGGACGATTTTGAAAAAATTAACTGAGGTACTAGCAAAACTGTGCGTTTTGCTCTAGAAACACTTTTTTGGGAGATTTTACTGGCGTACTTTAAGGTAAATGGTATAGAACTTGAAGTATCTGCACAGGAAAAAGATTTGGGGGTTATTACCCATAACTCTCTACTTTGGAACGAACAGATCAAAGCATGTATCGCTAAGGCAAATCGTATGATTTGTTGGATTGTAAGGAATTTAGTTATTAGAAAAAAGTTGTTATGATTGCTATATATAAAGCTTTAATAAGACCTCATCTTGAGTATTGTGTCCAATTGTGGAATCCACCCGCAGCTCATGGAAGTTGGGGGACTGTTTTGGAGATGGAGAGCGCCCAGAGGCGGTTTACCGGTCTGATTGATTCCAATCTACAGCCGTATATTGGAAATCCTACGGCAGAGCGGCGAATACGTCACGGGGATCTCATTGAAGCTTTTAAGGGGGGGGGGGGGTTCACCCTGATTTTTTTGTGAAACTTGGTTTCGAGATAGCAGTTGACCAACAAACTAGGACCAGTGACCAAACTTTTGAGGGGGTTCCGAACCCCAACCGCCAAACGGTGCCCGCGGGGCAGCCACGCCCATATTTGGTCCAAATTAGGCCCAATTTAGCCAAATACCCTGAACATGCCCAAAATCCAGATTTTAGGTGCTCTACTTGTAGCTAGTGGTTCCCTGAACTCGTATATGAATTTTCATCAAGATCAGACAAAAAATGACTGATTTATGAGCAAAAAACCATATGACCATATTTGGGCATACGCACCAAATTTGATCGATTTTGGCCCATAAATTGGTGAAATTTCAATATTTTTGAATGAAACCAACTTTATATGGAAGGTAAGCCTATACTACACATTATCTATGATTATCAGCTCAGTATCTACCTAATTGTGGATTCTATGTTCAAATAATCGCAAAAAATGAACAAAATTGCCCATATCTCAGTTCGCAATATTTGCAAAACTGACTTCGCTCAAAACAATAGAACTCAATAGGGTGTCAATATTTTTTCATGAAATTTTCAGAATCAACGTAGAATTGTCTCATGACCTTAAGTTTTGGGACAGAATTTTGAGTTAGGCCTTTAAAAAAATTTGGCGGCCAAATTCCAGTTTGGTCCTAGTTTGTTGGTCAACTGCTATCTCGAAACCAAGTTTCACAAAAAAATCAGGGTGAACCCCCCCCCCCCCCCCCCCCCCCTTAAAGTAACAAGTAGGTTAACTGATTATGGATCGGGGATGTTTAGAACTGGCAGATCCGGTCTTAATCTTGTTGCAAGCAATAGATGCAGTTGAAGTTTAACTAAAGTAAAGAATATCCAGAAGTCTTTTCTCCCGGAGCGAGTTATTCCATATTGGAATAAACTCCCTCCCAACGTCAAGAACTCTGTGACAGTTTTAGGTTTTAATAAGAATTGAGGGAGCCAGTTATGTCAGTTATAAAGAGAAACATAACAATTATCTTTGGTTCAATCCTAATGTGGGAAAGAAGCGTTTTGTAAATCTTTATTCCACTGGGAAGTTTTTAAAATAGGATAATGTTTTTGATAAATTTGAAAAATATTGTATTTGATAAATAATTAATGTTGGTGGGAAATATTTATTATATTTTTTTTCACATAATGGGGGGGGGGTGACATGTCTCCAATGTCTCCCGCACCTTATCTTTTCGAAAAAGACAAAGAAATTGGAGACATTGGAGACATTGGAGACATTGGAGACACAGCTTTTGGAGACATTGGGAATATTGGGGACATAATATGGATATTAGGGGGATCATGTTTTTTGTCCGTTTGGTACCCTATATTTTCAAAACGGACAAAAAATAGAGCAGACAAAAACGGACAAAAAATAACAAAATGGCAATAACATTTAGATGCTTCCTCCTCCTCCTCCTCCTCCTCCTCCTCCTCTTCCTCCTCCTCTTCCGCCTCCTCCTCAGTCCTCCTCAGTCGTTCTCCTCCTCCTCCTGGCTCCTCTTCCTGGCTCCTCCTCCTCCTCCTCCTCTTTATCCTCTTCCTCTTCCTCCTCAATCATCAGTCCTCCTCATCCTTCTCGTCAGTCCTCCTCCTCCTAAGTCCTCTTTAAGTCCCCCTCCTCCTCAGTCCTCCCCCAGTCCCCCTCCCCCTCCTCCTCCTATTCAGTCCTCCTCCTCCTCTTCAGTTCTCCTCAGTCCTCCTCCTTCTCAGTCCTCCTCCTGAGTCCTTTTCCTGAGTCCTCCTCCTGAGTCCTCCTGAGTCCTCCTCCTTCTCCTCCTCCTCCTCCTCCTCAGTCCTTCTCCTCCTCCTCAATCATCAGTCCTCCTCATCCTTCTCGTCAGTCCTCCTCCTCCTAAGTCCTCTTCAAGTCCCCCTCCTCCTCAGTCCTCCCCCAGTCCCCCTCCCCCTCCTCCTCCTATTCAGTCCTCCTCCTCCTCTTCAGTTCTCCTCAGTCCTCCTCCTTCTCAGTCCTCCTCCTGAGTCCTTTTCCTGAGTCCTCCTCCTGAGTCCTCCTGAGTCCTCCTCCTTCTCCTCTTCCACCTCCTCCTCAGTCCTCCTCAGTCGTTCTCCTCCTCCTCCTGGCTCCTCTTCCTGGCTCCTCCTCCTCCTCCTCCTCTTCTTTATCCTCTTCCTCTTCCTCCTCAATCATCAGTCCTCCTCATCCTTCTCGTCAGTCCTCCTCCTCCTAAGTCCTCTTCAAGTCCCCCTCCTCCTCAGTCCTCCCCCAGTCCCCCTCCCCCTCCTCCTATTCAGTCCTCCTCCTCCTCTTCAGTTCTCCTCAGTCCTCCTCCTTCTCAGTCCTCCTCCTGAGTCCTTTTCCTGAGTCCTCCTCCTGAGTCCTCCTGAGTCCTCCTCCTTCTCCTCCTCCTCCTCCTCCTCAGTCCTTCTCCTCCTCCTCCTCCTCCTCCCTCTCAGTCATCCTCCTTAGTCATCTTCCTCAGCCATCCTCCTCAGCCATCCTCCTCAGCCATCCTCCTCAGCCATCCTCCTCAGTACTCCTCAGTCCTCCTCCTCAGTCCTCAGTCCTCATCCTTCTCCTTAGTCCTCCTCCTCCTCAGTCCTCCCGAGTCCCCCTCCTTCTCCTATTCACTCCTCCTCCTCCTCCTCAGTTCTCCTCCTCAGTCATCCTCCTCAGCCATCCTCCTCAGTACTCCTCAGTCCTCCTCCTCAGTCCTCAGTCCTCATCCTTCTCCTTAGTCCTCCTCCTCCTCAGTTCTCCTCAGTCCTCCTCCTTCTCAGTCCTCCTGAGTCCTCCTCCTCCTCTTCCTCCTGAGTCCTCCTCCTGGGTCCTCTTCCTCCTAGGTCCTCCTCTTTCTCCTTCTCCTCAGTCCTTCTTCTCCTCCTCCTCCCTCTCAGTCATCCTCCTCAGCCATCTTCCTCAGTACTCCTCAGTCCTCCTCCTTCTCAGTCCTCCTCAGTCCTCTTCCTGAGTCCTCCTCCTGAGTCCTCCTCCTCCTGAGTCCTCCTAAGTCCTCCTCCTGGGTCCTCCTCCTCCTAGGTCCTCCTCCTTCTCCTCAGTCCTTCTCCTCCTCCTCCTCCCTCTCAGTCATCCTCCTCAGTCATCCTCTTCAGCCTCAGCCATCCTCCTCAGTACTCCTCCTCATCCTTCTCCTTAGTCCTCCTCCTCCTCAGTCCTCCCCAGTCCCACTCCTCCTCCTATTCACTCCTCCTCCTCTTCCTCAGTTCTCCTCAGTCCTCCTCCTTCTCAGTCCTCCTCCTACTCCTCAGTCCTCCTCCTCCTCAGTCATCCTCCTCAGTCCTCCTCCTCCTCCTGGGTCCTCCTCCTGGGTCTTCCTGATCCTCTTCAGTCCTCTTCCTCCTAGGTCCTCCTCTTTCTCCTTCTCCTCAGTCCTTCTTCTCCTCCTCCTCCCTCTCAGTCATCCTCCTCAGCCATCTTCCTCAGTACTCCTCAGTCCTCCTCCTTCTCAGTCCTCCTCAGTCCTCTTCCTGAGTCCTCCTCCTGAGTCCTCCTCCTCCTCCTGAGTCCTCCTAAGTCCTCCTCCTGGGTCCTCCTCCTCCTAGGTCCTCCTCCTTCTCCTCAGTCCTTCTCCTCCTCCTCCTCCTCCCTCTCAGTCATCCTCCTCAGTCATCCTCTTCAGCCTCAGCCATCCTCCTCAGTACTCCTCCTCGTCCTTCTCCTTAGTCCTCCTCCTCCTCAGTCCTCCCCAGTCCCCCTCCTCCTCCTATTCACTCCTCCTCCTCTTCCTCAGTTCTCCTCAGTCCTCCTCCTTCTCAGTCCTCCTCCTACTCCTCAGTCCTCCTCCTCCTCAGTCATCCTCCTCAGTCCTCCTCCTCAGTCCTCCTCCTCCTCCTGGGTCCTCCTCCTGGGTCTTCCTGATCCTCTTCAGTCCTCTTCCTCCTCCCCTCCTCAGTCCTCCTCCTCCTCAGTCCTCCCCATCAGTCCTCAACAGTCCTCCTCCTCCTCATCCTCCTCTTGGGGCCTTTTCCTGGGTCCTCCTCCTGGGTCCTCCTTCTCCTGGGTCCCCCTCCTCCTGGGTCCTCTTCCTCCTCCTTCTCCTCCTCAGTCGTTCTCCTCCTCAATCGTTCTCCTCCTCAGTCGTTCTCCTCCTCAGTCGTTCTCCTCTTCCTCCTCCTCCTGAATTGCTGTACAGGGAATGTAATGATGGATGTAATAGTCCTTTCATCATTTAGGTGGGGGGTGTGGCACAATCATACATCTACGTCTCCAGTGTCTCCAATGTCTCCAAAAGCTTTGTCTCCAATGTCTCCAAAAGCTGTGTCTCCAATGTCTCCAATGTCTCCAGGACATGTCTCCGTACCCTATCTTTTCGA
Source organism: Bolinopsis microptera (assembly GCF_026151205.1). Lineage (NCBI taxonomy): Eukaryota > Metazoa > Ctenophora > Tentaculata > Lobata > Bolinopsidae > Bolinopsis > Bolinopsis microptera. Next base: position 7,193,087 of record NC_087082.1, on the reverse strand, counting down.
AAAAAGACCCCCCCCCCCCCCAATAATGCGATGATATTTTGTAGACATGTGTGATGATGTGATGTCATACATTTTACTTTACTCTACTTTTATTATCCTATAAAATCACTTAATTTGCTCAATTTTAGGGGGTCACATTTTCGACAGGGGGGGCCCCCGGGGGGGGGGAGGGGGCATGCTTCACATTTGAGACCTGCAAATTGTCAGATGATATACTGTTATTACTCATTCGAAGATTCCAATACATGTTTGTGCAAGTTACCTGCCTCATGCACATCCGTTTTTGACATTGGTCATTAAGTTGGTCCAGCAGCTCTATAATCACATATCAAATACTTCTCAAATTGACCTTGGTGCACACTCAATTGTATAGTACAAGTAGATAGTTATTATTTATGATTTTAACTATTTTGCTCTCAAATTTTATATTTCCAATTCAATTAATGGAACAGGGAGCTAGAGTTTTCCATTTTAGGTGTACTGTATGTTTTCGTCGATAATATTAATTATTTTGCAAAATGCCCAGCTCAGGTCAAGCTCATGGTGAAACATGTTATTGAATTGTGGTTATATTTTTCTTTTTTAAATTGCCAACATGGAAGCTTATAGATTTTATCAAGTATTTATTTTATTATATCGTCCGCCTGTTACCATCACCTCAGCTCAATTTTTGGAATCTTTTAAAACTTTTTTTAAAACGTACCTTTTCAAACTGTCCCCAGATGAACTTGAAAAACTTTATCGATAACTATTCTGGTCATACTTAATATTTTATCTTTGCATAATAAATTTAATTACCATTTTCGGGCTTTAGTATTGACGTTATATTTTCAAGCATAAGGTATCGAATCTTTTAGCTCAGTATTCATGATATTTTCTGGGATGACTAGTTCAAACACTGCTGAGTATAAGTTTTATCTTAAAAGCGGTGTTATTTAATTTCAATTTATTATTATTATTATATTTATTTCATTGTAAATAAAGGACAAAATTGAAAATTTGTTTCTAGATATTAAACTTGTTTCTCTATTCATGAAAGTTTATTGTGTAAGTATAGTTAAACATGTTAATTTATATTTTCCTACAGTACATTTGAAATGGCAGCTATTGAAGTGGAAAAAGCTGCAGCTGTTGAGGTAAGAGCGGTCTATTATTTATTATATTCTATGCTTTTCTTAATCAGTTAAACAAAAATTTCAATTAAACCAAAATTTCAATTTTATGCCATTTATTACAGAATCAACAAGTTTACAATAAATCAATAATTGATATTTAATGGAATCCTAATTCAATGTGTAGTATGGCTGTCACTCTTTGAATAGATTAGATATAGGTTGACAGGGCAAAGGAGTGTGCGTGCTGTTCGCTATTGCTCACACCAAACGACAACCTAGTTCAAGACTTGATCCAATAGATTCAAGCACCATGCAAGGTTTTAACTCTGGTAAATACAATTGGTTGCAAAGGACAAAGTTTTGTAACTACCTAATAACAACCATAAAACTAAAAATGTATTTTTTTCAGATACTGGCTTCAGCTGAAGAAAAGGTTGTGGAAGCTCCCAAAAAACACCCACTCGAAAATGCATGGACTCTCTGGTTCTTCAAGGAAGAGAAAGATAAGGATTGGATTGAATGTTACAAGAAAGTAGCATCGTTCACCACTGTTGAAGACTTTTGGGCACTCTATAACTTCATCATGCCACCCTCCAAGCTTGCAGTGAAATGTGAATACTCTGTTTTCAAGGTATAGTTCTTAATTTAAATTATTTTGTAAGTCAATTCTAATTTGAAAGTGATGATAAGATGGTATTGTAATCAGCTGAACTGTTAACCAGACAACTTAGGTACCATATTAAATCTTTAATTAATCTATTAGACACAATTTAGCACAATGTGGTAAATAAACCTTGGCTAGATAAGCTCACTTTTAAATCAGATCAGCTTCAATTTCAAGTACTTCTAGTAATTTCAAGTAATTTCAAGTACTTCAATGTGTCATTTTAATTCAGCTTTTTTCAGATTCACGTCTTGAAAAAATATTTCTCGGTCATTCTAAAATTTGATTATGTTAATTGCGGACAACTCGATGCCTTCCAAAAAGATGTGTTAACTTGTTAAATTGCTTGAGACCCGACAACCTGAAGTTCCTTTCCTTTAGGAGGGGATTCAGCCCATGTGGGAGGATAAGCGAAATTTAAAGGGAGGTAGATGGGTGTACGCTGCTCAAAAAACGATGTCATTAGACAAGCAGTGGATGGAAATGGTAAGATTTCTTTCTCCTTTTTATTGTAATTGTACGCATATCTATTTTAGGAGGGGATAAGCCCTATGTGGGAAGACCCACGGAATTGTAAGGGTGGAAAATGGCGCTACAACGTTCAGCAAAAGCACCAAGGCAGCCTTGATGATAATTGGAAGGAAATGGTGAGAAAAGGTTTTGTTTCTCAAAGCGTGTGTGATAAGTGACAAGTAATGAACAAACTTTTATGCAAACTGCCATGCTTTTACTAGCTGCATCGTGAAATTGCAAATTTTGAAGTATTGAAGGATTTAGCAAATGATCTATGGGCAAGATTCTTGGGCTACGTCCTCTTATGGATTATTGATAAGAAATCCGTAAGAAATTGAGAACTTTTAATTACATAATTGGTTCCTGTCATTATCATGCTGACTATGATGCTGCATGTATTTTGTTTTTACATTTGCATGTAATCTTCTGCATTTGAAAATCAGAAATTCGTTAAATATTTTGTATCTAATTTGGTCACCTGCAGTTGATGAGCATGGCTGGGGAACAATTTGACGAGTATTCAAATGAGGTGAATGGAGTAGTACTACAGCGACGAGCAAGGAACGACAGATTAGCTATATGGGTAGCAGACACTAACAATCTGAACTCAGTGCAGAGCATCGGGTACGAATTATCCTGTTCCTTGGCGTGTTATCATTAATACCACTAATTCTGTTTTACTGAAGTTTAAATGTGTACTATTTGTCAGTGTCGTGATGTGGTTTTGATTTTGCTGTGTCGAATATGGTGTTATTTATTGATTCATTTTTAGACTGAAGTTCAAGAACACCCTGGGGCTACCTTCTAACATAAACATCCATTATGAGGTAAAAATTATTATTCATTTTTTTTTTACTCAAATATAATTCTTATGAACGGCCGATATCTTCTGTGATTTTCGATTCGTTTTGACCGTCATAATTAATAATCTATGTATAATACTCCAGTAACAGGTATTATTTCAGTCCCACGCAGATGCTCAGACCAAAGCATCCAGTCACAAGTTCTCTCTGAAGCTATGATTCGAAATAACTCCAATTTAATGTTGATGTTGATAATTTTCTATACAATTTTATCATTGCACAGAGGGTATTGTAAAAGATAAATTTGGTGAAATTGTTTACCTCAATTTAATGTTATTTGTTGACACGTCATCTAATGTTTGTAAGTTATTTGAAACATTTCCTTGTTTAAAATGGAATTAAAAGCTGTTTTATTACGAGTATTTTCCTATTGCAAGTCAAATTTTAGATCTGTTCAAATTTTAATTCTGGCATAATAAGCGCAAGCATTTAATTGTAAGTCAGAAGATGCCAGTCAATGTTACATTAAATAAGGCCCAAAAATACATTTGCATTATACGTAAGTGATCAGAACGAACATTTCTACTTTCATTTCTATTACCTTTTGGGAGTTCTAATTTATCAATTGCAGGTCAAGGCTCGGTGTTTAAATATGGATGGGTACAAAATTGGTGATATAAGCAGCTTCCTCAACGCTAGTTCCACTGTTGACCAGAAACCTGCCAATGATTTATTTGCAGCTGCTGCTCCGGCTGTAGTGGCTGTTGAGGAAGTTTATGCTCCAAAACCAGATTCTGTTCCAGGGAAACGTCCTAAAAAGAATAAAAGCATCGAAGCTGAGCCAGAAGAACCAAAATTCCCCCAGCTCTCTCCTGAAGAGCAGCTAGAAGTAAATAAACGAACTCTTTTTGTCGGAAATCTCCCTGTAGGGTTAAAACGGAAGCAGCTTCGAAAATTATTTGCAGACTTTGGTAAAATACAGAGTTTAAGATTTAGATCTGTTGCAATAAGTGACCTGAAACTTGGCCGGAAAGTTTGCCTGAAAACAAATAAAATCAACGAAAATGCAACCAGCAAGAATGCTTACATTGTTTTTGAGCACGAGGAGTGTCTTGATAAAGCCTTGGCTAAGAACGGTTCAGTAGTTAATGATCTTAACATCAGAGTGGATAAAGTAGTCAAGTCAAAGAAGGAAGTAAAAGAGGATACTAAAAACTCAATATTTCTGGGCAACATTCCATTTGCAGCAACTGATGAGGATATTAGAGCTGCTCTCGCACAATGTGGTGACATTGAGTATGTACGACTATTACGTGATGCTAAGACTAATATTGGGAAAGGAATTGGTTATGTTAAATTTGTGGATTCGGCAGGTGTTATGTTTGCAATGAAAATCAAAGATAATGTAGAAGTAAATGGGAGAAAATTGAGAATCCAGCGCTGCAAGTCGAAATTAACTCTGGAAAACACACAGAAAGCTAAAGAACTGAAGTCGAAAAAGAATGAAGAATCCCAGAATAGTTTTAGAGGAAGAAAGTCTAAGAGTAGTGATAAGGAAGTTTTTGCTGGGAAATCGCTAAGTCACGGAGCAAGAAATTTGACCCTAATAGAAGACCCAAACCAAAGACTCAAAAGCCGATGTCAAAACAGAAATTTGATAAGAAAGTTAATAAAACTTCGAAGAAAGGAGGAGTTGTTGCAACTAAGGGGAAGAAAGACAAGCAATGATCATGATAATTGTTCCAAATTTTAGCTTAACAATTCACAATAAAACTTTTGGTTGGGTTTCATGATGGACTGCCTCTGCTTTTTGGTCTACTTTGATCAGCTTTTTTAGAATATTTTAAGGCTGGAAGTCTGCTTACTCCATCATATTTTAATTTATTAAATTTCAGATTGAGCAAGGTTTATGGTTTCTTTTACAATTTTTGTCAATCATAACTTTTTAAGTGACTACTTTGTGGGCATTACATTTGTTTACTCAAGACCCCCCGACCCCCCACCCCCTTCAATACGCACAGAGCGTGAACTCTGTTCAATCAATCATCAAAACGTTAACATGGCAATACATTTGAACATAAATTCCAGTTAGTTGTTTCTATTATCTGTTATCTATTATATGTTTCGCACTATAACTAACATTTTTGCCACAGTAGTCATGGCTTTAGCCGCAACAAGGAGAACCAATGTAAGTACATTAATTAAAATACATCATTATACTAGGTACATGGTACTACATCATGTAGTACCATGTACCTAGCATTGTCCTCTGGCATTTTGTCCATATTTTAAAATACTTTTTAAGGAGCTATATTATTATTGTAATATTACTGTCATTGCATTTTATGTACTTTTAAATGTTCTTAACCTAAAACCCCGTTATTCCCAGGTTCGTTTACCACCAGAAGTTAACAGAATCCTATACGTCAGAAATCTGCCGTACAAAATCACAGCAGAGGAAATATACGACATATTTGGAAAATATGGTCCAATCAGACAAGTCCGAGTGTAAGTTTAATAGAAGCGGTTTTAGATTGTCGTGAAATAATAGTAATTAATTAATAATAATAATATTTATGATAACAATAATGATATTGCAGTGTTGTACGTGGGATTAGCTGACTAAATAGCTGATAAAGTACAGGGTATCATCATAATACTCAATCATAAATACTGGCCCAACTAAATAGTGAATAGACGTGTTATAATATTATGAATTTTTGACAGCTTTAAATTTCAGTGGAGTGAACCCAGAAACGAAAGGGACAGCATTTGTAGTGTACGAAGATATATTTGACGCTAAGAATGCTTGTGACCACTTGTCAGGGTTTAACGTGTGTAACAGATACCTTGTTGTCTTATATTATCAATCTACTAAGGTAATTATTATTAACAGATACCTTGTCTTATATTATCAATCTGCTAAGGTAATTATTATTATTTATATTATCAATCTACTAAGGTTGTTATTATTATCTTTTAAATGCTGTTGATATTTAGCTTTTTTAAAACTTGAGGTCATCACTTTGTCTGCCCGTCCCAGAGAACAGATACGCAATGATCTGTTTTCTAGCTCTAGCTCACCGATTTGTTGGTGTTACGACGTGCATCATACTAGGCCTCCTATGTAACAAAGTTGTTTAAATTGAATTGAATTGAAGAAAATAACATTTGTGATCTGACATTTCAATTAATCCTTTGCTTAACAGAAGACTTTTACCTCAGCTGTACCAGAAAGTAGATGCTGAAAAGAAACAAGCACAGTTGGACGCTGCAAAGAGAAAGTACGGCGTGGACGGTATTGCTAAGTAAAGATAGAGTTATCTACTTTTAATTTAATTTGATGAGCAGGACAATCTAGCCGAGTCAATTATAATTCAGAGACGTTGCTGATTATTCAGGAAATTAAGATGAAAGTAAAAGCTTCGCCATGGCCTACAAGTTTTGATTTTCATGATCCAAATGACATCATACAATATACTGAACGTCTCTGTGAAATACTATATGAGAAGTAAACATTGCTTTAAACTTGACTCGATCTTTCGCCCTAGTACTTTTCTATCTTATTTATGCAATATATAGGTTTATTTAACCGAATTATGTACCTGTCATTGCAAACTTCTTATTTTATTCACCTTGCCCGAATGTCAGAATAATTTGTTTCCTTGATTTAATAATGTATCTTCAAACTTAAAACTCAAATTGTGATAATAAGGATTCGATATTATACGATCAATATTATAATCAAATATCCTCAAATACCCAAATTTACATTTTAGTTACCTTCAATCTTACACTTTAAAAGATACCACAGAGGTTGTACTTTCTCTCCAGTCCTCAGTTTCAAATACCTACAAAATAATGTAACGAAGTGTGTTAAATATATAAAAAGGAGCAAGATGGCGACGAAAGCGTTAGCAAAGTCTCTAGGTCTCGTCTCCAACCCTCTCCTCCAGCGGCAACACCACCCCAGAAAACGAACTCAGCTATTCCAGTACCTCATAGTGCTAGACTTCGAGGCAACATGCTGGAAAGACAAACAAAACCAACCATCCCCCGGGGAGATCATAGAGTTTCCAGCTGTACTGTTAGATTGTAACACCGGTAAAGTAGAGGACACATTCCACCAGTACGTGATGCCTGTGGAGAGCACTACTCTCTCTGACTTCTGTAGAAATCTAACAGGAATATCACAAGAAACTGTCAGCCAATCAGATCCACTTCCCGCTGTCATGAAACTGTTCAGTGACTGGGTAAAGTCAGTGTGTGCTGCTAGAAACATCCTTATAAACTCCACTACCGAGCAACCAGGTAAACATCACGCTACGTTTGTCACATGGAGTGACTGGGATCTAGGAACACAACTACTCTACGAGTGTAAGAGGAAGTCAGTGTTCCGTGCTTCCCACTTTAACGCCTGGATTGACTTACGCTTGGTGTACAGGAAGTACTATAAATCTAAACCTCAGGGATTAAATGGAGCTCTGGAGGAGAGAGGGATGATGTTTGTTGGGAGGGAACACTCCGGTATTGATGATGCAAAGAACACAGCTAGGCTTGTTTTTAAGATGATCTGTGATGGTCACTGTTTCAGAGTAACTAAAACAATCCAGGGTAAACAGGTGATGTCAGTGAAACCTGCTACCATCTCTAAACCGAACACAGTTATCACTAAACCTCCCTGTCCTTTTAAAACCACTATAACTCCTCCTCTTTGTAAGTGTGGAACAGCGTCTACTAGGAAACAGATACTGAATGGGGGGCCGCATCACGGTAGATATTATTTTACTTGTAAGAGCAAGTCTTGTAACTTTTACTCTTGGGAAAGTGTTGTAATTCAACTCAATAAAACTCACACGGAACACAGGGGGATCAGGTACTAAACGGAACACAGTAATGGCTGGTAGATAGAATTTATATCAGGATTAATATTATTATTTTGTTAGGATTAAATCCGATTGAAGTTTCTTAAGTGCCTAATATTTTGTCAATAAAGTGTATTTTATTTGAATTTGCTGTTAAATTTGCTATTGTAAGTTAAATTATACGGCTGACATTACAATTGCTGTATTACTATCAGTTCTTTAGTGATACCTTAAATAACCACGGCTCTTATTTCCGTCCATTTTCTTGTCGGAACTACGAATTATCAGAACTACGAAATATTCAAGATCCGCGACTCATTTATTACATTCTTGTGAACTACATTAATGAAACTGATTTCTGAAGTCAATTACCTAGACTAAGTTAATTACCTAGACCAAGATAAACTTTAAATTTCAAATTATCTTTATCAGTTATCCTATAGGTAGAGATAATGAACTGATTGGAATGTAGAGAATGTGATGGCTGCTGCTGAGCTTAAGAAGTTTACTTCTCTTTTCATCAAAAATCAAGAGCAAGGTAAGTTAGGTACAATACAACAATAGGTTCAATAGGTAGGAACAACGCTAAAACAAGCGCGGGCTGTTACAAACGCCGCTTCAATATTAACATTGTATTGTAAAACAGCTGATATTCCCCTTGTTTTAAAGACTCGTTTTAAATAGAATATTTTAAATATCCCTCATATCTTACTCTCCCTCAAGATCCTGACACAGTAGAATTACTCCCCCTTGAACCTGAACCCTCTTCCTCTGCCACCATGTCAAACGAAGGGGGATCAGGCTACAACTCCTGGATACCTAATGTTTGGAACAATGCGGTCCAGGAGGACCCGTGGATGCCAGCCATGACAAAGCAACAGCGCCTCATGGGTTTCATGGCATTCCTGCTAGGGGGGTGGCTTTGTTTCGGACTCTCCATTATCTACATCCCCTTCATCCTGATAAAAGCTAGAAAATACGTCCTGTTATTCTCTCTAGGAAGTGTGTTTACTCTGGGTAGTTTCTCAATGTTGTGGGGCCCCTGGAACCACCTTGACCCACCTGCTCAAGAGAAACAGACTACCTTTCACTGTCTCCTACTTCTCTACCCTCTTCCTTACTATCTACACTGCTATGGTTATGAAGAGCACTGTATTGACTGTTCTGTGTGCTGCTGCCCAGTTTGTCGCTCTTATGTGGTACGTGTTTAGTTATGTACCTGGAGGTGTCACTGGACTTAAGTTCTTTACTAAGTTATTTTCTAGAGCTGTGCTGAAGAAGGCTCAAAGTACCTTGCCTATATAGATTACAGATCAGAGTAAAATTAAGTTTGTTTTCATCATAGGAGCATGCTGTGGTTTAACTTGCATGTTTGATAGGGGTTGACTGTTGAGACATAAGTTTATCAAATATATTGCATGATTGTTGTTTAAACATAATTTAATTTTGGTAATAAATTATTTGACTGTACTACTAAACTGTTAACCCCAGTGACATAAATTTAAAAAGGGACTAGGAATCCAGTCTGGAAAGAAAAAACGGCTACCATATATTTTTAAAACGACTACCATAAATTTTTCGGCCGCTCCGCGGCCGGATAACGATTTCATTTTACTTTGCTAGTTATATTACAGAGGTTTAGTTATTCATTAGTATAGTTATTAATTCATTAGTATAGTTATTCATAATTGCCAAAAGATTGTGAAAGAATTCCTTTCCGGGGCTCGAACTCGCGATCTGCTAGTGTAGTCCTGACGGATTATCCAACTAAGCTACGATTCCATGTACGCTATTGTAATATTTACATATAGATATTCGCGCGTTCCTGCAACTACCATACTACCATACTACCAAACAGTCCATACTACCATACTGGTAGTAGGAAAATCTTGGATCCTGACAGGGATATCTTGGATTATTTGGTAACGCGCAAGTTAAGCGCAAGAACTAGGAATCTGCTGGGAATCTGGCATTTGCGCTCGAATCGAACATCTTCTCGGATAAATATAGAATTAAAGTACAGTGCGCGGCGTTACAGTGTGTAACAACCGAGACCGACTATTTAAAGTTGATTTAATAATTTTGTTGACAAAAATTAGTCGGCGTGGCTATGGAAATTAATATGGCTAGGAATTAGATTCTTAGATTCCTCACTTTATGTCACTGGGCTGTTAACGTTGCGCTAATGACGATTAATTTCGTCTTAACACAGTATAATATAATCAGTTTTAGTTAACTAAATTTGTGATTGTTTTGCACGCTGTTTTGAAGTTTTACATATAAATAATAGAAGTGATTGTACATTGCAATTGTATATTTCATATCAGAAGAATCTATATTCCAAAATTTACTTTGTAGTTCATTGTCCATAATTAAATATCCAATATCATTTTAGTCAAACTTCATTATTGAAATTTAAACGTTGTACGATTTTGAAAAAAATATGAAAAATTGTCTGATCGTTTTATCTGCTATTTCATTTTACCCTAATAAAGTTGATTCACTATAATGGGTATAATTCACTATTATAATTCGAAAGATTATTTCTGTATGTACGACCGCCCACGTGCAAATTATATGAGAAATAGGAAGTTAGGTAAAAACCAAAAGGTTGCATAGCAACGGTGTTGTAATGCGCACGTGCACGTGCAAAGATTTTTGAAACGGCATTTTGATCGGTTGTGTGGTAATTTAAAGTGTCTCACATTTAAATCGGCTGTATCTTCTGTTGGGATGAATATTTTTTTGATGCGATTAAAACTTTCTTTCGAAAGAACACTATTAGCTTCATCCCTGTTACCACGGGCTTTTTAGTTCACTATAATTCACTAATCACTATAATTCACTATAGATAAGAGATCTGAGGCTGATAAAATGACTACAAAACAACCCCTCTTCAACCTAGACAAAGATAAAATAGACGAGCTGTATAAACATGGAGCATTCCTTATTGTTGATGATATGCCTCAAGGTACTGGCAGTTAACATTTCCTAATCTGTCTTATCACGTGATATACTTCTTGAGATAACGACTGTTCTGGAAAATTCCGATATTGTTATTGTAGTTAACTTAATAGCAAGAACCTACATTTTACATTTCTAAGTGGCCAATTTTCTACTGTAAATACTATATTTTAAATAATCCCAGAGAATACGTGTGATTCCACTGTAAGACTACAACATATAACAACAGGTACAGAGTTTGGGGTGGACTACGCTAGCTGGTCAATAGGACCCAAGTTCAGGGGCCTCAAGATGATACCACCAGGCCTACACTTCATATTCTACAGTGCTGTCAGTAAGGAGGGGACTGTGGCTCCTAGAACGGGATTCTTTCACTGTTTTAAAGAGAAAGAGGTAGGTTCCAAATCGTCTTCCAGAGGTAAACTGTGTGCATTGTCCTACATAATGTTCTGTAGTAATACTAAATTATTTTTAATTCAGATCGTGGTTAAAAGATACGACACTCTACAAGAGACAATACTAGATAGTGATACCCAGTACCAACCCAAATGTATTGATACAATGTTAGCTCCATATCCTTACCAGCACTATCAGAGGTTCGTTATCTTTAAGGGTCCTTGTGTGACGTCATAACACGTGGTGTGACGTCATAACACATGATGTGACGTCATAACACGTGGTGTGACGTCATTACCCAAATGTATTGATACAATGTTAGCTCCATTATATCCTTACCAGCACTATCAGAGGTTCGTTATCTTTAAGGGTCCTTGTGTGACGTCATAACACGTGGTGTGGCGTCATAACACGTGGTGTGACGTTATAACACGTGGTGTGACGTCATAACACGTGGTGTGACGTCATAACACGTGGTGTGACGTCATTACCCAAATGTATTGATACAATGTTAGCTCCATATCCTTACCAGCACTATCAGAGGTTTGTTATCTTTAAGGGTCCTTGGTTTACACTTAACCTAATACTTATAGAATTATATTCTTAACAGCTGACCATGTTAGACATATTTTAACATGTATTAGACGTTAAGGTGGACCTCCATTATATTTTTTATGGAAATATGGTATATTACTCACATTAAGTGTGTCCATCACAAGAATCCATTCAATAAAGCACTTAAACACGGGGGCTGTATGTTATACTGTGTACACTGTACAGCATACTGTAAGAGCTTTAATGACAATGTGCAGTTTATAGACGTTAGCCGTCAAGGTGGACGTACCCTCCATGTCGTCAATTTTAAGGTAGAGCGGGTGCCTCACAACCATAGTAACCATAGTAACTATAGTAACCATAGTAACTATAGTAACCATAGTAACTATAGTAACCATAGTAACTATAGTAACTATAGTAACCATAGTAACCAAGTAAGATAACACATGTATTAATGTTATTGTATCAGATGGTGCAGTCTAACAACCCACGTGACCTCGACAACAGTAACACGTGTGCAGCCCCAATGTAAACTGATACAAGCTGCCACGCCCCTGCTTACCAATCCGGACGCCGCGCAGGATGTTGCACGTGCTACCTCGGTGGAGGATAAACTGGATGCTAATTTTATACAGGATGATTCACAGATCATGAGGTACAAACTTTTAATTTATGTGTTCTTAGGAATATTTTGGCAGTTTAAATATTGTAAAGAAGTATGTAACTTAATATGTAACTCTTTGTTACATGCACATTACATTATATATTATAAACCTGAGCGCAAGGGGCTCTTAAACTAATATTTGCTTTTTAATGACTTTTGTACCGCAGTATATTCATTGTACAATAGTTTTAAGTAACTAGTTAGTAACTTTGAGCTTCTTTGCCAAGTTTCTTGTAATATTGTATCTTGTTAAGGTTCAGTAAGGTTGATAGAAAGAGTGCTACAGCTGGATTTAGTGCAGCCCAGCTTACACAGTTCTACATGGATACTACTTCGTCACTTAACAGTTAGTTACTAACATGAATACTTAGCAATGATTGGTTGATATCAATTATACAGTTCTATTAGTTCTGTAGTTATCTTGAGTAGTGGTGTACTACTTAGCTGATTGATTATTGTTATCATTTTGCTATAGATAAACAATATTTGCAGAGTGTAACGTATGCAATACATACATTACATTTTTTTTCTGTGGGTACCTAGCCTCTTATATCTCTGTTAAAAGAGATGGCTGAAAATATATCATACAATAAAACACCATTTTGATAACAATTTGAAACTACGATAGTCTACTGAATAACAAGCTGTTTCAAAAAGCTTTACTGCAGGTCTAATCGAACATTCCGGTTCAGAAGAAGAATTATTAGGAGAACTTCAGGTGTCCTTCATAGTATTCCTGCTAGGTCACGTGTACTCTGCCTTCGACCAATGGAAACGTCTCGTGGACACAATCTGTCGCGCCCAACAAAGTCTCTCTGAGCGCCCAAACTTCTACAAGGCATTCATCAGAACCCTGCACTATCACCTAAAGGAGACACCAAGTGACTTCTTTGTGGACATTGTGTCTCGTAACAACTTCCTGGTTACCACACTGAAGCTGTTGTTCGAGGGGCTGAGGGAAGAGGAGGGGGTCAGTGGTGAGCTGAGAACCCGAGGGGACAAGTTCAGAGCTCATTTGGAGAATTATTATACTTGGGATTTTAATTATTGCGAGGATGATGATCCTGTTGTAGTTGAAATGTTTGAGCCGGGATAATAATTACAACACCTGAAGTTGTTATGAATCTTATTAAGTTAGTTTAACAGATACAGTTAGAAGAAACTGGCATTTTTAAGTAGCATTTATTATGTAATATTTATTGATTAATTTATTCTATCCGAATTTTATACTACACCAAATTTTGTGTTTTATCAATCTAACTAACAGTTAGATAGCGGGTATATAATTATTGTAATTATTTTGAGATATTGAAGTTTAAATGTTCAAACAATATTGGGTTTTTCAAACTTTTCAAACTTTTTCTATCACTTTATAACTGAAGTCATCTTCTTTAGGCTATGTCAAATGTCACAGCTAAGTCAATACAGAACATCACCTTCAACCAAACAAACACATGTTTCGCGGTTGCCATGGAGACAGGCTACAGAGTTTACAACTTAGAGCCGCTAGCAGAGCTGACTCAGGGTTCATTTGAAGATTTTGGGTCAGTGCGGATTGTTGAAATGTTGCACCGCAGTAACTTTATAGCACTAGTTGGTGGTGGTTATCAGAGTAAATTCAGCGCTAAAATGGTCCGGATATGGGACGATAGGGAAAAGACATTTATTTTAGAGTTCTCGTTTGATTCACTGATTAGAGCTGTGAAGATGAGACGAGATAAGCTGATAGTTGTGCTGACCAACAAGATTTATGTATTCAGTTTTCCTGACGACCCCAAACACTTGCAAACAATAGAGACACGCAGCAATGCGCGCGGGCTGTGCCAACTTTGTCCTAGTCTCAGTAACTCTCTGATGATATTCCCTGGCACGCGCGCTGGCAGTCTACAGCTATTTGACGTGTCCACTGCGGGGGCTGCAGTTGGTGCTACTTCTACTCCTCCTACTATAAACGCTCACAGAACAGACTTACAATGTATTGCAATCAATCACAGCGGAGGACTGGCAGCAACTGCAAGTGGTAAAGGGACACTGATACGCGTGTTCGATCTGAAAACCAGGCTACTTGTCATTGAGTTGAGGCGCGGAACTGATACCGCTACTGTTCAGAGCATTACTTTTAACGAGGACAGTTCTTATCTCTGCGCTAGCAGTGATAAGGGCACAGTTCACATTTTTGCTATCAAGAATCCCGAGTTGAACAAGAGGTTAACTGTTGCGAATGTTGGGTATCTGGGGCGCTACGCTGGTTCCCAGTGGGGTATGACTTCCTTTGCGCTGCGTTCTGAGTGCCCGTGTATCTGCGTGTTTGCGCCACCTGGCTGTACGCCAGGCACTGCTGTGAGAAATGCGGTGATAGCGCTTTGTTTTGATGGCACATATCACAAGTATGTGTTCACGGCTGATGGAAACTGTAATCGTGAGTCGTACAATGTCTTTCTAGACGTGACACAGGATTTGGAGATTTGAATGGAGAGTTGTTTAATTCATTAAAATATCTTCATTCTTTAAATTTGCTAAGAAATACTAAGTATTTGTTGTTCTTACTAATTTCAAATGTTCTTTCATGATTTAATTTTCCGATTGTACATTTTGTCAATAATGTTTGCATCCATGCGATAGTTTCAGTTCTGCATTGATGATAGTGCCAAGGTTTGTTTCCAAAACTATAGTTAATGATTTTGTTATGATTTGTTTTGTTAACGATTTTTTATATATTGACTCAAAGATGAAAGATTTTGTTATCTTGATTCTCCAGAATTTAAACTGTCTTGATCTTCTTCTTGGTTACTTCTCTCGAAAATGAAAATGAACTGCGTCATCGAAAAACAATTCTATTGAAGAGCAAAATTAGATTACCTTACTCGGGATTATTACGACGGGTTTATTAACGACCGGTTAAAATATGGTTCGGGAAAAATATGGCGAAATTGCTCAAAACCCACCACATTTTCCCGGTCGCCATTTTACCGGTGTCCAACCTTTCAATTTTAGATTCAAAAATTTTGTCTCAGATGTAAATTTCCTTATTAGAGATAGGCAAGTTTAGAAATTTTCGCATTGCTCACACTTGTGAAGCAAGTCGAATTATCAATAATTGTTGAAAGTAGACAGAAATAATGACTCGTGGTTAATCAAACTAGATAGAAAATAATTTTTAACATTAGAAGCGTAACAACCAGATCGATATTAAGATAAAGGGAGAGCTGTTTAGTCTTCCAATAAGTTGTAATCATCTTCTTTATCTTCATCTGGATCATCCCTTTCATCATCCCCCCTTTTCTGAGCCTGGAACTCGTAATCATATGCCGCTCTTAGGAGTACCTTCATTTTGTCAGCTAAAGGTGCGACAAAATGAAGAAATTAAAAATTGGCCGATTTAAATCAACTTTGACAATAAGGATAAATGACAAGAATTGGGCAAAAAGGTGAATTCTTTGCAATTTTAGCCAAATGAAGTCGAAAAACCTACAACAAGTGTCCCAATAGTCTTCTTTAGTGAATATAAGACAACGATTAAAATATGAGCACCCATACCCCTTGGGAACCCTAAAAGCTGAGTCGGCGGGTTTATTAACGACCGGTGAAAATGTGGTTCGGGAAAAATATGGCGAAATTACCCTAAACCCGCCACTTTATCCCGGTCATAATAATCCCGAGTAAGGTATTTAATTACTATTCTGTAACCTGTATAGTGTATACTGGTGGTCATTGTGTTTCTGGTGGTCATTGTGTTTCATCTAATACTTTCAATTAGTAATTTTTCTCGATAATTTAAACTAATATATGGAAATATATTATTGGCGGAGGACTATGCTGTAACATCCTGATCGAGTAGGTAATACCTGGTACAACACTCAACACACATTTACCTTTAGGATGAGCTACGATCAGTTGTGCCAGAAGATTGGCAGTGCGATCTTCAAAATTGGCAGCAATGGTGAGTACTTCTCCAACACTTCAGTTTATCTTTCTTCTTTAATTTCTTACAGTTCCAAGAATTAGTAATCAATCAGCCGCACAGTTTAAAAACCATCCCTAATTGCAGATAATTAGTAATTAATCAGCCGCACAGTGTAAATACACACTATCCCTAATTGCAGATAATTGCGCATCAAAAATACAATAATTGCCAGCTTTATCCCCCGGATTATTATGTCTGATAACTGTGGTCACACTTGTAACAGCTCAGTGACACCAGTATGTTTCAGTAACTGCAATGCAGAAGTTGGTAGTACAGCTGGGTACACCTAGTGAAACACCCAACGTTAAGAAGCAGCTAGACAGCAAGAGATCAGACGTACAGAGAAGTATTGAGACTACAGGTGACATGTTCAGGGAGGCTACAGATCAATGTAAAGTAGGCTCACAACAAGAACAGGTTAGAACCATATCTAACATATATGTAATGTGTAGTAGTAGTTAGTAGTTAGTAGTTAGTAGTTAGTAGTTAGTAGTTAGTAGTTAGTAGTTAGTAGTTAGTAGTAGTAGTAGTAGTTAGTAGTTAGTAGTAGTAGTAGTAGTTAGTAGTTAGTAGTTAGTAGTTAGTAGTTAGTAGTAGTAGTTAGTAGTTAGTAGTAGTAGTAGTAGTAGTAGTAGTAGTAGTAGTAGTAGTAGTAGTAGTAGTAGTTAGTAGTAGTAGTTAGTAGTTAGTAGTTAGTAGTTAGTAGTTAGTAGTTAGTAGTTAGTAGTAGTAGTAGTAGTAGTAGTAGTAGTAGTAGTAGTAGTAGTAGTTAGTAGTTAGTAGTTAGTAGTTAGTAGTTAGTGTTAGTAGTTAGTAGTTAGTAGTTAGTAGTAGTAGTTAGTAGTAGTAGTAGTAGTAGTAGTAGTAGTAGTAGTAGTAGTAGTAGTAGTAGTAGTAGTAGTAATAGTAGTAGTATTTGTAGTAGTATTTGTAGTAGTAGTAGTAGTAGTAATAGTAGTTAGTAGTAGTAGTTAGTATTAAAGTGCATGTGTTTGTCTTTGATAATACGAATAAAGCTTTCGTTTTTATTGAGATTTTAAGCTTTCCGATCCCTAGAATATTGTATTATATATATTAGTAAATATACGTTCTATTTCCCTAGAAATCCCGGAAGATACAAGTGGAACGATTGAAACAACAATTCAGCGAAGCTATTCAGAAATTCAAGAAATATCAATTGGTACGGAACTCGCGCTTCTATTTAAATATTTAGTTTTTCATTTATATTTTCAGGTTTACCTATTTCTCTGATGAAACTGACCACTTTGTATATTCCATAACACTTGTTAAAATACAGTATTATATTTGATAATTGCACAACTGTTTCACAGCTAGAAGCAGACAAGGAGCGAGCAGCAGTGTCGAGGATGAGATCCAGAACTACTTCTCTTCGTAACGAGATGTCAAAACAACCTAATGTGGACACGGCCTATGCTGATAATGATAGTCTTATGGACGATGATTCAAGGTGAGTTGGAGGAAGAGATAATCAGATTATCATAATATCATCGATAATTACTATTGTTCAGAACATTCTTCATTTTCTGGCCAGATTCCTCCAGTGTAATGTGTAGGATCATATCATGAGCTTTCTAAGGTAGCAATAAAAGAGACAAAACAGAACTCATTGCTTTATACAATGTGTCACATGCTTTTCTTAATGAGTAAATCGTGACGCAATCTTTCATCTGTAATGAGAGTTTTATCTTTAGATTCGGTCACATGTTCAATCGTGCATTTTGTAATACGCGACGACATTTTTGGACTAAAAGTTTATGTAACGTAACATTACAAATTGTCACAGTGCCGCGCGCGCGCGCGCGTGTTTAAGATTCTAACTCATAATCTGCACATCATTTCTGTTCGTGAATCACGAGGTTTAACCATATATAATTGTTCAGGCAGCAAAATCTGTCACAGTTGCAAGAATTCGCTGATGATCTGGAAACAACTACAGCTTTGATTACAGAGAGGGAAGAAGCCATTCGAAGACTAGAGGTAACTAAATGTGATACTGAGCAGCCCAATTTATTGGGAAATAAAACCAACAAGCTAATTTTAGTTGAAGTAACGTTTTGGCATTGCTACGACTCTTTTTCCAAGAAAACGACATTACTTATCTCACAATAGTTTTACTTCAGACAGACATGGTAACAGTGAACGAGATCTTCAGGGAGATTGGAACTATGGTACACGAGCAGGGTGACATGATCGGTTCGTAAGATATATTTTTGCCAAAACCACTTATATTTCCTTTGAGTAGTTTGTTAAAAGTTAATGAAAAGCTGTTTGTATCTCATTGGATCTCATCATAAGGACACTTTCATTAAGTTTTGGCCCAATGACATTTGAATCGCATAGGCTGAATATTATAGTAGTACTAAAGTATTTCTGAACCATATTCGTGATTACTAGGGGGGTCACAGCACCAAATAATTCGATTTTAAATTTGGCAAAAGAGTTTTATTTGGTGTAAGGGTACTTTAAGCGTTATTTTGAGTAATTTAAGCGTTATTTGGTGTTATTTGGTGTTTTTATTTCAACTATTATTATCGAGCATTGTAATGAAAAAACATAATTTCAGATAACATCGAGCACAACGTTGAAGTAGCAAGAGACCGTGTGGATGACGGTGTTGTACAACTCGAAAAAGCTTCTACCTACCAAAATAAATATCGAAAGAAAGTCTTTGTGTTTCTTGCTATTCTAATCGTGTTCGGACTTGTACTGGGTATCATAATATGGCTCACGACCAGGAAAAAGAATTAAGATAAGCGAGATCTGCTTTTATTTGTTACTGCGAACTGAAAAAATGTACTGAAATATTTCAACTGAAATGTCAGAGATTTGAAAGTTGAATTTGTTTATATTTGTGTTATGATTCCAGAATATGTATTAAATGTACAAATCTGCCCCTTGTTTACAAGACGGATAATCTCATGATGATATTTAAAATTTTTTGTACTTTTTGGAGATTTTTTCTAGACTCCCCATCATTACCAACTAGCATAATGATGATCACAACCTTGATAATGGTGGCGTTGTTTGTATTGAAAGCTAAGTTTCAATACTGTACAAGCTTGATATGAAGAATATGCGTGCTATTTACTATTTAGGGGTGCATTCCTACACCCCTGCGTGCTATGTGCATTGGTTAACGTTTTTCCGGATATGAAATAATTTCTAGAACTGAATTTGACATATTATTAATATTAGACTTTCAAAAAATGTTAACTTCATTGTTTGCCATACAATCACGTTATATTATTGTCAATTGAGATTTGTAAAAACCAAAAATCGATATCAATGTTTTGTCTTTTAATCAAATTTTCGTATCACTGCTGTTAAAAACGAGAAACATTCGTTGCCTTTTATCGTGAGATATAATTTTAATTTATGCACGTTTCGTTAGTTAATTTATATATCATTGTAACCATGTGAATTGTAACTGATGAGCTTAATATATAGACTGCTGAGACTGCTGAGCAGCGGCACTTAGTCCAAGGAAGCACCAGTCAGGACGTTGAATAAACAAATAAATTAAACCATCTATCTTGGAATATAATTATCATAAGTATTACATTAAAACACGTTGATATGTTTATAATATTTCTAAACATTTGTGACATTCACTTCGTCCTCTTATTCCCAAACCTTCTATGATGATTATGATATAATTCAGTGATTTTCGAAATTCCACATTGTACATATTAATATATTATGTACCATGTAGAATTTCGAAAATCACTGAATACAAACATCCACATGCAAACTATTAAGAGTAATCACTAATCGATGAACTAAAACAATGAAAAGCATTCATCCCAACTGATATGCGAGGTATCATCTCTTGTTGATAAAAATTAGCCACATATGTCGTTGATAAGAATTGGATTTCCATCGTTACACTCGAACACGAGACAACCGTCGATGGTCGTCTTTTCTGAAGAAATAAAAACATGCATGAACTGTTAAAGTCAAAGCTCCATTGTAGACGTGGTTAATTATCAATTATAGTGGGGATGTGTAGGGTGTGGGTAAAATAAAGATTCGGATCCACTTTACCACTCGATTGAGAGGCAGGATTTTAATCAATCGAGGATTTGTCAGCTTATGAATTATAGTATAACATTGGGACAAATATTAACTTTTTGTCACAAAATTTTGACGAACGATCAAGGGAGCAAATACAATGGTAAGTTAAGGAATTGTTAGGCATGTGAGAACTAGCAAGTGAGATTGAGAACTAACGTCCATCCGTGAGACTAATGTTGCTGAAGAAGCATCCCTTTCTGCAGGAGTTTCCAGAGGCACATACAATTTTACCGTCTCTGCAAACACACTGATTGCAGTTCTCGTCCTTGTAGTAATCTCCGTTTTCCACTTCTTCTCCTTTATCTAAAGTTCATTCAAGTCAGTATAACTGATAACGAAAAACGGGGACAGTGGAAAATATTGCCTGGCAAGCCAATCCCAATGCGCGGCGCTCTTTTCGAGTTTCTAGCAAGCTAGGTAATGGGAAATATAATTCAGTTCAGTGATTGATACCCCCCTCCTCCTGTTTGACTTACTATCGAAGCAGGAACAGATCTTCTTCGTACAGCTGATGTTATCATTTCCTTCACAGGTGCAAGTGTTACAGGCACGTTTAAAGGTTTCGTTTTTCTTGATTGTCATTCCCATGTCAACGTTACAGCTATCTGGACACTGAATATGATTAAAGGTAACTACTACTAGCCGATAACAACAATTAAACTGATTTACATTTTAGTAAACGTAATAGTGGGAAGATGATTCGTTTTTATCAATAATCATCACCTTGAAAACTCAATATCCAGTATTTACCTGTTTCTCATCACAAATGATAACCCCGTTGTCACATTGGCATGTGTTGCAGCCAGCCAGCCAACTGGACCCATGTTCATGTTCAGTTCCCTGATAGTGACAGTTAGCCGGACACACCAGCTCTGCTGGGCACTTTATCTTACCTGACGAGAGAGATTTAAAGAGCTTAAATCGTACCATTTGGTTGATAGTACATACAGTTACACTGGAGGGGGGTTCTCTACACTTGTTACACTATACATTTAATAAAAGGCAAAAGTGTAGTGTAAATTTGCCTAAAAAAGTGTAAAAAGGTGACATTTTTTTCTCGCCAAAGTTATATGTTATACCCCTGTTTTGCCTTTGGAAGTGTACTATGTCACTATGTGAAGACTGATGAGAAAATAATAGGAAAAAAGATGTTGAGAAGATAATTTGGTTAAGTTTAATTTAAGGTGTAAAAAGTGTAATTTAGTGTACCTTTTTTACTACACCATACAACAAAAAAGGCAAACGTATAGTGTAGAAAAGTGTAGTGAACCAAGTTGCTTCGACGTTAATATTTAAAACAATTATTGCACAAATATCACCCATAAAGGGCCCCAAACTTCCCCTGAATATTTACTGTAATTTAATAATTAGTTTTTTTTATGAAAGGAAACTTTACTAACCTGACTGACAGACACACTCAGTGCAAGAGAAAATAACTGTTTCTCCTGAGCGGTAGTAATTCCCATCATCTGCACTACACCCAGCAAGTGATGCACTCTGTACCGCACTTACAGCTGCAAGGACAACAAAAACACACAACATAATCTTTGCGAAAACTCGACGGTACTGTTATATCAGTGGACACGAGGCTATCTCTAGTTACTATTATAAAACTGTGTAACAGACTTGCTAAGTACGTTTATAAAGTGGTATACGGTGGGTGGTGACCTTGATTGAAGCCCCTAGTATTAAATTCTCAGGGACACAGCTCCCAATGTTGTGCCAGCTGGGGCGGTACTACAACGCATCACGTGATTAGAGCTGAAATGTACTATCTACTGCTGGTACTTACCCAACTCTTAAACTAAATCCTTATGGCTCTTTTTGGGTAATTTAATGTTACCATAAATGAATAAACATATGTTTAAAATAAGACGTATAATAATAATATTAATGGCTTTGAAGTGTCAACTCCACGTTTCTTCTGACTTCTCTAGACATATGAACACATTAAAAACTGAGGTTCTTTATACAAAGCCTCACGAGATAATGTGATGCTATGTATCTCAGGCACTGAGCACTCTACTCTCTAAGTCTAGTTTCTATACTCGAGCAGCAGCAAGGTCATTATTGTGTATCCTACTGGACTGCGTGTCATTGCGCTTTATCTGTGTTTATGAACACAAAAGCATACGGTCTCCAGGTGTAATACTAATAGTTTACTGACTTATTGGTTGCGGGTGAGAAATTCAGTCAAAACTGTAAAATTTCAGTCCTGGAAATTTCATTTTCAAAAACTGAAAAAGAGACAATATAATTTTTCAATTTTCTTCGGGATTTTGACTTCCAGTACCTCAATTTAATTTCATGCCATTCTCAATTAATTGACTAATTGGTCCGAGGGCAAAAAGTCCATCTAATCTGTCAAATTTGTGTTTGGAAATTTTCATATTCAATATTTGAAAATGGGACAGAAATTGGAAAATATGAAATTTGTTTTGTTTATTACGGGTATTTGCCTCACAGAATGGCCAAAAAAAAGGAAGGTTTCTCTAAGTCACAAAACACACTTTATTCCAGTTTTTATCTCATAAGAAGCTAAGTTGACACTCATATTTTTCTTCCCGGGGGGTTCATTTAATCTCATAACCATTTTTTCTTTGAGAAAAATTGGCCGGAAAATCTTCCTCCAAAAAAACATGCCTCACAGAATGGCCAAATCTAAATTTCTATAATTTTGTTGATGGAGATACTTTTTCAATTTCTATCACCACACGTTCTTAGAAAACCTATTAAGGAATGGGGTAATAACCTAAAACTCACGAAAAAACTGAGCTGTGAAAAATTATTTCACAAAAAAGAAAAAATGCCTGACAAAATGGCAAAAAAAAAAGAAAACGAGAAAATTTTATTTTTCTAAAACCTTTGGCTCTTGTTTCAGGCATGCTGCTGGTATTAATATGCCTTGTTCACCATATAGGGAAAATTATTTAGGAGGCATGAAATAAAACTAATATTGCCTTACAAAATATGGTACCATTGTTGTGCGTTTTTCATTTTTTGTTCATTGTTTTAACCTATTGTGTAACACCATCTGTTATGTATAAAATTGTGATTTACTATTTATTAAAAGATGAGTTTGAAGTTTGCCTTTGGTGCATATTTTGCATTTGCGGGCGTTTAGCATTTAAATGTAAGTCCTAATTGAACAAGTTCGTTTTGTTTGTGAATATATTCTGTTAAATCATCGTTCTGTCATGACTGGTGAAAGTTGTCTACCTCAAATCCATAGTTAAAATTGAACTAATTTTGTGAGGATTTGGCCTTTGTGAGAGATGACCATTTTAGCAAATATTTGGTTTTCTTATGAACAATGGTCGTTTTGTTAGATGACATAATTTTAACAATATTGTTATATGGGCAGATTTAAATTTAATTAGTTTCAAAAATTAATTCTTCGGCCAAATTAGCTAAAAAACAGTCATATTGTATGCGGCTGGTCTTACGTTCACTCGAATGTTGCGCACTGCCTTTTTTCAATGATACAAACACGTTTATAAATTAGATTACAAATATTTACAATTTGCCCATTCTGTACTACTTTTGTACATTTACCTAGTCTGTAATGTTGTATACGTGGTATGACCCCACGCGCCCCTATAGTGGCGTGCTCTCGATGTCAGGATCGTAGTATAGTGAACAATGACCGCGTGGTCGCACGTGATACATTTAGAAGGTTCTAACATTTGGACGTTGTATTGCTTATTCAACCAAAGAGGTGTCTGCATCAACACCACAAATTAACATAGAAAAGCTTAAACAATTCCCATCAATTCCATTTTGACTTGCACTTTTCTCTATCTTTTTACAGTTCTTGGCGGGGACGGCTTGTTTCACAGCGAGTGCCCACTGGCTTCACTAACTGTATTAAACAAGTATAACGAAATTGGTCGGTTTAAATCGGACGCGGGGCGAGCTGGATCGTCGACTTTATTAATTAGTGAACAGATTTTTACGAGTTTATACGTTTTAAGTGAAATATCTGTCATACTGTTTACCGTCGACGAGTCGACTAGTGCCGCTCCCTGGTTGGTTGTACTAACGTTGAGTTTTAGACCGCGCGTACAGGCGGGGCTCCTGATCGTGCGCCGTGGGTGTCAACAACGTATACAATTTTATCAAAAAAAGATTGAGGTTTACATCTGTATCAAGGGTCATGTAATTTGCTAAACGACCAAATTCGCACTCAAACACTATAGATTTAAAGTGTTCTGTTACTTTGTAATGTATAAATTTGTTTCCTTGGTGATAGTATTTCAATTAGCTAAGTGAACTAATGCGCCTATTCATTGTGTACTTCATTGTTCCGCTAATATTCACATTATTTTAAACCAAATAACTCGAATCTGCGCGCGATAAGAAATTGATTTTGACAGCCTGTGTGAGCCAATGCGTTACTGGTGCGCGCGCTCAGCACCAATTGTCTTCTCGCAACTTGTACGGGTTCCTCGGTCTATATGTTCTTACCGAAGTAGAGCGGCGCGCTTCATTCTCGAAATTGATTATGTTTGCGATGGCTAAGTGTACAAGTAGCGCGCGCCGGGTCGTTCATAACATGTGTCACCGCAATCGCGAGATCGGCGAAGGAATTGCGGTGCGACTGCGATAATTGAATCGTCTGTAGCGGACTGTACATAGTCAACCTTAGATTTTACCGGTTGTACGGTGAGGTACATTGGTTCGACTTTTTGTGTTTTGATTTCGATATAGGATACTTTGCTAACGTCAACTGGACTGTATATATTACAATTTTACTTGAGACGTTTCGCTTATTCTAGTTCTTTCGCTATTGGGGATTATTTAATTGGTGACCCCACTTTCGCTTATTACCCTTGTGTTAGCCTTATCTAAATATACTTAGTTGAGGTTACAAATACCGGCCGGCCCAGCTCTAGACGTCGAACGAGATAGAACTAAATATTTTACAAAGTTACACCACGTTCAACTTTTGGTTTGTTACATCAGTTGCTACTGTCAGTATGCCCACAAATAGGATAGATGGTTTCTTCCGCCATCGCGGGCGTGTACGGCATTCCTGGGGGATCCGAGTAATATTTATTATAGGATGGTTTACGTGGTAATGAGGGGAGGGGTCTCAAGAAGCTTTGGCACGAGTGGTGGAAAGTAAGACATCAGTTAACACGTTTCCTGAGTTCAGCTGGTAACCTTTTTCACAATCAGCGCTTGGATGCGATTGTGGAATTGAAATTTAGTGGACATCTGTCAAATATGTCATCGGGTTGGTTAGCTTGAATGATTGCCATCTATTTTGCTATTGCGCTTTCCACCCGTCGGACTGATCTGGTGTGTGATGTGGTAAATTAGAGTTCCTAAGGCACAGTCACCTAAAGTATTACTGTTGTGAGTGTCATTTGGGCACATATTTTTGATTTTGTTTCATCAATGTGAGCGAATACTAAG
This sequence comes from Bolinopsis microptera, assembly GCF_026151205.1. Taxonomy (NCBI): domain Eukaryota; kingdom Metazoa; phylum Ctenophora; class Tentaculata; order Lobata; family Bolinopsidae; genus Bolinopsis; species Bolinopsis microptera. The sequence goes on along the minus strand of NC_087082.1, from coordinate 7,167,068 downwards.
TAAATAGTTCATCATTTTGATGAATCATACAGGATACAATAGAATCGTAGCAGGTATCTACAAAAAATAAAAACCGCGTATAAATTTATTATAAAACACAAAAACCATATCTATACACAATTCCAGTTCTGTCCCCTTTAAAAGTGTTATGTCATGATCTGCGGTACAAATGTTAATTTTGAATTTGACGAGTTCAAAATTGTATAAAGATAAAGGTTTGATATGTCATATTATCGTCCATAAAAATAAATTTAAAAGTAAAACATCAAATAAATTATATAAATTAAAGAGTAATAAAAATATTAGTTCTTCTGTAATCGTCTCTAAAAACAGAACGCCATCATTCATTTTAACTTCGCCTCTCTAACCTTTGTTCGGCAAACTGTAAAGTTAATCTAACGAAACACAATCTCAGTTCGCTATCCTAAACCTATCGAGTCTGTGTGCTCGAATAACTTAATCTTCAGCTCAAGCTCGTGTCATTATGTCACGCCACAAACGTGATGTCATCACTCTATCACGTGATGTCTTCATTGCAGCGTCATGCACTTCACCATTTCGTCGAGGTAAGTCTGTACGACATTGAGGGCAGCAGAGAGAGCGCTGGCTCCGAAACCGTGAGTCAGGAGCTCAAAAGTCATGAGCTGAGGACAGGGCACGTTGTGGTGTCCGCTAACCCCTTGTGTGTTCATTATCTCGTTATTCTTAACCACGTTCATCTCCATCAGCTCTTGTAGGTCAGTTATCATCTGTCTGAAGAATAAGGAGGTTAGTTTCTTATTTTAATAAAAAAACTTAAAACTAAATATTACAGTGCAATTAATCTGGTAAATTAAGTAATTTAATTGATCAATTAAACGATTAACTTATAAAATTCTTACTTTGTGTTCATGACGCGCTGCAAGTGCTGTTCCTGAGGTATGTGGTATCGATGAGAGTCGTTGATCACCGCTGCTTTGGCCAGTTCTCGACAGGGGAAAAATTTCTCACAGAGGGTATTGAAATCGTTTGCTAGTTGGGCAGACTCTCCTGAAAAAATAAGGGATAAGTAAAATGTCGTCACGATAATCATGTGCGTCATTACTGCGCTCGTTTTACTTCCGATATTAATTAAGGGGAATTTTTGAATCGGTGACGTCACTGCATAACGAATCAAGGTATTTGGATAACGTCATGTGACTGACGTATTCCCAGACCCGATTTGTGTCCTATTAGTCACCACTTGCAGCTGTTTATACTGAGACCGGAAATCACGTCACGTGATAGACACAGAGTTCCTCTGATTGGCTAAGACTCATTTTGACGTGACATTGTGATTGGCAAATTGGTACAACTCCTACTCTAACACAGCACTGTATCGGACACCTTGCAAGGTGGGCCATTATACGATTACGTCATATTTAGGTAATTAAAATCAGACTTGTAGTGTAATTGGACATGATATAGTCCAATATAGTGTAAGAATGACATAATTGGTCTAAAACAGTTGATATAGTGATGTAGGTATGCTCCTAGGGAGTAATCCAGGCTACCACTGCAATTCTACAAGGGCCTTTCTACCCATAAATATCACAATTATCATTATCATATTCTTACATATTCTCTGAAAGATCATGAGTATTGATGTTCATTAAACAGCTATCACATTCTAATTAGATCTCTCATCCGGGCAAAGATCAAATCGGGCTGTAAAACTGCAACAGTAATATACGGGGTGTTTTATTACAGTAAAATCAATATTTTATACTCGCATTAATGCAAGGACGTATATATAAAAGTTCAGATTAGATTTATTTCAATTAAGCTACGTGTCTGGGCACAGGCCCAAGGTGCAGTTATCTAGTTAGAGGAGAGAGATAATATATTATATATACAGGAGAAAGACAGACAGCAGACAGAGACAGTCAGTCTGCAGGACCCCCCCCCCCCCCCCCTGCAGGATATCTGAAGGATATCCGGACCAGGAGGGCAGGAGGAGACTAAAGAAAACTCATTCCCCCAGAAGAAGTATATAGCTATAGAGGAGGAGACTAAAGAAAACCTATTCCCCCAGAAGAAGTATGTAGCTAGAGAGGAGGAGGTTATTAACACGTAGAACCACTGTACATTTATAACCCTCACATTGGGATGCTATTTTATTGCAGTGGTATTTTATTGATTTAAAACATACGTGACGATGTGACGTTATCAGTTCCTTCGTCTACCTTTAATTGGGAATCGGGGGGAATTATTTTCATGGGGGACATGGGTACGGGGCACCCCTAGGCAGCACCGAACACTATCACTTAATCGCATTTCAACTTTAGCAAATTACCAGAAACATGAAAAGTGTTAGGGTTGCTCTGGACTGTGAACTGGGTTTCAGGTAGCATTAAAACGCGTGTGTCTGAAGTAGAAGATTTTCCGGGCAATATAGCCGAACTTTTAATCGTGTTCGTATACGATAGAGATCCCCACTAAATATCATGAATATTTTTGTAAAGTAGCCCTAATTCGTTCGGCACGCGCCAATGTTTACTTAAGACTGGTAGCTCATTGTAAATTGGATTTATAGAACTTTTGATTGCATTAAATGGGGTCGCAGCGCACGCCAGCCCCCTGACAATACACCCAATAAGAGCCTCTGGTCGAGGTCACGTGATCGGTTTAGGGCCACTGATAAGGTTGGATGATGAACACGTGTGAGGACGAGTTTAATAGTAATGCTACTGTACGGAAGGTTGGGATCCCAGAATAGCCAATGCTCGGTTGGGTTCAGCGCAAAAATATTGTTAAATTATCGGAGACAATGGGTCAGGACACTTTATCAAATATATCAGATACATTAAAGACGAGAGAGGGAATATACACGGCTGGATATGGGCCCGGTTTATCAAAAGAGTTTGGAAATATTTACGCAAAATGTCAACAAATACACTGATAAAAACTTCCAGTTATTTGTCAAGATGCCTACCTTCAAGGAGACTGGTAAAAAGAGAAACGGAGGCTGCTTTTCGTCGGCCAGTAGGAATGGTTATATTTCTTTCTTCAAGTTGGGATCTCAAGGCATGGTTTCCATTTTTAGCTTTAGCCCTGGAAGGATATTTTTGGTCAGAAAAAGTCGAGTTTAAAGTTGTTAAAAATGCAAACAGAGCAGCAGAGACAAAAGCAATTAACAAAACAACAAAATGTCAACTAATATAATACCTTCTGAGAACTCCACCCAATAAGCTGACGTTAAGGGACTCCGGGTAGGTGAGTCTCCTCTGTACTTCCCCAATAGTAACATTGTACTTGCTAGCACCGGAGAGGAGGGATAGTCGGCCTGGCACGGTGCAGAACACCTCCATTGGGTGACATGCTTTACCACTACCATGAGGTGACATGTCGCTCATATCCTTGCTTAAATCGCTCAGGTTCTGGGGGAGTATTGGTTAAACATTTGGTATGAAGCGTTTTACGAAGTGCAGACTGCTTAAATTGCTAAAACATAATTTCACCAAGTTGAGAAAAGTTTGGTAAATAAGACGACGACGAGGCAAAGAAAATAACGACATTTTTTTGGAATTAATGAAAAACAACAACATACCTGGAGGCTATAATCGGAGAGACTGCCGAGAGTCTTGGGTTTAGAGTCAGGTTCATCGGGAGGGGTGAGGGGTACGTCAGGAGAGTTGGGGGTTGAGATGTACACTTGGTTTGTAGGTGACATGCAGTCCTGTGTAAAGAGTCGGGTTAGATACGCAGATATTTAGGTAAATAATGGTGTAATTTTGGGGAAATTGGTGATTTTTGTTGCAGTGCAGTGGTTAAAGCTCAAATATGATCATGACCCAATAGTTCAGAAAAAGGAAGTAAGAATAATTCTTACGGCGACAGCAGCATGATCGTTCCAGTTGAGTCCTTGTTCAGGAGAGGTGTAGTGTTGTCGTACTGGAGCAGGTTGAGGCCAGCCCGGTACCAGGTTACTGTAGCTCAAACTGGAGTACATCATGTCCGTGTCGGTCCGTGGGGGCGAGGGGTACGGCTGCTCGGGACGAGAAGGTGAAACCTCGGGGAAGTAGTGGTACTGTCCCGCCAGTGTCTGGGGACCTGGCTGCTGTTGTGGCTGCTGCTGCTGCTTCTCTGGCTTGAATACTACAGGGTGATCGGTCGGTACTGAGGCTGGGGGAGAAGATCTGTTAGAAGAGCACGGTATTTGGCTGGATTATTCCAAGTTTAATTAGAGGCTCTAAATATAGGTAATAAATCATAAAAGTGCAGCGAGCAAGTCTTTTGCCTTGACTTGCCTGTCACAATTTCACATACTCAGTAAAATACTGATGGATCTAAAACTAATGATGAGCAAGATATTGGTATTTCACCAACAAGGACTCACGATAGGGTGTGTAGCAGCTCGTGTACTGGGTACTAGTCTCAACATTCTCCTGACCACCGTAAAAAACGTCCTTCATAACGGGACCCTGTTGATGTGGCAAACTTTGCGAGTGCGAGGCGACGGCCTGCGAGTGCGGTGGTAGAATCTGCGAGTGACTGGCAGGTGCTGCTCCCTGAGAAAATATCAAATTGTTAGTTTTTATAGAGTGGGGGAAGTTTCTAGAGTCTTTGCTCCATCACAAATGGCTGTAATACTGGTGAACATTTTCATCACTCAAATGACAAATCAGAATCTGTACAGTTTACAGTTTACATATTTGTTGACATTCTTCATTTGGCATGGTTCACGGAGGCTTCAAAGCACATTTTAAAACAAAGCGTGCTTTAAAACCCCCAAACATGCCTGGCCATGTCAGATACTAAAATAACACTATCCGTTTCAAATCTAATTTATCGGGATACTAATTAGATGCCCGCAGTTCTAACCAGATTGGTGACCTAACATCGGACACCTGACAGGGGAAGTTCTACAAGTTCACAAGTTGACAAAAAGCCCAACAACAACAAGCTGCGCTGAGTTATTTGAAATTTGTTTAATCAGTATTCTTACTATAGTGACCACCAGCGATTTGTAATGGCCAGCTCGTGCCAAAAGTCAGGTCGTGACCGATGCGTGTTATAATCAGGCACGAAGTGATTCTTGCTAATAATAATATGTGGCGGCCTCGGGACAGCAGAATATTCAATATTCAAACCGACCGAAATAAAAGATTTACCGATCATGAACACTCAATGTTACCTACCTAATACCCATTTACGTCTTCAGTTTACAAATCAGTGAAACACAAATATTATAATAGAGGGCGCTCAATGTTTGTAACACAGTACCTCATCTTCATAAGAACAGAAATAGAGGGCGCATGCAGATTTGCAGAAATGTGGCTGTTAGGTATCAAAGAGTATAATACTGTCGGAAAAAGAGTATTTACCCGTGTACTTACAAGTGTATATTAACAAAACTTTTTACACGTAAACATTATACTTACTAAGTTTTCATATCTTGGTTGTTGAGTAGTGAGAATTCCCCGACTTTTGATGGTAGAACTAGTATCTGTAACCTCACTGCAACTAACAGGAACCTGCTCTTGGTTTTCTTTCTTGTAGCTTGTCGTGATCTGAACCAACGCTCGTTTGATCGAGTCTATAGCTTTAGCCTGGGATGACAACAAGGTAAACGTGAGAACAACACACAAGTGCAGGTAAAAGCAAACGATCGTGTGGATCGTGGTAAAGGTAAGATATCAGGGTTCGGGGATATAATGTGATTTTACATTTTGTGTAGTTTATTTTGCGGGCCATGTCTGTTGTCACCGGATTTATGTGTCGTGTGTGTGTGTGTGAATTGCAGGGTATAAGCTGCCCCTCGTCTGATTACCAATTGTAGAGCAAAAAGTCTCAACTTCTAGGCTACAGCCTCTTTAACATAATAATCTCACCTGATCAACATCTCCCCACGGTTTCTTGACGGGACTGTTTGACTCGAACACTTTCGGGAGATCCTCAATATTTCTGTTTACCCAATCATCAACCTGAAGAAAAGTTATGGTTACTTCATTGTTACATGAGAGTTGAATACAACGAGAAAACAGTGAACAGACAGAAACATCCAGTACATGTGTGGAGTATGATTTAGTGCCACAATTTGTATGTGGTTTAGTACTATGATACAATACTAGGACTACTAGGAGTCGCCAAGAGAAAAGACATTCAAATTTCCTCATTTCCATATTGAAATTAGAATCTTTATACTCCTGCATAATTAACAGATAATAGCACTCGTTTTGAAGTTGGTTCCCATGGGACCAGGGTTAATCTACCCTATTGATTTGAGGTGAAAGAATAGATTAGGGGAATCACTTCAGGCGAATGACCAGTCAGCCAAAAAAGAATGATAGGTATTGTGGTGCAGTCACGTGACGGAATGTCTCCATGGTGATTGGCTCCTCTGACCACGTGTAGAGGACCATTTGTTTTTGAAGGGCGAGATTGCATTGTTTTACGGCTGGCTACCACTGCTTACTCCTTCATAATTACTGATTTCATCAGTTGACATACAAGATTTTAACGAGCACGTGGACAAGAAGAGAAGTCCACTAATTTAGATTGGTAATTTTTACAGCGAGAGCGACGGGGTAATATTGTAGCATTAACCTGGCGCACCGCCAGTAGTGACGTCACATCCAATCACAGCCAAGAAGGGTTGAACACGTGATACACTCATTGTCACGTGGGCAGCTCCTGAGGGGTGCTGCGCGCGCACGTGCCCCTCGGAATGCTCAGTAAGTAATTTAGCATCCCTGGCCTTCCCCGACTCGGTTCGTTCTGCTATCTATCTTTTACAGGTGTATGCTGACTACAGTCGTGCTACTGTAGGATCCAGATCATTGATTGCCCCCCAATCACTTGACTGGATCCTGAACACGTGGATCACTAAACCAATCAAAATTGAGGACTGAAGTCACGTGGTTTTATGCCCTAAGGGGGTGGTCATGGTGGTGAGTGCAAAGTAAGTGCTCTCTCTACTTTTCTCTATCATTAATATGATAATTGTGCGCGGGATTTTCAAAAACAGATGCCCACATGCACATAGTTCAACGGTGATTAGTGATTTGCTGGGTTAATGGACACTGGAATAGTGCAGATTAATAAAGGGTACAAAATGGCGGGAAGACCAGTTGTCGAAATGGCGGGAAGAACCAATGCTCTTTTCTTACTCCTCAGTTACTATGACGCATTGCTAAGATTTAAGAAGTAAGTACATAAAGGAAACAGACAAACAGGAAAACTGATGAACAGCATGGCACCATTGTACTCCAAAATAACCATGATATCTATTAGTCATTGTTACCACCACACTCTCGTATTTTACCACTGATCCCTTCTTTTCCTGGCTGATGTCATGTTTCATCTAAACAAATTCTTGAATTTCCCTCATGCGATTATGCTTTCCTGAGATCTCAGCATAGCTTCTTGAAACTTGTTTGCAGATCTTTTGCTGTCAGGATCAGTCTTAGCATTACTAATACTGTCGGTCATTTGAAACACCACATTAGATGAAATAGTAAGCAGCCGATAACCACATGAAAGTGTTTTAGTATACCACCTTCGGAGAGAATAAACTGACAAGTTGACAAATCAGTAATCCGCCAGCTCCCTACACATATAATCCAGACAGTTCAACAGCTCAACTTCCTGGTGTAAAAGAGCACTTCACATCTAACAGCTCTATAACTACTTACTTTAGGTTACTTTAGGTAAATACTTACAATCCCGCCCCGTCCCTAACACCCACATAATCGGTACTTGTTTTCCTGAAGAGTAATCTGAAGGAGTAGGATGAGGAGACCGTGTGAAATTTATCACATAGAACAGTGTCCGACTTCAGGGATGGGACGGTGCGATGGATAAAGGAACATGAGTGTTACAAGAGAATATGTACAGATTTAAACCAAAAATAATTATCAAAAGTGGAAAATTAGCCTCTGTTTATTTGCAAATTTGGAGTGGCATTAGGACTATACTGGCGGCGCTATGTAGCTACTTACATCAGGTCCTCTGTCTACCGAACAGAAGTTACAACTTTTCACACGTCCACTATTACAATTTTGTTAATAGTTTTTGGGGTTTAATCGTCGACATGAAAAAGTAACCGCCGGTGGATCGTTAAAAGATTAGTCACATTTACACACATTAGTAGTAAACACTCCATATTGTATGTAGCAAGAAGTAGGCATGTTTAACTTGTCGGAGATTGACAGGTTTGGGCCCCTCCTTGACAAGAAAAGAAAACCTCAATCTAACGCCCTACATCTCGCCCAGACAAGTATAAAACACAGGTATCATTCCAGCTACCACGGAGCAGCTCACGTGACCAGACTTACAACTGATTGAAAATGTTTAAAAGCCTGAAGAACCTTATGCTTGTACAATCTAATCAGCTGCACGTATGGTCATCAGGTTAATACGAGGTGAGTTGCTTGCGGAGGGGTCGTGTCAGTCTGCGGCACCGTCCTGCCTCCCTCACCTACAACACGCACACCTCAGGGTCAACTACGCTACATAACAGTTTTTACATTTTACATTTTACAACCATTTCATGCTTCCTCAACGAGGAGTGTGAGGCCCTATAACATGATCTGACATAGTTCAATAGATACTCTCGTAACAAGGCTTCGTTTCCAGTCAAGCATGTATCAAGGGGGATATCTCTGTGGTGGTTAACAGACAGCTGTTAGTTTGTTTCTTTTTCTAATCAGAACTGAAACCCTACATAAGACTCCAAGTCTTTCGAGTGACCGGTTAGACTGATAAGTCAGTCGAGGTCAGTGAACATCAGAAAATATTTGAGGTGAGATAGAGTCAGGTGACTGGTCGTCTGCAGAACAAAACCCTCAGACTTTGGTAACGAGAGTTGGGTGATGACGTCACGTGATTGAGGCACGTGCCCGACGAGGCATGCAGGATGACTAATAGGATGAGTCGCTAGAAGGCCTTGAGGGGGATACTCGCATATACCTACCCCCTAATTGACACGTAAGGTTATTGAAATTGTACACTGACCGGCAGCGACTGACACTAGTAAATAATGCCTCAATACTGGGGGTAGAATGGCTGGCAAGTCTCCCAGCACTCAAGATAGACTGGTTGGTGGTTGGTTATACAACCCGTCCCCAATCTCCGATTGGAAAATGACCTGACTTAATTTTGATTGTGAATACGGGTGGTACCTAAAGACTATTAGTATTAGTTATCAAGATAGACTTGGACACTAAAGTGAGAAGTTATCTCATGGAATTTGGGACGAAGGCAGAGTTCCGTTTTTGTTCTGCCGTCTACCTCCACTTATCATCACTACAATCTTGAGGTCTTGAGTAGGACTCACACGATTTGAATTGACAAGAAAGATAAACAAGTTGATCTGGTCTGGTATTGCTGAAGTTGGTTTTACCAAATTCCTCTCAGTAAGGTATGTGAGATATGTGTCCTTCTCCCTGGGTCACACACAGTCGGGCCAATAAGTCGGGACTCCAGCCTGCAGTACGTCAAATCCAGCTACGAGTCATATGTAGGACCTGTCACCGTATCCTCTCTTCATCTATAATAAAATGTGCAATATATTTATGTTCCCTAGAATTATGATCCCCGAATCAAACCCCGGATGAACTGAAATTGTTGAGCACAGTCTCCTCAAAATTATTTGTGATTGCATTAAAAAATTACCGCGATGCTATAAAACTATAGCTTGGTCGAGTTCGCAATGTAATGCCACAAGACCAGACTAATAATCGAATGATACTTTATCTCAAGTTCAGGGGATTATTACGGTGTCCTAAGACTAATTAAGGGCACGAGCGAGCAGCCCTGAGGGTTGGAGTCGTGTGTTGGGGGAGAGGGAGCTGATGAGAGGACCTCTGCTACCGGCCAGAACAGGGGGCATCAGGCACGCGCCTCACTCCTAGTAGCGGCCGGGCAAGGTGGCATCTACATTGCTTCGCTCATACCCGTACTGAGACTATCTAATTCACTTTATTCCTCACCCTGAATAGATTTGGTCGACCATGCCCTCTTTGCGTAGACTCCTCTAAAAGTGCGGTCACGTGCCAGGGATTACTGCAAGCCGATTGGTGGAGGAGGATCAGGTGCGGTGAAATACGGTGCTCTGATTGGCGGAGGAGAAGTACGAGGAAAGAAAATTGGTACCCACAATTGAACAGTCGGTCCGGTATGAACTAAGTATTGTAACCTCTAGATAAATACAATGTTTCCATTTTTACTAGCTCAGCACGCTAACGCGAAGGGCGTGATTGTATTACTGATTTTCACAGATAATAGCTGCTTTACAAGCTGTTCTCTCTTTACTGTCCCCTCCACAAAGTATGAAGAAAACCTGCTGGTCCTCTTAAAGTATTTCAGAGGAGTGGCAAATAGGGACCAAGCAATTTACCTTAATGGAAAGTGGAACAATCAAAAGTTTTTGAATAAATCATGAGCTGAAAAGAGGTAATGTGATAGAGAACAAAAACTACCTAGCAGTCAACCACTTAATGATTTAATGTACAGTAATGACCCCTGACAACATTATACGACCCACTACCATTAACACCCAGCTATCTGTACTCCAGTCTTATTTTCCGTCATTTCCGGCTTGATAAACCGCTAAACCGGGCGGTTAATTATTCGGACGCCCAGTTTTAGTACGGTAAAGGCAGACAGCGCGTCTTTCTTAACTTACAATTTTATCGCATTAGGATCCTCTGAACAGTGGAGATATGTCATTATTGAGTTAAATATATGTAAAATAGTTTAATGAGATTGTTAATAGGGAGGAGGATTGGCGGCAAAAGAGGATATAGCCGTCAGATATAATATTAGGGACTGGAAATATGGCGTTATTTTTACCAGTGTCCAGAACACCAGAATAACTGTCATTTCAACCACAATTTTGATCGCGAAAACAGGAAATAATGTTGAATCTAGTGAGAGTCACGACAAACAACAAGAGAGAAATCACACCAAGTAATGTATCCATATAATTGTTCACTGTTCAGCTGGGAACCAGATTTCATTACATTTAGATTATAGTCCAGCGTGCTGGGTAGAGCTGAGACTAATCTCTAAACCTCTTATAAAAATTAATATTATTAACCGATTTGTCAAAGTGTTGCCGTGTACTCATCACTCTGAGGACCGTGACATAATAATGATAACCTGACCTTATTAATACATGGTTTAGCTCCCAGTCACGCAAGCTCCCAAGCTTTTCAAGTTTCCCAATCTGTCCGGCTGTTAAGCATGTTATAAGATGTGGGAACTGAGATACCGATATTATCAGGGCACATACAACTTAGTGGGGGTCTAAGTGGTAATATTAGTGGTAGCAAGGAGAGGGTTTAGACAACCTCTTACCACAGTTAAGCATCAGGGCACCATGTTGGGAGCATGCCTTAAAAACTCACTAAAGAGGTACTTGCAATCCGGCAATCAGGGACTTACCAAGACTCAGAGTCTGTCTAAAATAAATGCTTTCTACTCAGTTGTAAATGTTTTCTAATCTGATTTTAGAAACCCAATGTTTGCTTGAGATTTAATTTGTAGTAGTTGACAGGGTGACATAGGAAGTTCTCATGAATCATGCTGTGATTAGATTGGTGTAAAAGATGTGCTCCTAAAACTTAGGTGTGATATTGCTAATGGAGACAATCTTGAGGGAATGAAAGCTTATTGTCCTATAATGGGGTAGTGTTGAAAAATTAAAACATTAAGTTTCTAATTAGGTTTTGTGGTAGAAAAATAAGAGAGTGTAGTATGTCGGCGGTACTGGAAATGGTAAACCAACTACCTTTGCTGAATTAATTTAAGACAAGATGATTGTAATAAAACTAATGCAGCCAATTTTGATAATGTTTCTCCTGGAAATGGGACACCAACTTCTTTTGTTATATTACTACCGTAAGACAGGCTAATTTTAATGAAATTAATGCAGCCTAGCTCAATAATATTTCTCAGATAAAGGGCTATTGAAATTAATCTCTTTAGACCTAAATTAAACCTTAAGTCGTGGGAGTCGCTCATGGAGATTGACCTATGTTGTCCTTTGTGGAGCTCCCAGCTAATGATACTATTGGTAAAGAGAAGGAAATGCCACGATTTTTGGGGGATATGTGACCGGCAAAACTGGCCCTGAGAATTATACGTGATCTCATTTGAATAACCATTAACCATCCCAAACTGACACTAAACCTTCTAAATCACTGTCAACCGTTGCCATGACGACAGACAGCCACTTTGTCACAGGTAAACGCTCATCGACTCGCCGGCTCATACAACCAGACCAATCACGATACAGGACCTGACCCACGTGACAGTAACCAACCAATCAGAGTCCCGTATTTGTACCACGTGCAGTGAACAAGCCAATTAAACCAGCTGAATACGGTGAAAGTGTATGGTCCTGTGTTGTCTCAGCCCTAAATAGAGGAACAAGCAGGGTTTTCAGATCCCAGTCTCGGGTAACATGTTGCACTGTAATACGGTGTACCCGGCTAAACACTACAAACTGTAATACACATCATCAGGAGACTATCGGGTCCTAATTTCAGGAGACACTGTTTGTAGTGTTTAGCCGGGGTTTAGCCTGACTGTCGGGCCAGAATCCTGGCACTATAACACTAGTCTCACTAGTTCTAAATTATCATAAACACCTCTCAAATAATTCAAATTAATGAGGAAGCAGTATGCAATATAATATACCGCTAAACAGATATAGTGAGCGGGTATGTTAGGGCTCCTAAACAGGGAGCCTGATCTCTGGATAGCTCATTACACAGGACACACAGCACAAAGACTGCCCCTCTCATTAATAAGAGAGACCGGCTGGATAGAGACCCAGAGACCAGACTATAGTCTTGTAGTCTTGTAGGGTTATATGACTTGTTTGGAAGCTTACTTTGAGACTAGACTACGGTCTCTATTTGCAGGGTTTTATGTCAGCTCTCAAGATGCGAGGATATATTAGTTAACCTCAAGTCAACATGTTAAGAGTGGTGAACCTGGTCAAGCTGATATAATAATAACAAAATGTTTAGCAGCCGTGTTTTACTGCTCCACCCTCTGTTGCCTAGCAACGAGAGAGTTACCGTGGAAACAACACCTGTACAAAATATTATCAAAAACAAAATATTACCAAAAACAGGAGCTCAGGGTGTTTAAAACGGAAATAATTCTTTAAAAAGTGTTAAAATGAAATGTTCAGTACGAGAGCCTCAAGGCCACGTTTCGCTGTCTTGTTCTTTAGAAATTTAGAAACTGTAGATTTGCACTGAATTTACAGTCCTGAATTTATGCATGAAATCGTTCACTGATTGATCCCCGTAGTTCCCGTAGTTCGGTATCTTTTAAAAGGCTGATTTGGGTATATATATACAGCAGTATTTGTGGTAACCATATCCTTGGTACCACAAATAATGATAGGAGTTAATGAAAAGAGCGAATTAAATTGCACTAATTTAAAAAGGGCGTGATCAGAGTGATGTAATGTTAAGAATATAGAGGCTTTAGTATCCACACTGGGTTTTCCCTCAGAGTAGTAAACCTTTTCCCGCCTTACGAATTTTGAAATTCTGCTCCATCCTCCGATATTAAAAACTTTCAGAAAAACAGAAATCTGATATTGAGCGATGGAAAATTATGGTCATACAAATAAGATATCTTAAAATGTAAATGTTAAATTTGATATAGAGAAAAACTTACAACCTGAAATGATCGGGTTACATATCCACAAGTAGGAAAACGGCGGTAAACTATATTCACAAGGTATGTGAGAAACGTATGTGCCCTGTATTTGGTATCTTAGTGATCTAATTTCAGAAACTGACACCCACTTCCAAGGTGAAAATGTTCTGGAAATGGTGTGGTTTTACCCTGATCACATCATGAATGATTTGTAGACGGAGAGACTGAACAGTAATGACATGGCTACTTGTTAGGTTATAGCAAATAGTAACGGACTGTGTCGTTACAAGGCTTAAAAAGGAATTTGAGAGCCAAAAATGGTGGCTGATGTAAGATATAGGGCTGAAGCACTACAGTAGTATTCAAAGATATGTTGAGTGAATTAACATGCATGTGGTATGAACATGGAAACGTTGAGAGAGTGATATTTGGGTGTGATAAAGTGGGCAAATGATTGTCAGAGGCTTATATCATAGTTTTCACATGCTACAACAAATTGTAGACACAGATCAAAAACAAGACAATGAACTGTGTACCAGTAATCAGCAAGTGAAACCTAAACAAAGCTATCGTGATGAAGGGAATCATTTGTTATTAGAGAAACAATCAGAGAGAGATGAGGACATACTTGATTATTGGCAGTAGTGGCAGGTGGATCCAGCTTCTGTCTTTTCCTAGCCTGAGGCTCATCCTCTGAAAACCTCCTTTTTATCTCACTGTGACCAACCGGAACATTCAGAAATGGGGAAATGGTCGCTGACATACTGATAATAAACTGATAAAAACGAAGTGTACAAGAGATACGAAGTAGAGATTGTCAACCGGGAAATGCTATGAGTGTGCTGTGATGGGAGATATTACCGGCGCTCTCTCTTCCTCCAGCCTCTCGCAGATGTTGCTACGTCACGGCGCGTGACCTGATCACGTGGGCGACTGATCACGTGACGTTGCTATGGTGACACGTGAAGTGCACGTGATACGGGGCGCGCTCCTGTCCCCAAAACAATCAATGCATGATGAGACGGTACGGTCGCGTGCGAGTAGGATCTGTGTTTGGAAACAAATAAACCGGTCATGTGACGAAGGCATGGATAAGTGGGGAGGAAGGGTGGCATACTGTATTGACAGAGACATCAGGATAGGAGATAAGATTAGATAAATATCACGCACTAAGTAGATAAGATAAGTGGGAATATAATGGCAACATTTGCATAGGGATGATAAACAAAGGGTAGTGAGATTCTGATATCAACTAGGTCCATTGATGAAATCATTGATATCGACACAATCTTTCTCTTGTGTTTATCGGAAAAAAGAGCTAAAGCTGTTTGCTATCTATTGACCAGCTTTTAAGCAAGAACTATAAAAAATTACCACTCGGTCATCGGTGCTCATCAGTTTTAGGTACAAACAGTGTTTAAATCTGTAGACAATGTTTCAAATTTGCAATGTATTACTGCAGTAGCAATAGCAGCTTCAATTGTAGCATCCTGCATTTTTGTTAAAATCGATTTAGGAACTTACAAATTTTAACCTTCATGGTCAAACATTATTTGGAATTCAGATGTTGGCTGAGAGACGTAAAATGATTCAAACACCACGGACTTCATAAGCCAGTATCATAAACTCCAAGTGATAATTCATTTCTCGATATACCTATACCATTGGGAAACAAATATCGAGAACCGTTCTAAGAGCTTAAGAGACACCGCTTTCAATATAATTTGGCGTGTCTTCAGCCTCACCCCTTCCAAGGAGGAGTAACTCTTTGTACAACTCGATCTATACAAGTGTCATTACCATTGCCACCTATGGTAAAGTACGGTGTGATACTATTACAATTAGCATCTTGTATTCGAGGAGCTAAGAGCTATAATTCCGCCCAAGAATCAAGATAAGTACCCTGTTACTCCAACCGAACTAATGAGCGAGAAGTAGTCAGTAGTGCTGAGTGCAGGTGAGACTGTTAATTGTGAGACTAACAACCCAAAAGAGGAGGTAATGTTTGATATGTATATTTCGATTTTCATCAAGTAGCCGGCAAGCCACCATTTGACAGGTAATTCTTTGTTCGATTAGCACTTAGTGGTCAGCACCCAGTTCCACCAATCCCAGCATTTCCATCGCGATTTTGCCGCGATTTACCTGCGAAAAGTCGGTATGTGTCCAAAAAAAGTAATGAAATTTATAATGACACATTTGTATCCAACTTCAATAACTTCCATCATGCACTACCAGTACCAAGGTTAGGAAAAAAGCTGGTCACGGTTGAGGAGACCCCTGCAGACACTGCAGACGAAGGAGTTGATGAAGGAGCAGCAGTACCGCCAGTTTAAATGTAGACTAATGCTCGGCATGGTGCTAAACTTGGCCAGCCAGCTCCAATTAGGAAAACTGGGTGCCATGCTCAGCTGTTGTTGATACTGGACACGTTTGGGCCAATAGTTCCGTTAAAATCATCGACCCAGATAGAATTCAAACGCTGTGAAAATTCAACAATATACATTTAACTCAGCTCAAATAAAAAAGAAATAGACAAATTAGTCACGGTTAAAATCAGTGCAAATAGACATGTTTCATGGACCGGTCATCCGCATTCCCGCCAGTATTTACGGATCATTGACTGCTAGATTGTGTTTGTAGACACGACCTGCACAGAAATGGCTAAAGATAGTAGATACGATGAATGGGAATTTAACGTGAGGACACAGTACCCTACAAATATGCGGAACATGCGAAAATAAATTAAAATTTCATATAATATTCAGAAAATACTGCACCGACTGAAATTCACTATTCATAAAAATTAAGTTACTGTCTTTATATATAATATTGATTGGTGCTACACGAGGTGGATTCACAGCTTCAAAAGGGGGAGAAATTATTCATGTTTAAAAGCTGCAAGTGCACCCACACCCCACTGGGTAGTATTGGGAGTGGTTATAAGGATGCAAGCTCGCTTGAGCAGCGTCGAAGGAAAGAAGGGTAAAAGCAGGAAGCTCCATATCCGTGATAAATAAGAGCAGTTTTACTGCAGTACTAACCAGGGGTGTAGGTGGTACTAACCAGGGTGTAGGTGGTACTAACCAGGGGTGTAGGTGGTACTAACCAGGGTGAAGGTGGTACTAACCAGGGGTGTAGGTGGTACTAACCAGGGGTGAAGGTGGTACTAACCAGGGGTGAAGGTGGTACTAACCAGGGGTGTAGGTGGTACTAACCCTTCATCGGTCGGTTAAAAGGTTGAAATCTCGAAATGTTCCCCACTACATTTTCCTAGCTGCTTCTGAATCCTACGGTAGGATTCCTACCCTCATCTCCGCCAGCTGTAATAAAGTATTTACTCAGACTTTAAACCACAACTACTACTACTATGTCGGAACTAACTTGTTTTTGTAATTGTGTCGATAAGAAAAACAAAATGTTGCGAAATGCATATTTCGTTTCCTTTTTCCGGCTTGATACTGAAGCATTTGACAGAACAATTTTTTACGTTTTGCACTTGAATTTCTTGAAGGGCTTTTTTTTTCTTTGGGAATGTTTATTTCGACTCTAATTGTTGCCTTTGTTTGTTTTGTTGAGAGTCAATTAATTTACTATATTTGATTCACTGATATGTGATAGGAGAGACCCGAACAGGGAACTGTAATTAGGGAGCGAGACAGGAAGATAAGACAAGCTGTTTAGTCACGTGGTGTTGCTATGGTGACACGAGACAGGTCACGTGGGACACGAACTCCTAACGACCTTATCAATTCTGACAGCCGATGTTTCAGCCACTATCACATTTCCAATTGCACCTTTCTACAGACACTGTCAAAGTAGCTGACGTTTCCGGGATAAGATCTGCTGACCACCTCCACAACTTGGATTGTTGGCCAATTATTGGGCCTTAACAACATGAGTCACGTGACACATGCTTTGAAAGCAGTTATAATCCAAGGCAAGAGACATACACCCCAAGGGGAGAAAAAAAACTTGCAACAAAACATTAGCGTGTAAACATGATGGCCCCAGGGTTCAGGGACGCCCAAGAGGAGAACTACAGCTGGACCCTTTTTACTGGTGACAACTGACAGTGCACGCACCTTCTCTTCAGATAGAGGGTTCAGCTATTCTCTGACCTGGACAATACAGTGGGCTAGGTCGTGAGTGATATTGCATATCATGATATCAGTGACACGCTAAAACATATCATGATTACAGTGACATGTAACTGGTCATATTTGCAGTTTTTAGGACTGACAGTGTTATTTTTAACAAGATTATTGACTATAACAGGAGAGACTAACACAGGAGTAACACGAGTCATTGAATTTGGGATGATTTAGTAAGATATCCTACTAGTAGATGTCACTACGAAACTTTCCGATATTTCGGCCGTCGCTGTCCAATAATACCCGGTCCCAAACGGACGTAAATCCGTTCTAGTCCCGTTCCATGAAAAGTGATGAAATAAAATCTTCCAGTTGTATGATATTAACTTGAGATGAACTTGTAGTTCGCAAGAAATGAGCGTATTGGATGATTATGATTCTTGTAGTGTCTCGATCTTTGACCAGGAAAAATTCGCATAGAGCGTCCTTTGTATGTCAAATGGTCAGTAAGCGGTTGATAAATAGCTCCCAGAGCCACATTTCTCCTGTACTTATTTTCTATAGAGGGATTGATTTTACAAGCGGTGTTGTCAATTCAACTATGCCCTGCTACTAGAGTACAAGTGTCAACTAATATTAATTAACGATATTTGTCACAACGTCGGGGTGAGTCCACCTTTGACACACGCCACTATTGGCACTGTGTTGTTTTATTGCGGAATTAATTAGGGTTCACGTTAACATTCAGTCAATAAAATGGGAAGTGGGAGAGTCCTTGGCACGAGATGAGCCGGACTATTTGAACACGTGCATTAACAAGTTCTGCACGTGTTGGTTAGGAAGTGGAGGTATTGCTTTTATTTAGCACGGCGTGGGATTTTCAAGCGCGATTTCGATAATGAAGATAAATTATTTCCCCCTAAGTATTGAAATATTTTGACTTCTAGCTCTACACTAGCAGTAGATTAGTTGAACACGTGCAGGTCACACAGGATACGTCACGACACGTGTTTGGATTCAATGTTACATGATAGCACCTGATCACGTGACTAAATTAGGCTGTGAGGGAGGAATAATGGGGGTATAACCCTGCAAAACTATCTACATATTGATATCATCTACTTGACGATACCATGGCAACGGAGGGATAGGATCACAATTAGGGTGTATCATGGTGTTTACAAACTAATTATTAGACATAATATTTGGGACGTGCTTCTTATCACAGGACCAGATCCCACGATTGGGGAGGGCTGGTGTACGGTCCAGCGATTGCTTGACTAACACGGTCTGAATTTGTCAAACTGACAAAATCCCTCGATATGATTCAAACCGCCTTGAAAAATTGAAATATTAGGGTATGGTATTAGTCAGACATGCATAGGATGTGATAAGGATCGCGCTCTAGTCCATCTTCAGTTCATTGATAAATTACATTGTAAATTAAAACCAAAACTTTCAGATCCTCAGCCTGGTCGCATTACCAAGTTCAGCTTGAAGTTGTGCGAACATTTGGCAAGGTGGACACGTGGTGTGACGTCATAACACGTGGTGTGACGTCATAACACGGTTGGTGCATTACCAAGTTCAGCTTGAAGTTGTGCAAACATTCGGCAAGGTGGACACGATGCGAGAGTTATAGTGTGTGTTGAACAGAGTAACAATATCCTAATTGTAAAAGGTTTGTTCACCCTGAGGGGTCCTGACCTGCGCCCCCAACTACTTAACTCAATCCTCCTCATCAACAAATACCGGTCGTGTCTGGTATAAGATTTTACCCAACTTTACAGATGTATGATGTAGTGAGCGGCTCCTAATCCAGTCAACAACTCTGACTTGTAAGTATTATAATATTATAGTACTACTGTTATACAGTACTACTATAATTACAGTACTAGTTGATTTTAGTTGACTTTAGTTGACTTTAGTTGACTTTAGTTGACTTAAGTTGACTTTAGTTGACTTTAGTTGACTTTAGTTGACTTTGGTTGACTTTAGTTGACTTTAGTTGACTTTAGTTGACTTTAGTTGACTTTAGTTGACTTTAGTTGACTTTAGTTGACTTTAGTTGACTTTAGTTGACTTTAGTTGACTTTAGTTGACTTTAGTTGACTTTAGTTGACTTTAGTTGACTTTAGTTGACTTTAGTTGACTTTAGTTGACTTTAGTTGACTTTAGTTGACTTTAGTTGACTTTAGTTGACTTTAGTTGACTTTAGTTGACTTTAGTTGACTTTAGTTGACTTTAGTTGACTTTAGTTGACTTTAGTTGACTTTAGTTCGAGTCAACGATATCTATTTTTGTACGACATCGGAACAATGTTCATTGGTTTATGTTCAAGAGGTTGGAAAATGCATGGCACTTGGCAGTCAAAGATGCTGGTGAGGAATAAAATAAGTATATTTTTATGAATTAGATCAATATTTTTCATTATCCATTTATCATAGTACTGACTGTAGTCCAATTAATTGAATAACCATTTTTGCCGCTAAAATACAGTTGGTTTATTATTTTGGTCAAACTCAAATGGTGGGTAGCAAGCATTGATCAGTAAACTATTGAGGAACAATTTCGTTCTTGAGAGAAACTTTACAAATTTTGAGACGAATTGGCACCGCTGGCTATTAGGGCCGTCTAAATAAGTCTGATTAGGTTGTTTGAACAATGTACATTTGGTGTTAAAGACTACCTTATAATGGCTTACAATTCACACGGTTATATTTCACACGGTTAGAATTGTGGGTGTTTAAAATTATGCACGGATATAATTATATGTGTATGTTATATATAATTATACGAGTTTCTCGTTCCCCAGTCAGATCCAGGCATGTATTATAATTATTGTCCCCATTGTGAGCTGATAGTGATATAAGATTAGTGGGCGGCGCTCAGCCTGTCATTCCGTCCAATCTCTGGGGTCCCCAGGTAAATATAATTTTGATACTTCTGTATTCCACTACCAATTGAATCGTTTTGAAATTGTGATACTCACGTACAGTTCAAATCAAGCAAGTTTTTGTGAGTATTTCACGTGTGATGATTAACGGAATTTAAAGCTATATTTAGCAGAATGCAAATGGTTCATATCACAAACCATTAATCTAAATAACTTAATCCTAACTTACCCCTCTTACCCCTCTTACCCCTCTTACCCCTCTTACCCCTCTTACCCCTCTTACCCCTCTTACCCCTCTTACCCCTCTTATCCCTTCTAACTTACCCCTCATAACTTACCCCCGTTACCCCACCTAACTTACCCCTCCTAACTTACCCCTCCTAACTTACACCTCCTAACTTACCCCTCCTAACTTACCCCTCCTAACTTACCCCTCCTAACTTACCCCTCCCAACTTACCCCTCCTAACTTACCCCTCCCAACTTACCCTTCCTAACTTACCCCTCCTAACTTACCCCTCCTAACTTACCCATCCTAACTTACCCCTCCTTACTAACCCCTCCTAACTTACCCCTCCCAACTTACCCCTCCTAACTTACCCCTCCCAACTTACCCTTCCTAACTTACCCCTCCTAACTTACCCCTCCTAACTTACCCATCCTAACTTACCCCTCCTTACTAACCCCTCCTAACTTACCCCTCCTTACTAACCCCTCCTAACTTACCCCTCCCAACTTACCCTTCCTAACTTACCCCTCCTAACTTACCCCTCCTAACTTACCCCTCCCAACTTACCCTTCCTAACTTACCCCTCCTAACTTACCCCTCCTAACTTACCCCTCCTAACTTACCCCTCTCACTGCTCCCAGGTAAATGTACAATACAAATTTGCTTTCCCATTTATACCAATAACATTATGGTAGTATTTTGTATAAGCATAACTAGTTACGGGCTAACAGTTAAGATGGTCTACAAAACTATTTTTACAAGGATTGATTTATTTAAAGTTTATGATAATGACGGGATCTTACATCACAAAATTAAGTTGTGGCGGATATTTTAACCTTTCTAATTCTAAAATACGCATTTCATTTTAAAGCTTATCAAATTGACCGCGTCATCACTGTTTGCAGCTCTTAAATTACGGCTTCAGTTGCAGCAATCGAACATCAAATTGCTTTCAACTATCTCGACAGCATATCGGATTCACAGTTTAAGGTTTTCTTTAATCAAATTAAAGTAAAGCCCCCGCTTGGGAGCCCCTGAGGGGTTTACTCACGAGTCTTGTTAAGTATTTAAAGTCAACATTCTATAAAAAGAAAAGGACAAAACAATGCCTCAATTTATCAGCAGGATATCAATATCACAGCTCGGCCGCCTAAAAAACTGAATGTCTCATTTTACACCTTTGATCATGTGCTAGCTAAATTTCGGTTGCTCGGAAACGTGGACTATTTGAATTTAATTTGGTGTTTAACCACGTGGTTTGGGGGCCTTAAGTAAATTTAAATGTATCATATCGAAAAAATTCATGACCAACTTTTCGAGACTGAATGAAAACTGAGTTAGCAAGCAAAGAATGTAGTAGAACATGTGAAACGTCACGTACATTGATAAGGAAAAGCAAAATAGAATAAAATATTTCATTTGTTTCAGAAAAAAATATCACAAATTCAGTGCAGGTTATTGACCGAATAAAAGATGTAGTAATTTTGGTAGTTCCAGTTCCGAAAACAATTGGTAAGTCAAACTTGGATATTTCTTAATCTATTTGTATACAGCTGCCGACAGTGGTGCACGCCGCCGCCGATTAACGCCGCGCCACACCGAGTTTTTGCTCACGCCGCCACGCCGAAGAATAAATCAGCGGCGGCGTGAACATTTTATTTTGAGAATTTTGAAATATCTTCCATCGGTATAATTAAATTAATTTATCAATCCTGTATCGATATGTCTGATGTCATCAGCTATGGAACATGCAATGTTACATGTTATTGTGGATTGTAAGATTGTAGCATGCTTGGGCATTTTCTTAACCATTCACGTTAAAATAAATCAACCATAAACTCAAACTGAAACTGCAGAAGCCAAAGCATTATTTTGAGGCCCACCCCGTACCGGTACAGAGACTGCATTTATGTTCGACTGAGTCAAAACTACAAGTGCCAAGGGGCCACGCGCCGCCGCCGCAAGTTTTGGCCTCATCGCCGCCGATTTTGTAAAAACGCGGCGGCGTGCAGACTGGACTGCAGACGTAGCCAGGTAGCCTGTATATTTTAACGTAATATAATCATGTTGAAATGGTGAAATATTCTTTCGTACTCAGGTTATATAATATATTAGGAATTGTTATCGTTGTGGCTGTAGAGTGATACTGATAAGGATTGATGTAGGTCTGGATGAAGAAATGAAGAGATGAAGCTTAGATAATTAAGAGGAGATAAGAAGACATATATAACAAAGTTGGCATGTGAATTCTACCCTAAATTCTGATCATTATGAGCAAAAAAATATTTTTGTCCGTACCAGTACCACTACCTCCACTCAAAGTATGATTTCCAAAAAGTCAAACATTTTCCAAAGTTTTCCTGGAAACCACGTTTTCTATGCTACCCTGATCAAAATGAACCGAATTTTTTTCCGTGTCTGTCTCTCGAGATATGATCTTCGGATCGTGGCCAAAAATGACGAAAAAAATTTGCTGACGTGATTTGTGAAGTGCGTGAACTGAACACTCCCTAATAGAAAAACGTACTATTTGGCCCTCAGATGTTAAATGAAAATGAGAGATTTGTCGAGGAAATGAGAAAATTCACGATTTGTCGCGGAGAATAGGTCAAATCGTAATTCCGGACACGTCGCAATTTATTTTTGTCCTTGCCTGCGGTACATGTTCAATGTTGGCATTTACCAGGATGATGATTAATCACTCTACACTCGACTTTCGTCTTTCACGTGACTTTTTCAACCCGTTCTCTAGCTATAGAGAACTAGTCCTGAACGACTATTCGAAACCCTAACCCTCTAATCTGATCCCAACCCTAACCCTAACCCAATCCTTAACAAAAGCATTTGATTTTGCTGAAACTATAACCCTAACGAGAAATTAGACTAACTTCCTTATACGGTCATATCACGTGATCGAGACAGTTTTTCGCCAATATCTCGTCAGGGGAGCATTTTAATCCTATTATGTCATGAGGGGTGATTCGGAATCAGCGTACGTAAATACACCGACTGAAGTTAGTTTCAACTGTCGGGGCCCTTTAAGAACAATCTCGAAAATCGATTGTAGAGTGATTTAGCACGCTCGCATTTACCAATAATCTTTTTTTAACTTGTACGTGTAGATGGAACATCAGCAATGACGACTAACGTTTAACAAATTATCACGTACACATTACAAGCAACAATTTCAAATTCACCGTTGATGAATTTTTATTAGTCAGACTCAAATACAACCAAGAAGCATCTCAGAAAATTTGTGTCGAATGCCACGTACGGGGATGACATATTGATATATATCTTTGAGCCAGTAATTTTAGACTATCTCTGAGGCTGACCAGAATATTTTTATTTTCTGTTCTTTGAAAATCAATAAACTGCAGCTATCCTGTTTCCAAGAAATGTAAAAATAAAAAGGAAATCATTCTGGTTTAAATAAAATAGTTAATGTTTTGCTGGCCATACATAGTTTGATACATGTGATTCCTCAAATTCCATGCACGATGAAATAGAGTCGCTGAACATGAAAACACGTTTTTTTTCTTCGCTTTTCTTTAAACGCTTCTCTAGACTTGTCCCGCTGACTGGTATAATACAGCGTCTGTGTGTCAACATTGTAATCGATAAAATATGCTATAAATTGTTCTGCTACAGTACAACCGTATACGTATGGTATAATTTATAATTTGCACTAAAAAACTGAAGCGTGTTTAATTTCAATCGTGCATTATTTAAATTTTAAGGCGTCCGAATATGTTGATTAAAAACATATTGATATTGTTGTATTGTATTGATATAGTTGATAAATTTGATTTACTTTTAGATCATATATCAGTGCCTACCTATTGAATCTATTGAGTGCTCCTCATATTTATTACTTATCCTCGAATCAGTCATTTGTTAGGGATCACATACAATATACATACATATATCACGTAAAATACCTGAGGCGGTGGGATAGGGTGAGAACAAATTATAAATGTTGAACAGACAAAAATTGTCACTGCTAAGACCGTTTTATCCATAAAATCTTTTTCAAGCAATATTGTAATTGACCGATTCTTAAAATGAATCCGTCCATGAGCAATGAGGCTGAAGTAATATTACTTTCCCGCAAATACGAAGAAGTAGCAGTTCTAAGAATATTAAATTTTAATTAGCGATGACATATTAGTATTACCACGAACAATATAATTATAAGTACAATTTAAAAACATAATAATTGTGAACCAATGATTTTGTTGGATTTTTATTCACTTCATTCACAGTATTAAAATGAAGCACCTCAAATAAAAGAAGCTTCATTGTTCATGACGCGTACGTGAAATGCACATACGAGCGTATGTGCATGCTGGCCAGCGAGTAAGTTTATTCTGACCAAAGTGCTTGCCGCTTATTCGTCTGTTGAGGATAAACAATAAATTATTGCTGAAGCAGTAGAAAGGCCATGAATATCAACAAATATAAATAATTTTATTTTACTACTAAACTAAATAGGATAATAGCGGCATTTGAGATCTACTTGAATGCAGTTTGCAGGGTTCACGATAAACCTAATTTCAATAAGTCATCGTTAAAATGAAGTCAACTGCGCTAGAACCTAAGTTTAACAGTGTGGAGGTCCACTGCGCAGATGTTGTGATTGGTCACTATAAAGTGCGTAACGAAATGTTTTGATAGTGAAGCATGTGAATGAATTTTTGTTGAACTCCATATGCATGATAGAATATTTTAAATGAATATATGATAGAATCATTTTGTTTTTAATGTATTTTACTACGGAGACAAAATCACACGTATAAATGATATTTCATTCGTTTTAGCATAGTGATCGCTTATTTCTATTATAGTTTGGTAGACTTCTTGGGTCTAGTCGCACTACTTTTCACTGCAATTATAATTACTTTATCGGAAATTAAGATAGTCTAAATTTTTGTTTGGTTAAGGTTAAGAATTGTCAACAAGTCACTGGTAATGGACACTGGACAATAATCATCACCCTGGTTTATAGGGTCCTCAATCATCACCATGGTGTATAGGGGACTTAATCATCACCCTGATGTATAGGGGACTTAATCTTCACCCTGGTGTTCAATTTTTTAAATCCCAAACTTTTACATAGGATTAAATTGTACAGCGAAAATAGTTCAGAGATGAAGTTAATAGTGGCGCTAGCTGCCATATTGGGGCTGGTAGTTGATGTCAGTACTCAGGCAGCTGAAGAAGGTTCGTATTTTCATATAACTATAAGCAGTTTCACATACTATAAAGCTAGAATAAAGATCATTGCAGTCATTTTTCACTTTTCATTTTTCAACTATGAACAACACATTCCTGCAAGGAGACGCTTATGAAAAGTTTATTCAGAGACCGTTTCCATATTTAATAATAGTATTGAAACTCAAATTCTTCTCAGGCTGGACGGAGGTCAACAATCAATATTTTCAATTCAATTCTGGTGAGTCCGATTTGGAAATAAAGACGGAGGGTTTGACAGGCAATACGATATTAGCTGTTGGATGGTACGAAGATTCTGGGTCCACTCCGCTGGGTACACTTTTCCTGCAGTTGACAGGATCATCCTCAGTTGTCTCGTATGTATAACGATATAATTACAAATTATATTAGTTACAGTAAGCAGGTAAAGACTTAATAAAGGTAAAACTAAAGACTAACTAAAAGAGGGTAGGTGTTCATGTTTTTAATGGTACAGTTTCGGTTGAATCTAATTTAACTGGCTTAATCCCGCGGTCCCAATAAATCATTTGAATATTTGGCACTATCATGCGCCATGAGATGTATTTTATAGCCATTATGACAAATATAATGATAAAATGCTCTCTGAGGAGTTATCAGGTCACGTGACAGGTTATCAGGTCATGTGACAGGTTATCAGGTCACGTGATAGGTTATCAGGTCACGTGACAGGTTATCAGGTCACTTGACAGGTTATCAGGTCACGTGACAGGTTATGAGGCTAGTAAACACAAAAATTTATATTTGGCCGCTCCCGCTAAGACGCCTTATATGTGAAAAACTTTTAAATTCTTGGCGAGTGATATAGTGGGACCGAATATGGCACCCTATTAAGTAAAGCTAATAAGGTACAATTCTAAATGTGTGGAATCTAATTTAAACTAAGCTAGGTGGAGCTGTCCATCTCTCGCTCACTCGCTGAGAGTTTACGTTAAATTAGATACCTAGTAAAAGGAAATAATAGGAGTGGACCGCGGATACAGAAGCCATAAGGATGGAGAGTAAAAGAAAGAAGGAGTAAATCCATTACATTATAAATCTTATGAATTAAATTTGCAAGGAAAAAATATGTAAGAAACTATGAATATTACTATGTAATCGTTGATTCATTTTAACTATAATAGTTAATTAGCACTATTAATTTTGCAAATCAACCCAAAATGATTTTCAGGTACAGCATGGTTTCCTGTACAATCATCCCGAGGTCATTTAACCTAGCAAACCAAGAAGTTGTATCTGCTTTTTCCAAGACGTGGAGGTTGATATTGACCAGCGATCATCTCCAGATCATGGTTAACGGACTGGAGCAGCTGAAATTTACGTTTGCAGATGACTGTTCTAATGGATGGCGAAACTGGGATAAACAGACAGATTATGCGCAGTTTAATTCGATCGACTCGGCGTCTAAGGAGTATCGTGTAATTGCAAAGAAAAGTTCGGGGGGTGATGCAGGTTAGAGTTTTTACAGGATTAAAAATCAATGTTGACTGTGGAACCAAGTTTGCACATACCTTATCGGACCTTATTTGGACGGACATTACTTGAACGGACATAAATGTGAACGGACATTAATATGAACGCTAGAAGGCAATCAAAACCATCAAAAATTGAAATTTTTTATTATTTTTTTACGTTTTTAAATTTTGTCCTGCACTGTTGGCCATGTTTCACAATGGCCAATTCCCATTGGTATCCCAAACTCCAGAGTCTCGCCCCACCCATATAAGTTGTTCTAGCTATGTATTCATGTGGTGCGATGATAATAAGTGATCTTTACGTCGGTTGATCAGATGCTATACTTAAATTAAAACCTCTCACGATTAAAGTCATCTGATACACTATATGACTAACTAAAAGTCATAACTAAAAGTCTATCAATATCAACTACTCATATTTCAGAAGTGTACAGAAGTGTATAAATATCAACTACATACTCATAACTAAAAGTTTATTAATCTCAACTACTCAGAAGTCTATAAGTATCAACTACATACTCATAACTAAAAGTTTATTAATATCAACTAAATACTCATAATTAAAAGTCTATTAATATCAACTACTCAGAAGTTTGTTAATACCGATTACTTTCACCAGTGGCCGCCGAATGTGACACAGGATTTGTAAAGTGCGCGGATCAAGAGCAATGTATTCGGGAATCATTTGTTTGTGACGGCGGAGATCCAGATTGTGAAGATGGGTCAGATGAAGAAAATTGCACAGGTTGAGTTTTAATAAACTCTTTTTTGAATTTGACATTAAATACTTTTGAGTTTGCCATTAACTTTTAACTTTAAAACGTTTAATCAAACATGATAGTTTTCCATAGTTTTCCACTACCTTATCGGACCTTATTTCGACGGACATTACTTGAACAATCAAAACCATCAAAAATTGAAATTTTTTTTCATTTTTTTTACGTTTTTTAAATTTTAGCAGATGATTTATAAATATATTTTTCATACAGTAAGCAAGAAGAGCAGTCTTTAATCAGCTGTAAACATGTTAAAATATGTTTACATCAACATGATTATTGTCTAATATTCCATATCATCTTCATCAAATGGGTTTTCGGGCATAAAATATTCCATGCTTAAAGCATCAGTAATACCCGCTTTTTGGAAACCTTTTTTTTTATCAAACTACCTCAGTCCTGCATTTCAGTGTTAACTTTTACCACCCATTCGGCGTGAAGTGGTTTTATCTTTGACAACTACCTACAAACTAGGTAGTGGTACACCCGACACCGCTCATTGATATTAGGGCGGAAATAATTTAGCAGCAAAACATGATTTCATCCCATTAGTAGTACTTACTACCCTGCTCTTTTATAAAGATATCCATTAATAGTACTTACTACTCTCACCTCCGCAAGCAACTCACCAGCTCGACTCATATAAGCTTCCTATAATTCCATAAATATCAACTACTCAGAAGTCTATAAATATCATGAACTACTCAGAAGTCTATTAATACAGGGTGGGCCAAAAGTCAGTGTGCAAACGTTGGGTCTTACACATCCGCCTTGTTTTATATTTGAGAGTTGTTGCTTTGTAGATGGCATACTGTACTTACTTGTTCGAGGATGCCATCGCAGAAATTTGAAAATTCGAATATTTTAGACCACGCCCATTCAATATTAAAACACCTATATTGTTCTCTTTGAAACGCCTTTGAACGCCTAATTTTTTCAGAGACAGTAGATTATTAAATGTTGCATCTGATCTGGAAAAAAATGAGGCAAAATGGATTAGAAACTACCCAGAAGTCTATAAATATCAACTACATACTCATAACTAAAAGTCTATTAACATCAACTACTCAGAAGTTTGTTAATACCGATTACTTTCACCAGTGGCCGCCGAATGTGACGCAGGATTTGTGAAGTGCGCGGTTTTCTAGTATTTTATAATTAAATAAACATCGACTACTCCCCAAAAACAGACCCATACGAATCAACTGCATACTCATTACTAAAAGTATATTAATATCAACTACTAGACTGAAATACTGACCTCGACAAGCAAAGTTTAGTATTTGTACAATAATTGGTATTACTATACGTTTATGAGGTCCCATCACAGATGCTCGAAAGGAATTCCTGTGAATGAAATGCAACTATTGTATGTGAACACCACCCGCACACACTTTGACACTTATCTGCAATATTCAAATAAAAGCGAACCACCCTAAAAGGGTACTTCGAATCTTAAGCTGCTTGCCAGCGGCTGAAACTTGCAACTATAAATACTTGCCTAAACTCGACTATACTTGCAGAAGATTGTGCTGCGGGCCAGTCTCTGGATCAGTTTACTGGCTGTGAACCCTGTCCGACAGATGAATGGAGTTTAGCAGGAAACGCAGCTTCTACCTGCACGGCATGTCCAGCTGGCAAAGAGGTAGCCGCTGGATCAGGAACATCACAAAGTGCCTGCACATGGAGTAAGTTGTTGTTTCCTAAAAATTGGAGGGACTGAAGGGGTTCATCCTGAAATTTATGTTAATCTTAGAAATGCAATAATGTGTGCGAATAAACATTATAGACTGAAATACTGACGTCAACAAGCAAAGTTTAGTATTTGTACAATAATTGGTATTACTATACGTTTATGAGGTCCCATCACAGATGCTTGAAAGGAATTCCTGTGAATGAAATGCAACTATTGTATGTGAACACCACCCGCACACACTTTGACACTTATCTGCAATATTCAAATAAAAGCGAACCATCCTAAAAGGGTACTTCGAATCTT
Organism: Bolinopsis microptera; assembly: GCF_026151205.1. Taxonomy (NCBI): domain Eukaryota; kingdom Metazoa; phylum Ctenophora; class Tentaculata; order Lobata; family Bolinopsidae; genus Bolinopsis; species Bolinopsis microptera. The sequence goes on along the minus strand of NC_087082.1, from coordinate 7,136,700 downwards.
AAGCTGCTTGCCAGCGGCTGAAACTTGCAACTATAAATACTTGCCTAAACTCAACTATACTTGCAGAAGATTGTGCTGCGGGCGAGGCTCTGGATCAGTCATATGGCTGTGAACCCTGTCCGCCAGATGAATGGAGTTTAGCAGCAAACGCAGCTTCTACCTGCACGGCATGTCCAGCTGGCAAAGAGGTAGCCGCTGGATCAGGAACATCACAAAGTGCCTGCACATGGAGTAAGTTGTTGTTTCCTAAAAATTGGAGGGACCGAAGGGGTTCATCCTGAAATTTATGTTAATCTTAGAAATGCAATAATGTGTGCGAAAAACGTAGACTGAAATACTGACGTCAACAAGCAAAGTTTAGTATTTGTACAATAATTGGTATTACTATACGTTTATGAGGTCCCATCACAGATGCTCGAAAGGAATTCCTGTGAATGAAATGCAACTATTGTATGTGAACACCACCCGCACACACTTTGACACTTATCTGCAATATTCAAATAAAAGCGAACCATCCCTAAAAGGGTACTTCGAATCTTAAGGGGAGATACACCAAAAACGTTTTTGCTCCGAACATCGATTTTATTTTATATTATGGTTAAATAGACAAAAATAATAAGATTGCGCACCTTCAAAATTTTCTAAAAATATTCCCTCGTCGAGAAAAAAAAATATTTTTCTTTTTCGAAAATTTTTAAAATTTGGAGAAGGCTGTCACTGTAATACTGATAGTTCGGCCATTTTAAAAGTTTTTTGGCTGATTTTTTTACTGAACATTACTTACAATCCGTACAAGAAGCCATTGAAAGGATTATATAATTGAACGATAAATGACGAAGTTACAGACCAAACAAGGTCGAAAAAATAAAAATTGAAATTTTTCCCACTTCTAAAGTTGTACATTTCACCAATCACCCGGGTCAGCAGATATCGCTTCAAAAATTCTTGTGAGTGTAGCTGATGATCATATCAAACTTTTTGGAGTAGAACTTCTCTCAGATTTGAGTTTTAAGCTATGTAATGTGGCCTCAAACGACTTTTATATTAACACCGTGTTTTCTATCTACACCGTGTTTTCTATCAACACCGTGTTTTTTATTAACACAGTGTTTTCTATTAACACCGTGTTTTCTATCAACACCGTGTTTTATATTAACACCGTGTTTTATATTAACACCGTGTTTTATATTAACACCGTGTTTTATGTTAACACCGTGTTTTATATTAACACCGTGTTTTATATTAACACCGTGTTTTATATTAACACCGTGTTTTATATTAACACCGTGTTTTATATTAACACCGTGTTTTATATCAACACCGTGTTTTCTATCAACACCGTGTTTTATATTAACACCGTGTTTTATATTAACACCGTGTTTTATATTAACACCGTGTTTTATATTAACACCGTGTTTTCTATCTACACCGTGTTTTCTATCAACACCGTGTTTTTTATTAACACCGTGTTTTCTATTAACACGGCCGTGTTTTCTATTAACACCGTGTTTTCTATTAACACCGTGTTTTCTATTAACACCGTGTTTTATATTAACACCGTCTTTTCTCTCTCCAGATGAGGGAGTAGTGATCCCACCTGAAGACATAAGTGCAGCGGAGGGTGAAAGTGTTCAGTTTACCTGCACTTTGGGCAACCCTGTAATCAACCCTGTAACCAACGTACAATGGTACGTGTTTTCTCTCTGTTCAGAAGATTATCAGCTTATTACCAAACTATAAAGTTGTTCCTCTTCTACGTCTTAATAAGATTGTTGTTGTGAATACAGCTTGTGTTTTGCTATTCTACACCCTCTCGTCTGACTCACTTGTAACTCAGGTACAAAGTAAACTCTGCTGGGTCAGACATCCAGCAAATGAGCGTTATAAACCAGGATTTGGGGAACACCCAGTATGAGTCTAAACTTATTTTGGGTAACCTGGTCCTGGGGAGCAAGGGAGAGTACTACTGCAAGGCTACTTATACTGACAACAAAGTTGTTGAAAGTGACCAAGTTACTCTCTTTGTTCAAGGTGGGTGTATTACTGTATTGCGACTCCACTTCAAATTTTACATCCTTCACAATGAATCAAGATAATGAATGCAGCTCACAGAACGTTATTGTAGATGCTAATGCTATCAGTGATTTCAGGTTGGAGAATTGTTTCTAACAAAAAGTATCAGTTTTTGTGAAATAATTTTTACAGAATCGTAATCAGCTTGGTAAGACGAATCTTTTAGTACCAAATAGGTGCTTTTAGAAGACAAATTGTCTTAAATAATTTTCTAGCTCGAACAATTGTCTAAATTTTGTACAAATTGTACCAATTTTTTACAAATTTTGTGTCTTTAAATATTATAAATTTGGTACTAAAAGATTCGTCTTACCAAGCTGATTACGATCCTGTAAAAATTATTTCAAAAAAACGGATACTTTTTGAGTTATAGGCATTTTAAGCCTTAAATCTGCCTTTTTTGCCCTTTTTTACGATGAATTTTACTAAGTCGTTTGAGGCCACATTTCATACCTTAAAACTCAGAATTGAGAGAAATCCTGTTCCAAAAAGCTTTCCATATCATCAACTACACTCACAAGAAATTTTGAAGCGATATCTGATGACCTGGGCGAGTGGTAAAATGTACAACTTTGGTGGTAGGCAAAAATCCCAATTTTTCTTTTTCCACCTTGTTCGGTCTGTAACTTGGTCATTTATTGTTCAATTATATAATCCTTTATAAGGTTGTCTTGTACGGAGTGTAAGTAATGTTCAGTAAAAAAAATCAGCCAAAACACTTTTTAAATGGCCGAACTATCGGTATTACAGTGACAGACTTCTCCAAATTTTAAAAATTTTCGAAAAAGAAAAATATTTTTTTCTCGATGAGGGAATATTTTTAGAAAATTTTGAAGGTGTGCAATTTTATTCTTTTTGTCTATTTAACCATAATATAAAATAAAATCGATGTTCGGAGCAAAACGTTTTTGGTGTATCTCCCCTTAAGCTGCTTGCCAGCGGCTGAAACTTTCAACTAATACTTGACTAAACTCGACTATACTTGCAGAAGATTGTTTTGCGGGCCAGTATCTGGATCAGTCAACTGGCTGTCAAGCCTGTCCGGCAGATCAATGGAGTTTAGCAGCAAACGCAGCTTCTACCTGCACGGCATGTCCAGCTGGCAAAGGGGTAGCCTCTGGATCAGGAACACAACAAAGTGACTGCACATGGAGTAAGTTGTTGTTTCCTAAAAATTGGAGGGACCGAAGGGTTCATCCTGAAATTTATGTTTATCTTAGAAATGCAATAATGTGTGCGAATAAACATACCTTATCGGACCTTATTTGGACGGACATTACATGAACGGACATAATTGTGAACGGACATTAATATGAACGCTCGAAGGCATTCAAAACCATCAAAAATCCGAATTTTTTTCAATTTTTGACGTTTTTTTAATTTCAGCAAATGATTTTTTAATCCATTTTTTATACAGTAGGTAAGAATAGCCGTCATTAAGCAGTAAAAATGTTAAAATATGTGTACATGATCAGTGTCTAATATCACATATCATCTTCATTAAATGGGTTTTCGTGCATGAAATAGTCCATGCTTAAACAAGCATCAGTGATTTCTAGCTTTGTGGAAACCTTTTGTATCAAACTACCCTGGTCCTGCATTTCAGTGTTCACTTTTACAAGCCATTCGGCGTGAAGTGGTTTTAATTTTATCTTAGACAACTTTAGGTTAACCTTAACATCACGTGGAGCTTTTCTAGCACTGTTTCAATTTCATTACCTCCCCTCAGTAATATGAACTATAAAAACGTCGGACAATGTCCTTAGCAACACGATTTACCGTAATATCTAGAGGCTGGAACAAGTTTGTCATGTTGGCGGGGACTAGCTCATGAACTATGTTGTTGAGTGTCATTATTTCGTTGACTTTTCCGACAAGTGACCCTTGAAAACATCATATACTAGTAAAGTTTTCTGTGCCTCTGGCAGACCAAGGAGAACCTTTTCGTCGTTAACTTACGGCACAATAAAGTTCTTATAGTTGTCATATTCTGGGTAAAAAGTTCGAAATGGAAAAATTTTTGAAAAAATTTCAACGAACTTTAACTTGGACGGACATTAATTGAACGGACTTTATTTGAACGGACATCAAGATAAACGCTAGGGCCTCAAGCGTTCAAGTAATGTCCGTCCAAATAAGGTCCATGATAAGGTACTCAGAAGTTTGTTCATTTGTTTGTGACAGTGATCCAGATTGTGAAGATGGGTCAGATGAAGAAAATTGCTCAGGTGAGTATTGATAAACTTACTTGTACATTTTACCCTAAAACCTAAAATTCTGAAATAACATCATACAGCTATTAGTATTATAGTTCATTATAATAGCTTCCGCCATTTCGTAATATATAATACCAAATACAATGTGAATGATCAAGCACAATCATATATTAGGGTTTGCAACCGATATTATCGGCGATAATTTCTAACCGATAAACCAATATTCAATAACAAATAATGACAACATTTTTTTCTTCAAAAATTATTTCCAAAAAGTTCGAAATTCCGTAAAATCATCGATCAAATTTATTTATAGCGTTATTGGACCTCTACAGCTAACCAGCTAATTCTAACCGCCCACTTTAAATCTTGATATACCTTATTGGACCTTATTTGACTGGACATTAAATGAACGGACATAATTATGAACGGACATTAAAATGAACGCTCGAAGGCATTTAAAATTGACGGATGTTACTCGTCTAAATTTCTTCGAAGTGCTACGAAGTAGCGCGCACCGGGCCAGACCATTAACAATGGTCAACATTTAAAACCATCAAAAATCCAATATTTTTCATCTTTTTTTGCGTTTTTAAAACTTTAGCAGATAATTTGTAAATTGATTTTTCGTACAATAAGCAAGAAAGGCAGTCGTTAAGCAGTAAAAATATCAAAATATCTCTAGATCAGTGTCTATGATAATGAAAGTTGTGTAAAAACAACAAATACGAAATATGACCAGATTTGATGATCATATCACAGGTGATCTTCCTCAAATGGGTTATCGTGCATTAAATATTCATGCTTTAAGTTTAAGCATCATATCAGTAATACTAATACATGCTTTTTAAAAACAATTTCGTATTCGACCACCTCGGTCCTGCATTTCAGTGTAAACTTTACAAGATTCTGTTACACAAAATCAGGACTCGTCTGCCAGAGATGGGACTCTCAATTACCTAATAAACACACCACTAATACTGAGTTGTAAGTTTTCTTGAAGGGACGCTAGAAGAGTTGTATTAAGGCGAGCACGACCCAAAGGAATACATCTAGTTTTGTCGATGTTAGCTTAAAACATCCCGAGCACTGAGCAAAAGTTCTGAGTTCTGTCATAACCGCCTCTACACTCTCTATTGAAACTTTCAGAAACAGATCAGTGTCGTCTGCAAAGAGACTCTGTATAATTTCGTTAAAATATTTGTGCATATAATTAAAACTTATTAAGTTAAGGGTAGAATACATGTTACATGTTACATGGCGAGATCTCCATCCAAAAGGATTAGTCTGCGTCGACTGCGTCATTACTTTGTATTATACAACTTCGGCGGGTAACATTTCTCCATCCCTTTCGGTCTGCAGCTAATCTTCTCATACAATCAATCGTGAGTCCATTACGATCCAATCTCTGCTCAGCATCCTCAATGAATACATCATTTATGATTTAAGCTCTTCCTAGGCCTGCCTCTTGACCTCTTCCCATGCTTGGGTTTCCATTCAAGTAAATAGTTGGGTAACCGATCTTCAGGCATTCTACTGACATGTCCAAACCAACGCAGCCGTTTTGTTGTTATTATGTCAGCAAGGGCAGTTATTGATGCCCTTCTTAAAACATCCTCATTACTTACTCGATGGAACCACCTCACTCTCAGGATTCTTCTTAAGCAGTACTGATGGAAAGACTCCAATCTTCTTGTCTGCACTTGAGTCGTGTTCCATATCTCACATCCATTGGTCAGAATGGTAAGAACAGCTGCGATGTAGATTCGCACTTTGTTGTTAATGCTTATGTTCTTATTCTTCCAAATGTTGTTGAGTTGGTTACGCTCCGGTTGCTTTTCCAATCCTGACACTTATTTCTTTATCAATCTTGCCATCTGATGTAATTTTGGCACCTAAATAAGTGAATTGAGTGACCTGCTTTACAGAGTTTCCATCGACAGTTATATCTATGGTCCAATTCTCTGGGAGTGGGTGCTGCGATGTATCTTTCCCAATGACCATGATCTCTGTTTTCTTTGCGTTCATCTTTAAACCCCCAAGCCCACAGTATTTCGCAATATTGTCCGTAGTTTCTTGCAGTCCTTCAACAGTGTCATCCATTCCTGCGATGTCATCAGCATAGTCAAGATCAATGACACATTTTTCCGGTTGTCTGGAACTTTGTCTGTACTGAAGTGTAAAACCACGGGATATATTCTTAAACTTCTCTGCAAGTTCTAATCCCCAGTTAAGTACAAGATTAAAAATGGGGGCCCTTGCACATCACCTTGTCCAGTCCCCGAATCGACATCAAACCATCTTGTCAATTCTCCATTGACACGAACTGCTTGCTGGTGTGTGGACGGAGCGCTAACTTCTTGATGTCGGTGCTGCCTCTGGATCGGGTGCGAAGGTCCAGCAAACCATCCACCTTAAATCAAACCGCTACAGAAACGTCTACAGTGCGGGTAGAATACTTTAGTGATTATTTGTAAACTTGACATCGTATGATTTCCACTTTGTATAAACAATGATCCAGAATGCCAGATATTGGAAAATATGTTTTTTTAATGTTTGCATCGACTCCAGGGGTCTTACAGCCTTTGTAAAACATATACGTCATTTTCCGCGCGCTCCGATTCACAAATGTCCGATTTACACCGCCCTGGCCTAGTGGCCTTGTTTACAGATTCCGATTTACTGCGTTCCTATTTACCGCAAATTCAGATTTCCTGCGCTCCAATTTACCGCAATCGTAGATTTACCGCAAACCTTAATCTAATTTATCTACCTGAACCTCACTATCAAGCCATCGGAGTGTTATAAAGTTGTTGCACTCTATAAGTGTATATTCACCTACAAGCATAACTGCTTGGCGTGATGAGGTACATCTTTGATTGGTCGAAGGTCTTTTAACAACACAGCATCATCACTTTCATAGAAGTCCCCGGCTTATGACGGGTTCATAGCGGTATTAAACATGTTTTTCTTGGCCCAACATTCTACGCTCCTACTATGCTATCACTGCCACTGGTCTCTTGACTAACTCCCAATCATCTGTCCATATGGTAGTGTTTCTGGACAAATAAATGGTATACGATGCCCTCAGGCTGATCTCAGCGATCTTTATGCAGGCCTTCTTCTTCTCTTTGTTCTTTACGTTCAGGTAGTTCATAAAGGTTGGGAGGCTATACTTATAGTTGTAAATGCCTCGAGCTCCCACTTCTACTGTCTGGAGCTTGCAAGCCCATCCGTTGGCTTCTATCTCTTCTGTCAGCTGCTGATATCTCTTCATCTTTCGCTTCTCTTGATCAGCAAAGTTCTGCTCATTTCCACAAGTCAGCTCCATTAGATAAACCTTCTTTGCTTTATCTGAATAGATCACTACATCAGGTCTTAGTGGTGTAGCTGCAATAGTGCAATGTGCTGCGGGAAGTTCCTCTGTTTCTCATCCTCATCAAATATTATCTTCCAGTCGTTGGCATCTGAAAAGAAATATCTTTGGGTCTTATGATGAGTTGGGTCAGCTAGGGTAACCTTCTCGCGCTTATTGCCTGCCTTGTGAAAGACCGACGGTGCTCTCTTCGGTTCCTTGGCAATGTCGGAATTAAACTCGTCAATCTGTGATGAAACAGTCTTCATGATTTCACGTAGGACCTGATCATGGCGCCAGTTGAAACATCCCCGTCTTAGTGCAACCTTGCAGAACGTGAGGATATGATTGAGTGTCCCTTGTTTGCTGCAGAGTTTACAGTTTCCTGAAACGGCTTTATTCCAAAGCTTTAGGTTGCTAGGTGTTGACGCAGTGTCATGGATAGTATTGACATGAAACTTTAACAGTTCCGGATTAAGTTGATAGATCAGGTTATTCCACGTGGTGTCAAATGTTATTGTATTTTCCCATGTGAGAAAGAGGTTTTGCTGCTTTTTGACAAAAAGTGAACAAATAAGACAATAAGTGTCTCTTCATCAAAGGTCCTCACCATGTTGGTTAGCAGTTTCCTCTCTAGTGATGTGTCCTCATATCTTGTCCAATAACCGAGGCCAGTTGTACCAACTGCAGGTTTTCCAACTAACTCTTGGAAGTAAAGTTGGCGCTGACGGTCTTTCAGCTCTTTGGGATAAGACCACATCTTCTGTGTGTCTGCAATAGCCCTATGGTTAGAGTACACTTTTTTTGATGTAGGGGTCACTAGAGTTACAAAGTTGGTGTCCCTTAATAAGTTGGATGACTTTGTACTCAGTGCAGATGTTTTTCAGCTGCAATCCTTTCTGGTCTCTACTCCTGTAGAGGACGGTGGTGGTACAAGGATGCGCAATCCCTAGCCACTTCTTAAGGTACTCTTCTACACAGTGCCTCAAGCTCTCTCACAAATGTGATGCGTAGGTTATAAACAGTAAACCCCCATGACATCTTACTAATGATGAGGTGGTTATACACCCACGCCTTCATTGGACCCGTGATTTCATCATTAGACGTTGTTTCCAAAAGGTCCTCTAGCTTCTTCTTAATCATGTACCGAATTTCCTTCACCTCAAGATCTACATACATGTACAATCATTGTACATGTATGTAGATACATTGTACATTCCTAGGAACTTCATTGGTGCTTGGATAATGGACGGCACCTGTTGTTCGCTTAGTACAAACTCTGCATCATAGGTATTGTACTTTCCACCAGTACACTTCATAGACATAGACAGGCACTTCGATGGTTTAGCCTTCATTTTCTTCGACCAGTCCAGGAACTCTTCTACTACCTTCAACATCTTCTTCATCTCCTTCTCGCTCTTCGACAACAGGGTTAGGTCATCAGCAAATGCTTTCTTTGAGGTCTTACTATCACTGAAGCTTGGCTCATACCCAACTTGACTGCACAGTACAGCTAGAAGTTCCAGTAAGATGTTGAATACTATAAGGAACAGGATCACGGACAGTGGGTCTCCCTGGAACAGGCCTAGCTCATACCAGAATGTTCTGGATGTCCATTTCCTGCACTTAACTAGGACACTGAGGCTTCCATAATACTCAATTATAAGCTTAATGAAGCTTTCAGGTAGGTGGTACCGGCGTGGGGCATAAATAATAAGGCTGTGCGGGACTCTCCCATACGCATTCATAAGGTCAATCCAGATCACGTGGACTTGTCTTCTGTGGCTTTTAGCATCTTTAATCTCTTCAAGGAGGGCTTGAGTGTGTTCTAGGTAACCAAGGGTTTTCTTCATGAAACCTTTCTGTACTGAGGTGTCAACGAACAGATTTCGTGTCATGTGCTCAAGTACACGGTCTCCCCAGATGGCAAAGAACAGCTCTCCACTACAGTTTTGGAGTGTGATGTTACGGAACTTGCCAGGATCTTTTGGATCATCCGTTTTAGGAATTAATGTACTCACTCCCACCTTCCACTGTGGGGGAGGGGGACAACTCCTGTTTTCCAAATCCTGCATATCAGATGGTGTAGATGGTGACCTAAAGTTCGACACTTCTTGTAGATCAGGTAGTTGACACCATTTGACCCAGGTGCTGACCTATTTCTCCTTGACTTAAGCTTTAGGTGGAATTCATCCCATGTGAATGGCGCTGTACTGCAGATCCAATTAGGTTTGTCGAGGTATTTCAGTCCTGTGGGGTTTACATAGTCACGCTCTCGGTCATCATCTTTGTACTCCTTTCAAAGAACTTAGATGCTTCTTCACTGTCAAACTCAGGCTCTTTATCTTTAGTCTCTTCCTTCGTGAGCAGTTTCTTCTATCAAGAAACTACTTTTATTCATTATTAACGTTTCTAAAAAGAATAACAAATGGATTAACTCCAGCTCCAGACGAGTGTGTTAAAGCGGGTGAGGATGGATCAGACTACAGAGGAACTGTATCAGTCACAGCATCAGGATACGTCTGCCAGAGATGGGACTCTCAATCACCTAATACACACAGCAGAACTCCTGAGAAGTAAGTTTTCTTGGTGCTTCTAAGGCACAACAGGTATAAGCTAGTCTCACCCACAGGCGGCCACAATACGGCATAATCCAGAATTAGATTTATTCTTATCCAAATTATTCGGATTTTGGAAGATGAGACATGTACTCTATTTAATTTAATCGAGCGTCCTAAATAATTTTACACCCAAACTTCGAAATTTTTCTAAAAGGGCTCTCGACAGAAGCCAAATTGTTAGTTACGATTCACAACACTACCTACTTGAGGAAAATATCTTATTACAAATACATTTTCAGCTACCCTGATTCAGGACTGCAAGAGAACTATTGCAGAAATCCAGACGGGTAAGTCTTCAATATCTGATATCTGGTAGTGTTCCATAATCATTGTTATCAAGTCGAGCACAAGGTAGGGGCACAAATATTTTTGTAAATTTAAGTAAAATCTACAATAAAACTGCAATGGAGGGGCTTTGGAGTATAAATGATCTGAGAAATTTCTTTTTACTTTTAGAAATTATTCATTATAACATGTGTCGTCGTTTTCCTCAGTGAATCAAAACCCTGGTGTTTGAATAGTGAGGGAACTAATCCTCGAGGGGGGTTATGTGATATACCTACATGCCCTGGTAAGCATTTTGATCTTCAAATTAAATCATAAATACTCATAGTATTATAGCTGAGATCATGTGTGGCGTGTGTCTTACTCATAACTAAAAGTCTATTAATATCAACTACATACCCATAACTAAAAGTCTATTAATATCAACTACATACTCATAATTAAAAGTCTATTAATATCAACTACTCAGAAGTCTATTAATATCAACTACATACTCATAACTAAAAGTCTATTAATATCAACTACATACTCATACCTTAAAGTCTATTAATATCAACTACTCAGAAGTCTATTAATATCAACTACATACTCATAACTAAAAGTCTATTAATATCAACTACATACTCATAACTAAAAGTTTATTAATATCAACTAAAAACTCATAACTAAAAGTCTATTAATATCAACTACATACTCATAACTAAAAGTCTATTAACATCAATTACATACTCATAACTAAAAGTCTATTAATATCAACTACTCCGAAGTCTATTAATATCAACTACATACTCATAACTAAAAGTCTATTGATATCAACTACCCAGAAGTCTATAAATATCAACTAAATACTCATAACTAAAAGTCTATTAACATCAATTACATACTCATAACTAAAAGTCTATTAATATCAACTACTCCGAAGTCTATTAATATCAACTACATATTCATAACTAAAAGTCTATTAATATCAACTACCCAGAAGTCTATAAATATCAACTAAATACTCATAACTATAAGTCTATTAGACTATTAACATCAACTACTCAGAAGTCTGTTAATACCGATTACTTTCACCAGTGGCCGCCGAATGTGACACAGGATATGTAAAGTGCGCGGATCAAGAGCAATGTATTCGGGAATCATATGTTTGTGACGGAGATCCAGATTGTGAAGATGGGTCAGATGAAGAAAATTGCCCAGGTTGAGTTTTAATAAACTCTTTTTTGAATTTGACATTAAATACTTTTGAGTTTGCCATTAACTTTTAACTTTAAAACGTTTAATCAAACGTGATAGTTTTCCATAGTTTTCCATTATATAGTTTTCCACTGTATATTATATAACTCACTTGTAGAGTTCAACATCTTTACTCCGCTTTATAGTTACTAGCAGAAACCCGTTTAACCCTAACTTAGTGTCAAGAGACTTGAATAATTGTTACCTATTTAATTCGCGTTTTTGACACCACTTGAGGGTCCAAATTTTGTGCACTAAAATTCTGATTCCTTGGCCAATTTTTTATTTTTTCATGCTGATTTGAAGGCCATTAAAGCATTTGACCCAGTCAAAAAAGTTTCAGTTTTATATCTTTTAAGGTTTTTGCGGAACACGTCGTGTTAAAGTTGATGCCGTGGTGTCAGTAAAATGGTACGGATCATCAGTGCACTGATGATTGGTATTGTTTTATACATATCATGAAACGGATCGTTTGTGGTTTCCCCGCCAATTTGATTTGTTTCAATTGTTCGAATTATAATGCGCCTGCTTAACTGCAGTCGAGCACTCTCTTTTGGGAAACCAAGCAACAACTATTTATTATTTATATATACATATATTATATATATATCGTCTCGCTTTATATATAGTAAGATTGAGAACTTAAAATTGAATTGACTCTCAGTTTACATATCTAACGTTTTTCTCATCTCAGCGGTTGACTGCAGTGATGCAGCAAACTATGAAAGTTCCGAATGTTATTCTGCCGCCCCTCAAGGTCAAACTCTTTGCAGTTTATTGGTCGGCCTCCTCACAACTCTTATAATCATTGGTTTCTAGAGGATCGCGTGACTCAGGAGCAGCACTGGTATTAGGACATGAATAATTGTTAATATGCAGTTGAACAGAGAAAGTATAAACTATAAATACATAGGTTTTAGAATTTATGTGTGTGCAAAATGCAAATATGCAAATATGCCAAAGGAAGGTTATATTAACGTAACCAACAAAAAATATTTTGTTTATGTTTTTAAATATTATTTAAATTAAAGTAAATGAGAATTGAGATGGTATTAACTATTTGTATTAATACTAGTAATAATAGTAATACTAATAATATTAATATTAAAATGTGATGACTAGTAATAGTAATACATGGGTTTTTACAACTTCACTCGCCAGCGCCACGTAACGTGACTTGGGTGTAATCGTTTTCTAATCGAAAAAACGGTTTTGCCTTTACCTGGGAACCCCAGGCTATAATTGATAATGTTCATAAACATTAAACATATACAATATAGCCGAATAGAGATTCGGCGGAATGACACTGACAGGCTAAGTAAGTCTCGCCTGAATCCTAACCCCGAATTTAACTGTAACCCTAACCCGAGCCATAAACATTTAAATTCGTGTTGCACTAGAACAGTTTTGCAGTTTGCTCATAGCTCTTCCATCTTCGGGGAAGCAATTTAACCTTTTTAATATTGATTATAGTTATACTGGGCGGCGCTCAGACTGTCATTCCGCCGTGCAGCGTCTATTGGCATGTTTATGAACACTATCAGCATCAGCATGGGGTCCCCAAATAAACCAATACCATTTCAGAGCTGCGGCCCATATGCTGTTATAATGGTTAAGATTAGAATTTCTTGGCGATTGATTTAGTGGAACTAATTGTAGGTTACATGTTCATTCATAGCTGCATGTTACTGTTAGTGTTACTCGCATATTAGCTTTTTTATTTTACATTTGTGTGTTCCCACTATAACATCATGTGAGAATAGTCAGGTAAATCGTGCAGATTAGATAGTTACTCTTAAGATGTTAATTTCCTTGAATTTCTTTCCCTATGCCTAGGTCAGGAGGACTATGCTAAGGTTATCTAAGGCCGGTGACATCTACTTAGCGGGGAGGGGCCGGTGGTTTTTGAAATCCAGACAGCTAGGGGGAGGGGGTGGTTTCTGAAAATCCGGACGTCCGGGAATTTTGGCAGAATTAACGAAAAAGTCCCATTTATTTCAACTCTTTGACACTAATTACTTGCAAGTTTAGATCCCTGTATTTTAAGCGAGTACTTAATTAATGTACTTAAATGTAACTGTGCTAAACTTGTTCGACACTAAATGTATTATTGTCAATTTTAAGTAACTACACATTTTATTAACAATGAATTTGAGTTGGTTTTATTTGTACTTTTAAAAGTAGCTGGAAATCTGGACGTCTGTGAGAGGGGGTGGTTTTGAAAATTCGGACACACCCGGACAGGGGGGGTGGTCTGAAAATCTGCGATTTTGGCGGACGTTCTAAGCTTAAGTAGATGCCCTTAAAACATGTTTTGAACATTAGATGATTTCTTAATTTCTAATTTCATGTACTTCTAGATTCTAAACTTAAAGAGCATATTTGTGAATTAATAATGAATAAACTTTTGTGTATTATGTACTATAATGTATGAATATAATGTAGATTCAATAAAATAAAATTAATTACAAATTATTTGTTTTTGAAAACCGATTATCGTTACTAGTCCCAATAATAATATGCGGCGTTCTATTCGAGCTTCTCGCAAATACAATATACGTGAGAGGAGCAAGCAATGCTAATAGACTAGCAATAGTTTAGGTAGACAAGGCCAAGAGCTAGGTAGACAAGGCCAAGAGCTATGTAGACAAGGCCAAGAGCTAGGTAAATTATTGTTGCACCAAAAATATAAGTTATCCGTATCGTGAAGCATCGTTAAGTTCAAATTCGCAAAAAGATCGTTTAGGGAGTGTTCACATATAACGTCGGCAGCTGAGGGGGTTTAGAAATGCAGACGGCGGGGGGTTTCCGCCTTGCGGACGTCAGCAAACATTAAATCAATTTGTTTGACAATAACCCCCTTCACCATTCACAAAACTCTCCCAATTTTCCGTCCAAATCAAGCACAGCTCATATCATGCCACATTATGCAATGCCCAGACATCCCAGACCATACCGCATACTGATCCGGATTTCGAATGGTTTCTAGTGAAAAAGAGCGCGGATGAAAATAACGTACGCGCAAATCAATTTTGAAGATGTAACTAACAGCATTTGCAGTATTTTCTCTAAAAGGTTAAGCCAGCTCGTCGTTCAATTTTGTTTGCTTTTCAACGAAGAAATAAATTGTATTTCTCAGTCGTTATGCACAAAGTAGTTGAAAGATTTATCTGATGGTGTAAATGCTGTCAATGGCAAAAAAATAGACTCCAAATCTGTGTTAAAAATAACTGTATTCTATATCCACATTCAATTGATAAAAATGATGCTTAGTAATATATCACACATTCACCGACCCTTAACGAAAAATATCACCTTATAGTTCAAGATGAAAAACGTTTAAAAAAATGATAAAACTAAACGACATAATTGAAAAGTTCGACCATACATTTTTGGACAAATATTCTGACTCTGAGGGTTTGAGTTTTTATAATATTTCTCTGGTAGTCTCCTAAAACTGTGAAAATAACACTGAATAATAAACGCTGACAAAACAAACTACAAATTATGAAAATTAGCATAATATTTACAAAAATTAAAAATCCTAATACATAATTATTATCACGAATTAAGCGGAGTATTATCCAGGGATTCAATCATATTTTCACATTCATAATTTTTTAAACATTATGTGCATCAAGCACTCGGTTGATGTTTTTTATCAGCACGGAATGTGTATTGAGATCCGATCACGTGACACAATAGTTCAAAACTTCTTAGGAAATCCCCCAAACGGGCAAACGGGTGTTACGCTTGATCTGTTACACGTGATGCCCATATAAGGTGTTAGAGATCTGCTCTTACTGGGCGGCCCCAACCCAGGTAAGATCTGCTCCCGCACTCAAAACATTTTCAACGGCGCACACAATGACATTTGCCCGCGGAAGTGAACGTAACACTCACATATTGGTTGTTGTTGCAGAAGTAATAGTTACATACTGCTGTTTTCTTACATCCTGACTCCAGCGTTCCGTATCTGTTGAATACTTCGCGTATCCAGCTGATCTATTGTTATCGAATATGCGTCTATCAACAACCTCACGTTTGTAGTTCTGTACAGAACTGATAAGAGGATTGCGATGGCGTACGATGCAAGCAAAACGTAGTTTAATCTGTCCTTTTCCTCGTCAGTAACTGAGAAATGGGCTAGGTGATATATCATGTCATATCGACATGACAAATAGCAGTTACGATTCAATCAAAGATAGTCAGCTCAGTGTGCCTTAGTCCGGACTGCTGGCCCTGCAGGCAGTGGCGTAACGTTACGCCACTAACTGGTTCCTTGCGGGGGGGGGGGGGGTCACGTACTAAGTGTCATAGACTGGTTCCACTAAATTAAGCTTTTTAAACATTTTCAAAATCTTACATCGGAAAATCAGGGCAGAACCAGCTAATATGTATAAAATAACAAGATGTAAAACACTCACTGAGATTAGGTATCTGCAGGATTACAGTGAACACGTTACACATCATCTGGTTACCCAATACCATTATCGTTGAGCTCAGTTCCTCGCTGACAGGGTGACTTGACTCTGTGCTCATGTCGAACAGCAAGGGTACCACTCCTGTGCAGATTAATCGGGTTTTTACAAATTTTAGCTTTTTTTAATTATTTTAGAAAAATTCTTGAAAGAAAATCATGGGGAAATGTCGTTCCCTAACTATTATCGGTTTACAGTCAACAGTTGGCGTTCTTACGAACGAAAATAGTGAATACTGGAGAGTATGATTTTTTAAAAGTATCACCTGTGATGCACATGGTACCGAACACGTACAGTATCCAAACCACCGCCATGTTTCTGGGAATCCAGTTTTCAATCTCCGCAACGAACCCAAAGAACGCAAGCGTACCAGCGGAGAGGATTGTTACGTTCATAAATTTCTGAAACAGAGCGATGAAAATGTGCGGAACGACATTGAAAACGGACATTTTAAAAATGATGAACATTATCAAATGCGATATAGGTATATGTGATATTAAGGTAAATCATCAGATCGATAGAGTTGTAATGCTCTACTACAACTCTACAACATCACAACTAAACATGTGACAATTTTCTCGTCTAGTATTATACATTATATCATATAATTAATAACAGCGCGCTGTACTGTTGCGCGTCGATTATACAAAATTGTCCAACGCTCCTTCCAAAAAGATGATATCAGAAGACGTTTCCCTGAAATGTGTATGCGATTTTGTATGCGATTTGCGCGCCGCACGTACGTTAAAATAATTATATTTGTAGAATTTATGACGGTAACCCTTCAAAAGTCAAAATAAACTGCTCGTATATTTATAGACACTATGATATGAATAACTAAATAACACCTTGAACCCAACTTGGAACCACATCCAAGGGCCGCACCGACCCCAGAAAAGCTATAATTCAAGTCAAAAATCTTTACTCGGCCCTGTATGTGATTTGTGTTCCGGGGTAGGTGACAGATGTTTTAGTGGTTGAATAGCTAGTACCTATCCCAAACCATCATAAAAACCAAGTTTTGTTCTCTCAACCCACTCAGGCCACTCCCAGGAGCCACGCCCATCCCAAAATAGCTGAAATCCAGCTAAAATCCAGACTTTAAAATCTTTACCCCCGTATGCGATTTATGTTCCGGGGTAGGTGGCCCATGTTTTAGTATAAAAATGGGTACTACCTATCCCAAACCATCATAAAAACCAAGTTTCGACCTCTCAACCCACTCAGGCCACTCCCAGGGGCCACGCCCATCCCAAAATTACTGAAATCCAGCTAAAATCCAGACTTTAAAATCTTTACCCCCGTATGCGATTTATGTTCCGGGGTAGGTGGCCCATGTTTTAGTATAAAAATGGGTACTACCTATCCCAAACCATAAAAAAAAACCAAGTTTCGACCTCTCAAACCACTCAGGCCACTCCCAGGAGCCACGCCCATCCCAAAATAGATGAAATCCAGCTGAAATCCCATACAAATTCAGACTGAGAATCTTTACCCCCGTATGCGATTTATGTTCCGGGGTAGGTGGCCCATGTTCTAGTATAAAAATGGGTACTGCCTATCCCAAACCATCATAAAAACCAAGTTTCGACCTCTCAACCCACTCAGGCCACTCCCAGGGGCCACGCCCATCCCAAAATTACTGAAATCCAGCTAAAATCCAGACTTTAAAATCTTTACCCCCGTATGCGATTTATGTTCCGGGGTAGGTGGCCCATATTTTAGTATAAAAATGGGTACTGCCTATCCCAAACCATCATAAAAACCAAGTTTCGACCTCTCAACCCACTCAGGCCACTCCCAGGGGCCACGCCCATCCATAAATAGCTGAAATCCAGGTCAAATCCCATACAATTCAGACTGAGAATCTTTACCCCCGTATGCGATTTATGTTCCGGGGTAGGTGGCCCATGTTCTAGTATAAAAATGGGTACTGCCTATCCCAAACCATCATAAAAACCAAGTTTCGACCTCTCAACCCACTCAGGCCACTCCCAGGGGCCACGCCCATCCCAAAATTACTGAAATCCAGCTAAAATCCAGACTTTAAAATCTTTACCCCCGTATGCGATTTATGTTCCGGGGTAGGTGGCCCATATTTTGGTATAAAAATGGGTACTGCCTATCCCAAACCATCATAAAAACCAAGTTTCGACCTCTCAACCCACTCAGGCCACTCCCAGGGGCCACGCCCATCCCAAAAAAATCCAGCTGAAATCCCATAAAATTCAGACTGAGAATCTTTACCCCCGTATGCGATTTATGTTCTGGGGTAGGTGGCCCATGTTCTAGAATAAAAATGGGTACTGCCTATCCCAAACCATCATAAAAACCAAGTTTCGACCTCTCAACCCACTCAGGCCACTCCCAGGGGCCACGCCCATCCCAAAATTACTGAAATCCAGCTAAAATCCAGACTTTAAAATCTTTACCCCCGTATGCGATTTATGTTCCGGGGTAGGTGGCCCATGTTTTAGTATAAAAATGGGTACTACCTATCCCAAACCATCATAAAAACCAAGTTTCGACCTCTCAAACCACTCAGGCCACTCCCAGGAGCCACGCCCATCCCAAAATAGATGAAATCCAGCTGAAATCCCATACAAATTCAGACTGAGAATCTTTACCCCCGTATGCGATTTATGTTCCGGGGTAGGTGGCCCATGTTCTAGTATAAAAATGGGTACTGCCTATCCCAAACCATCATAAAAACCAAGTTTCGACCTCTCAACCCACTCAGGCCACTCCCAGGGGCCACGCCCATCCCAAAATTACTGAAATCCAGCTAAAATCCAGACTTTAAAATCTTTACCCCCGTATGCGATTTATGTTCCAGGGTAGGTGGCCCATGTTTTAGTATAAAAATGGGTACTGCCTATCCCAAACCATCATAAAAACCAAGTTTCGACCTCTCAACCCACTCAGGCCACTCCCAGGGGCCACGCCCATCCCAAAATTACTGAAATCCAGCTAAAATCCAGACTTTAAAATCTTTACCCCCGTATGCGATTTATGTTCCGGGGTAGGTGGCCCATGTTTTAGTATAAAAATGGGTACTACCTATCCCAAACCATCATAAAAACCAAGTTTCGACCTCTCAAACCACTCAGGCCACTCCCAGGAGCCACGCCCATCCCAAAATAGATGAAATCCAGCTGAAATCCCATACAAATTCAGACTGAGAATCTTTACCCCCGTATGCGATTTATGTTCCGGGGTAGGTGGCCCATGTTCTAGTATAAAAATGGGTACTGCCTATCCCAAACCATCATAAAAACCAAGTTTCGACCTCTCAACCCACTCAGGCCACTCCCAGGGGCCACGCCCATCCCAAAATTACTGAAATCCAGCTAAAATCCAGACTTTAAAATCTTTACCCCCGTATGCGATTTATGTTCCGGGGTAGGTGGCCCATATTTTGGTATAAAAATGGGTACTGCCTATCCCAAACCATCATAAAAACCAAGTTTCGACCTCTCAACCCACTCAGGCCACTCCCAGGGGCCACACCCATCACAAAATAGCTGAAATCCTGGTCAAATCCCATACAAATTCAGACTGAGAATCTTTACCCCCGTATGCAATTTATGTTCCGGGGTAGGTGGCCCATATTTTGGTATAAAAATGGGTACTACCTATCCCAAACCATCATAAAAACCAAGTTTCGACCTCTCAAACCACTCAGGCCACTCCCAGGAGCCACGCCCATCCCAAAATAGATGAAATCCAGCTGAAATCCCATACGAATTCAGACTGAGAATCTTTACCCCCGTATGCGATTTATGTTCCGGGGTAGGTGGCCCATGATCTAGTATAAAAATGGGTACTGCCTATCCCAAACCATCATAAAAACCAAGTTTCGACCTCTCAACCCACTCAGGCCACTCCCAAGGGCCGCACCCATCCCAAAATTACTGAAATCCAGCTAAAATCCAGACTTTAAAATCTTTACCCCCGTATGCGATTTATGTTCCGGGGTAGGTGGCCCATGTTTTGGTATAAAAATGGGTACTACCTATCCCAAACCATCATAAAAACCAAGTTTCGACCTCTCAAACCACTCAGGCCACTCCCAGGAGCCACGCCCATCCCAAAATAGATGAAATCCAGCTGAAATCCCATACAAATTCAGACTGAGAATCTTTACCCCCGTATGCGATTTATGTTCCGGGGTAGGTGGCCCATGATCTAGTATAAAAATGGGTACTACCTATCCCAAACCATCATAAAAACCAAGTTTCGACCTCTCAAACCACTCAGGCCACTCCCAGGAGCCACGCCCATCCCAAAATAGATGAAATCCAGCTGAAATCCCATACAAATTCAGACTGAGAATCTTTACCCCCGTATGCGATTTATGTTCCGGGGTAGGTGGCCCATGATCTAGTATAAAAATGGGTACTGCCTATCCCAAACCATCATAAAAACCAAGTTTCGACCTCTCAAACCACTTAGGCCACTCCCAGGAGCCACGCCCATCCCAAAATAGCTCAAATCCAGCTCAAATCCCATACAAATTCAGACTGAGAATCTTTACCCCCGTATGCGATTTATGTTCCGGGGTAGGTGGCCCATGTTTTAGTATAAAAATGGGTACTACCTATCCCAAACCATCATAAAAACAAAGTTTCGACCTCTCAAGCTCTCAACCCACTCAGGCCACTCCCAGGGGCCACGCCCATCCCAAAATTACTGAAATCCAGCTAAAATCCAGACTTTAAAATCTTTACCCCCGTATGCGATTTATGTTCCAGGGTAGGTGGCCCATGTTTTAGTATAAAAATGGGTACTGCCTATCCCAAACCATCATAAAAATCAAGTTTCGACCTCCCAACCCACTCAGGCCACGCCCATCCCAAAATAGCTGAAATCCAGGTAAAATCAAGATTGAAAATCTTTACCCCCGTATGCGATTTATGTTCCGGGGTAGGTGGCCCATGTTTTAGTATAAAAATGGATACTGACTATCCCAAACCATCATAAAAACCAAGTTTCGACCTCTCAAACCACTCAGGCCACTCCCAGGGGCCACGCCCATCCCAAAATAGCTGAAATCCAGGTCAAATCCCATACAAATCCAGACTGAGAATCTTTACCCCCGTATGCGATTTATGTTCCGGGGTAGGTGGCCCATGTTTTAATGTAAAAATGGGTTCTACCTATCCCAAACCAACATAAAAACCAAGTTTCGTCCTCTCAAACCACTCAGGCCACTCCCAGGGGCCACGCCTAACCCATAAAAGCTACAGGGGGTGGGGCAAAACTAACGTTACATATGTTGGGTCTTACACCACCACCGTGTTTCATATTATGGACCTGTAACTTTGCAGATGGCATGCTGTAACTACTCATTCGAGGATTCCGTCGCCAATGTTTGAAAATTTGAATATTTAGACTACGGCCTACGTCCATATAATATTAAATCACCTATATTGTTCTTTCCAGACATACTAGACGCCCATTTATTTCAGATTACTGTAGATATTTAATTGTTGCATCTGATCTGAAAAATTGAGGTCAATCGGAGTTGAAATGACGCATTGAATGTATCTCGTTAACAAAATTGATTGGGTGATTATGTGATAGGACACCTTGATTGGGTTCCCTTGCAATTTAACGGGGCCATCTAATCACCTGAGCAGGTAATCCAATCACCTGATCACACGTAATGAATAAACTCGTTATGCCTCGTATCTCGGACATCTGAGAAGCTACAACTCTCATTTTTTCAGATCGAACGTAATTTGAATGGCTAAATACAATCCTATAAAATTTGGCTCGATCTGATTATCAAAACTATTTAAAAAATGCGATAATGAACCTTCATTCGAAAAAAATGAACATGAATATTCTTTGATTTAACATATTCCTCGAATGAGTGGTGATAGTAAGTCATACCAAAAAGAATACCCCGGAACTTAAATCCCCTACAGGTGTAAAGATTCTCATTCTTGATTTGACCTGAATTTCAGCTATTTTGGGATAGGCGTGGCCTCTGGGAGTGGCCTGAGTGAGTTGAGAGGTCGAAAATTGGTTTTTATGATGGTTTGGGATAGGCAGTACCCATTTTTATACTAAAACATGGGCCACCTACCCCGGAACATAAATCGCATACGGGGGTAAAGATTCTCAGTCTGGATTTTAGCTGGATTTCAGTAATTTTGGGATGGGCGTGGCCCCTGGGAGTGGCAAGAGTAGTTTGAGAGGTCGAAACTTGGTTTTTATGATGGTTTGGGATAGGTAGTACCCATTTTTATACTAAAACATGGGCCACCTACCCCGAACATAAATCGCATACGGGGGTAAAGATTCTCAGTCTGGATTTGTATGGGATTTGACCTGGATTTGAGCTATTTTGGGATGGGTGTGGCCCCTGGGAGTGGCCCGAGTGGTTTGCGAGGTCGAAACTTGGTTTTTATGATGGTTTGAGATAGTCAATACCCATTTTTATACTAAAACATGGGCCACCTACCCCGGAACATAAATCGCATACGGGGGTAAAGATTTTCAATCTTGATTTTACCTGGATTTCAGCTATTTTGGGATGGGTGTGGCCCCTGGGAGTGGCCTGAGTGGTTTGCGAGGTCGAAACTTGGTTTTTATGATGGTTTGGGATAGGCAGTACCCATTTTTATACTAAAACATGGGCCACCTACCCCGGAACATAAATCGCATACGGGGGTAAAGATTCTCAGTCTGGATTTGACCTGGATTTCAGCTATTTTGGGATGGGCGTGGCCCCTGGGAGTGGCCTGAGTGGTTTGAGAGGTCGAAACTTGGTTTTTATGATGGTTTGGGATAGGCAGTACCCATTTTTATACTAAAACATGGGCCACCTACCCCGGAACATAAATCGCATACGGGGGTAAAGATTCTCAGTCTGGATTTGTATGGGATTTGACCTGGATTTCAGCTATTTTGGGATGGGCGTGGCCCCTGGGAGTGGCCTGAGTGGTTTGAGAGGTCGAAACTTGGTTTTTATGATGGTTTGGGATAGGCAGTACCCATTTTTATACTAAAACATGGGCCACCTACCCCGGAACATAAATCGCATACGGGGGTAAAGATTTCAGTCAATCTTGATTTTACCTGGATTTCAGCTATTTTGGGATGGGCGTGGCCCCTGGGAGTGGCCTGAGTGGGTTGGGAGGTCGAAACTTGGTTTTTATGATGGTTTGGGATAGGCAGTACCCATTTTTATACTAAAACATGGGCCACCTACCCCGGAACATAAATCGCATACGGGGGTAAAGATTCTCAGTCTGGATTTGTATGGGATTTGACCTGGATTTGAGCTATTTTGGGATGGGCGTGGCCCCTGGGAGTGGCAAGAGTAGTTTGAGAGGTCGAAACTTGGTTTTTATGATGGTTTGGGATAGGTAGTACCCATTTTTATACTAAAACATGGGCCACCTACCCCGGAACATAAATCGCATACGGGGGTAAAGATTCTCAGTCTGGATTGTATGGATTTGACCTGGATTTCAGCTATTTTGGGATGGGCGTGGCCCCTGGGAGTGGCCTGAGTGGTTTGCGAGGTCGAAACTTGGTTTTTATGATGGTTTGGGATAGGCAGTACCCATTTTTATACTAAAACATGGGCCACCTACCCCGGAACATAAATCGCATACGGGGGTAAAGATTTTCAATCTTGATTTTACCTGGATTTCAGCTATTTTGGGATGGGCGTGGCCCCTGGGAGTGGCCTGAGTGGGTTGGGAGGTCGAAACTTGGTTTTTTTGATGGTTTGGGATAGGCAGTACCCATTTTTATACTAAAACATGGGCCACCTACCCCGGAACATAAATCGCATACGGGGGTAAAGATTCTCAGTCTGGATTTGTATGGGATTTGACCTGGATTTGAGCTATTTTGGGATGGGTGTGGCCCCTGGGAGTGGCCTGAGTGGTTTGCGAGGTCGAAACTTGGTTTTTATGATGGTTTGGGATAGGCAGTACCCATTTTTATACTAAAACATGGGCCACCTACCCCGGAACATAAATCGCATACGGGGGTAAAGATTTTCAATCTTGATTTTACCTGGATTTCAGCTATTTTGGGATGGGCGTGGCCCCTGGGAGTGGCCTGAGTGGTTTGAGAGGTCGAAACTTGGTTTTTATGATGGTTTGGGATAGGCAGTACCCATTTTTATACTAAAACATGGGCCACCTACCCCGGAACATAAATCGCATACGGGGGTAAAGATTTTCAATCTTGATTTTACCTGGATTTCAGCTATTTTGGGATGGGCGTGGCCCCTGGGAGTGGCCTGAGTGGGTTGGGAGGTCGAAACTTGGTTTTTATGATGGTTTGGGATAGGCAGTACCCATTTTTATACTAAAACATGGGCCACCTACCCCGGAACATAAATCGCATACGGGGGTAAAGATTCTCAGTCTGGATTTGTATGGGATTTGACCTGGATTTGAGCTATTTTGGGATGGGCGTGGCCCCTGGGAGTGGCCTGAGTGGTTTGCGAGGTCGAAACTTGGTTTTTATGATGGTTTGGGATAGGCAGTACCCATTTTTATACTAAAACATGGGCCACCTACCCCGGAACATAAATCGCATACGGGGGTAAAGATTTTTAATCTTGATTTGACCTGGATTTCAGCTATTTTGGGATGGGCGTGGCCCCTGGGAGTGGCCTGAGTGGTTTGAGAGGTGGAAACTTGGTTTTTATGATGGTTTGGGATAGGCAGTACCCATTTTTATACTAAAACATGGGCCACCTACCCCGGAACATAAATCGCATACGGGGGTAAAGATTTTCAATCTTGATTTTACCTGGATTTCAGCTATTTTGGGATGGGCGTGGCCCCTGGGAGTGGCCTGAGTGGGTTGAGAGGTCGAAACTTGGTTTTTATGATGGTTTGGGATAGGCAGTACCCATTTTTATACTAAAACATGGGCCACCTACCCCGGAACATAAATCGCATACGGGGGTAAAGATTTTCAATCTTGATTTTACCTGGATTTCAGCTATTTTGGGATGGGCGTGGCCCCTGGGAGTGGCCTGAGTGGGTTGGGAGGTCGAAACTTGGTTTTTATGATGGTTTGGGATAGGCAGTACCCATTTTTATACTAAAACATGGGCCACCTACCCCGGAACATAAATCGCATACGGGGGTAAAGATTCTCAGTCTGGATTTGTATGGGATTTGACCTGGATTTGAGCTATTTTGGGATGGGCGTGGCCCCTGGGAGTGGCCTGAGTGGTTTGCGAGGTCGAAACTTGGTTTTTATGATGGTTTGGGATAGGCAGTACCCATTTTTATACTAAAACATGGGCCACCTACCCCGGAACATAAATCGCATACGGGGGTAAAGATTTTAATCTTGATTTGACCTGGATTTCAGCTATTTTGGGATGGGCGTGGCCCCTGGGAGTGGCCTGAGTGGTTTGAGAGGTCGAAACTTGGTTTTTATGATGGTTTGGGATAGGCAGTACCCATTTTTATACTAAAACATGGGCCACCTACCCCGGAACATAAATCGCATACGGGGGTAAAGATTTTCAATCTTGATTTTACCAGGATTTCAGCTATTTTGGGATGGGCGTGGCCCCTGGGAGTGGCCTGAGTGGGTTGGGAGGTCGAAACTTGATTTTTATGATGGTTTGGGACAGGTACTAACTATTTAAAACCCTAAACCTGTTCCAAATACCCCGGAACACAAATCGCATACAGGGGTGAAATCGCATACAAATCGCATACACAAATCAAGGAAACGTGCTCTCGATGATATTTTTACCACAACACGGAAGACAAGAGGGTGTATTCTCCGTTTTTGTGTCGAATTTGAATCTTTACTTGCCCCCATACTTGCACCATTTGTAGCCCGCTTGCCCCATTTGTAGCAATTCTAAATATTCTTCGGCGTTTGCCACAGCCTGAATTTCAAAAATGTTCAGGGCAAGGCAAAAGGAAATTGCGACATGTACGAATCTCGATTTTCCCATTCTCCGCAACAAATCGCGATTTTTCACGTTTCAGATCCTGGCCTCGGTTTCAGTTCTCCGCGACAAATTCCGCATTTTCCTTTGAATCTGAGGACCAAATTCGCGTATTTTCCTTCAAATCTGCGGGCCAAATATCACATGTTCTATAAGTATATGAAACCAATCACATCCACAGCCTTCCGAATGTAGGTACGGACTTCAGAAAACCGAAAAATATTTTCGGCTCATAATGATCAGGGTAGCACGAAACATGAACAAAAGTAGTTTCCAAGAAAACTTTGAAAAATTTCCGGTAAAAAACCGAAAAAATATTAGAAACCTAAATTATTTTCCCAAAAAATTTTAGAAACCTAAATTAAAAAGTTGGCAATTTTTGGCCCCTTGCCAAGATTTTATGGGGGCAATGCCCCCCTCCCCCGCTTCCTACACCCATACTTCCTACACCCCCTTGCCCTCCCGCTTCCTACACCCCTACTTCCTACAACCCCTCCCCCCCCCGCTTCCTACACCCCTGCCCCCCGCTTCTTACGAAGTTTTTGTTGACTCAATATGTCACATAGTATTGCATTAACATAATGTCACATAGTATTCGAAGAGATCGAAAAATAAGTTGTATCATTGTAATAAATGGTTCCTGCATACCAGATAACAGCTTAAATTCTTACAATCCTGATAATAAAGTATGGGCGAAGTTTGGGCGACAATTTTCCTACAATTTTGCTAGAACACCTCCAATAACATGCAACTCAATTACACTTATTGAGATTAACTTCGTGATCAATCGACAATGCTGATGATAAGATGTGTTTAAAATTCAAAAGAATATTCTTCCTATGATACTGAAATTAGCAATCAGCTACAATGAGCTACGAGAAGGAACGTTTACCTGCCAACGACTGAAGAAGGCCGCCATGGATCCTATCAATATGTTAGTAGGAACTGAAGCTAACAATCCTACAAAACCCAACAAACCAGCTGTTTTCTGATCTATTTTACATTTCTCCATGATCACGTCAAATGTTAAACCATAGCCGTTGAATGTGCCGCTGAAAATACACAATATTGTATACAATATAAATTATACAAATATACAATATTTACCAAGATTTTACACTATCTACACCAAATAGGGCATAAACAATTAGTAGTTCAAAACATAACCATCCAATTAAAGTTAATTGCATTATAGGAGCTGAATGTTACCTTGTCAAAGCGTAAGCAAATGCGACCAACCAGAAATTACCACGTCTTAATAACACACTGAGTCCCTGAAATATAATAGTTTTACAGTCAACTATCATAAAGGAGGAACTGTGACGATTAGTTGAAATTTTCATTTTGCAGTACCATTTACTGTCCTTATCTGTGATCTGTTATCTAGTCACCTCAGCAAATCAGATGATGTGCAGTGTTTTACTAGTAACTCTACTGGTGATACACATAACACACTGGCACTGTACGGGACTGTACGTCAATGCTCTCAAATTACAGTCCTTCTTGCGTAACATCTGATAAACACATTCTCTAGTAGTACCTACATTCTTATCTTATCTTCACCGTCACACGATGCACATTTAATTATTATTTCTAACATAGATGTTGATTTATTGATATTACTAAATAAAGTAGTGCCACAATCCCGTTATATAGTATATGTGTATAGTACATATAGCAACTCTAAATATACACGGAACATATATAATGTGTAGTACACATTACACACGGAACTCAGTTCATTTAATGCAGCCTCAGTTCATGTCACAATATTTTGTGGGAGTGTGATAACAAATTCGGATATTTGCAGTACAGGTTTATTAAATCAATTTATTTGTCATACCATGCTATAATATTTCACGTACCATCACATGACTTTCCAATATTATATCTAGGGCGTAAAACAGACAAACCAAATATACAATTTCCTTTACTTGATAAGAGCATTTCCCCTTCTTCCAATAAGACAACGAATGGAGTATATATTACTCTAACCGTGTTCAAATGTGTCAACAACATAGCTCCAGACTATATCACCCAAATGCATTAACATCAAGAGTCAACCTGTACGTGTACTACGAATAAAACTATTTCCTCCTAAATGTTCCTCCTGTTCCAAATCATAGTAAAACGGAGAGAAGTTTTCGTTACTGATTTGTGATCTTATCTGATCTTTTTGATGATCTGATCATAAAGTGAGCTCATGAGTATTTAAGTTAATAAGTGAGTTAATAAGTGACCTGAGTAAACACTAAACAGGTGAGTACACAAGTGAATCAGCGAGTGATGATGGTAAATACCTCAGTAATAGAAAGTCGGGCTGCAACAGCTGAAGCAGTAGGAGCGAACTGGGGTCGAGAAGGGAAGTAGATAGCTACAAAAACTAGTGAAAATATCATAGATATTCCTTGTATTACAAGATACCACCTGGGGAGGGAAAAAGAGAATAAAATACTGCATATTATATGTACTAGCAGGAACCCGTATAACCCTAAAATGGTGTCAAGACTCAAGAGACTAAAATAATTATTACCTATTTAATTCGCGTTTTTGACACCACTTGGGGGTCCAAATTTTGGGCTCTAAAACTCCTATTCCTTGGCCAATTTTTTATTTTTTCATGCTGATTTGAAAAACATAAAGGCATTCGACCCAGTCAAAAAAGTTTCAGTTGTATATCTTTTACGGTTTTTGCGGAAAGTCGCGTTAAAGTTGATGCTGTGGTGTCAGTAAAATGGCACAGATATATATATATATATATATATCGTCTCGCTTTATATATAGTAAGATACAATATGTATACAATATGTATACAATATGTATATATGTATACAGTATGTATATATGTATACAATATGTATATAATTTGTTAGAGCTTTCGCTGACGTTGAGGTGGAAAAACAAGCCAATATCGAGTTTTGTAGCCACAATCGCCCCGGAATAAAGCAGTAAAGGATCACAAGATAGTTAAGTGTCATCAAACAAATGATACGACGTATTCCAGGGTGATCTGCTGAAGACTCAACTAGTTTCGGCCTTTGAGGGCCATCCACAGGAGTGTCACCTAGCAGAAGTCAAAAATTTAATAAACTGATATCAGAAGAATATGTCATATTAGTAAACATACGGTTAACCGTATGTTTACTAATAATATTTATTAAATTTTTGACTTCTGCTAGGTGACACTCCTGTGGATGGCCCTCAAAGGCCGAAACTAGTTGAGTCTTCAGCAGATCACCCTGGAATACGTCGTATCATTAATTGTTTGATGACACTTAACAACCAATATGTATATATGTATACAATATGTATACAATGTGTAAAATTCGGATTGGAGTATTGCTTATGAGTCGCATGGTTGCAATGTATTCTGTGTAAAATTATATTTATCCCGTTTGATGCGACAAGGAAAAATGCTCTTATTAGGGAAAAAGGAGTTTACTCGACGTTTCAATGTAACAACATCGTATTCATGATCTCAAATTATTTGTTATATAGTAGTGTTGAAAGTATTAAAAGTATGTATACATAACATATTATCAACTTTTAGATGTTAACAAACTTGCAGATGAAAATTGAAAATATTGGTGAGTTCAGCGTACAATAAGCTATTGAGTTATTTAATCTCATTTCTTACTTATTATACTTCACAATCTTACTGATCATGATACATAGTACATACTGTATAGTACTGTATAGTACTGTATAGTATAATCTACTGTATACTTTATAGTATACTCACCTAAGCTGTTGGTCATAAAAATGTCTGTCGTGATCGGAATCATCAGTTATAAAACCATGGATATGTGAGGAAGTGTGTACGGAGAGTGTAGAGTTTACATCAGGTTCCGGTATCAGTAAAGGTCCCAGCAGAAAGGGAATCGCAATACCTGGGTTGAGAATTTTAGTGGGTGCTATAACTCCCCCCCCCCCCCCCCCCCCCCCATTTACACTTTACAGGCGTACAATAAGTATGCAAGTTTTACTTGTATACCAGGCATACCTATATACATATGTACTGTTTTATATGTACTATTTACAATGTATTATTTGTATAAATCATGTGTATTTTGTTACAAAGTCCAATTTGACTCATGTGACCCACCACATCTACTGTAAATTATTGAACACTATTGTTAAGTTGGTTTACCTGTGTTTAATGTTGCCATGACAACTCCAGTTGCAACGATCCTCTCTTTTGTCGGAAACCAGTTCACTAAAAATTCACATTATAATATGTATAATAAAATTATCAAGTACCATAATGGTTTCCAAGTAACTTGACCTAACCATAAGAAGGAAGATAAAGAGTAGTAGTAGTAGTAGTAGAAGTAGTAGTAGTAGTAGTAGTGGTAGTAGTTATAGTAGTCTCACCTGTAACGTACATGACCCCAGAGAACGGAACAGCACCGCAGAAACCATTTATTATCTGGGTTATATGCGCAGAATACACCAAGTAATCGTAGGGTATCGCCGTGACGGATAAGATCTAATGGTTTGAAATGTTTTTAATAATAAAAAAACATCGCCGGAATGATGAGATAATAAAGATGCCCTTACCTCAATTAAAATTGTAAAGAGAGAGATGAAGTGAGATGTAAAATAACAACGGTAAAACATGTTGATTTAATCAACATGTTGATTTAAATACGGTAAACTGACCTTGATAACTCCAGCTAATGCCATGAGGGTGGTGTTAGCAAGAATAACAAATCTCATGCTAGTTGCGGCCATGATCCAGGGGAAGAGGACAGCTCCGGGGATGAACATAGCGGACATCCACATCGCCAGCAGGCTAGTCCGCTAGTGGTTATTAGTTGCATAATTATTAATTAATTAGATAATTATTATCATCTGATTGAAAATCATTTGTTAATTTTGTCATAGATAATATTCCGTACTTTTTAAATTTTTAATAAAGTTTTCTACAAAATTTCAATAAGTTCATGCAACAGAGATAATATTCGAGATCAAAAGATTATATAATAAAAGTACCTTATCATCCCACTCGTATTGCTGTTTCATTGCAGATGCTATAGGACCCCAAGCATTTCCTGATAATAATTATCAGTCAGTAGGTCAACCTACACATACAACTAATTAGTAAAAGAAATAAGAATTGAATCTCGATATGCACTTGATCAGGGAAAGCACGGTGCTAATCATAATGCAGTTCTAAGCTTATCATTAACCTACTCTAAAGCGGATGTCACGGGTCACGTTTTCATTTCAAAATTCAAATAAATCTTACATCAATGTATTACAGTTACAAACTTTACACAAAACCAAAAATCTACTATGAGGCAAAAAAACATGGAATATGAAAGCTAGAGTTCAAATCAAAATGACAATTAAGAATAATGGAACTTACCTACAAAGCCCTGTACCATGCCCATGTAACAGAAGGCAAAAAGAATGTACCATCTGGCGGGAGTTGCTCTAAACGCTTCTTGTGATATGACCTGCAAGAGATGGTGTGAGTTCCGAGTGTTTAGCTCAAGAGAGGCAGAGATCGAGAGAAGTACATGCAACTCTAATTAAGAGGTCGGAAAAGATATCTGATGCTTCGTTAAGAGGGAAATTACTATATTCAATATCCATGTCACAAGGAACATGCTAAAGCTAAGATGATCTGCTGAGTGGTGATTAGTGCTTTTCATAGTGCGATAAAAACTCATATCAGAATAGAACAATCGTTGCAATAGACACGAGACAAATTCATACATTTCAAAACAGAACTTAACCTAAATATGGTAAAATAAAATCATTTGTGAATTTGCAAATTTTATCACATCTGTCCCGTGGAAGACATTTTGTTTTGTTAACCGTAAAGAGTAAGCTATAAGCATGCTAATATCATAAGCCTGTCCATCTAGAATAAAAAACTGGGCACAGTAAAAGAAAATAGGCTGAAGTTGAAAGACAGCAAGCAAGCACAGTACAGCACATTACAGCAGTGAATCCATGTATTTCAACCTGGGAAGGCCCAGATGCCAAAGACTGAGAATTTTCTGAATCTGTATCGTATGCAGTCGCTATACTGATATCAGCAGCATATTGAAAATCACCATCTAGCAGGACCAATGTCGGTGAGGAATTTATGGACAGCTGCTCATAAACTTGATCAATACTCCCCTGAAGTAGGACAGTACAAATTCTATGTACAGAAACCTTACTTGCAGATTTTAGTTACGACCCTCATTGGGGTAGCTAGCAGCACTGTCTTCTCTTTAGTATAAATCTTCGACATAAATATATAACAACACCGAGTCAACCTGTTTTGAGTCAAGATGGGGTTTAAAACCATCTTGACAATTTCCACTCCACTGAATTTCAACTAAAACGTAAACATGGGAAACAAAGTATACATTATAATTTATATACACAGAAAGGAGAAGTAAGTGACATTGTATGCCAAGAATCAGGCTAGTCTTGGAGCTGCACGTCAAAGTAAAATCTAAATCGAGAATATGATTACTCAAATTATCGTCGATTGTTTTGGAGGAGCATGGGCAGAAAGCCAGGCATAATACTCAGTATCTAATTGATAAAGACATTAGAAATTTACCTGAGAAGTCTGTTGTTGGTCTGCAGCTTTCCGGTTATCATTGATTAGCCTTTGTCTTTCATCATCAGACATCTTTATTTTCACTACTAATGATAGAAAGTTGTGATGATTGAAAGTAATGATTTTAAAGAAGGCCATGACTAGGACTTAAACTGTGGGAGAATACAATTTGGGCTAGATTTACCACTCTTGTTTGAAACATTTCAGAGGTGCTGGACTTATTCAATAGTATTATATTATTTTAAATTGATGGTATAATATACAAAAATACACCAAATCAACCACGGATATTATAAAGAAAAAGTTACATATTCCAGGCTGTTGGCAGGGCATTCAAATCAAATCAAATCAATCATTCGATCAACAGAGCAACGACCTAGCAGACCCAACTGTAGCAGCACCTTAAGGGGGCCGGGGCGGGGGTCTTCATCAAAATTCTCTCGAAATCGACTTCATAGTTGTTTCTGATAGAGGGGAGTGATATTTATCAGCTGCTTTTGGTTCCATGGAAATTATCGCTGGTCAAAGGTCAGCACTTATGTGTAATTGTATTGCGCGAGCAATTTTCAATCACGCATTTGAAAATAAAGTCTAAAAATCTATCTTCTCCTACATTTTTTTAGCAATAACCCTCAAACTTTCAGGAAATGTTCTTAGGATCAGTTAGAGGAGAACTCTAGAACCAGAATTTTGAGATAGGCCTTTAAAGATTTTTAATTCGATTTTGAAACACACTTTTTTGGAGATTTTTTATATATATCCTA
The DNA here is from genome assembly GCF_026151205.1 of Bolinopsis microptera. NCBI lineage: Eukaryota > Metazoa > Ctenophora > Tentaculata > Lobata > Bolinopsidae > Bolinopsis > Bolinopsis microptera. The sequence continues at coordinate 7,103,146 of NC_087082.1, read as the reverse complement.
TTTATATTAAATCACCTAATTTGTCCAATTTTTTTGGGGGGCACCGACAGGGGGGCGCCAACTTACCTGAGGACCCCAGGCTCTTATGTTCATTAACAATAAAGATTTGGCGGAATGACAGGCTGAGCGCGGCCCAGTAAGGCGCCAACAGGGGGGCACTTTTTCAGCAGGGGGGATTCCAACATGCAACGTTACGCCACTGGGAGAGCAGGCAGAGAAAATAGGCCTGATCTTTTTATAGGACATATGGTGTTGTTCCAAGATGCTTTTGCCAGACTCTTTTGTAGTTACTGTTTAAGTATCCACTCCTAGAAAGTCTTTTATTGGCCCTTAAAGGTATGGGGAGGAAGACTGTACCAAGAATCCATGCCTTGAAAGATGATTACACTTCTGTTCCAATTAAATTGGTGCATAACGTGTCATGTATTTTCATCATCTAAAGTGTACTCCATACGTATGGACTTATTAATTGCGTAGTGAATTAAAAGACTACCTTGATATCTCGAGTTATTAAAAATAACTTAAGTCTCGCTTATTATTATTCAACAAGGCATCGGGAAACATTTAACGACGGACAATTATTTGATTCTTCAATTTTTTTACAAGCATTGCTTTAAATTGATTAGATAGATTCACGATGTCAATCCTTCGCAGCTCGGTGAGGCACAGTTGTGCATCTTGCCGATCTACCGATGGTTGCGAGAAGAATTATTTGATGCGCGGCGCGACCCAGTAGTGCATCGCGCTATAACAATGCTTTAAATAGATTTAATCAAAGTACAAGAATTTTTTAATATTAACAGGCTTATAACAATTATTATAATTATTATTACAGCAATTAGATTGAATATTTGTTTTAATGTTTTTTTAAAGGCGCAGTTTATATCTCCGCCAAAAGCATCACATTTTAGCATAAATGCGCGTAGTTTTCTTAACTATTTTCACAGTCGCGCCTTCCTGAAGTTACATTAAACAGCCTGTACATTGAAATTAGTACTATACTAGTATTCTGCTTGCTGTAGTATTAATAGTAATAGAACACAATTAAAAATTGTCAAGGAATTGATTGGAAATGAAATAACACAAAATAGATTTAAATAATACAACTTAAAGTGACGAACAAAAAATCTGAATTAAACATCATCAACTAGAGAGTCTTGAAATTCTGCTCTGATGCTTTTTAGCTTCTTTCGCTGCTTTTTTGGAGGTCGACCCTTAATTTTTTGTCATGTTTGTCGGGTCGGAAAACTCCAATGAGATAGGCAAAATAACTCCGTCTGCTGCCTACAAATTTACTTTTGGCGGAGATATAAACTGCGCCTTTTTTAAATGGCCACGGGCCTTACCTGAGGACCCCAGGCTTTAATGTTGGTAAACAAACAATAGAGATTAGGCGGAATGACAGGCTGAGCGCGGCCCAGTAACCACGGGCCTAAATATATAAATATTACACGTCAATACAATCACAATTCATTTTACATAGCCATGTGTATACGCGTACTATATACTGCGTGACGTGCGCTTGTTGTACGGCGGTCGCGCGCTACTGCAAGCGAAAGGACTCTGGTTAGAGCTAGCAAACAATTCATTAACATTACCAAAATTGCCATAATGTGTGTTCATTGATTGACGATGTCAAGATCCGTCGAGATCGTTGCTCTGCGAAGCAAAGCAACGATCGACGACGATGCGAAGCAAAACGATGCGATGCTAGTTCGCGCGGCGCGTCGAAGCGGCAAAGTCCCCCAAGTGTGTTCACTGAATTTTTGATCAAAATTTATGATTTAATATTTTGTAGATCAAGTGAGTGACTGGTTGTATCACGTCGTGACCCCCAATGTCGTTTCACCTGTATAGTTTTAATTACGGTACAGTGGAGCCGCGCACTCGTGCGCGGCGGGTCATACAACGTATGACAAAGTGACTGGTAGGGTGTAATTTGTACTAATGAAGAACCGTATGATACAAAAATTTTGATACAGCGTTAGATACAGCGAAATCAAAATTTTTTGGTTTACCGCGCGTATTTTCAACGGCGCGCGGCTCATAACTTTACAAATTTTCTACCTTAAATCGAGCGCTATACCTGAATTTGTACTATTTGATTAGGTATTATTACTATTTGATTAGGTATTAAAGACAACAGTTATTTCAATAAGGGGGGACAGAGGGCCCAAGTTGCGATATAAACCAAACAATATTGAAGATTTAGATTTAAATATTGAGCCCTTTGGCTAGAGGATACTTTCTCAGATATTTTGGATAGTTTTTAATATTGGTAACATTAATGGATTGTAATTGATTGATATGTAATATTTAGGCCTGTGGCCAGTTTTCACTATTTGATTAGTACTAAGTCAATTAAGATTTTTGGTTTCGTTTCTACGTGTATGTACGCTGGCCATTTTTTATTTGTTATACCTGAGTCATTACGATGTTTTTACATACTTCGAACCATAAATCATTTTTAACCATAAATCATTTTTAATGATGCTGTAGGTTACACCAGAAAGCGCCTTCGCTTTGAAATCCTAAGAACAACAGTGATTTCTCTCCGTGGAGACAGAGGTGCGAGAAAAAACATTGTTTATATAAACAGTCTAGATCTTAACTTGGAGCCACAAGGCCAAGGGTAATTTTTGAGTGTTTAGGGAATTTTTTATATTCTTAAAGGTTTGTTTTTATATAGGGTCATTGCTATATTATGTGTATATTGTTTGAATAATTTTATTTATTTTTAATGTTTTCATTTATGTTTATATAACCTTTATCGATTATAATCATCTGTTTGGTTGTAAAACCCACGATTAGAGAGCGTAGACAAAATAAGTTAGATGTTGTTCAGTTTCAGTGTATAGTATAAATAATATTTATTAGTTATCATTTTTAAACCCTGGATTATTTTTGTATATCTAGCTATATATTTTGTAAATTTCACAATGATGAACCGTGAATGATTAATGTTGATATAATATATGTGAAAGTTGCATGTAAATAAAATTAGAGAAAAATCGGTTTATTTTTTAACTATCATCATTCCGTAAATTTTCCCAACCCCTTGTGTTGAAAGTCTATCTCATGATAAAGTGTCCTTATCGCCGATACCAGAGTGTGGCACCATACATGATGTAGCCTCTATTTCAGCAAGTAACATGGCTTTACAGTGAAATACTCAAAATTGTTGGTCACTTGCATGTTCTTAATTTTCTGGAGATGGAAAGCTCGTTAATTTGTACATGATCCAACCAATTTTACTGTGGTCTATATATTAAGTCCTATCCATGTTTGGAATCCTTGATTACTGCAACTGGGCATGATTGAACCATTGCCTGATCTTTAGAGTAGAGTAAATGGCAGTTGTGTAATCTAGACATAAAATTTTAAAGTTTATCCAACACGTAAATATTAGTTCATCACATTTATCATACAGTTGAGTTTCGTGATACACCCGAGTTTAACGTCGTTAGGTGAGTGTAGAAAGTAAGGTGCAGCTTACTCTGTATCTTGACATGAGATCGATGTGCGTAAAATATGAAGAAGAAAGAATTTAAGATAATCCGAGTTCTGTCTTATTCCTAAGTTGAATGAAAACTCTACATTTCTTGTCTTTTTTCTCTTATCTAATACGGTCTAATTATTTACCTTACAAGACATTTTTGTGGCGGACCAATTTGCGACGACCGAAATTTTGGCGGTCCGAAAATATGGCGAAATTGAACAAGAACCGTCACATTTCGGACGTCACAGAAAATAAGGGTATTTTTCATCATTTTTTGTGACAGTAAGCAGTAAGGAAATTTCTGAAATTCGGTAAAATCATGTTCAAACTTAGTCTGTATTAAGACTGTAAGACTTTCATGTATATACATACATGTATTTTAATGCAAATTTAAACTGTATTGCTTGACATTCAATTCGTCATTGGTGTGGTGATAATTTGTCCCAAGTAAAGATGCCAGAATTTATTTATTTATTTTACTTGATATTACTTTTTAGAAACAAAATAAAGCAGTGAAGGCACAGTCATTGAAATAAGCTAAAAGATAATGCGACGGATTCTATTACGACGACCGAAATTTTGGCGGTCCGAAAATATGGCGAAATTTTCGGAAAACCGCCACATTTCGTACGTTATAAATATGTCTTGTAAGTTAATTAGCTACCTGTCAATATTGTCCCCCTAATATTTTCTGATAAAGACCAACTTTTTCCAGTTAAATCGTCATGGCAGACCTTGCTAACTTAGTTTCAAGGTTGGAAGCAGTTACCCTCCGTCTGGAGAAATGTGGAGCTGGTGGGGGTAGTGCAGCTTCTGCTGCCGACGATGATGACGATTATGGTAACTTCATTTACGTAACATATCGATTACTAATATTCACAGCCACAACTCAAACTGCTCTTTTCAACTTGTTCAATTAATTGAAGGTTTCCAAATATCTGTACATCCATTGATTATTTTGAGATTTATCATCAACTCAGAATTTAATTTTTATGATTATTTCAGATACCGTGGATGCTATTGTCGACTTCCAGGCGGTAAGTCAGTTGTAATAACTCCCTTTAAAATTGCATGTGATTTAAATAGCTCTAGAAAATCTCATTTTCAAATCCTTAAATATGAACTTGTTGAAGTTGAATTTAGCTTTAGATATTTGATTATTAAATATTTAAAGTTTATTTATTTAAAATTTAATCTCCAAATGCAGGTTCTGGATAAAGCTGATGCTGTTGTAGAAGCTGCAAAAGATCTTCCTAAGGACGTTCTGGAAATTGTATGTTACTTTCACTGAAGCAACTAAACGCACAACATTATCTGCGAAAATAACTTGAAAATACTCACAAAGATTTTTCTATACCCATAGGAACAGCACTAATTTAGCAAGTCTTAATAACACTGTTACCAATTAAAACCTATCTGATGCGTCCCTTAAATATTCCTTCTTTTCAGTCGAATCTCCTGAAGCTGGTTGTTCTGAAAAACAAAGAGTTTCTGAGGGTCTCAGTTCGTGCTAAGGCCTGTTTACCGGTGTGTACCAATTTATAGCAATACAGCGATACTTTAAATAAAAACAGATTCATGAAAATATCGTGCGATTTGAATATCTCAATAGTAATGATATTTATAGACAATTATACACATGTCAGTTTATGGAAAGATTTATTCGTTTATTGCTTTCCTTTGAAAGCGTCAGTACTCAGTAATGTAATTCCCGAGACATTAAACAACACTTTATCACGAATTCCAATCGAATCATACCACTATAATCAGCTTACTAACTGACGTATACATAATCTGTTCACTCACGAGTCACAGTTCCCACGTGTTATTTCACAGTTCCCACGTGTTATTTCACAGTTCCCACGTGCTATTTCGCAGTTCCCACGTGTTATTTCACAGTTCCCACGTGTTATTTCACAGTTCCCACGTGTTTTTTTCACAAACCTCACAAACTACCGAGTATTAAATATCAGATATTGTTAATGTGCTCACAGTTCACACACACACACACACACACACACACACACACACACACACACACACACACACACACACACACACACACACACACACACACACACACACACACACACACACACACACACACACACACACACACACACACACACACACACACACACACACACACACACACACACACACACACACACACACACACACACACACACACACACACACACATACAACTAATTACCTGTCAACGGTCGCGGTGTTGTTATCATGTTACAGCTGTGTGTGTTATTATAACTGTGGTTACACACTACACAGCCTCGTGTCCTTGTAACACTATCTGATATTTTACCTGTGCCACAGCCTCCAATATTAATAAACACTGTTGTGCTGTGTTCCTGAAATTACCACATCACGGTGGTTAATGAAATCGTCAAGATTGTGAGATACCTGCAAATCAGACGTATGTTTGATTTAAATTTGTATGTGAGTGATGGTCTAAACATTTAAAAGTGCAAAAATGGAGCAAAAATGACCTGTATCACATCTAGAGTATAGACCGTCAGGAATAAAGATAAAGTGTCCCTATTACTCGCATCTGATCCACAGAAATCAACTGGCATACCGATTAATAATCAGTTAAATCGCTCTCAGCATTAGAAGTTTACATGTTAGGCTTACTTATGGATTTTAGTCCTTAGTCAATTCCTTCTTAGAAATGAGCTCGGACTTTCGCTTCTCAGTGGAGACCTCCCTTTCATTTCAGTCACAATGTTCTCTACTAATAGTCAAATTTCGCCAAATTGTACAACAATCTGAGTTTTAGATCACGATCAAAATATGGCCATACAATTGAGTGCAGATGTATTTATAATACATTTCATAGTTGTAATACATTTCACGTAGCAGCAGAGTTAACGGAGTAATGTAATAGACAATAGTTCCTTAGTCCTAAGTATCACGAGTCCTTAGTTCATATTGCTGTTTGTCTAAAAGCACGTACAGTTTGCTAATGGTAGCAGAAAACTTTACTGCCCCTATTTTCTGTAGTGTGTATAGCTAAAAATAGCTCAAGATATACAACTTTATGTAGACCAACTGCGGCAGTGTATCTTAAATAATATGGGAGTACATGGTAATACACAGTTATAATAACACATACTTCCTACACAATCACATACACTTGTGCAATGTGCATTCTTGGAACATTCTGAGTTGGAATGCAAATATCACGCCATGTGGTAAATGTAACACCATTTCAGGCTGACATTCCAATTGTGATGAAACCCATGAACGAGGCTATCACCCAAATTGGAGTGAGTATTATATTTTATATTGTTATCTGTTTATGGCTATCTTATCGAATTTGTTTTTGGAAATGTTCGAGAAAATATAATATTGTCATGTCGGAAAAGTCAGGCTGCGGTCGTTTCCACTTCCTAGTTACATTAAGGCGACTTCGAGCCGCATATTATCGTTTGACAATTATCAACAAAAATAACACTGGTATCCAGACTGTATTTGTAGAAATCTAGGGGTGGATGGCTCGGAAAGAAATGTTTTCCTCCATAATATTATAATAAACAACCTATTTCAGACATACCGAGACACGAACAGGGCCAGCAGGCAGTTCAACCATCTCTCAGCAGTGAGTGAGGCAATCCCGGCATTCGGGTGGGTCTGTGTTGCACCTCGTCCTATTGATTACATGAGCGAGATGATAGGGGCTTCCGACTTTTACATCAACAGGATTCTCAGGGACTTCAAGGATACGTGAGTGCCTTTTTAAATTATTTTATCTATTTTATTTGTATAATTTTAATTTGTGTTTAACTGATTCGAAATCACTTCCGCTGAAGATATTCGAAACGAAAAAATCAAATCAATCATTCGTTTGCAGAAGCACTCCAGAACTTGCGTGAGTCACAATGTTTATGATTGGGACTTACATTTTTGAACTGGAACTGACTTACTATGTTAATTTTGGGACTTGTTTAGATGTTAATTTTGATTGAAGCACTTCATACATGTACTATATTTCTTTCAGTTTTATAAGCAAGTAGAAAATATTCAACTGCCGGAACTACCAGTTATAAAATTTGCGCTTATTTTCTAATCTAGTACTTCCTCCATAGCAACTGGTATATACGCACGATTTTGTTAACGAAACGTCAATACAATGAATGATACATCTCAGAAATATCACAATACTACCATATATGGGCATAGTTGTCGGACAAAGCATTTTTAATAGAGCCTTTGTAATCTTGCTTACAATAGCAGCTAGCACCCGGGCAGCGCTGCTCTCTTTTTATAGAACACCGCAAATATTTCATGATCTATAAATAGTCATTCGTAGAATTGACTTCGGTGAGAAATATAAGTTTTTAAGGTAATATAGCTAAAGTGTAACTGAGTGTAACATTAGGCCGGGGCACAAGGTATAGCTAAAGTGTAACATTAGTGTAACTGAATGTAACATTAGGCCGGGACACAAGGAGTGGAGCCAGAAATTAAAGCAGCTGTTTACCGCATTGAAAGAGTACGTTACCAACAACCACAAGAAGGGCGTACAATGGAATCCTAACGTGAGTGTAAAATGACTAGTTATTTAATTATATTTCTGAGGAAATTAAGGAACTAATTGGAGTTTCTTACTTGTAATTATGGGTTACATATTGTATTCATCTGGTGTATGGACTATGCTATGAGCCATTGTTTATTCGCAAATGCTATTATTATACATTCATTTACACAGAAATCATGAATTGTCATTCAAAATAAGCTTACCCGTGTACAGTGTATATGCCGGTATAATGATCGAATAAACTCCAGGGAGGTGACGCCAAGGAGGTGGCAGCTAAGATATACGGAGGCGGAAGTGCCGCTCCTAAAGCGCCTGCAGCTCCCCGAGCGCCCCCAAGCGCCCCCGCACCGCCTCCCCCACCGCCAGCAGGTGCTAAACCCAAGGCTGGTGCACCCTCCGCTGGTGGCGGTCTCTTTGCTGAGATCAACAAAGGGGCTGACGTTACTAAAGGTATGTTACAATATTTCATATCCCGTTCTTGCTGGTTCCTTTTTGGGAGACGATTGATTAATAGTTAACGGCAAAAATCTTGCATCCTTGGGGAATTGGGAGTGTCATCACCATTTCTATTTAAAATATCAGGTTTTAGAAGATTGTTTAAAATTGACCGTATTATCAGGATTAAAGAAGGTATCAAAAGACCAGATGACGCATAAGAACCCAGGCCTAAGAGGGTCCAGTGTTGTAAAGGATGCTGATCTTAACAAGAACAAGAAGGCAGCTACTCCTGCTAAGAAGGCTGCTGGACCTGTTTCTAGACCTCCCAAACTAAAGTTGGAGGGCAAGAAATGGAGCTGCGTAAGTAAAGTTCAACAGTTCTGTAATTAATACTTACTTACTTGATCCACAGCTTATTACACAGCTCTCTCATGACATCATACCTTACAAGACATTTTTGTGGCGGACCAATTTGCGACGACCGAAATTTTGGCGGTCCGAAAATATGGCGAAATTTTCGGAAAACCGCCACATTTCGTACGTTATAAATATGTCTTGTAAGGTAGTCCATTCCTGTTCTTAATTTACTTGTCATGTAACAACCATACAAGTCCTGAAGTCTTAAAATTCAATCCCCACAAGTTCCAAAGTTACAAATGTTTGGAGAATTTGGAGATAAATACAGTTATATTTATCAGTTTTTTATTTAGGAATAAAATTTATTTGTACATATTATCGCCAACCATATTTGGAAAATATTCATGTCTGATTGTCAAAGCTGTTGAAATGTTTGGAATGCTTATTATGCAAATATCGTATTTGTAACGTAATGATGACTCATACATAGTGTAAATACAACGTCACATGTGAAATTGTTTTAAATTTGAGGCGGAGTTGAAAGTCTGCACTTTGCTAACTATATCATCAATTTAAATTACTTACCACGACATTGCGTAATGAAATATTGACAAACACATATTATTCCTTAAACAATGACACATTCCATCAGGAATACCAAAACGGCGTGCAGGACATTGTTATTGATGCCCAAGTTACCCAGTCTCTCTACATTTTCAGATGTGAGAACTCTGTCATCACCGTCAAAGGTTTGAGCTAAATCACTGATCTTCCGTTATTATCTAAAAATATGTTGATTGACAGGATTGTTATCAGACCATGTACCACTCATAACATTATCTCAACTCAAGATCGTACCCACTTCAGGGAAGATAAACTCCATTACTCTTGATAATTGCAAGAAGACTGGCATTGTTGTGGATTCGCTGGTCGCTAGTTTGGATGTCGTCA